>NC_085937.1:21180209-21842779 GCF_963556715.1 Cydia fagiglandana | reverse complement strand
ACCCACCCCACCCCACCCCACCCCACCCCACCCCACCCACCCCACCCCCACCCCACCCCACCCAACCCACCCCACCCCACCCCACCCCACCCCACCCCACCCCACCCCACACCCACCCCCACCCCACCCCACCCCACCCCACCCCACCCCACCCCACCCCACCCCACCCCCACCCACCCCACCCCACCCCACCCCACCCCACCCACCCACCCCACCCCACCCCACCCCACCCCACCCCACCCCACCCCCACCCCACCCCACCCCACCCCACCCCACCCCACCCCACCCCACCCCACCCCCACCCCACACCACCCCAACCCCACCCCACACCACCCCCACCACCCCACCCACCCACCCCACCCCACCCCCACCCTCACCACCACCCCACCCCACACCCACCCCACCCCAACCCAACCCACCCCACCCCACCCCCACCCCCCCACACACCCACACCACCCCACCCACCCCACCCCACCCCTCCCCCCCACCCCACCCCTCCCACACCACCCACCCCAACCCACACCCACCCCAACCCTCACCACACCACCCCAACCCACCCCACCCCACCCACCCAAACCAAACCAACCACACCTACCAACCACCCCCAAACCAAACCACCCACCAAACCAACTCCCACCCCAACCCTCCCCACACCTCACCACCCTCCCCAACCCTACACCAACCACCCCTCCCCACCCCATAACCAAACCACCCACCCCTACCCCCCAACCCCACCTCCTAACCCCACCCCTAACCACCCCTCCCCACCCCAACCCACCACCCAACCCACACCACCAAACCACCCCTCCCCAAACCACACCACCCCTAACCTAACCTACCCCTACACCTAACCTAACCTAACCAAACCCACCCACACCTACACCTACACCCAAACCTAACCTAACCAAACCAAACCTAACCTAACCTAACCTCACCAAACCAACCCTCCCCTAACCACAACCAAAACCACCCCAACCCAAACCAAACCAAACCTCACCTACCACCCCACACCTAACCAACACCTATACCTAACCACACTAACCTACCCCTAACCTAACCACCTCCAAACCTAACCAAACCTAACCAAACCAACACCTACCCAAACCTACCAAACCTAACCAAACCAAACCTAACCAAACCTAACCTAACCAAACCTAACCTAACCTAACCACCCTAACCTAACCTAACCTAACCACACCTCACCTAACCTAACCTAACCTACCCTAACCTAACCAAACCTAACCCAACACCTAACCAAACCAACCCTAACCTAACCTAACCAAACCTAACCTAACCTCACCTACTAACCTAACCTACCAACCCTACCCCTACCACACCAACCCCCAAACCTACCCTACACCAACCTAACCAACCCTCACAACCAACCCTAACCCAAACCTAACCCTAACCTAACCCTAACCCTACCTACCTACCTCACCACCTCCCCACCCTATCCTAACCTACCCCTAACCTAACCTACCTACCTAACCTAACCTACCCTAACCTACACCTAACCTAACCTAACCTAACCTAACCTAACCTAACCTACCCTAACCTAACCCTAACCTAACCTAACCACCACCCCTAACCTAACCTAACCTAACCTACCCTAACACCTAACCACACCTAACCTAACCTAACCTACCCTAACCTAACCTAACCTAACCTAACCTAACCTAACCACTACTAACCTAACCTCCTAACCTAACCCTAACCTACCCTAACCTAACCTAAACCTAACCTAACCTAACCCTAACCTAACCTAACCCTAACCTAACCTAACCTAACCAAACCTAACCTAACCTAACCTAACCTAACCTAACCTAACCTAACCACCTAACCTAACCTAACCTAACCTAACCTAACCCTAACCCCTAACCTAACCTAACCTAACCTAACCTAACCTAACCTAACCTACCTAACCTAACCTAACCTAACCTAACCTAACCTAACCTAACCTACCACCTAACCTAACCCCTAACCTAACCTAACCTAACCTAACCTAACCTAACCTAACCTAACCTAACCTAACCCTAACCTACCACCTAACCTAACCAACCTAACCTAACCCTAACCTAACCCTAACCTACACCTAACCTAACCTAACCTAACCTAACCTACCAACCTAACCTAACCTAACCTAACCCTAACCTAACCTAACCTAACCTAACCTAACCTAACCTAAACCTAACCTAACCTAACCAACCTACCTAACCTAACCTAACCCTAACCTAACCTAACCTAACCTAACCTAACCTAACCTAACCTACCTAACCTAACCTAACCTAACCTAACCTAACCTAACCTAACCTAACCTAACCTAACCTAACCTAACCCTAACCTAACCTAACCTAACCTAACCTAACCTAACCTAACCTAACCTAACCTAACCTAACCTAACCTAACCCACCATTCTGGCAGCATTTCGGTTCTGTGAGGGTCGCAGTTCTAACCTAACCTAACCCACCATTCTGGCAGCATTTCGGTTCTGTGAAGGTCGCAGTTCTAACCTAACCTAACCCACTATTCTGGCAGCATTTCGGTTTTGCTGAGGGTCGCAGTTCTAACCTAACCTAACCCACCTGTCTGGCAGCATTTCGTTTCTGTGAGGGTCACAGTTCTAACCTAACCTAACCCACTTTTCTGGCAGCATTTCGGTTCTGTGAGGGTCGCAGTTCTAACCTAACCTAACCCACCTTTCTGGCAGTATTTCGGTTCTGTGAGGGTCGCAGTTCTAACCTAACCTAACCCACCTTTCTGGCAGCATTTCGGTTCTGTGAGGGGCGCAGTTCTAACCTAACCTAACCCACCTTTCTGGCAGGATTTTAACCTGACTTGACCTACTTTTCTGTTTATTTTTGTCTTTTTTTTTTCTTATTTAGAATTTACTATTGCAATCGATATGTCGAGTAATAATATATACATAAATTTTAGTAATAGAGATATTTATGTAGAATGACATTATGAATATAATAAATTCGAAGTTCCAATGAGTATTGTTTAAAATGAAAATGTATAATGATCATTAGGATGTAAAATTGTATGAGATACATTTTCGGAGTTTCAATAATCGAATTTGCAATTTTATATGAACTTTGGCGCACCCTGAATCTAATACAATCATTTATATTTTTCTGCTTTCATATATAATAGCTTTTGTATTTTAAAAAGCGTTTTTCAATTAAAAGACATGTCAAGATCGCTTACCTTCTTGCAAGTTCTTTCTAATGCTAAAAAAACGAACTATAGAGATGCCCCGAATAGTGAACTTGGACGAATACCGAATATTCGGCCCCTCTCTATTCGGCGACCGAATATACGCATGACATGCGAACATTTTGAGTCACAATTAATATTAAAACTGATTGCCAACAAAGCACAACGTTTGCTAAGATATATTTTTATGCATTAATGAATGTAGTTTAGAGCCAATCAAATCAGACCCATGATAAAAATAAAATATTTTGTAGTCAACAAATGCTCAAAAACGTGCCTCCGTATTTAACTCTTTTCCAAGAATACATTTTAAATATGAAATGTATTATTTTTTTGTGTAATTTTTCTTTTAAGGTAAGTGCAATAGATATTCGATTCGAACATTCGGCCAAATTCCGAATATTCGGCAAAGTGGCCGAATAGTTGCCGAATATTCGTGGCATCTCTACTTAAAACATATACATTTTTCAAATTTGCCACCTTTTTCTACTGACAAGATCTGCTTGACCAACTTTATATAGATAGACCATCGACGTCCTTCAGTCCACAAGTCAAAATTCATATGAGAATATGAACCACATACAGCTATGCTAAATGGAAAATTTTGGTGTCAAAGCGAGTGAAAATATGCCAGATCTGGCATCATTTATGCCAAGTTGGCAACACTAAAAAATGATATTCCGTCGTTATGACGCCAATGTCCAACCTTTATCTATTCTTCGCCGGATGGCGTGGACGGTTTCCTTTGTTATTTTACAATTATAACACATATCAGTGAAAGACCATATGTCTTAATTAATATAAAAAATGCATTATACAATTCTACTGGGCAATTTAATGTCATCAAGGTATCAAACCAAAATTTGTTTATAAAAGTATTTCTCTGACCTTGTTATTGTCAAGGACTTCTGCCGTACGTACGCGGCGTGGCGCGTGCAAAATGTTTTCGCTTTCTTGCCACCTGTGCGTCCGAGGGCGCCACTGCAGCGTGCGTTTCGAATTTAAAATAACTGGTGTAACTATAATGCCGGCTACATACGTAACTATAAATCGTTGCGATTAATGCCGGCTACATACGCAGTTTTATCTGCCGTGTGTATGACAAATCGTTACGATAATCGACAACGATTTGTCACAGGTACACACGGTAAATAAAACTGCGCAGTTCGGACTGCACAGTTTAATCGCTACGATTTATAGTTACGTGTGTAGCCGGGGTAAGTTGGCGAAAGCATAATAGACGGTGGCGTAAGTTGAAGTTTAAAATAACAAGTAAAAATTTAGTGTTTCCAATAATCATCATCATTATCATCATCAGGTCCATTTCATCAAATTGGTGGTTTTCAAGAGAAAATGTTCGAGTTGGCTAAAAAAAACCGGGCAAGTGAGGGTTCCGTACCATAATGCAAAAAACAAAAACGGAAAAAATGCAAAAAAAAACGGTCACCCATCCAAAGTACTGACCACGCCCGACGTTGCTTAACTTTGGTCAAAAATCACGTTTGTTGTATGGGAGCCCCATTTAAATCGTTATTTTATTCTGTTTTTAGTATTTGTTGTTATAGCGGCAACAGAAATACATCATCTGTGAAAATTTCAACTGTCTAGCTATCACGGTACGTGAGATACATCAGATACAGCGGTGACAGACAGACGGACGGACGGACGGATATGGAACCACCTTGGAGGTAATTCCTATCAAACAAAAAAAATAATCAAATCGGACCATGGGTGTCGGAGTAATCGCTGAACGTACATAAAAAAAATAGCCACAACTATAAACACAGAACTTCCTTCTATAAACTTGAAGTCGGTTAAACATGGTTGGTCAAGCAGATCTTGTCCGTAGAAAAAGGCGCGAAATTCAAATGGTATGGAACCCTTCGTGTGCGAGCCCGACTTGCACTTGGCCGGTTTTTAGGGTTCCGTACCCAAAGGGAAAAACGGGACCCTATTACTAAGACTTCGCTGTCCGTCCGTCCGTCCGTCTGTCACCGGGCTGTATCTCACGAACCGTGATAGCTAGACAGTTGAAATTTTCACAGATGATGTATTTCTGTTGCCGCTATAACAACAAATACTAAAAACAGAATAAAATATAGATTTAAATGGGGCTCCCATACAACAAACGTGATTTTTGACCAAAGTTAAGCAACGTCGGGAGTGGTCAGTACTTGGATGGGTGACCGTTTTTTTTTGCTTTTTTTTGTTTTTTTTTTTTGCGTTATGATACGGAACCCTTCGTGCGCGAGTCCGACTCGCACTTGCCCGGTTTTAATAAATATCGATGATATACCTGCACAGTATACCTAATAAATAATGATATTATAGAAAACTTGCAGTCATTAATTTGTTTAATTATAAACTGTATTTACCCTTATAATTATATATTATTGAAATAAGAGTTGACTTCATTAAAATGAATATTTAATTTACACTATGTTTCATTTATTTTTCCATTTTAATTTTAACGCCATCTATGAGATGCAGCATGCTTTTTCAGTATTTAGAAATACGTTTTACAAATCAGTGTCCTGTTAGTTCATTTAAAGTCGCTACTTCTTGCGTGGCGCTGTTGTATCGTCATTGTATCTAGGGTCGGTCGGGACGGGTGGCGTGAGGGGAGGCTCGATTGTAGATTTCATTTGGGTACGGGAACGGCCTTAAGGAACGGCTTTTAAAAATAAGTTACGGCAAACATGTAACAATTATGAATCTAATACGATCGTTTATATTATATTCTTCTGCTTTCATAAGTTTTTGATTTTTAAAAAGCGTTTTTCAATTAAAAGACATGTCAAGGTCGCTTACCTTCTTGAAAGTTCTTTCTAATGCTAAAAAACGAACTACCTATAGTAATAAAATACAGAATACATTATTTATGTGCATAGTCCAGTTATGAAACTACTGACGCCATCTATTGCTTAACGTGGTAATCGTTCCAGGGCAGTATTTGATTTTATTCCAACTTACAATATGTATAATATTAAACAAATAATGAATTTATGATAAATTATGTGATGTTTATCATATCCTATTCTAATACCCAAATAGTAACTTTTATTGCTTAACATATAACTCGGCTCAGTATGGTACCACTGTCGCCATCTGTTGAAAATCTTAGTATTTCAAGTAATGTGCTGTAACTGTTATCACATATTTGTTATTTTGCCTAATTTTCACGAGTTCCGATTTTTATTTATTTCATTTATTTTACCTTTACATATTAACAATCCTTTGAACGGCCGTCATTAACTAATCAAAATGCCATATTTTTTAATATAGTTGTGTTTGCTCAGAGCATAAAAAGGTCAACCACGGCGTTGCATGAACAAGAGATTTTCTTTGGCAGGATTGATCCTTAGGACCCAAGGATGGAATTAAGAAGTGGAGCCACCCAGATTTTTGCTGCAAGTCCGGTGGGGGGGTTTTTAAGCGTCTGCGACGTCTGAGGTTAATAATTATTTAAGTTTAGGTTTTAAGTCAAGTTTAGTATCATTTTCAACTAAATCAAAGATGTAGACATATATTTCATCGAAATCGGTTCAGCGTTTATTGATTTTCCATACAATCCTATACCTTACCTTTCATTTTTAAGGTATTTTTTTCGGAATAAAAACTATCCTATGTTCTTCCTCGGGACTCAAACTATCTCTATACTTACCAAATTTTATCTAAATCGGTTCAGCGGTTATTGAATCCCCATACAAATTTCCTCCTCCCTTTTCACACCCTTAAGGGATGATTTTTGAGATTAAATGTTTGCTATGTTATTCCCCGGGACTCAAACTATCTCTGTGCCAAATTTTAACTAAATTGGTTCAGCAGTTTAAGCGTGAAAAGGAATTTAAAAATAAAGTATTCTTTAGGGTTCCGTACCCAAAGGGTAAAACGGGACCCTATTACTAAGACTTCGCTGTCCGTCCGTCCGTCCGTCCGTCCGTCCGTCCGTCCGTCTGTCCGTCTGTCCGTCTGTCACCAGGCTGTATCTCACGAACCGTGATAGCTAGACAATTGAAATTTTCACAGATGATGTATTTCTGTTACCGCTATAACAACAAATACTAAAAACAGAATAAAATAAAGATTTAAATGGGGCTCCCATACAACAAACGTTATTTTTAACCAAAGTTAAGCAACGTCGGGAGTGGTCAATACTTGGATGGGTGACCGTTTTTTTTTGCTTTTTTTTTGTTTTTTTTTGCATTATGATACGGAACCCTTCGTGCGCGAGTCCGACTCGCACTTGCCCGGTTTTTTAAGATATGTTTATAGATTAAAAGACCAAAAGTTCAGAAAATTAGTATCGCTGATTTTAGCGGTATTTAGATATTTACCCCTTATTCATAAACATTTACTAAAGTTAACAAGCCGTTAATAATCGTTTGTCCCTTTCCATTATACCGATATGTCGGAAAGGGACAAACGATTATTATCGGCTTCTCAACTTTAGTAAACGTTTATGAATAAGGGGGTTAGTTTATACTCGAGAGTGAATAGCCGAATTTCGTCAGCTTAGCTAAGAACTATCATGGCGTATTTTGCAAACATTCGCTTTTTTTGTTTGCACACAGAAAGTCTGGGTTCGATCCCCAGTGAGACATAACCTTTTATATTTTTTTTTTTTTGTATTATTGATTGATCAAACCGCTGTGTGGCGCTGTCATCGTGCACGGTCCCAATAAGCTATGCTCGCGAGGTCTACAACTCACAGAGCCACTAGTTTAACGCTGATTTACTTATGTACTTTCAAAATTATGAAAAATACAAAAAGTGGCAAAGTGGATTGTCGTTAGGAATCAAGATGACAAAGTAAGTTTTTGAAAGCTCCATTAACTGTTAAAGCTTTGAATACTACTGCCACACCCCGGACACTGGCGATAAAATGTATGAAACAAACGCGTTCCTACGCACAGACTGTGTGCGTAAGTAAGCTCGTGTAGGTAAACGCGTACCATACTTGTGTGAGTGAGATAAGACGTGTGAGGGTTCTCGCCAGTTTGTTGTCAAGTTCGATGACCTCAATTACTCAAAACTCATTGCGCGAATTAGGAAGAAATAAGAATCGTATTATGTTGTAAGGTGGGTATCTAAGCTTAATTTATACAATAGTTTCCTATTTTGAATCAGTATAAACAAAGTAACGAAAATTTTGTAAGGAAATTCAGGCCACCAACATATTACGTAAGTTGTAAACATGATTTTTTGTTCATATAGGTATTGTACTGGTTCCAGTGTGATCTGATAGGTTTTGTAAATATTTGTTTAATATTTGAATATTTTACGTGGCCTCCGCTCTGCGCACCGCGTCGTCGCGTCCTTGCCGGCCGGTAACTGTGAGGTAACCGAGAGCGGGTAGGCGGCACTTTCAACGGGAGGCAGGGAGTGTCCATACTGTACGTTAGTACTCTTTATTATACTGTGCTACTGCTCCTCACAAGCGTTTTGTTCTGGCGTCAAGCTGTACCTAGGAACAATTGAATCTAACTCCCGAAATAGCGAGACGTGAATATTTGCATCTGACGGCATTTCATATGAATTTATTTTTGGTAAATTGATTAAGTCTGAATTGTGCGCCTTAACAACGGTATTAACAGCGCTTACCTCCGACCCATTGACGGCAGAATTACGCCGCGCATGCTTTTGAATCAGCACTTGCGCAAACGACATATCCCCTCTCCGATATCCCCTTCACTTGTATATGCAGACAAAATCGCGATGTATGTCTGTAATGCATCAAATTCATCATATATGTGACGTTATCTATGAAAAGGGACCTTATTGTCGATGGCGTTTACGCCATTATTAACGATGTTCCGATATAAATACAATACCGCGCGACGCTGTGCGGTATAAGCGCCATCGACAATAAGGTCCCTTTTCATAGAGAATGCCCCATATAGGCATTGTATTGTCGAATCTTAACTGTAACACGGCAAGCTTTCAAATCAATTATTAATTGTGGTTCGGCTGCTAGTTTCGAAACAAACTTCTGAAAAGCATTGAGTTTGCCTTTAATAACCTCGCGTTTGTAATTAAGTTTCCTTAAATCTTGTTAATAAGACATCGTGAAATAAAGTAAATTAAGTAATGAATGAACCTACTCAAAATAAGATGAGTTGTCTTTTAATAGAATTTGCTCTGAGAAAACATCAGGCGCTTAACTTAATTGCAATATAGATTAGAGATGCACCGGATATTCGGTTACTATCCGGTTTCCGGCCTGTCCGGCTATAATTTTCACATCCGGCCGGATACCGGGTAGTGGCGTATTATCAGGCCGGATACCGGATAGTAACATTGCTTGATTTCGGAGTTAACAAAATTGGAATAACGGCCATAGTCGTACTCGTTTATTATTTTAAAACAATTTAAACATTGCACGAGCACTCATTTCGAACCTAGAAATGAGTCCACGAGAACGTTCACTATGAAACAGATCAAAATTTACTGATTTTGTGTTCACGTGAGATTATGATAGTTTTAAATTGAAATTATACTATAGTGAATTGATTAACTAATGAATGACTGTGATTAATGAACAGTTAGGTATCAAGATGACAGTAAAATTGTGAAATTAAATCTCATGTATTGCAATGAAATGTGCTAAGAGGTTATATTTACCTACACTAATGAATACGGTTTACTAATATGTGGCCTAAAATTGTATGGCAAATTATCACTTCCCAAACTATTTTTCCCATAGTATCTGTTCGTATTTTTGCCTTCGATGTTATAATTACTAACTGTAAACCATAGGTTAAATGTTTTATTGTACTAGCATTACACAAACCACCAAAAATGAATCCACATACCTCTTTGACGAGTCTGGCGACGGCAGCTATATGCACTGGTTGATTTACACACAGATTTCAATGTTTCGACCGGGCCCAGCGTAAATCTTTATGCACACACACTTAAAGTTATGTTACAAATCTTTTTATGGTCAAACGAGTTCACTTATCACACAATTCTATGTAAAATATAGTTTTATGAACCGAGAAAAACTTTCATAACCCGACATCTTTTTAACCGAGAACCAAACTGCTCTCATTGGTCCATTTGAATGCTTGGTCTATTGCGCGACTGCGCAGTGCATCGTGGTGTTGCCATGCCATAACACAGGCAATGGATTTAAATGTTGAGAGAATGAATAATGCTTGCACAGTATCATTTGGCAAAACTATCAGATGGCAAACCAATGTTTCGCATATATAACATATGTCGCAAATGATTATTTACAATATTATTGTATGGCAAAATATTTAGTTGGTCATGTTTCAAAATGTCTTTTATTGTTATGTCGAATGTACCTATTGATAGGCATAAATTATTTTTCGCCTAATATTGTGATGCATACTACTAAATACCCTAATAATGTAGTACTCAACTACTCATGGTTCAAATTACAGTAGCATTTTATTTCGTTACGTAGGTAGTTTTTCGAAATGTGCAATTCAATGATGGAGGTGGTAATTTTGTTTACTACATTTCTGGCAACTGTTTGTTTTCGTGGGGTCGCAGTTCTTACCTAACCTAACCCACTTTTCTGGCAACAGCTCGTTTTCTAGGGGGTCGCAACTCTAATCTAACCTAACCCACTTTTCTGGCAACAGTTCGTTTTCTCGGGGGTCGCAGTTCTAACCTAACCTAACCCACCTTTCAGGCAACAGTTTGTTTTCGTGGGGTCGCAGTTCTAACCTAACCTAACCCACATTTCAGGCAATAGTTTGTTTACGTGGGGTCGCAGTTCTAACCTAACCTAACCCACTTTTCTGGCAACAGTTCATTTTCTTGGGGGTTGCAGTTCTAACTTAACCTAACCCACTTTTCTGGCAACAGTTCGTTTTCTTGGGGGTCGCAGTTCGAAGCTAACCCACCTTTCAGGCAACAGTTTGTTTTCGTGGGGTCGCAGTTCTAACCTAACCTAACCCACTTTTCTGGCAACAGTTCGTTTTCTCGGGGGTCGCAGTTCTAACCTAACCTAACCCACCTTTCAGGCAACAGTTTGTTTTCGTGGGGTCGCAGTTCTAACCTAACCTAACCCCCTTTTCTGGCAACAGTTTGTTTTCGTGGGGTCGCAGTTCTAACCTAACCTAACCCACTTTTCTGGCAACAGTTCGTTTTCTCGGGGGTCGCAGTTCTAACCTAACCTAACCCACCTTTCAGGCAACAGTTTGTTTTCGTGGGGTCGCAGTTCTAACCTAACCTAACCCACTTTTCTGGCAACAGTTAGTTTCCTTGAGGGTTGCAGTTCTAACTTAAAACATGTTGGTACATTCATCAAATCTATTAACGTAGTGGCACCCCTGCATGAAAATATGTACATACGTTTGATAAAAAATAGCCACTAACAGGGCAAATAGCCATCAAAATATATTATGAAAAGTAAGTATAAATAAATCAAAGGTTTTTTGACAATTAAGAGTTAGCTAAGTTGAATCATTTGCTCAGTGATTATTTGTCTTAATGAATTTTGGTAAAATCTACTAAATAAAATTGCAATAAAATAAAAAGTATGCGAAGTTTCAATTTTGGCAAACGTTATGTAACAATAAATAGTTAAGTATAATAAAACATTTGCTTAGTGATAAACCGTGGTAAAACGAACATCTGCTAAATAAAATTGTGATTAAATAAAAATTATGCTAAATAATAATATGCTAAGCATTAGTTAGCCAACTAAAAGTACTGCAATAAGTTAGTTGGGAAGTGAAATTAGGCGAAAAATATTTCGGCGAGATGGCAGTACACCAATGAATACCGGTAATGAATACTATTGAATATCTAGGTACTTGCTACTGGCAATGAAAACAATTAATCTACTTTCTGTACTAGATGGAAAAGTGGTGAATATGAATATGATAGAAATGTATGGGTGGTGCAGCTACAAAGGAAAACAAAAGAAATGTAAATGGAACAAAAGAAATAATAACGGTCTCACCACTCTCTTCTTCTTCTTCTTTTTAGGGGCTATATAAGGCTCCAAAGCCTATGTATCACTGCGACCATTCCTGATCTATTGTGATCGCCACCTACGACAACTCTCGATCCAAACCTGCAACTTCAAACAGCTGCAGGATCCTTTTGGTCTCGAGAGACTTTACCTCCTCCGGGCGCAATATGTGTCCGCCCAGGATTAGGTCACGAGTACGCATATATTAGGCAAGGGCACTCTGTGTGGATGTGCAAGAGCGTCTCCTCCGCCTCCATGCAGAGTCTGCACCGCCCTATCTCACGTTTCCCCATAGTGAGCATGTGCTTATTTAGGCCACAATGCCCGGTAAGCACCCTTACCAAGTTGCACAGTTGGTTCCTAGACAGCGCGAACGCGCTCACCTCTCTCGTTATCCCATTATAGTAGTTTAGAAACGAACAAAAGATTAGGATCCTGTGTTAGTAAAAGGGACACATATATTAATAGTTCATCGCTGGCTGTTCACACTGCCGGCGAGAACACTCGCTCTACTAGTTTGTCGCCGCGACAAGATAAAACTAGCTCAGCGGTACTCGCTCGGCGATGCTCGCTTCGTAGTTAGTAGCTGCGAGACCAATCAGTATGCGTGTTCAGGGCTACGCTGCACCGCCCGAGCGAGTGACGCGAGTAATAGCCCGTCGCACTCGAACACTCGCCTATAGCCGAGCGACAAAACTATTGGAGCTAACACTCGCTTCCCGCCGCTCGCCCACTCGTTTCTACTTCATCGTTCTACTCGCTTATCGCTCATCGTCGGCGGCGGTTCCGAAATTGCCGGTCAGTGAGCTTGTTTAAAATTCGAAATTCAAATTTGTAGCGTTAATTGTTTAAAATTCGAATAGCAATTGTAAAGTTACCTTGCAGACCTCGCATCTAAATATATTTGGTCATGATATTTTGAGTTTTATTCACCAGTACTAGAGTTCACTTTTATTAGCGATTTCATCAAGATGTAGCTTTATTGAATTATATTGGTGTGATATAAAGTTATGTAACTGTGAGATTCTCGTATCTCAGCCCGTACAAGATTAGAACATTGAGCTTTATTGCTTAATATATAATATTCGTAATGGATTTGAAAAATTGAAAAATCTGTTTCTGTCAGCTTAGTGGTTTAATTGATAAAAATATATGATTTTATATTAAAAAAACAGTGGAAAATTATCATCTCGTGACTATTATGGAAATTCTACTTTTTCTCCCACTCCTGCCGCAATTTTTGCCGAATGCCCTCCATCAGCCGTGCGACAGTGTCATTATAGCCACTTTCCTGCTCGCTGCGTTTAGGGTTGCCATATGGAATTGGAATTAAATGTCCTGATAAAAATTCGGACATCACCCTAAAAATCCGGACATTTCTTGTAACAGAGATTTGGCATAGCTTTAACGACGCCCCGGCGGCGGTAGCACGCTGCTTTCTGCGGTGTACTGTATCGTGGATCTACCTTTCCCTTTCCCTCCGCCCGACCCGCATCGCATTCGTTACGCAGTAGGTATATCACGTAAACATATTTTTTATAAGGTCATTCCTAAAATCCGGACACTTGCCAAGTCCGGCCGCAATCCGGACAAAGGGTCAAAAATTAACGCTGTCGCGAGTTTATCATTTTTTCCCAACCTCAAAAAGTGTTCAGCGCCGCTAAAGAGATTTTCACTTCAAAAACCGGCCAAGTGCGAGTCGGACTCGCACACGAAGGGTTCCGTACCATTATCTAAAAAAACGGTCACCCATCCAAGTACTGATCCCACCCGACGTTGCTTAACTTCGGTCAAAAATGACGTTTGTTGTATGGGAGCCCCACTTAAATCTTTATTTTATTATGTTTTTAGTATTTGTTGTTATAGCGGCAACAGAAATACGTCAACTGTGAAAATATCAGCTGTCTAGCTATCACGGTTCGTGAGATACAGCCTGGTGACGGACGGACGGACGGACGGACGGACGGACGGACGGACAGCGGAGTCTTAGTAATAGGATCCCGTTTTACCCTTTGGGTACGGAACCCTAAAAACAAAATTTCCTAAAGAAACAAACAAAATTTAAAAAGACATCAACGCGTGCCGACTTAACCTCATTCACTTTGATTACTATACAACACCTTATCTTAAGTACCTACTATTTAAGACTAATGCCTTGAGCATAATAACGAGGACCATCAGCATTCATCAAATCGCGCCGCATCGCGGTCACATCGAGATCGCTTACATAGGACACTTCTATGGGCATCAAAGGATTGATTGAGCCGCCTCGCGCCGCGTCCCGCCGTTTCGCTTCGGGATCGCGCGATGTTCGCCTACATAAGACGCTGCGTAAGCAAGATCCATATTTATTAAAAAACTTTCAACTTTCAACATTCTTACAGATTCTGTCAAACAACATCCCATTTGACAGTATCTGTCAATAATAATACTTAAGTAATTTTATTTTGTACTTAACCATGACAAAATATGATCTTACACTAAATTTGACAAAAAAACTGTCAAATTTGACAGTTTGACAGATCATGTCAATATACACTGCGACACTATAACATGTCACTTTGTACCAAATATTCCCATACGAAACCCAAAAAGTCGCCCAAAAATATATAAGCACAGCGATCACTGGGGCTGCAAGTGCGTTGCCGGCCCTTAAGATGAGAAATGCAGTCTACAAAAAATTACCCAACATTGACATTTAGTACTAAACTATGACAAAATATAATACTCTACACTAAATTTGACAAAAAAAAACCAATTTGACAGTTTGACAGATTATGTCAATATACATTATGCCATGTCACTTTGTACTAAATATTACCATACACATAAATGCATGTATATAAGTGGCGTACACAAAGAGAGGCCTATAGGTCAGCAGTGGGCGACTGAAAGCGAAAATGATGATGATGATGATTACCATATAATTACCTATTCTATTCTATTCTATTCAATAATAATATTCAAGTAATTTTATTTTGTACTTAACCATGACAAAATATGATCTTACACTAAATTTGACAAAAACTGTCAAATTTGACAGTTTGACAGATCATGTCAATATACACTAGGACACTGTAACATGTCCCTTTGTACCAAAGATTCCCATACGAAACCCAAAAACTCGCCCAAAAATACATACGCACAGCGATCACTGGGGCTGCAAGTGCGTTGCCGGCCCTTAAGATGAGAAATGCAGTCTACAAAAAATTACCCAACATTGACATTTAGTACTAAACTATGACAAAATATAATACTCTACACTAAATTTGACAAAAAAAACCAATTTGACAGTTTGACAGATTATGTCAATATACATTATGCCATGTCACTTTGTACTAAATATTACCATACACATAAATGCATGTATATAAGTGGCGTACACAAAGAGAGGCCTATAGGTCAGCAGTGGGCGACTGAAAGCGAAAATGATGATGATGATGATTACCATATAATTACCTATTCTATTCTATTCTATTCAATAATAATATTCAAGTAATTTTATTTTGTACTTAACAATGACAAAATATGATCTTACACTAAATTTGACAAAAACTGTCAAATTTGACAGTTTGACAGATCATGTCAATATACACTGGGACACTGTAACATGCCCCTTTGTACCAAAGATTCCCATACGAAACCCAAAAACTCGCCCAAAAATACATACGCACAGCGATCACTGGGGCTGCAAGTGCGTTGCCGGCCCTTAAGATGAGAAATGCAGTCTACAAAAAATTACCCAACATTGACATTTAGTACTAAACTATGACAAAATATAATACTCTACACTAAATTTGACAAAAAAAAACCAATTTGACAGTTTGACAGATTATGTCAATATACATTATGCCATGTCACTTTGTACTAAATATTACCATACACATAAATGCATGTATATAAGTGGCGTACACGAAGAGAGGCCTATAGGTCAGCAGTGGGCGACTGAAAGCGAAAATGATGATGATGATGATTACCATATAATTACCTATTCTATTCTATTCTATTCAATAATAATATTTAAGTAATTTTATTTTGTACTTAACCATGACAAAATATGATCTTACACTAAATTTGACAAAAACTGTCAAATTTGACAGTTTGACAGATCATGTCAATATACACTGGGACACTGTAACATGCCCCTTTGTACCAAAGATTCCCATACGAAACCCAAAAACTCGCCCAAAAATACATACGCACAGCGATCACTGGGGCTGCAAGTGCGTTGCCGGCCCTTAAGATGAGAAATGCAGTCTACAAAAAATTACCCAACATTGACATTTAGTACTAAACTATGACAAAATATAATACTCTACACTAAATTTGACAAAAAAAAACCAATTTGACAGTTTGACAGATTATGTCAATATACATTATGCCATGTCACTTTGTACTAAATATTACCATACACATAAATGCATGTATATAAGTGGCGTACACGAAGAGAGGCCTATACTCAGCAGTGGGCGACTGAAAGCGAAAATGATGATGATGATGATGATGATGATGATGATGATGGTGATTACCATATAAATCATGACCCGAACTTACTAACCCGAAATTACAAAAAAAAAAATTAATGTATGTAAAACGGTCAAGTGCGAGTCGGATTTCAATATTTCCATACAAAAAAGTCATCAGCCCCTGATGGAGCTAATAGCAAAGTTTTTTCGTAAATTCGTACCTTCAGAACGATATATCTCGAAAACGGTAAGAGATAAAGCAAAATGGACTTCAGTTTTGAGCTGTCGCTAGTACAAAGTACTAGCGATTAATGCATTTCCGTATACATAGACCTTTTTTGGGACCGATTTGGACAAAAAAAAAAATCAAAAAATGAAAAATAAAAATTTGACCCGGGTCTAAAATCTTTATTTTTAGAGCTAGAGAGATGAAAAAAAAACCGTTTCTGTAAAATTTTAATATCTTTTGTTCAACCCCAAATCCAATCATATAGTCTTGTAACTTTAATTTAAAAAAAATAAAAACTGAAAAATTTGTATGGGAGGTCCCAGAAGGGGGGGGATTTCCACCCCTAAAGGGGGGTTCAGAATTTAGATCTCCTTAAGAAACCCTTATATACCGAGTTTGAGTCAAATCTACCGAAGGACGTACCCTTAACCTAACCTAACCTAACCTAACCTAACCTAACCTAACCTAACCTAACCTAACCTAACCTAACCTAACCTAACCTAACCTAACCTAACCTAACCTAACCTAACCTAACCTAACCTAACCTAACCTAACCTAACCTAACCTAACCTAACCTAACCTAACCTAACCTAACCTAACCTAACCTAACCTAACCTAACCTAACCTAACCTAACCTAACCTAACCTAACCTAACCTAACCTAACCTAACCTAACCTAACCTAACCTAACCTAACCTAACCTAACCTAACCTAACCTAACCTAACCTAACCTAACCTAACCTAACCTAACCTAACCTAACCTAACCTAACCTAACCTAACCTAACCTAACCTAACCTAACCTAACCTAACCTAACCTAACCTAACCTAACCTAACCTAACCTAACCTAACCTAACCTAACCTAACCTAACCTAACCTAACCTAACCTAACCTAACCTAACCTAACCTAACCTAACCTAACCTAACCTAACCTAACCTAACCTAACCTAACCTAACCTAACCTAACCTAACCTAACCTAACCTAACCTAACCTAACCTAACCTAACCTAACCTAACCTAACCTAACCTAACCTAACCTAACCTAACCTAACCTAACCTAACCTAACCTAACCTAACCTAACCTAACCTAACCTAACCTAACCTAACCTAACCTAACCTAACCTAACCTAACCTAACCTAACCTAACCTAACCTAACCTAACCTAACCTAACCTAACCTAACCTAACCTAACCTAACCTAACCTAACCTAACCTAACCTAACCTAACCTAACCTAACCTAACCTAACCTAACCTAACCTAACCTAACCTAACCTAACCTAACCTAACCTAACCTAACCTAACCTAACCTAACCTAACCTAACCTAACCTAACCTAACCTAACCTAACCTAACCTAACCTAACCTAACCTAACCTAACCTAACCTAACCTAACCTAACCTAACCTAACCTAACCTAACCTAACCTAACCTAACCTAACCTAACCTAACCTAACCTAACCTAACCTAACCTAACCTAACCTAACCTAACCTAACCTAACCTAACCTAACCTAACCTAACCTAACCTAACCTAACCTAACCTAACCTAACCTAACCTAACCTAACCTAACCTAACCTAACCTAACCTAACCTAACCTAACCTAACCTAACCTAACCTAACCTAACCTAACCTAACCTAACCTAACCTAACCTAACCTAACCTAACCTAACCTAACCTAACCTAACCTAACCTAACCTAACCTAACCTAACCTAACCTAACCTAACCTAACCTAACCTAACCTAACCTAACCTAACCTAACCTAACCTAACCTAACCTAACCTAACCTAACCTAACCTAACCTAACCTAACCTAACCTAACCTAACCTAACCTAACCTAACCTAACCTAACCTAACCTAACCTAACCTAACCTAACCTAACCTAACCTAACCTAACCTAACCTAACCTAACCTAACCTAACCTAACCTAACCTAACCTAACCTAACCTAACCTAACCTAACCTAACCTAACCTAACCTAACCTAACCTAACCTAACCTAACCTAACCTAACCTAACCTAACCTAACCTAACCTAACCTAACCTAACCTAACCTAACCTAACCTAACCTAACCTAACCTAACCTAACCTAACCTAACCTAACCTAACCTAACCTAACCTAACCTAACCTAACCTAACCTAACCTAACCTAACCTAACCTAACCTAACCTAACCTAACCTAACCTAACCTAACCTAACCTAACCTAACCTAACCTAACCTAACCTAACCTAACCTAACCTAACCTAACCTAACCTAACCTAACCTAACCTAACCTAACCTAACCTAACCTAACCTAACCTAACCTAACCTAACCTAACCTAACCTAACCTAACCTAACCTAACCTAACCTAACCTAACCTAACCTAACCTAACCTAACCTAACCTAACCTAACCTAACCTAACCTAACCTAACCTAACCTAACCTAACCTAACCTAACCTAACCTAACCTAACCTAACCTAACCTAACCTAACCTAACCTAACCTAACCTAACCTAACCTAACCTAACCTAACCTAACCTAACCTAACCTAACCTAACCTAACCTAACCTAACCTAACCTAACCTAACCTAACCTAACCTAACCTAACCTAACCTAACCTAACCTAACCTAACCTAACCTAACCTAACCTAACCTAACCTAACCTAACCTAACCTAACCTAACCTAACCTAACCTAACCTAACCTAACCTAACCTAACCTAACCTAACCTAACCTAACCTAACCTAACCTAACCTAACCTAACCTAACCTAACCTAACCTAACCTAACCTAACCTAACCTAACCTAACCTAACCTAACCTAACCTAACCTAACCTAACCTAACCTAACCTAACCTAACCTAACCTAACCTAACCTAACCTAACCTAACCTAACCTAACCTAACCTAACCTAACCTAACCTAACCTAACCTAACCTAACCTAACCTAACCTAACCTAACCTAACCTAACCTAACCTAACCTAACCTAACCTAACCTAACCTAACCTAACCTAACCTAACCTAACCTAACCTAACCTAACCTAACCTAACCTAACCTAACCTAACCTAACCTAACCTAACCTAACCTAACCTAACCTAACCTAACCTAACCTAACCTAACCTAACCTAACCTAACCTAACCTAACCTAACCTAACCTAACCTAACCTAACCTAACCTAACCTAACCTAACCTAACCTAACCTAACCTAACCTAACCTAACCTAACCTAACCTAACCTAACCTAACCTAACCTAACCTAACCTAACCTAACCTAACCTAACCTAACCTAACCTAACCTAACCTAACCTAACCTAACCTAACCTAACCTAACCTAACCTAACCTAACCTAACCTAACCTAACCTAACCTAACCTAACCTAACCTAACCTAACCTAACCTAACCTAACCTAACCTAACCTAACCTAACCTAACCTAACCTAACCTAACCTAACCTAACCTAACCTAACCTAACCTAACCTAACCTAACCTAACCTAACCTAACCTAACCTAACCTAACCTAACCTAACCTAACCTAACCTAACCTAACCTAACCTAACCTAACCTAACCTAACCTAACCTAACCTAACCTAACCTAACCTAACCTAACCTAACCTAACCTAACCTAACCTAACCTAACCTAACCTAACCTAACCTAACCTAACCTAACCTAACCTAACCTAACCTAACCTAACCTAACCTAACCTAACCTAACCTAACCTAACCTAACCTAACCTAACCTAACCTAACCTAACCTAACCTAACCTAACCTAACCTAACCTAACCTAACCTAACCTAACCTAACCTAACCTAACCTAACCTAACCTAACCTAACCTAACCTAACCTAACCTAACCTAACCTAACCTAACCTAACCTAACCTAACCTAACCTAACCTAACCTAACCTAACCTAACCTAACCTAACCTAACCTAACCTAACCTAACCTAACCTAACCTAACCTAACCTAACCTAACCTAACCTAACCTAACCTAACCTAACCTAACCTAACCTAACCTAACCTAACCTAACCTAACCTAACCTAACCTAACCTAACCTAACCTAACCTAACCTAACCTAACCTAACCTAACCTAACCTAACCTAACCTAACCTAACCTAACCTAACCTAACCTAACCTAACCTAACCTAACCTAACCTAACCTAACCTAACCTAACCTAACCTAACCTAACCTAACCTAACCTAACCTAACCCACCATTCTGGCAGCATTTCGGTTCTGTGAGGGTCGCAGTTCTAACCTAACCTAACCCACCATTCTGGCAGCATTTCGGTTCTGTGAAGGTCGCAGTTCTAACCTAACCTAACCCACTATTCTGGCAGCATTTCGGTTTTGTGAGGGTCGCAGTTCTAACCTAACCTAACCCACCTGTCTGGCAGCATTTCGTTTCTGTGAGGGTCACAGTTCTAACCTAACCTAACCCACTTTTCTGGCAGCATTTCGGTTCTGTGAGGGTCGCAGTTCTAACCTAACCTAACCCACCTTTCTGGCAGTATTTCGGTTCTGTGAGGGTCGCAGTTCTAACCTAACCTAACCCACCTTTCTGGCAGCATTTCGGTTCTGTGAGGGGCGCAGTTCTAACCTAACCTAACCCACCTTTCTGGCAGGATTTTAACCTGACTTGACCTACTTTTCTGTTTATTTTTGTCTTTTTTTTTTCTTATTTAGAATTTACTATTGCAATCGATATGTCGAGTAATAATATATACATAAATTTTAGTAATAGAGATATTTATGTAGAATGACATTATGAATATAATAAATTCGAAGTTCCAATGAGTATTGTTTAAAATGAAAATGTATAATGATCATTAGGATGTAAAATTGTATGAGATACATTTTCGGAGTTTCAATAATCGAATTTGCAATTTTATATGAACTTTGGCGCACCCTGAATCTAATACAATCATTTATATTTTTCTGCTTTCATATATAATAGCTTTTGTATTTTAAAAAGCGTTTTTCAATTAAAAGACATGTCAAGATCGCTTACCTTCTTGCAAGTTCTTTCTAATGCTAAAAAAACGAACTATAGAGATGCCCCGAATAGTGAACTTGGACGAATACCGAATATTCGGCCCCTCTCTATTCGGCGACCGAATATACGCATGACATGCGAACATTTTGAGTCACAATTAATATTAAAACTGATTGCCAACAAAGCACAACGTTTGCTAAGATATATTTTTATGCATTAATGAATGTAGTTTAGAGCCAATCAAATCAGACCCATGATAAAAATAAAATATTTTGTAGTCAACAAATGCTCAAAAACGTGCCTCCGTATTTAACTCTTTTCCAAGAATACATTTTAAATATGAAATGTATTATTTTTTTGTGTAATTTTTCTTTTAAGGTAAGTGCAATAGATATTCGATTCGAACATTCGGCCAAATTCCGAATATTCGGCAAAGTGGCCGAATAGTTGCCGAATATTCGTGGCATCTCTACTTAAAACATATACATTTTTCAAATTTGCCACCTTTTTCTACTGACAAGATCTGCTTGACCAACTTTATATAGATAGACCATCGACGTCCTTCAGTCCACAAGTCAAAATTCATATGAGAATATGAACCACATACAGCTATGCTAAATGGAAAATTTTGGTGTCAAAGCGAGTGAAAATATGCCAGATCTGGCATCATTTATGCCAAGTTGGCAACACTAAAAAATGATATTCCGTCGTTATGACGCCAATGTCCAACCTTTATCTATTCTTCGCCGGATGGCGTGGACGGTTTCCTTTGTTATTTTACAATTATAACACATATCAGTGAAAGACCATATGTCTTAATTAATATAAAAAATGCATTATACAATTCTACTGGGCAATTTAATGTCATCAAGGTATCAAACCAAAATTTGTTTATAAAAGTATTTCTCTGACCTTGTTATTGTCAAGGACTTCTGCCGTACGTACGCGGCGTGGCGCGTGCAAAATGTTTTCGCTTTCTTGCCACCTGTGCGTCCGAGGGCGCCACTGCAGCGTGCGTTTCGAATTTAAAATAACTGGTGTAACTATAATGCCGGCTACATACGTAACTATAAATCGTTGCGATTAATGCCGGCTACATACGCAGTTTTATCTGCCGTGTGTATGACAAATCGTTACGATAATCGACAACGATTTGTCACAGGTACACACGGTAAATAAAACTGCGCAGTTCGGACTGCACAGTTTAATCGCTACGATTTATAGTTACGTGTGTAGCCGGGGTAAGTTGGCGAAAGCATAATAGACGGTGGCGTAAGTTGAAGTTTAAAATAACAAGTAAAAATTTAGTGTTTCCAATAATCATCATCATTATCATCATCAGGTCCATTTCATCAAATTGGTGGTTTTCAAGAGAAAATGTTCGAGTTGGCTAAAAAAAACCGGGCAAGTGAGGGTTCCGTACCATAATGCAAAAAACAAAAACGGAAAAAATGCAAAAAAAAACGGTCACCCATCCAAAGTACTGACCACGCCCGACGTTGCTTAACTTTGGTCAAAAATCACGTTTGTTGTATGGGAGCCCCATTTAAATCGTTATTTTATTCTGTTTTTAGTATTTGTTGTTATAGCGGCAACAGAAATACATCATCTGTGAAAATTTCAACTGTCTAGCTATCACGGTACGTGAGATACATCAGATACAGCGGTGACAGACAGACGGACGGACGGACGGATATGGAACCACCTTGGAGGTAATTCCTATCAAACAAAAAAAAATAATCAAATCGGACCATGGGTGTCGGAGTAATCGCTGAACGTACATAAAAAAAATAGCCACAACTATAAACACAGAACTTCCTTCTATAAACTTGAAGTCGGTTAAACATGGTTGGTCAAGCAGATCTTGTCCGTAGAAAAAGGCGCGAAATTCAAATGGTATGGAACCCTTCGTGTGCGAGCCCGACTTGCACTTGGCCGGTTTTTAGGGTTCCGTACCCAAAGGGAAAAACGGGACCCTATTACTAAGACTTCGCTGTCCGTCCGTCCGTCCGTCTGTCACCGGGCTGTATCTCACGAACCGTGATAGCTAGACAGTTGAAATTTTCACAGATGATGTATTTCTGTTGCCGCTATAACAACAAATACTAAAAACAGAATAAAATATAGATTTAAATGGGGCTCCCATACAACAAACGTGATTTTTGACCAAAGTTAAGCAACGTCGGGAGTGGTCAGTACTTGGATGGGTGACCGTTTTTTTTTGCTTTTTTTTGTTTTTTTTTTTGCGTTATGATACGGAACCCTTCGTGCGCGAGTCCGACTCGCACTTGCCCGGTTTTAATAAATATCGATGATATACCTGCACAGTATACCTAATAAATAATGATATTATAGAAAACTTGCAGTCATTAATTTGTTTAATTATAAACTGTATTTACCTTATAATTATATATTATTGAAATAAGAGTTGACTTCATTAAAATGAATATTTAATTTACACTATGTTTCATTTATTTTTCCATTTAATTTTAACGCCATCTATGAGATGCAGCATGCTTTTTCAGTATTTAGAAATACGTTTTACAAATCAGTGTCCTGTTAGTTCATTTAAAGTCGCTACTTCTTTGCGTGGCGCTGTTGTATCGTCATTGTATCTAGGGTCGGTCGGGACGGGTGGCGTGAGGGGAGGCTCGATTGTAGATTTCATTTGGGTACGGGAACGGCCTTAAGGAACGGCTTTTAAAAATAAGTTACGGCAAACATGTAACAATTATGAATCTAATACGATCGTTTATATTTTATTCTTCTGCTTTCATAAGTTTTTGATTTTTAAAAAGCGTTTTTCAATTAAAAGACATGTCAAGGTCGCTTACCTTCTTGAAAGTTCTTTCTAATGCTAAAAAACGAACTACCTATAGTAATAAAATACAGAATACATTATTTATGTGCATAGTCCAGTTATGAAACTACTGACGCCATCTATTGCTTAACGTGGTAATCGTTCCAGGGCAGTATTTGATTTTATTCCAACTTACAATATGTATAATATTAAACAAATAATGAATTTATGATAAATTATGTGATGTTTATCATATCCTATTCTAATACCCAAATAGTAACTTTTATTGCTTAACATATAACTCGGCTCAGTATGGTACCACTGTCGCCATCTGTTGAAAATCTTAGTATTTCAAGTAATGTTGCTGTAACTGTTATCACATATTTGTTATTTTGCCTAATTTTCACGAGTTCCGATTTTATTTATTTCATTTATTTTACCTTTACATATTAACAATCCTTTTGAACGGCCGTCATTAACTAATCAAAATGCCATATTTTTTAATATAGTTGTGTTTGCTCAGAGCATAAAAAGGTCAACCACGGCGTTGCATGAACAAGAGATTTTCTTTGGCAGGATTGATCCTTAGGACCCAAGGATGGAATTAGAAGTGGAGCCACCCAGATTTTTGCTGCAAGTCCGGTGGGGGGGTTTTTAAGCGTCTGCGACGTCTGAGGTTAATAATTATTTAAGTTTAGGTTTTAAGTCAAGTTTAGTATCATTTTCAACTAAATCAAAGATGTAGACATATATTTCATCGAAATCGGTTCAGCGTTTATTGATTTTCCATACAATCCTATACCTTACCTTTCATTTTAAGGTATTTTTTTTCGGAATAAAAAACTATCCTATGTTCTTCCTCGGGACTCAAACTATCTCTATACTTACCAAATTTTATCTAAATCGGTTCAGCGGTTATTGAATCCCCATACAAATTTCCTCCTCCCTTTTCACACCCTTAAGGGATGATTTTTGAGATTAAATGTTTGCTATGTTATTCCCCGGGACTCAAACTATCTCTGTGCCAAATTTTAACTAAATTGGTTCAGCAGTTTAAGCGTGAAAAGGAATTTAAAATAAAGTATTCTTTAGGGTTCCGTACCCAAAGGGTAAAACGGGACCCTATTACTAAGACTTCGCTGTCCGTCCGTCCGTCCGTCCGTCCGTCCGTCCGTCCGTCTGTCGGTCTGTCCGTCTGTCACCAGGCTGTATCTCACGAACCGTGATAGCTAGACAATTTCACCAGGCTGTATCTCACGAACCGTGATAGCTAGACAATTGAAATTTTCACAGATGATGTATTTCTGTTACCGCTATAACAACAAATACTAAAAACAGAATAAAATAAAGATTTAAATGGGGCTCCCATACAACAAACGTTATTTTTAACCAAAGTTAAGCAACGTCGGGAGTGGTCAATACTTGGATGGGTGACCGTTTTTTTTTGCTTTTTTTTTGTTTTTTTTTGCATTATGATACGGAACCCTTCGTGCGCGAGTCCGACTCGCACTTGCCCGGTTTTTTAAGATATGTTTATAGATTAAAAGACCAAAAGTTCAGAAAATTAGTATCGCTGATTTTAGCGGTATTTAGATATTTACCCCTTATTCATAAACATTTACTAAAGTTAACAAGCCGTTAATAATCGTTTGTCCCTTTCCATTATACCGATATGTCGGAAAGGGACAAACGATTATTATCGGCTTCTCAACTTTAGTAAACGTTTATGAATAAGGGGGTTAGTTTATACTCGAGAGTGAATAGCCGAATTTCGTCAGCTTAGCTAAGAACTATCATGGCGTATTTTGCAAACATTCGCTTTTTTTGTTTGCACACAGAAAGTCTGGGTTCGATCCCCAGTGAGACATAACCTTTTATATTTTTTTTTTTTTGTATTATTGATTGATCAAACCGCTGTGTGGCGCTGTCATCGTGCACGGTCCCAATAAGCTATGCTCGCGAGGTCTACAACTCACAGAGCCACTAGTTTAACGCTGATTTACTTATGTACTTTCAAAATTATGAAAAATACAAAAAGTGGCAAAGTGGATTGTCGTTAGGAATCAAGATGACAAAGTAAGTTTTTGAAAGCTCCATTAACTGTTAAAGCTTTGAATACTACTGCCACACCCCGGACACTGGCGATAAAATGTATGAAACAAACGCGTTCCTACGCACAGACTGTGTGCGTAAGTAAGCTCGTGTAGGTAAACGCGTACCATACTTGTGTGAGTGAGATAAGACGTGTGAGGGTTCTCGCCAGTTTGTTGTCAAGTTCGATGACCTCAATTACTCAAAACTCATTGCGCGAATTAGGAAGAAATAAGAATCGTATTATGTTGTAAGGTGGGTATCTAAGCTTAATTTATACAATAGTTTCCTATTTTGAATCAGTATAAACAAAGTAACGAAAATTTTGTAAGGAAATTCAGGCCACCAACATATTACGTAAGTTGTAAACATGATTTTTTGTTCATATAGGTATTGTACTGGTTCCAGTGTGATCTGATAGGTTTTGTAAATATTTGTTTAATATTTGAATATTTTACGTGGCCTCCGCTCTGCGCACCGCGTCGTCGCGTCCTTGCCGGCCGGTAACTGTGAGGTAACCGAGAGCGGGTAGGCGGCACTTTCAACGGGAGGCAGGGAGTGTCCATACTGTACGTTAGTACTCTTTATTATACTGTGCTACTGCTCCTCACAAGCGTTTTGTTCTGGCGTCAAGCTGTACCTAGGAACAATTGAATCTAACTCCCGAAATAGCGAGACGTGAATATTTGCATCTGACGGCATTTCATATGAATTTATTTTTGGTAAATTGATTAAGTCTGAATTGTGCGCCTTAACAACGGTATTAACAGCGCTTACCTCCGACCCATTGACGGCAGAATTACGCCGCGCATGCTTTTGAATCAGCACTTGCGCAAACGACATATCCCCTCTCCGATATCCCCTTCACTTGTATATGCAGACAAAATCGCGATGTATGTCTGTAATGCATCAAATTCATCATATATGTGACGTTATCTATGAAAAGGGACCTTATTGTCGATGGCGTTTACGCCATTATTAACGATGTTCCGATATAAATACAATACCGCGCGACGCTGTGCGGTATAAGCGCCATCGACAATAAGGTCCCTTTTCATAGAGAATGCCCCATATAGGCATTGTATTGTCGAATCTTAACTGTAACACGGCAAGCTTTCAAATCAATTATTAATTGTGGTTCGGCTGCTAGTTTCGAAACAAACTTCTGAAAAGCATTGAGTTTGCCTTTAATAACCTCGCGTTTGTAATTAAGTTTCCTTAAATCTTGTTAATAAGACATCGTGAAATAAAGTAAATTAAGTAATGAATGAACCTACTCAAAATAAGATGAGTTGTCTTTTAATAGAATTTGCTCTGAGAAAACATCAGGCGCTTAACTTAATTGCAATATAGATTAGAGATGCACCGGATATTCGGTTACTATCCGGTTTCCGGCCTGTCCGGCTATAATTTTCACATCCGGCCGGATACCGGGTAGTGGCGTATTATCAGGCCGGATACCGGATAGTAACATTGCTTGATTTCGGAGTTAACAAAATTGGAATAACGGCCATAGTCGTACTCGTTTATTATTTTAAAACAATTTAAACATTGCACGAGCACTCATTTCGAACCTAGAAATGAGTCCACGAGAACGTTCACTATGAAACAGATCAAAATTTACTGATTTTGTGTTCACGTGAGATTATGATAGTTTTAAATTGAAATTATACTATAGTGAATTGATTAACTAATGAATGACTGTGATTAATGAACAGTTAGGTATCAAGATGACAGTAAAATTGTGAAATTAAATCTCATGTATTGCAATGAAATGTGCTAAGAGGTTATATTTACCTACACTAATGAATACGGTTTACTAATATGTGGCCTAAAATTGTATGGCAAATTATCACTTCCCAAACTATTTTTCCCATAGTATCTGTTCGTATTTTTGCCTTCGATGTTATAATTACTAACTGTAAACCATAGGTTAAATGTTTTATTGTACTAGCATTACACAAACCACCAAAAATGAATCCACATACCTCTTTGACGAGTCTGGCGACGGCAGCTATATGCACTGGTTGATTTACACACAGATTTCAATGTTTCGACCGGGCCCAGCGTAAATCTTTATGCACACACACTTAAAGTTATGTTACAAATCTTTTTATGGTCAAACGAGTTCACTTATCACACAATTCTATGTAAAATATAGTTTTATGAACCGAGAAAAACTTTCATAACCCGACATCTTTTTAACCGAGAACCAAACTGCTCTCATTGGTCCATTTGAATGCTTGGTCTATTGCGCGACTGCGCAGTGCATCGTGGTGTTGCCATGCCATAACACAGGCAATGGATTTAAATGTTGAGAGAATGAATAATGCTTGCACAGTATCATTTGGCAAAACTATCAGATGGCAAACCAATGTTTCGCATATATAACATATGTCGCAAATGATTATTTACAATATTATTGTATGGCAAAATATTTAGTTGGTCATGTTTCAAAATGTCTTTTATTGTTATGTCGAATGTACCTATTGATAGGCATAAATTATTTTTCGCCTAATATTGTGATGCATACTACTAAATACCCTAATAATGTAGTACTCAACTACTCATGGTTCAAATTACAGTAGCATTTTATTTCGTTACGTAGGTAGTTTTTCGAAATGTGCAATTCAATGATGGAGGTGGTAATTTTGTTTACTACATTTCTGGCAACTGTTTGTTTTCGTGGGGTCGCAGTTCTTACCTAACCTAACCCACTTTTCTGGCAACAGCTCGTTTTCTAGGGGGTCGCAACTCTAATCTAACCTAACCCACTTTTCTGGCAACAGTTCGTTTTCTCGGGGGTCGCAGTTCTAACCTAACCTAACCCACCTTTCAGGCAACAGTTTGTTTTCGTGGGGTCGCAGTTCTAACCTAACCTAACCCACATTTCAGGCAATAGTTTGTTTACGTGGGGTCGCAGTTCTAACCTAACCTAACCCACTTTTCTGGCAACAGTTCATTTTCTTGGGGGTTGCAGTTCTAACTTAACCTAACCCACTTTTCTGGCAACAGTTCGTTTTCTTGGGGGTCGCAGTTCGAAGCTAACCCACCTTTCAGGCAACAGTTTGTTTTCGTGGGGTCGCAGTTCTAACCTAACCTAACCCACTTTTCTGGCAACAGTTCGTTTTCTCGGGGGTCGCAGTTCTAACCTAACCTAACCCACCTTTCAGGCAACAGTTTGTTTTCGTGGGGTCGCAGTTCTAACCTAACCTAACCCCCTTTTCTGGCAACAGTTTGTTTTCGTGGGGTCGCAGTTCTAACCTAACCTAACCCACTTTTCTGGCAACAGTTCGTTTTCTCGGGGGTCGCAGTTCTAACCTAACCTAACCCACCTTTCAGGCAACAGTTTGTTTTCGTGGGGTCGCAGTTCTAACCTAACCTAACCCACTTTTCTGGCAACAGTTAGTTTCCTTGAGGGTTGCAGTTCTAACTTAAAACATGTTGGTACATTCATCAAATCTATTAACGTAGTGGCACCCCTGCATGAAAATATGTACATACGTTTGATAAAAAATAGCCACTAACAGGGCAAATAGCCATCAAAATATATTATGAAAAGTAAGTATAAATAAATCAAAGGTTTTTTGACAATTAAGAGTTAGCTAAGTTGAATCATTTGCTCAGTGATTATTTGTCTTAATGAATTTTGGTAAAATCTACTAAATAAAATTGCAATAAAATAAAAAGTATGCGAAGTTTCAATTTTGGCAAACGTTATGTAACAATAAATAGTTAAGTATAATAAAACATTTGCTTAGTGATAAACCGTGGTAAAACGAACATCTGCTAAATAAAATTGTGATTAAATAAAAATTATGCTAAATAATAATATGCTAAGCATTAGTTAGCCAACTAAAAGTACTGCAATAAGTTAGTTGGGAAGTGAAATTAGGCGAAAAATATTTCGGCGAGATGGCAGTACACCAATGAATACCGGTAATGAATACTATTGAATATCTAGGTACTTGCTACTGGCAATGAAAACAATTAATCTACTTTCTGTACTAGATGGAAAAGTGGTGAATATGAATATGATAGAAATGTATGGGTGGTGCAGCTACAAAGGAAAACAAAAGAAATGTAAATGGAACAAAAGAAATAATAACGGTCTCACCACTCTCTTCTTCTTCTTCTTTTTAGGGGCTATATAAGGCTCCAAAGCCTATGTATCACTGCGACCATTCCTGATCTATTGTGATCGCCACCTACGACAACTCTCGATCCAAACCTGCAACTTCAAACAGCTGCAGGATCCTTTTGGTCTCGAGAGACTTTACCTCCTCCGGGCGCAATATGTGTCCGCCCAGGATTAGGTCACGAGTACGCATATATTAGGCAAGGGCACTCTGTGTGGATGTGCAAGAGCGTCTCCTCCGCCTCCATGCAGAGTCTGCACCGCCCTATCTCACGTTTCCCCATAGTGAGCATGTGCTTATTTAGGCCACAATGCCCGGTAAGCACCCTTACCAAGTTGCACAGTTGGTTCCTAGACAGCGCGAACGCGCTCACCTCTCTCGTTATCCCATTATAGTAGTTTAGAAACGAACAAAAGATTAGGATCCTGTGTTAGTAAAAGGGACACATATATTAATAGTTCATCGCTGGCTGTTCACACTGCCGGCGAGAACACTCGCTCTACTAGTTTGTCGCCGCGACAAGATAAAACTAGCTCAGCGGTACTCGCTCGGCGATGCTCGCTTCGTAGTTAGTAGCTGCGAGACCAATCAGTATGCGTGTTCAGGGCTACGCTGCACCGCCCGAGCGAGTGACGCGAGTAATAGCCCGTCGCACTCGAACACTCGCCTATAGCCGAGCGACAAAACTATTGGAGCTAACACTCGCTTCCCGCCGCTCGCCCACTCGTTTCTACTTCATCGTTCTACTCGCTTATCGCTCATCGTCGGCGGCGGTTCCGAAATTGCCGGTCAGTGAGCTTGTTTAAAATTCGAAATTCAAATTTGTAGCGTTAATTGTTTAAAATTCGAATAGCAATTGTAAAGTTACCTTGCAGACCTCGCATCTAAATATATTTGGTCATGATATTTTGAGTTTTATTCACCAGTACTAGAGTTCACTTTTATTAGCGATTTCATCAAGATGTAGCTTTATTGAATTATATTGGTGTGATATAAAGTTATGTAACTGTGAGATTCTCGTATCTCAGCCCGTACAAGATTAGAACATTGAGCTTTATTGCTTAATATATAATATTCGTAATGGATTTGAAAAATTGAAAAATCTGTTTCTGTCAGCTTAGTGGTTTAATTGATAAAAATATATGATTTTATATTAAAAAAACAGTGGAAAATTATCATCTCGTGACTATTATGGAAATTCTACTTTTTCTCCCACTCCTGCCGCAATTTTTGCCGAATGCCCTCCATCAGCCGTGCGACAGTGTCATTATAGCCACTTTCCTGCTCGCTGCGTTTAGGGTTGCCATATGGAATTGGAATTAAATGTCCTGATAAAAATTCGGACATCACCCTAAAAATCCGGACATTTCTTGTAACAGAGATTTGGCATAGCTTTAACGACGCCCCGGCGGCGGTAGCACGCTGCTTTCTGCGGTGTACTGTATCGTGGATCTACCTTTCCCTTTCCCTCCGCCCGACCCGCATCGCATTCGTTACGCAGTAGGTATATCACGTAAACATATTTTTTATAAGGTCATTCCTAAAATCCGGACACTTGCCAAGTCCGGCCGCAATCCGGACAAAGGGTCAAAAATTAACGCTGTCGCGAGTTTATCATTTTTTCCCAACCTCAAAAAGTGTTCAGCGCCGCTAAAGAGATTTTCACTTCAAAAACCGGCCAAGTGCGAGTCGGACTCGCACACGAAGGGTTCCGTACCATTATCTAAAAAAACGGTCACCCATCCAAGTACTGATCCCACCCGACGTTGCTTAACTTCGGTCAAAAATGACGTTTGTTGTATGGGAGCCCCACTTAAATCTTTATTTTATTATGTTTTTAGTATTTGTTGTTATAGCGGCAACAGAAATACGTCAACTGTGAAAATATCAGCTGTCTAGCTATCACGGTTCGTGAGATACAGCCTGGTGACGGACGGACGGACGGACGGACGGACGGACGGACGGACAGCGGAGTCTTAGTAATAGGATCCCGTTTTACCCTTTGGGTACGGAACCCTAAAAACAAAATTTCCTAAAGAAACAAACAAAATTTAAAAAGACATCAACGCGTGCCGACTTAACCTCATTCACTTTGATTACTATACAACACCTTATCTTAAGTACCTACTATTTAAGACTAATGCCTTGAGCATAATAACGAGGACCATCAGCATTCATCAAATCGCGCCGCATCGCGGTCACATCGAGATCGCTTACATAGGACACTTCTATGGGCATCAAAGGATTGATTGAGCCGCCTCGCGCCGCGTCCCGCCGTTTCGCTTCGGGATCGCGCGATGTTCGCCTACATAAGACGCTGCGTAAGCAAGATCCATATTTATTAAAAAACTTTCAACTTTCAACATTCTTACAGATTCTGTCAAACAACATCCCATTTGACAGTATCTGTCAATAATAATACTTAAGTAATTTTATTTTGTACTTAACCATGACAAAATATGATCTTACACTAAATTTGACAAAAAAACTGTCAAATTTGACAGTTTGACAGATCATGTCAATATACACTGCGACACTATAACATGTCACTTTGTACCAAATATTCCCATACGAAACCCAAAAAGTCGCCCAAAAATATATAAGCACAGCGATCACTGGGGCTGCAAGTGCGTTGCCGGCCCTTAAGATGAGAAATGCAGTCTACAAAAAATTACCCAACATTGACATTTAGTACTAAACTATGACAAAATATAATACTCTACACTAAATTTGACAAAAAAAAACCAATTTGACAGTTTGACAGATTATGTCAATATACATTATGCCATGTCACTTTGTACTAAATATTACCATACACATAAATGCATGTATATAAGTGGCGTACACAAAGAGAGGCCTATAGGTCAGCAGTGGGCGACTGAAAGCGAAAATGATGATGATGATGATTACCATATAATTACCTATTCTATTCTATTCTATTCAATAATAATATTCAAGTAATTTTATTTTGTACTTAACCATGACAAAATATGATCTTACACTAAATTTGACAAAAACTGTCAAATTTGACAGTTTGACAGATCATGTCAATATACACTAGGACACTGTAACATGTCCCTTTGTACCAAAGATTCCCATACGAAACCCAAAAACTCGCCCAAAAATACATACGCACAGCGATCACTGGGGCTGCAAGTGCGTTGCCGGCCCTTAAGATGAGAAATGCAGTCTACAAAAAATTACCCAACATTGACATTTAGTACTAAACTATGACAAAATATAATACTCTACACTAAATTTGACAAAAAAAACCAATTTGACAGTTTGACAGATTATGTCAATATACATTATGCCATGTCACTTTGTACTAAATATTACCATACACATAAATGCATGTATATAAGTGGCGTACACAAAGAGAGGCCTATAGGTCAGCAGTGGGCGACTGAAAGCGAAAATGATGATGATGATGATTACCATATAATTACCTATTCTATTCTATTCTATTCAATAATAATATTCAAGTAATTTTATTTTGTACTTAACAATGACAAAATATGATCTTACACTAAATTTGACAAAAACTGTCAAATTTGACAGTTTGACAGATCATGTCAATATACACTGGGACACTGTAACATGCCCCTTTGTACCAAAGATTCCCATACGAAACCCAAAAACTCGCCCAAAAATACATACGCACAGCGATCACTGGGGCTGCAAGTGCGTTGCCGGCCCTTAAGATGAGAAATGCAGTCTACAAAAAATTACCCAACATTGACATTTAGTACTAAACTATGACAAAATATAATACTCTACACTAAATTTGACAAAAAAAAACCAATTTGACAGTTTGACAGATTATGTCAATATACATTATGCCATGTCACTTTGTACTAAATATTACCATACACATAAATGCATGTATATAAGTGGCGTACACGAAGAGAGGCCTATAGGTCAGCAGTGGGCGACTGAAAGCGAAAATGATGATGATGATGATTACCATATAATTACCTATTCTATTCTATTCTATTCAATAATAATATTTAAGTAATTTTATTTTGTACTTAACCATGACAAAATATGATCTTACACTAAATTTGACAAAAACTGTCAAATTTGACAGTTTGACAGATCATGTCAATATACACTGGGACACTGTAACATGCCCCTTTGTACCAAAGATTCCCATACGAAACCCAAAAACTCGCCCAAAAATACATACGCACAGCGATCACTGGGGCTGCAAGTGCGTTGCCGGCCCTTAAGATGAGAAATGCAGTCTACAAAAAATTACCCAACATTGACATTTAGTACTAAACTATGACAAAATATAATACTCTACACTAAATTTGACAAAAAAAAACCAATTTGACAGTTTGACAGATTATGTCAATATACATTATGCCATGTCACTTTGTACTAAATATTACCATACACATAAATGCATGTATATAAGTGGCGTACACGAAGAGAGGCCTATACTCAGCAGTGGGCGACTGAAAGCGAAAATGATGATGATGATGATGATGATGATGATGATGATGGTGATTACCATATAAATCATGACCCGAACTTACTAACCCGAAATTACAAAAAAAAAAATTAATGTATGTAAAACGGTCAAGTGCGAGTCGGATTTCAATATTTCCATACAAAAAAGTCATCAGCCCCTGATGGAGCTAATAGCAAAGTTTTTTCGTAAATTCGTACCTTCAGAACGATATATCTCGAAAACGGTAAGAGATAAAGCAAAATGGACTTCAGTTTTGAGCTGTCGCTAGTACAAAGTACTAGCGATTAATGCATTTCCGTATACATAGACCTTTTTTGGGACCGATTTGGACAAAAAAAAAAATCAAAAAATGAAAAATAAAAATTTGACCCGGGTCTAAAATCTTTATTTTTAGAGCTAGAGAGATGAAAAAAAAACCGTTTCTGTAAAATTTTAATATCTTTTGTTCAACCCCAAATCCAATCATATAGTCTTGTAACTTTAATTTAAAAAAAATAAAAACTGAAAAATTTGTATGGGAGGTCCCAGAAGGGGGGGGATTTCCACCCCTAAAGGGGGGTTCAGAATTTAGATCTCCTTAAGAAACCCTTATATACCGAGTTTGAGTCAAATCTACCGAAGGACGTACCCTTAACCTAACCTAACCTAACCTAACCTAACCTAACCTAACCTAACCTAACCTAACCTAACCTAACCTAACCTAACCTAACCTAACCTAACCTAACCTAACCTAACCTAACCTAACCTAACCTAACCTAACCTAACCTAACCTAACCTAACCTAACCTAACCTAACCTAACCTAACCTAACCTAACCTAACCTAACCTAACCTAACCTAACCTAACCTAACCTAACCTAACCTAACCTAACCTAACCTAACCTAACCTAACCTAACCTAACCTAACCTAACCTAACCTAACCTAACCTAACCTAACCTAACCTAACCTAACCTAACCTAACCTAACCTAACCTAACCTAACCTAACCTAACCTAACCTAACCTAACCTAACCTAACCTAACCTAACCTAACCTAACCTAACCTAACCTAACCTAACCTAACCTAACCTAACCTAACCTTTTTTTTTTTTTTTTTTTAAGAGGGGAAATGCGTTACGCATACCACCCGGCGCGGGGACGGGCCGGGATGGTTATGTGGGACTCCCTGTTGTGGGCTAATGAGACCCCAGGTTTACCCACTAAAACCCCTCTGTTTGCCGCCTCAAGGCTATAAGGCGGGGCACGGGAAACGACCGAGACCATGCTTCCGAAACCCCGCCAGCGGCTGTCCGATTTTTGGACTCGACATCGGAGGAAGTATTCCTCTGTCACTTTAAAAGTGCGCCATTAAGTCGGCGTACTGGCCATCCCAGGGACCCTCGTGTAGGCGACAGGCGTCCCCGAGCCTGCCGCCCACGGGTACCCTTAAGGAGGAAGTCGACGGTCGTACGCCAAACGCCTCCGTCCTACGCGCTTGCGGCGCATCGGTTGGGAGGCTGGATCTTCTTCCCTTTCTCTTTCCGCGGTCTCTTTCCTAGATATTACATCTTCGCAGAAAGAGACCACCGCTTTCCATGATCTCTCGCTGTCTGCCATAGTTTTCACCACGGCAGGCAGGGAGAGGTCGCGCCCTACTACAGCCACGAGTGTGGCCCGCTGTTCTGTCCAAGCTGGGCATACAGCCAGCGTATGTTGTGCCGTGTCTTCGGCAGCACCGCACTCGTGGCATATCGGCGTCGGTTCTCGGCCCAATCTGTTGCACAGATATCGTCCGAAACTTCCGTGTCCTGAGAGGACCTGCGTCACTCGGAATGTTATAGGGCCATGGTCCCGGTCAAGCCATTGTTTTAGGACCGGACGTATTGCCTCTATCGTTAGGTGACCAGCAATCGGATGCGCCAGTCTCTCCTCCCAAATATCCACCATTTCCAGCCGAATTGCTTCGCGCCGTCCATCAATTTCTCTTGGTGCTGGTGCCTCATCCCTCTCATGCATATCCTCGCGCCAGCGGTAAACAGCTGCGAGGGCTCTTGCATCGAGGTCCCAGGGCAAGGATCCCGCTAAAGCACACGCAGCATCCGTAGATATGGTACGGTATCCCCGGATTACCCGCAGCGCCATTGCTCTTTGCGCTTTTCTCAGCTGGGTAGCGTTTTGCCTTCCAATGGCGTCAGCCCAGACGGGTGCGCCATATAACGCCATGGAGCGAACGACTCCCGTGTACAAACGGCGGCATGAAGCCTTGGGCCCTCCCAAGTTCGGGAGTATACGCCCTAGGGCCGCCGCTGTACTGAGCAGTTTTGGAGCCAAGTGTTCGAAATGGGCCCGAAAGTTCCATTTGCTGTCAAGTATGACGCCCAGGTAGCGCAAGGTCGGCTTGACAGCAATCGGGACCCCGCCTACTATGATTTGGGCTCCTACCGGAGGACCTTTACGGTGGCCATAAAAACAAATGGCCTCGGATTTCTGTAGGCCGACTTCCAGGCCCAACCGCCTTATTCGGTTGACAACGTGGGCTACACCCGCAGTTGCCAGAATGGCCGCATCTCGGAAACTGGGCCCGCGGGCCGTCACCAACGTATCATCGGCATAACAAAACACGTCAACTCCAGGAAGGTTTGCCCCCCGCAGGACCCAGTCGTAGCCGACATTCCAAAGTAGCGGGCCCAAAACCGATCCTTGAGGGACACCGCACTCCATCCTTTTCTGTCCCCAATTTTGCTGCCCAGGCCAGGTCACAAATCGCTCACTTAAATAGGCCCTGATGATATGGGCCAGGTGAGGAGGAGCCCTGTGGTAGCGCAAAGCTTCATTTACAGTTTCCCAGGGCATGGTGTTGAAGGCGTTGGCTATGTCTAAAGACACAGCCAAGACGACCTCGCCCCGAGAAATCGACTCCTGTGCAAGCCTTTTCACTTGCAAAATCGCGTCCACTGTAGAACGGCCGCTCCTGAAGCCGTATTGATTTTCGGCCAGGTCTGGACCAACTTCTCTTAGATGCTTGATGAGGCGGGATGCTATGATGCGCTCGAATAGCTTCCCCACCTCATCAAGCAAAACAATCGGCCGGTACGCTGAAGGCGAATCAGACGGACGACCCTCTTTCTTTAGCAGGACCAGTTTTCCCGATTTCCATGCTACTGGGAAGCGGCCCTGCTCCAGGCATGCCGTGAAGAGACGGATAAGACGCGGCTCCAGTTCTTTCAACGCGAGAGCCCAAGCGCGGCCAGGGACTCCATCTGGGCCGGGGGCAGTGTTCTTGGCTCGCATCTTAATCACTGCTACGCCAAACTCAACCGTTGTTACAGGTGGCACTTCAGCTTCCTCCACTTCGTCTGCTCGTGGTGGTGCCATTGCTGGCGGCCTATTGTTTCTTCCCCTAGGGAACAATACCGAGACAACGTCACTGACAAACTCTGGTTCTAGCGTTTGGGTGAGCGGGGGGCCCCAGGAGCGCAATTTGTTCCTTACGAGCTTGTAGGGCCGACCCCACGGGTCCACATTCAAGGTGTCCAGGAATGCTTCTCTCGCAGCGTCCATGGCATTTCCTATGGCGGCTCTTAGGGACTTCTTTGCCTCCTTATACAAGGCGTAAAGGTTCCTTTCTGCGTCTTCGTCTGTTCGTCGGCGCCTCTGCCTTGTGTACCGACGCCGCGCGGCTGTACAGTCCTTGCGCATTTGTGCAAGCTCTGCAGTCCACCAGTACACCTTTCGTTTTTGTGGTGGAGGCTTGGCTCGGGGCATCGCCGTATCGCATATTAGTGTCATGGCATCCCGGAACCAGGATGCTTCCGTCTCCACCACTACTTCACCTTCCGGTGAAGGAAGCCACGCCTGTACAATAGCCGCCTCTAAAAGAAGGTCTCGATCCATTTTACCGAGAGCCCATCTTGGACCTCCGCCGCCATTCGGTAGCCTGCAATTTTGGCCAGTTTGAACTGATGGCGATGTGGAGACGTCGTAACGAATGTACAGGTGATCGGACAACGTCTCCACATCTTCCAGTACCCTCCAATCATGGACACAGCGTGCCAGGGCGGCATTTGTGAAAGACAGATCCACTATTGATCCGCCTTGTTGCCGCACGCACGTGTTAGCGACTCCCTGGTTGGCTAGAGTCAGCCCTGACGCAAGTGCCCACTCTTCAACGACCTCACCGCGCACGTCCGTCGCCGGCGAACCCCACGCAGTGGACTTCGCGTTAAAATCTCCAGCGACGACCACTGACCCCCGGCCATAAAGCTGGCTGACTCGGGCGCCTACCTCCGCCAGGAACCGTTCGAATTCAGCCAAACAGCGATTCGGAGAGAAGTAGATGCCGACAAAAGTGACACGTTCATAATTTGCCGACACATAACCTTTCCCCCGGACAACGTTTTCGAATGTGCCTCCTCTTGCCATCAATGCGACAACTCCGTCTATGTCAGACACCCAATCGCTTCGCGGTGGGACTGAGTACGGCTCAGCCACAACTGCCACATTAATACTCCACTGAGCCAGGGATTGTAAAAGCAGATCTTGAGCCCTGGCGCAGTGATTAAGGTTAGTTTGCAACACCTTAATTGTCATTAATTGTCGGTCGTTACAATGTCCATCTCATCTTCTTCCACCGCACCGGTGGAAGGGATAACAGCCTGGGAGGGGGCCCGGGGGCCATCGCCAGCGCGTTTTGTATTCTTTGGGCTAGGGTTGGTGCAAGCTTTGGACCCGATTTTATGGTCCGCAGGTTTGCCTGCAGCATGACACAGGATACATTGAGTTGATCCAGAGCACGCTGACCTCTTATGTCCTGGTTGACCGCAATTATAGCAGCGGTTACTGTAGTCTTCAGTCGCTGTGCATTGAACCCCAGCATGCCCCATCTGCAAGCAGCGAAAGCACCTCATGGGTCTTTCTTCAAGAAGGCTAACTTTAGCCGAGAGGCCCCAGCCGAGTTCAAGGCGACCAGCCTGTGTGACTTTCTTGGCTGCGGTAACAGGGCAGCGCACCCACAGAGTGCCGAGTCTTCTAATACCGCGACGAACCTCACCAGTCTTTACCAGGTCTGTTGAGCACTCGCCGGCGCTGGCGATCGCAGCTACTACCACCTCGGGCGTTATTGAGTCGTCCAACTCTGTCAACCTGAGCTCTGCGCATTTGACAGGTCTTGATACACGAACAGCTTCTGGACCCAGCTTTTCCGCAAGCGCTCTGGCCAGTTGGTCGGCCTTATCACCACTGGTAGTTCCTGGGACCTCTAGAACGGTGCCCCCAGTGATCGCGCGTTTGATTCGCAATGCAGAAATGCCGAGTCCAGCCAAGTCAACCCTACTCTTGGCCTCCGTAAGTACATTCGCATACGTCACCCCCCTTTCAACTGCCTCTGGGAGCAGTGTCAGAACCACCGCTGACGAACGCGGGGGCACTAGTTTGCGTACCTTCTTTGGTTGCTGTTTCTCTTTCGGTTGTGTTTTGGAAACAGCATTGGCCGCCTTCTTTTTCTTTTTGCCCTTGGGGCCCACCTTTTGCCATCCTTCCTCTGTTGAGGGACCTGGAGACGCTGGATGGGACCGAAGGGTTGCCGTACTCTGGCTGACAATGGGCTGTGGGGCAATGCTTTTCTTGCCTTTGCCCTTGCCTTTGCCGCTGATCTTTTGCGGCTCTTCAGTATAATTTGGTGGACCCTTCTTGCCAGCGACAGGGGCCACTGGCATCGCGGGCTTTTGAATGACGCTGACGTTAGAAATCAACTCTTTCCTCTTGTCACTTGCCAGAGGTGGACGGAGACTTTGGGCTGGCAATAGTCTGCCTTCTTTCTCCAAACCATCAAATCTAGCATTAATCATGCTACCTACTTGAGTTGTAACAGCCCGGACAATGCTCTCTATGTCCAGGGCCGCAGGTTCGTTAGACTTAGCCTTCTTTTTGGATGGCGCCGGTGGATGAGATCCCGACGGCGCAGATTGAACCACGTTCATTTCCTCTAGGGGAAGCGAACTCCGATGTGACATTTCGAAGCGTTGCATGTCCTCGCGAATTTTTCGGAGCTCAGAACGGACATCTGCTAGTTCCGCTTTAAGGCGCTTGTTCTGTGCCACTAGTTGTCGGGTTTCGTCGGATACCGTGTGTGTCCTAAGCTCCTCAAAGACCTTCTTCATTTCCTTGGCTGATTCCTTTAGAGCCTTTTGAAAGGTACCCTTAAGATGACTGGACTTTTGGGCCACCATGTCAATGGTTTCTAGGCTGACACGGACGCGATCATCGAGGTTCACATCCTCGTCAGTAGACATTTCCGATAGTCTTAATTGGCGGGTTTTATAAGACAGACACAAGTCCTCCGCCTCTTCTTCGTCGCGAAGGCGAAGTTTTTCGCGTTTCGCCTTATTGCCCGCGCTTGCCGATGTACTAGGACCATCGTCAACATTCGGCGACCTAGATCGCGACCTTTCATTCGAAAGGCGCCTTCTCTTGCTCCAGAAGCTGCTCTCACTCGCTGGGGAGCGTGAGCGTGATCGAGACCGATTTGAGCGCATTGACCGGGCTGAGCGCATGGACCGGACAGAGGTAACACTCCCGTCCGAGTCTGTTGCGGAGACCTTTTCCGCGTCTAGACGCTCAAGCGTCACTTTTGCGACTTTCGTCGCCACCTTCATCGTCAATTCCGAATCAGAAGCAACATTCTTTGTCCGTTCTTCGTTTGCAGGGGTCAGGTTGGGTTTGGGTTTTTGTTGGGTTTGTTTTTTAAGATTATTCAATTGCATAATAAGTCCCACGAGTAGAGGAGAAATAAATTTCCACGGAAGGCAGAGATCCTCGATGCCTAGGTGGCCCTTTTAATACTGTGAGGTCGGGCGGTATCACAGGTTTGGATTCTCATGACTGGTAATCACTCCAGCCGCTCCGAAGAGCATCTTGACGCGGAAAGCCGACACGCCAAGAGTTATGGATTTTTTATTGGGGTTTACTCCCCTTGACCCGGCCGATTAAGGCAAGGTCACCGGTTCCGAGGGCAGGCCTAAAACATGACCAGAACCCACCCCGGGATAACGGTTCGGCCGACGGTGACCGTAGTCTGCACCACTAACTTCTTCCCCGAAGCTAGCAGCACCCGCCGCCCTAGGTGGTTTTTATAGAGGTATTCCGTCCTCGCGGTCCCCGTCCATCGCCAGCGACCCTCGTGCCGACCCCACGGGCCGGGTTACGAGTTGGCCGACAGCTGACTTGAGTCAACCGTCGCCCTCACCATGGGTAATTTTTATAGAGGTTTTCTTCCTCGCAGCCCACACCCCGAAGGGAGACGGCCCCCGCTCCTGGCACCAACGGACCAAGTTTGCGGCTTTGACGATGCACGCACGACATCGCACGACCACCACATACCAATGGTATTGACCACTAGACCACGGCTGCGTCCTCTGCCACCTCAGGTGGAACTGAGGCATGACGGGAGCAGCCAACCATACAACACGGCACTGAAGCCAACGCAGGAGCAAGCTCAACTGCACCACGCCTATGACTGGTAGTTCGCAGAGGAAGGACAGCAAACGCGCAACTGAGCGTCTATCCTCCCCCTCCCAGGGTGCACCACGAGGAGGTCTACCAGCCCTTGCACCCCAACCTAACCTAACCTAACCTAACCTAACCTAACCTAACCTAACCTAACCTAACCTAACCTAACCTAACCTAACCTAACCTAACCTAACCTAACCTAACCTAACCAGTCACGCACCCCCCAGCGTCGAAGCAACAGCGTTTCCGCAAAGCTCCGCAGGAAAAAATTCGTGGAAGTGGCAATTTTAGACCTATCGCAGTGAAAGTGGTGTTGTTGTACGCGTAATCGCAAGACCTACACAGTGCAAATAAGTGCGTAACCCACGGATCACAGTGCGAAGGAGAATTGGCCGAAAACCTCAATTTTAGAGGTTATAAAGTACAAAAACGCTGTCTGCGGCGCGCCTGGCCGCTGCTACCTACACGTGCGATACGTCGTCAGAAGCGCCTTGACGAGCTCTACACGACGACACTTCAACGACATCTGGGAGACGCACCGTCGAGGCACAATCTTCAAAAAAACAAGTACCACGTGTTGGTGTGGTCAGCGATCCAGAGGCGTGCGGCAAATTTTGACGACACACCAAAAAGCGGCCCATCACCTGGAGTGTTACGGTAAAATTTTTAAAATTTTTGGACCTTTAGTTTTTGAGAAATAGACTTTTTAAAATTCGAAATTTGACCGGAATTATCTCGGAATCTTCAGGCAGACCATATACTTTTTAAAGTGAAATCTGGTGCGCGCTAGCTGGGAGACTATACCTTTTAAGTTTGAACATTTTTTGGACATTTTAAGTGAGAAAAATTTTGAGTTTTCGAAAAATTTCGAAAAATACTGTTTTTGTATATTTTTTGGTTGTGACTAAATTGGATTATTATTGTGTATTGTAGCTGTGTGTTTTCTATTAATTTTACAATTTTTTGTGTATTTTTGTGTCAAGGGGTACCGGAGTTATTGAATTTTAACCTAATTTTGGCAATATATTCTAAATTAATATAAAATATTATTTTTTCTTATTATTATTGGCCTTAGAACTGACATTTCACTTCGGGAAACCGGAAACACGGACCCTGTATCTTTTAAATTGGCTAGAAACCAAAAAACCGCCATTTTGTTTTTTCTGGTACCAAATTTTAAAGTGCAAATACTCGGTAACCGCTTGACATAAAAAAGTCGGATTTTCACCTTAGATAGTGTCTTTCGAGCAGAAACCGACTTTTTCAGGTTTCAGGTGAATATCTCGACACAAATTTCTAAGGGTTGAGACCACCTCTAAGTGTAAGAGGAGATAAGGCGAAAAGCAGGGAAGAAAACCCGAACTTCCTCCGACCACCCGTTCCTGAGATATCGGCCCTCAAACACTGAGTTTGACAGTTCGGCGGCCATCTTGCCTTTTTTCAAGTGGCAATATCTCGGCAACCCAGGTGCCTGGAGACTCGCGGTTTCTTTCCTGAAGAAAAAAGCAGGCAAACCTACGACCTTCGACACTTTTCAGGAAATTTCAGGCGAAATTCAGTCTGAAAATTCCTGAAAATTTTCGAGGCCTGAAAGTGGTCTCAGCCGATAGATTAGGTTAAGTTTAGGTAAGCCATCGAAAATCCCGGTTTTCTGCGACTCCGGGAACGGGAGAAATCAGCGGTCAAAGTTTCACTTTGACAGTTCTAGCCGCCATCTTGGAAAAGTTTAAACCGAGATATCTCCCAAACGGTAGGTCGTAGAGAGCTGGGGTTTCCTCCTGGAACATCAGCCGGTGCAACTCCGGGTGAGGAAAAAGGTTTCAGCCGAATTCAGGACTTTTCAGGAAACTGAAAACCTGAAAATTTTCCCCACCTGAAAGTGTTCCGGCTGGATAGAGCTAATCGAGCCCTGAAAAACGAGCCCAAGCGCGGATCTGTAGGGCCAGCGGATCCGGAGATACAAGCAGATACCGAATCTTGAAACCGGTTCCTGGACGGAAACCAAAAACTTCAGACCGTCGTAGCTCCGGAACCAGTAGGAATAGCAGGGTCGTGCTTGGTATCGTTGGAAAGGGCTTGAGGAGACCTATCAACTAGAGTAGACAAAACAGCTCTACATAGAGCCAAATTTCGGCTTCACTGTAAAAGTCTATTTTTACTAAAAATTTGGTTAAAGTAAGAGACTTTTCTTAGATTTAATTGATTGCTGTGTGTCTATATACAGTTACATTAGTGTTAAGTTGATAGTAGAGTCCGTGACTCTACACTTGTAAAATAATATTTGACTCTATATTCTAGAAAATTTTAATTGTGCTTTTTCCTTCTTCTACAACCCTTCTTTACAATCCGACGGCGAGTACGATCGCCAGAGCGCCACCTCCCCTTTACAGAGGCGGCAACCTTCACGATAAGTCGGGAGAGCCCCGACAAGGAGACAAGCGGTTCTCGCAAAGCGTACTTATACAGTTCGCTAAACTTCTGTAGGATCGTCTTAGGCTAAGGCACCACCACCGCAAAAAGAAGAAGTAGATGTTTGGTTTCCGCACGCCTGTCAAAATGGCCGGAAACCAGGCGAACGACGGTGGCGAACCGTCGAAGGTGAGGCGCAGCATCGGCGAATGGGAGGCCTCAGGAAAACAAAAACAGGGGCAGAGCCCCACAGCGGCCCCCCCGCCGGCCAAGGAAGCCTTGGAGGCCCCTGGCAAAGACCTCCTAAGACTGACAAGTCCTCAAGGGCAACGAGTTGCACAAGTAAAAGTTGGAGAGGCAAAAACCTCACCAATCACCTGCATAAAAACCGCCGAGGCCAGGAGACTAATGGAAAAAGCGAAAAACCAATTAGACCTTTCCGGCAACATTAAAAAGGAAATGAAGGCCTCGGTGAAAGAAATTATTGAAAAACTCTACAAGATGGTGAAGGACTTGGAACTCGAGAAAAAACGCCTAGAGATGCCTCGACTCAGTTCAGCAACAACCCCAAAGCTGACCAACACAGCAAACACCACATTCACAGTCACTCCGGAGCCGGACCAATGCTTTCCTAAGAACATTCTGACAAAGCTGGAAGAGCAAACCAAGCTCATAGAAGAGAACGGCAAAAAAATGGACGAGCTGAGGGCCTCGATGGAGACCCAAAAGGAGACCCTTGGGAGGATGGCGACGACCGCGACATACGCAAGCGTAGCGGCGGCGTCCCCAAACTCGGCACCCGGTGCAGGACCGACCTTGAGAAGAGGTACCCTGCACTCAGTGGTCGTTACCTCCAAGGATGAAACTGAAACGGGAGACGAGGTCCTCGACAAGATTAGGAAAGCGGTAGATGCGAAGGATGGGTGGATTACGGTGGAAAGAGTCAAAAAAGCGAAAGACAGAAAAGTCGTAATGGGGCTGGCTACTAGAGAGGAAAGGGAAAAGATCAAGGACAGGCTAGCAAAAGAAGTAACCAATCTCATCGTCGAGGACGTGAAGAATAAGGACCCACTACTCATCCTTAGGAGCGTGCTCTCCATAAACACGGATGAGGACGTCCTAAAGGCACTGAGAAACCAAAATAGGGATATCTTCCGTGACCTTGGCGAAGAGGAAGACCGAGTGTCAATCAAATACCGAAAAAGGGCCAGAAACCCTCATACAGGACATATAGTGATCAGCGTCTCTCCCATTATCTATCAGAGAGCAATAAATAGGGGAAATGTCCACATAGACCTCCAAAGAATCAAAGTGGAGGACCAGTCCCCGCTGGTGCAGTGCACCCGCTGCCTGGGATTTGGTCACGGCAAACGCTTTTGCACAGAACAAACCGATCTGTGTGGCCATTGTGGAGGACCCCACTTAAAAACCGAGTGCGAAGAATGGCTTGCCAAAATACCACCCCGATGCCACAACTGTGTAAAGGCAAACTTGGAAAACGCAGAGCATAACGCATTCGACCTTGTATGCCCTGTACGACAGAAATGGGACAATATAGTTCGAGCAACAGTGGCTTACCACTGCTGAGGGCACCAAAAAGGTACAAACGCCCTACCGGGTAGCGCAAGCAAACCTCCAGAGAAAGAAACTGGCCACAGATGAGTTACTTGTGGAGGCGGAAAGGCGGAAAATCGCCCTTGCGCTCCTACAGGAACCCTACGTGGGGGCCAGTAAAGAAATGAGGAGCCACAGAGGAGTGAGAATCTACCAGAGTGACGGCACTGAAGAGGGTGTTGTAAAGGCAGCAATAGCCATATTCGATGACGATCTCAATGTTGAACAATACCCAAAACTCACCACAAACAACATCGTGGTGGTGGGGATCAGCACCGTCGCTTGGAGGATTACACTCGTGTCCATTTATTTTGAGCCAGACCAGCCCATTGAACCCTACTTGGAGCACTTATCCAAAATAAGAAAAGAAATAGACTCTAATAAATGGATCATAGGAGGTGATGCCAACGCTAAAAGTGTATGGTGGGGTAGCCCACAGACGGATCATAGGGGTGAAGACCTGATGGGAACCCTCAATGAGCTCAACCTGAACGTGCTCAATATGGGAAACATACCGACTTTCGATACTGTGAGGGGTGACAGGCGCTTCAGCAGCTTCGTTGACATAACAGCCTGCTCAACGGAGATGCTGGACCTAGTAGATGATTGGAAGGTCGACGAGGGACTCACGAGTTCGGACCACAATGGGATTCTTTTTAAAATTCAACTCAAAAAATCAACAGGTATCAAAATACAAAGAACCACCAGATTATATAACACAAAAAAAGCAAATTGGACCGATTTTCATGAGAAACTCGGACAATTATTGCAAGAAAATCACCTAACAAAACCAGAAATAGAACAAATAGAAACGAAGGAAAAAATTGAAGAAATAGTAAATAAATTAACGCAAGTAATAACAGAAATATGTAAAAAATCCATCCCAAAAAAGAAAAATAAAGAGAATCTCAAATTACCATGGTGGTCGCCTGAACTCGAAGAGATGAAACAAATAGTCACTACTAGAAAGCGCAGAATCCGCTGTGCAGCCCCAGTAAGACGAGAGAGGGTCGTGAAAGAGTACCTTGAAGCAAAGGAACAATATGAAAGTCGAGCAGTAAAAGCCCAAGTCGAGAGTTGGAAAGACTTTTGTAAAAAGCAGGATAAGGAAGGGCTTTGGGAGGGTATATATAGGGTTATAGGCAGAGTCACAAAAAGAGTGGAGGACGTACCCCTGGAGAAAAATGGCGAAACCCTTAGCGCTAAAGAGTCGGTGAAGCTGCTGGCGGAGACCTTTTACCCAGAGGACTCTGCCAGTAGTGATGACGCCCACCACAGACAAACCCGTAAGAGAGCGGCCGAAGTGAACGATGGCGAACAAAATGAAACTTGTGAACCACCCTTCACGATGGCTGAACTGATATGGTCGTGCGAGTCGTTTAACCCGAAAAAGGCACCAGGCGCGGAGGGTTTCACGGCCGATATATGCTGCCACGCCATTCGAGTAAACCCTGAATTGTTCCTCACCCTACTAAACAAATGCCTCAAGTACCGATACTTCCCTAAGATCTGGAAGGAGGCCACGGTGGTCGTCCTCAGGAAACCGGGAAAGGACAACTATGCAAACCCCAAGTCATATAGGCCGATAGGATTGCTGCCAATCTTCGGAAAGATCTTAGAGAAGATGCTGGTTGCCAGGCTAAAGTCCCACCTAATACCGAGGACCAGTGCCTGCCAATACGGATTCATGCCGCAGCGCAGCACCGAGGACTCCCTCTATACCCTTATGCAGAGAATTAACAAAAAACTAGGTGAAAAAAGGATCGTCACGCTGATCTCACTGGATATAGAGGGGGCCTTCGACAGCGCATGGTGGCCTGCCATCAGAGTCCGGCTGGCCGAGGAAAACTGCCCCGTTGGTCTGAGACAAATGATGGACAGTTACCTAAAGGACAGAAGCGTCACGGTGCGGTATGCGGGTGAACAGTATGGACTGGAGACCAGCAAAGGCTGTGTACAAGGGTCAATAGCGGGTCCCATCCTCTGGAATCTACTGCTGGACCCACTCCTCAAAAGTCTCCAAGCCAGGGGCGACTACTGCCAGGCGTTCGCGGACGACGTGGCACTTGTGGTGGATGGAAGCACCGCAATGGAAATTGAGGCCAAGGCCAACTCTGCTCTCGAACATGCCCGGGAATGGGGCGTCAGGAACAAATTGAAGTTCGCACCGCACAAGACCAATGCAATGCTTATTACACGAAAACTAAAGTACGACACCCCACGCCTGTGCATGGGCGGGATTAATATAGGGATGGTCAAGGAAATAAAAATGTTAGGTGTTGTCATCGACAACAAGCTCACTTTCAACGAACACGTCTCGAACGTCTGCAAAAAGGCAGTGGGTATCCACAAGCAGCTCTCCAGAGCGGCAAAGGCAAGCTGGGGACTTCACCCCGAGGTTATTAAGACCATATATGTAGCGACAGTGGAGCCAATAGTCCTGTACGCCGCAAGTGTATGGGCCCCGGCCGCAACAAAAATAAGTGTCCAGAAGCAGCTAGCAGCGGTCCAACGAGGAATAGCACAGAAACTGTGCAAAGCGTACCGCACAGTCTCCCTCAACTCTGCGCTCATCCTGGCCGGGATTCTCCCACTCGACCTCAGAGTTCGAGAGGCGGCCTCGCTATACGAAGCCAAAAGAGGTGTCCCCCAGCCGGGATTGGGCGACTGGGAAGTGGAGAGAATGGCTCCAGCCGCAGAAATGCCACACCCCGCAGAACGCCAGGAGCTGAAACTAATAAGCCTCGTTGACCAAAATGATGTCAACAATCATAGTAACTATGAAGTGCGAATTTACACGGACGGTAGTAAGATAGGAGGTGGAGTCGGAGCCTCACTGTCTATATGGCGGGGGGAAGCCGAGATAAAAGCCCGGAAACTAGCTCTACCTAAGTTCTGCACTGTCTACCAGGCGGAGCTTCTCGCAATCTGTGTGGCAACAAGAGAAGTCAAGAACAGTAAAGCAAATACGTTCGGGATCTACAGCGACTCCATGGCAGCCCTTCAAACCATCCAGAACTACAGCTGCCTCCACCCTCTAGCAGTGGAAGCGAGAGATAACATAAGAACAATATCTCACCAAGGCAAAATTATCGCTTTGCATTGGATAAAAGCACACGCAGGGCTGGAAGGTAATGAAAGGGCGGACGAACTCGCCAAGGGAGCGGCTGCGGACTCCAAACGTAAGCGTGACTACGATCAATGTCCGGTATCATTCGTGAAGCGAAATATCCGTATGGCCACGCTTGACAAGTGGAATTGGAGATACACCACAGGTGAGACAGCATCGATAACAAAGCTGTTCTTCCCGGATGCGGTAGCGGCTTACGGGACAGTCCGAAAAATTGAATTCACGAGTCCAGTGACACAATTAATGACAGGGCATGGTGGATTCTCCGAGTACTTACACAGATTTAAGTGCAAGGAGAACCCATCGTGCATATGTGAACCCGGCAGACCAGAGAGCATTCCGCACCTAATAGCGGAGTGCCCTCAGTTTAGCATACAAAGGCACGATACAGAAAATAAAATTGGGGAAGAGATAAAAGTAGAAAATATTAGTAAAATAATGCAAAACAAGTATATTAGAGACACGTTTCTAGAATATTGTAAGAAAATTGTAAAAATAGTAATAAATAGAAATAAGTAGATATAAGATAAACTATGTATATTATAATAATAAACATGATGTTTATCTGGATTAAACAAGTATAGCTCTAATGTATAAAGTAATACAATAGGTATAACAAAGAAAAAACCTGCTATGTAAAGCCAACTCCCTATTATAAGAAATATGTATAACGAAAGATAAAGTAATCAATAAAGAATACCCTGTCTAAAGTTTATTCCCTATTAAACATAATATAAATAAATAAATAAATAAAGTATAGAGATAGGTGGGAGCCCCACCCACGTAAAGCATAAATGACGATGAATGAAAGAAAGAACCGTATGAAGCATGAAAGTACGAGCAGCAGAAAATGCGAGAACTGGCATGAAAGAGAAACATAGATAAATACTGTCTCCGATAATGTTGGAGGACAAAGAGAAAAAAAAAAAAAAAAAAAAAAAAAAAAAAAAAAAAAAAAAAAAAAAAAACCTAACCTAACCTTTTTTTTTTTTTTTTTTTCGTTGGAAAAATGCTTTATGCATGCCCACACACCCGGGGGAGAAATGCGGGTTATGTGGGACTCGGCAAAGGCGCCGCTACCCACTAAAAAACCAACGGTATGCCTGGGCGCCGCCAATTGGGCGTGGCCACGGGTTCTCTTAAGTACGCAACCGTGACCACGCCGGCGCCGCTCGCCACTACCACATGCGGCGGGTCCTTCTCTGGGGGGGCTAGAGAGGAACTTCTACCCCTGCCTCCTCAGAAGGCGCGTGGGCATACCACGCGCGCCTTCTCTGCGAGGCCTATGTAATGGGCAGCGACGCCCCCGCGCCGCTGCCCAGACCTCGCTAGGTGGGGGGAAGGAGATGGGCATACGCTCTCCTCCGGGCCCCTGCGCGCTTGCGGCGGATCGGGTGCGAGGCTGGGTCAGCCTCCCGTTCCCTCTCCGCTGCCTCCTTCTGCGACATTACATCCTCGCAGAAGGAGAGAACCGCTTTCCACGACCTCTCGTCGGCGGTCATAGTCTTAACTATGGCTGGCAAGGAGAGGTCGTCCCCCACCACTGCCACGAGATCACGGCGCTGCCCCGCCCAGGCTGGGCATTCCTCCAGGGTATGCTGCGCCGTGTCCTCGGCGCAGCTGCACTGGTGGCACTCGGCCGTCACCTCCCGTCTTGCGAACCGGTGCAGGTAGCTCCCGAAACAGCCATGACCCGTGAGCACCTGCACCAAACGGAAGGTTAACGAGCCCCGCTCTATCTCCATCCAGTTTTGTAGAACCGGCCGGACCGCCTCGACAGTCCTGTGTCCTTCCTCGCGTCCAGCCAGTTGTTCCTCCCATTGGAGGACGATGGACTGCCGGACGAGGAGCTTCTGCGCCTCTACTTCCCTGGGCGCTGGATGGTACTCCTGCAGCCGGAGGTCTCTGCGCCACTCGTACAAAGACGCTTGGGCCTCCGCCTCCAGATCCCAGGGAGGCGTTCCCGCTAATAAGCAAGCCGCATCGTACGAGATTGTGCGGTACCCGCGTACAACGCTGATGGCCATCGCCCTCTGAGCCTTCCTCAGCAGGGCGACATTTCGGGCCGCCAGATTCACCGCCCAGATCGGCGCCCCGTACAGGGCCATCGATCGCACCACCCCCATATACAGACGGCGGCTCGCAACCTCCGGCCCCCCGATATTGGGCATCAGCCTCTTCAGTGCGGCCGATGCTGCCATTAGTCGGGGGGTCAGGCGGACAAAGTGCTCGCGGAAGCTCCACCGGGAATCAAGGACGAGTCCAAGATATTTCATGTTGGACTCTACCTTGATTCGAGTGCCACCAACGACGATGCTGGATCCTTCAGGTGGCGCCTTCCGGGCAGCGTGGAAGCAGAGCGCCTCGGACTTGTGCAGCGCCACCTCCAGACCCAGCATCGTTATGCGCCTCACCACCTGTGCTACCGTCACGGTGGCGAGGCGTGCTGCTTCCCGGTACGAGGTCCCCCGGGACGTGACTAGCGTGTCATCTGCATAACAAGTCACACTTGACCCCGGGAGAAGCTCCCCCCGCAGGACCCAGTCGTATCCAATGTTCCACAGGAGTGGCCCTAAGACCGAGCCCTGTGGAACACCGCACGATGTCTCCCACCTTGTTAGCCCGCCGGCCCGGACCGGATACTCCACGCACCGCTCCGAAAGGTAGGCCCCGACAATTTGGCACAAATAGGGGGGCACTTTGTGGTGTTTCAGCGCCTCCCTAATGCACGACCACGGCAGGGTGTTAAAGGCATTGGCGATATCCAAGGACACCGCTAGCAGAACCCCACCGTGGTCAACCGCCTCATCCGAGAGGGCTTTGATGCGCGCGACCGCATCTACGGTCGACCTGCCCTCTCGGAATCCAAACTGATGTTCGGACAAGTCAGGTCCCACTCCCCGGAGGTGCTCGACGAGGCGACAGCAGATGATACGCTCGAAGAGCTTGTCAGCCTCGTCGAGCAACACGATCGGTCGGTAGGCTGATGGAGAGTCCGCGGGACGCCCATCTTTTTTAAGGAGGACGAGCCGGCCGGTTTTCCAGATGGTCGGAAATCGGCCGGACTGCAGACAGGCGTCCAGTAGCCCGCGGAATCTCTCCCCCAGGGCCCGCAGCGCCAGAGCCAGGACGCGTCCTGGGATCCCATCTGGACCAGGTGCCGTGTTTTTAGCTTTAAGCCTCAGCACGGCTGCATCTAGCTCTGCCTCCGTTACCGCAGGCACCCCGACTTCCGCAACCTCATACCCTACGAGCTGATGAGGAGGTGCCATTGCTGGGGGCTGGTGTTCCGGTCTGTTCGGGAACAAGTTGGAAACAACCACCTCCAGCAGTCGAGGCTCGAGACTCTCCGTCAAGGGGGGGGCCCAGGGGCGCAGTTTGCCCCTGACCGCCTTGTACGGCCTCCCCCATGGATCCCGGTTTAGCGTCTCGAGAAGCTCCGCTCTGGCGCTCGCTTTCGCCTCGCAGATGGAGAGCTGCAACGCCTTGACTGCCTCTCTATAGGCGTTGTACAGCCGCGTCTCTTCTTCAACGTCTCGGGTCTGCCTTCGTCGGCGGGACCGTGTGTACTGGCGTCTCGCCCTGTTGGAGCGGGATCGAAGTTCTTCGATTTCTCGAGACCACCAGTACACTTGACGCTTCGGAGGCCGTGGCTTGGCTCGTGACATGCCTGCGTCACAAATTTGTGACATAGCTTCACGAAACCAGGCTGCTTCTTCCTCGACCTCCACAGGCCCAGAAGATGTTGACCAGGCCTGTACGAGGGACGCTATTTCTACCGCTTCGCGATCTAGGCTGGTCAGTGCCCAGCGAGGGGAAAGAGTCGCAGCACGGCCATTCGGACGACGATCTGTGTCTGTCGTGTCTCCGGAGGACGTGGAGACATCAAACCGGATGTACAAATGGTCTGATAGTGTCTCCACCGTCTCTAGCACTCTCCAGTCACGGACACGGGTCGCAAGTGCCGGGGTCGCGAACGTAACGTCCACTATGGACTCCCCCTGCCAGCGCACGCAGGTACTGGCCGACCCTCGGTTCAGAACTGACATGCCGGTCATCGTCGCCCACTCCTCTAACAGATCTCCACGAATATCTGTTACGGGACAGCCCCAAGACCTGGATTTGGCATTTAAATCACCCGCGACAACTACCTGGCGCGGTTGGGTCTGGCCGACGAGAGCCGCTAGCTGGCCGAGGAAGGCTTCAAACTCGGAGACTCTTCGGTTGGGGGAGAAATATACCCCAATCAGGGTGATTTCGCCCCAGAGGACAGCCACATAGCCTTGACCTCTCGACAAGGTGGAAGGGGGCGGTATGCCCGCTGCCCCTGCCTTTGTTATAATGGCCACTAAGCCGTCCAGGTCCGCAGCCCAGTTGTGGCTGGGAGGGACATAGTACGGCTCGGCGACCACGGCGACATCTATCGACCACTGCGCCATGGACTGCAGGAGGAGATCTTGAGCCCCGGCGCAGTGGTTTATGTTCGCCTGGAGCGTCCGATTAACTGACGCCTCCATTATTCGGCGCATTGTTAATCGGGCCCTCTTTAGCAGCCGGAGGCGTTGACGCTCCAGGGGTGCCTGGTTTGCCGGCCATCTTCCGGGAAGCACGTTTCGGGGCTTTAGCCCCCGTCGTGCAGGTACTGCTGCCGGCAATGTGGTCGGCAGGTTTCCCCGCTGCAGCGCACAGAGTGCAGTGGGGCGCGGCGGTGCAGTCCTTGGCCCGGTGACCGGGTTGACCGCAGCGGTAACATTGGTCGCTGCGATCGATTTCTGAGGTGCACCCCTTCCTAACATGGCCAGGCACCAGGCAGCGGTAGCACCTCAGGGGTCGGGACTCCAGCAGCTGCACGTTTGCCGAAGCCCAGCCGACGAGGAGTCGCCCCTCAGCCACTTTCTTGGCGGCTGCTACGGGGCAGCGAACCCACGCTGTACCCAGGCCTGTTGGTGTTCGGGAGATCCGCCCAACATTCACTGCCTCTAGGGCACACCCTCCAGCTTTCGCCACGGCAGCGGCGAGCTCTTCTTCTGCGACCGAGTCATCCAGGCCGGAAATGCGCATCTCCGCGCATTTGACCGGCCTAGCGATGCGGACGTCGGCCTCATTAAGCGTCTCCCTCAACTTGGCAGCAAGGGAGTCTGCTTTGTCGCCACTGGTGGTGACTGGGCCCGGGATCTCCAAGATTGCCGCCCCTGTCACTGCCCTACGGAACCTCAGACCGGTGATACCGAGCCCGTCCAGGGAGATTTTGGACTTGGCCTCCGTAATCACCGTTCCGTAGGTGACGCCTCTCTCTTCTGCTCCCATCTGCAGGGTGAGGACTACGGCCGCCGAACGCGGGGCGCGCAGTGTCACCTTGGCCTTCTTGCGACCCTTCCCTTCTTGCGCTTTCCGCGGTGCCGCCGGCTGTCGTGGCTTCGCAGTCGTCGCCGCTCCAGCGGAAGTCTTCTTTTTGTTCTTACCCCGCTTGACCACAGTCGTCCAACCCTCTCCAGAGGCTGGCACTGGTGTCTGCAGCCGAGGCTGCTGGACTTGGGAAGCGGGACCAGGAACACTTGTAGGAGGCTTTTTGGGCCCCTCCTTCTTTTTCTTCTTCTTCGCGGCCCGCTTCGCACCCGATGGGTTGGTAGGAGCTGGGGTGCGACCGGGGGGAGAGTTTCCTGCTTTGGAAGGTGTGAGCCTTTTTTCCTTCTGAGTAGTCTCTCCGCCGGACGGAGGGAGGAGTCTGTCTTTGATTGTGGTCATGTGGGCGTCCAGGTACGACGTCACCTGGGCCATGACCACGCGACAGATCTCCTTCGTCAGAGGCGCCGAGGTTTTGCTCTGTTCGGCCACCGTCTTCGAACTCCTATCCTGTCCGGGTAGGGAGGATGCAGCACTGCCCTGCTGACGCATCGCCTCCATTTGGGCCTTAATTTCGGCCATTTCTTTTCGGAGACTGGCCATCTCCCCCCTCAGCCGGTCGTTGTCGGCCTGAAGCCGCGTCGTTTCCTCGGTGGCTGTGCGTTGGCTGAGTTCAGCAAACGCATCCGTGATTGCCGACGAGGCGTCTTTTAGGCGGCGGATGTACGGGCCCTTCAGATTCTTTGATGTGGCTGCCACCCTTTCGATGACAGCCACACTATCCGCGACCTGTCGTCTCAGGTCCCGTATGCCGGGCTCTTCTTCGGGGTTCGCCCCAGGCCAAGGAATGGTGTCTTTGCGGAACCCTTGCCGCGTTCGGATTTCCATTTGTTCCAGCTCTTTCTCCGCCTCGAGGCGAGCCTCTTCCCGGAGGGCACGGTTATAAGCTTCTCTTGCCTTAGCCATGCCCATGTAATTCCCAGTCGTGGGGGGGCGGCCCCGGCGTTTAGAGGCTTGGGATGAGCCCCCGCTGCCGGTTGAACGGCGCCCCTCATCTCCGCTGGAGCCTGGCATAGAGTCCGAGTCGGATGGTCGAGGTCTTTTTTCTGGGCGGTCCTGCCCCTGCCACATCCTACCGTACTCTTCACCCTCCATTGTCTCCACGTCCGAAATTGGCACTAGGCCCGCGGGTTTGAGTGGGGTCGGCATCCGTGGGCGCACCTTTCCCTTTCCCTTTCCCCGGTTTTTGGGGTTGCCCGTTGGAGCCTTCCCATCCACGTCGGTTCCTTGACGTTCCGTGGTCGGGCTCCCATGGCGACTAGGGGGGGGGGAAGTCACCGGCGACGGGCTGGACCGCACCGTGTACATGGTGCCGTCCGAGTCACCCCCACTTCCCGCTAGAATCCCTGGAATCCCTGGGTCTATTCGGGTCAGGAGGACTTTGGCGACCCTCTCGAACCTGGCCTCACGGCCTCCCTCGAGCGCCAGTAGTGCGCGTGGCTCCTCCTGTCTTGCCCCTACTTCTGTGGCGGTGCTCGGAGTTGCACCTGGCGCACGCCGTATAAAGCGGCCCTGCCTGTCCCTTGCCGCTGTTAGGACGTCAACCCCTCCAAACGGAGGAATCTGCAGCTCGGGCAAGCTGAGGTCAATGCGTGGGCTTGGATAGTCCACACATTGACTGTGCTGTGACACGTTCTCCCGTGCAGGGACAGGCCCCTGCACGGGCGAACGCGCCAAGGAGCTTCGCGGAAGAAAGACCCTTTCCTCCTCGTCCTCCGAGTTTCCTCCCCTCATCCGCAAAATATCCATATCGCTTGCGTAATCGAGTTCCGTTTGTTCATAGCCAGTGTCGTGTTCACGAGAGCCGGCATCCCGCCGGCCCACGAAGCAACTTTTGCCCCCTCCGTATACGACGGGGCTCTCACCCGCCGAAGCGAGTGAACGGGATTGGGTACCCGCCCGGAGAATTTTAAAGTTGCTGATCTCCATGATTAGCTTTTTTAAGGGGTGAGCTCCCCCGCACGCTCGGGACTGGACTCCCTCCAGCCACGCATCCCATCGGCGCGATTGCTCACCTTGGGATTGGGGTAATTTATTATAGTGGTTTTCTTCCACGCGGTGCTACTCTCAATGAGCAGCACCCCCGGCCGGCTCAGTGCGGGTTACGGGTTGCCCGACGGGGAGCCGAAACTCACCCAGCAGTCGCATGACTGCAGCTGCCAGACCCGTCGCGCCGCGAGCCTTGAAGGCCCGCCATCCCACGCCGCTCGAAGGCGGCCGCTGCCCAATATTAGGGCTCCTTCAAACACGGTGCACGCGCACCACCACCGTGCGTGCCTCCGTCGCGGGTACCTGGCCTCGTGAGATCCACACACATCTCAGGCCAGGCCCGCCCACCCTATGTACTTCCCCTGCGCCCTCTGCTCCGTCAGAGGGACGCGGGGAGAACCGTCATGTGCCGCTCTTTGTGTGGTCTCTCACTCCAGGCCTGTCCGGTATGGGTAGCCCTGTCCGGCGTAGCCCCGAGGATCATTGAGACACGCAAGCCCCCCCACCACGGCAAGGTGGCAGCACTCGAGGGGGAACCTAACCTAACCTAACCTAACCTAAACTAACCTAACCTAACCTAACCTAACCTTTTTTTTTTTTGACGGAGTGGGGAATGCTTTTACGCATCCCTCCCAGGCCTTGAGAAAGGCCATAATGGGGAGGGTATGTGGGACTCACTCTTTCGGCTCCCTCTCCTAGCGAGAGGGAGGGAAAGAGAATACCCACTAAACCCCACTCCGGCGTCTCACCCTCTCAGACGTTGTATGGGGGCATCATGGGCTCGCGCAGTCATTCTTCCATGATGCCCCCCGTCTCTTCCCGGCATTAGGCCGGGGAACCCGCAGCAAAGGAAGGGAGAATCAGGGACGCTTCTGATTCCCCCTTCAGCCGTGTAGGGCCGTGCAATGTGGGCCTTAACCCACTGGCCCTACCGAGGGAGGACGCGGTTCACCGCAGCGAACTGCGCGCGTCTTCTACCTCTTCGTCTCTGCCGAACCGGGTGTGCATCGGCCGCGTCTTCGCGCTCCCGCTCCGCTGCCTCCTTCTGCGAGATGACCTCCTCGCAGAAGGAGACTACCGCCTTCCATTTTCTCTCGCTGCCCAGCATGGCCGCAACGACGCTGTGCAGCGAGAGATCCGTCGTCCTTATTGCTGCCGTGAGAGTACGGCGCTCCTCATCCCAACGACTGCAGACCTCCAAGGTGTGTTGGGCCGAGTCATCAGGGTCACCGCATTCGTGACACTGGGGCAACCTAACCTAACCTAACCTAACCTAACCTAACCTTTTTTTTTTTTTTTATACAGGGGAAATGCATTACGCATACCACCCGGGCGAACGGGGACACCCGAGTGGTTATGTGGGACTCCCACTAGAATCCGGTCTACCCACTAAAACCACCTGTCTGTCGCCTCGGTGCCTTAAGGGCGGAGTTACGGGCACGCGGCGTCACTCATCCGCAACTCCGCCAGCAACTGTCCCTCAGGACCCATCACCAGGTAAAACCTCCATTAAGGGCGTATCCGAACACTTTCCACGCCACCTACCCGAGGACCTCTTTCCTATGGGTGTCAAACGCCCCCGTATCTGACACCCGGAGTTCTATGTTAAGGTGGCAAGCGTCTGTCGTGCGCAGCACGCCTGCGTCTCATTCTACGTCGGCGCATAGGGTCAGCCTCAGCCTGAATCTCCCGCTCGCGCTCCGCCGACTCTTTTCCGGCCATGACATGTTCGGAGAATTCCAGAATTGACTGCCACGCCTCATCGCCGGACAGCATAGCTTGCACTACGGTCGGCAGCGACAAGTCTTGCCCAATACAGGCAATTACGTCTTCTCTTTCCACGGCCCAGACCGGGCACTCCGCCAGTGTGTGCTGGGCGGAGTCTTCAGGTGCTCCGCACTCATGACAACCCGGGGTCGGCTCCCTTTTGGCTTGCTCGTGCAGGTACTTTCCGAAGCAGCCATGCCCGGACAGCACCTGCGTGAGCCGGAAAGTTAAGACCCCAAAATCCCTTCCAATCCATTCATGGAGATTAGGTTGGATAGCTTCAATGGTGCGAATGCCCGCCCTAGGCCGAACCAGCCGTAGCTGCCATTCATCAACCGCCTCCTGCTGCAGCTCATCACGCCTCTTCTTCAATTCCTGCGGAGCCAGCACCTCACCCCGGTCACGCGCCTCTCCGCGCCACTGGTATAGGGTCGAGAGGACCCTCGCGTCCAAGTCCCAAGGCAGAGAGCAGGCTAGAACGCACGCGGCCTCCGTGCTTATCGTACGGTATCCTCTTATAACCCTTACAGCTATTGCTCTCTGCGGCCGGCGTAACCCAGCGATATTTTGCCTGTTGAGAGCATTAGCCCAAACTGGGGCACCATAGAGTGCCATCGATCGCACCACGCCCATGTAGAGGCGACGACATGAAGCCTTTGGCCCTCCCAGGTTTGGCAGTATACGCCCAAGGGCAGATGCGGCGCGCAACAACTTGGGTGCCAGGCGCTCAAAATGCGCACAGAAATTCCACTTGCTGTCGAGCACAACACCAAGGTAGAGCAGTGATGGCATGACGGCAATCGGGACTCCTCCCACCACAATAGCCGCCCCAGCTGGGGGAGCTTTTCGTGGACCATAGAAACATATGGCTTCAGACTTCGCTAGAGCCACCTCAAGACCCAGACTTCTGATCTTGCCCACGCAATGGGCAACTGCCGCTGTAGCTAATATGGCTGCATCACGGTAATTGGGACCCTTGGCCGTCACAAGCGTATCATCGGCGTAACAGATGACGTTGACCCCACGCAAGTTTTCCCCCCTTAGAACCCAATTGTAACCTATATTCCACAAGAGTGGACCCAAGACCGACCCCTGCGGGACTCCACAGGACATTGCCCTCTCCCCAACCTTTTTTTTTTTTTTTTTTCGAGGGGAAATGCGTTACGCATACTCCCGCCCCCGGGGGGGGGGGGGGTCGGGAGTTATGTGGGACTCCCCTCCCTTAGGGGGAGGCCTACCCACTAAAACCCCTCGGTGTACCCTCGCTCCGCCTGAGGTAGGGCTAAGGGAACGCTTGGCGCTTACCTCGGCCCTGCCATGTGCGTGTCGCCCTTGCGGGCTCGGCTATTGCGGCTTTTGCCATTGTCCCTCCTAGGTGTGCACTTTTTGCGCCTTATCCGCCTCGGGACACTCTCGTCAGGCAGGAGACCCCCCGATCTCCTGCCCGAGGTCCCAGTTAGGGCGGCAAGCGGCGGTCATACGCGGCCCGCCTCCGCCCGGTCCTTTTTCGGCGGATAGGGAGCGAGAGGGGATCGTCCTCTCGCTCTCTCTCCGCCGCCTCCTTTAGGGACATGACAGCGTCGCAGAACGCGACGACCGCCTCCCAGGTGCCTCTATTACGGACCATCGCACTGGCTATTGCCGGCAGCGATAGGTCTGCTCCAAGAACCGCCGCCATCTCCGATCTTGGTTCATCCCACGCAGGGCATACGGCGCGGGTGTGATGCGCCGTGTCCTCCTCACCTCTGTCACAGTGCTTGCACACCGCTGTGTCCTCTCGTCGTGCCACTCGCCACAGGTACCTACCAAAGCAACCGTGCCCAGTAAGTACCTGTGTCAAGTGGTACGTCATTGGCCCGAAGTCGCGCTTCAACCAGTCCCTAAGGACTGGGCGTACTGCGCCCACCACCTCGCGGCTTGCGCTCGGGGCTTCTAGCCTTTCATCCCACCTCCGGAGAAGGTCATCCTTGGCCTCCTCCCTCCAAAGCTTGATCTCCTCCGGAAGTGGACGATTTCCCGCCGCCCGCTCTTCCGCAACTTGCCAATATACCGCCGCCAGGACCCCAGCCTCCAGGTCCCATGGTGGGCTGCCGGCCAGCAACGTCGCCGCCTCAAAGGAGACCGTCCTGTACGCTCGTATCGCTCTTGTGGCTATAACCCGTTGGGGTCTGCGCAACAGGGCCACGTTCCGAGCGTTCAGGGATTCTGCCCATATTGGGGCCCCATAGAGTGCCATGGAGCGCACAACACCCTGATAAAGGCGGCGGCATGTGCTGCCCGGTCCCCCGGTGTTCGGGAGCAGTCCCCCGAGTGCTCCGGCTGCGGCCAGCAATTTTGGCGCCTTCCGCGCAAAGTGCTCAGTGAAGCTCCACCGACCGTCGAGGACAATGCCTAGGTACCGCATCGTCGACTCGACGGCGATGGAGGTTCCCCCGACCACTATTTCCAGCCCAGGAGGCGGTGCGTTTCGAGGCCCGTGAAAACAGAGAGCCTCGGACTTGTTGAGGGCCACTTCGAGTCCCAAGGCCCTAATGCGACTCACCACGTGAGCTACCCCTGCTGTGCCGAGCAGGACGGCCTGCCTGTGGGTGCTCCCCTTTGCGGTGACGAGAGTGTCGTCAGCGTAACACAGTACGTTGACGCCCCGCAGGTTGGTACCGCGAAGCACCCAGTCGTACCCGATGTTCCACAGGAGTGGTCCGAGGACTGACCCCTGCGGGACACCGCACGTGACCGTCCTGCTTGCCCATCCAGCTTGAGTCGGGTATGTGATGGCCCGGTCTCTGAAGTAGTCCTCGACTACTATTCTGAGATAGTGGGGCACACCGTGGTACTTCAATGCCTCCTTGACAGTCACAAAGGGCAAAGTGTTGAAGGCATTCGCTATGTCTAGCGACACTGCCAACAGCACTCCACCCCGTGAGACTGCCCCATCGGCGAGGACCCTCAACCGCGCTATGGCATCAATGGTCGACCTTTCCCGCCGAAAGCCGTACTGGCACTCGTGCAAGTCGGGTCCTACCTCCCCGAGGTGTCTGACGAGACGGGCCGCGAGCACTCGCTCAAGGAGCTTGCCCATCTCGTCAAGCAAGACTATGGGGCGATAGGCCGACGGCGACTCAGCCGGGCGCCCGTCCTTCTGAAGAAGGACGAGCTTACCGGTCTTCCAGCTTCGCGGGAACCGACCTTGTTGGAGACATGCGTGCGCCAAGGAGCTTCGCGGAAGAAAGACCCTTTCCTCCTCGTCCTCCGAGTTTCCTCCCCTCATCCGCAAAATATCCATATCGCTTGCGTAATCGAGTTCCGTTTGTTCATAGCCAGTGTCGTGTTCACGAGAGCCGGCATCCCGCCGGCCCACGAAGCAACTTTTGCCCCCTCCGTATACGACGGGGCTCTCACCCGCCGAAGCGAGTGAACGGGATTGGGTACCCGCCCGGAGAATTTTAAAGTTGCTGATCTCCATGATTAGCTTTTTTAAGGGGTGAGCTCCCCCGCACGCTCGGGACTGGACTCCCTCCAGCCACGCATCCCATCGGCGCGATTGCTCACCTTGGGATTGGGGTAATTTATTATAGTGGTTTTCTTCCACGCGGTGCTACTCTCAATGAGCAGCACCCCCGGCCGGCTCAGTGCGGGTTACGGGTTGCCCGACGGGGAGCCGAAACTCACCCAGCAGTCGCATGACTGCAACTGCCAGACCCGTCGCGCCGCGAGCCTTGAAGGCCCGCCATCCCACGCCGCTCGAAGGCGGCCGCTGCCCAATATTAGGGCTCCTTCAAACACGGTGCACGCGCACCACCACCGTGCGTGCCTCCGTCGCGGGTACCTGGCCTCGTGAGATCCACACACATCTCAGGCCAGGCCCGCCCACCCTATGTACTTCCCCTGCGCCCTCTGCTCCGTCAGAGGGACGCGGGGAGAACCGTCATGTGCCGCTCTTTGTCTGGTCTCTCACTCCAGGCCTGTCCGGTATGGGTAGCCCTGTCCGGCGTAGCCCCGAGGATCATTGAGACACGCAAGCCCCCCCACCACGGCAAGGTGGCAGCACTTCGAGGGAGAACCTAACCTAACCTAACCCAACCATTTTTTTTTTTTTTTTTTTTTTTTTTTTTTTTTTTTTTTTTTTTTTTTTTTTTTTTTTTTTTTTTTTTTTTTTTTTAAAGAGGGGAAAATGCGTTACGCATACCACCGAAGCGTGGGAACGAGGCCCGGTGGTTATGTGGGACTCCCTACCCATGGTGTACCCACTAAAAACCCCTCTGTTTGCCGCCTCCACGCTATAGGGCGAGGCCCCAGGGACGCCAAAGCACGCTTCCGCGACCTCGCCAGCGGCCGTCCGGACTCCGGACCCGGCTCAAGAGAGTTGTGTAGTCCTCTCTGTCCTCATCAGTGGATGCGTCCTGATGCACCCATCCACGCAGGGACCATTGTGTAGGCGACAGGCGTCCCCGAGCCTGCCGCCCACTGGCACCCCTATGGGGGCAGTCGGCGGTCGTAAGCCAACCGCCGCCGCCCCACGCGCTTGCGGCGCATTGGCTGGGAGGCCGGATCTTCCTCCCTACCGCGCTCGGCTGCCTCCTTCTGCGTCATCACAACCTCGCAGAAGGAGGCTACCGCCTTCCACGATCTCCCGCCGCCCACCATGGCTTCCACTACGGCTGGCAGGGAGAGGTCATTTCCGACTACGGCCACGAGTGCGGCCCGCTGCTCAGTCCACGCGGGACACACCGTCAGCGTGTGTAGCGCCGTATCTTCGGCGTCGCCACACTCGTGGCATTCTGCCGTCGGTTCCCGTCCTGCCCTCCTAGACAGGTACCTCCCGAAGCAGCCATGCCCCGAGAGGATCTGTGTGAGGTGGAAGGAGAGGAACCCCTCCTTTCGTCCGACCCACCTCTCCAAAACGGGCCGGATGGCTCCGATGGTCCAGTGGCCCGCGCTCGGCGCCTCCAAACTCTCCTTCCATTTCTGAAGGAGCAGTAGGCAGGAGTCAAGCCTCCACTGCCTTACCTCCTCCAGAAGTGGTTGGATTCCCCTGGCCCGCGCCTCGGCGACACGCCAATAAACATCGGCCAGAACCTCAGCGTCTAGGTGCCAGGGTGGAGTCCCCGCCAGCACGCAGGCTGCACCGTGGGAGACAGTGCGGTATGCCCTCGCCATCCTGACTGCCATGACCCGCTGCGGCCTCCGCAATTGGGCTTGGTTTTCGGCATTCAGGCAGTCGGCCCAGATAGGCGCCCCATATAGAGCCATCGACCGCACCACTCCCGCGTACAGCCTCCGACAGCCCACGTTTGGCCCACCAACGTTGGGCAAGAGCCGACTGAGCGCCGACGCTGCCCCAATTAGTTTGGGAGCAAGGGCTTTGAAATGCTCCCGGAACGTCCATCGGCTGTCGAGGACTACGCCTAGGTACCGCATTTTCGGTTTGACAGCGATGGCCGCTCCCCCCACAGCTAGGCTGGAACCCACCGGAGGGCCCTTCCGGGGCCCGTGGAAGCACACGGCCTCGGACTTGTTCAGGGCCACCTCTAGCCCCAACCTCCTGATTCGAGCGACGACTGACGCCACTCCAGCCGTGGCCCGGATCGACGCCTCCTTGAAGGTGCTGCCACGGGTCATCACCAGGGTGTCGTCAGCGTAGCATACCACGCTGACCCCCGGCAGGTTGCCCCCCCGTAGCACCCAGTCATATCCGATGTTCCACAGGAGGGGTCCCAAGACCGACCCCTGTGGAACACCGCACGACAGCTCCTTCTCCTTCCACTCGTCGAGTGCTGGGTACCTGACGGCTCTATCGGAGAAGTAATCCTCTACCGTCTTCCGCAGGTACTCAGGCACAGTATGGCGCCGTAGTGCCTCCTTGATAGTGGCCCAGGGTAAGGAGTTGAACGCGTTTGCGATGTCCAAAGACACCGCCAACACCACCTCACCCCGGGACACTGCTCTGTCCGCCAGGGTCCTCACCTGCGCAATAGCGTCAATGGTGGACCTGCCCTGGCGGAATCCGAACTGGTGGTCACTGAGGTCCGGTCCCACTCCGACGAGGTGCCGCACGAGTCGAGCAGCCACCACGCGCTCAAACAGCTTGCTGGCCTCGTCCATCAGCACTATGGGTCTATAGGCCGAGGGCGAGCCTGCTGGTCGCCCCTCCTTTCGCAGTAGGACGAGTTTCCCCGACTTCCACGGCCGAGGAAACCGCCCCTGTGCCAGGCATGCGCTGAAGAGCGCTCTCATACGCGGTTCGAGTGGGCCCAGGGCCAAAACCCAGGCTCGACCGGGTATGCCGTCCGGGCCCGGGGCTGTATTTTTTGCCTTCAGCCTTAGCACAGCTGCTCCGAGCTCACCTTCAGAAACATCGGGTACTTCTTCCTCTTCATTTCTCGCTGCGGATGGTGATGCCATTGCGGGGGGCACAAAGTTATCGCAGGTCGGAAAAAGTGCTTCCACCACGTCTCGTAGTAACTCCGGCTCGAGACTTCGCGTTAGGGGAGGAGACCAGGAGCGGAGTTTGCTTCGGACCATTTTATATGGTCGCCCCCACGGGTCATTATTTAGCGTCTCTAACATTTCATGGTGAGCGGCTTCCTTCGCCTTTTTTATTGCAAGCTGAAGGGCTTTTTTACGCTCTCTGTAGAGTACATACAGTTCTGTCTCCCGGACTGTATCTCTGAGCCTTCTCCTTCGCTGATGGCTGTATAGACGCCTCGCCACGACGCAGGACTTACGAAGCTGTTCGAGCTCCACAGACCACCAATAGACCTGTCGTTTAGGAGGGAAGGGCTTAGACCGTGGCATAGCCGCATCACAGATGTTTATCATGGCCTCGCCAAACCACTGCGCCTCTACGTCCACGTCTATTGGATCTCTTCGGACCGGGTTCCATGCCTGAACTTCAGCGGCAAGAACGAGCGCATCTCTGTCCAGGCGTTTTAACGCCCATCGTGGTCCATCACCAGGCAGCGACCGACTAATCGGCCCACTTGGTGCATCTGGGAGCGCGGAGACCTTGTATTGGACATACCTGTGGTCCGACAAAGTCTCCACATTTTCGAGCACTTGCCAATCTTGGACACGTCTCACTAGGGCAGCGTTGGCGAACGTCACGTCCACGATGGAGCCACCGTGTTGCCGCACGCACGTGTCAACTGACCCCTGGTTAAGCACAGCCAGCCCTGTTGCGATTGCCCATTCCTCCAGTTCGCGTCCACGAGTGTCCGTTGACGGCGATCCCCACGCCACGGATTTGGCGTTTAGATCGCCGGCAACAAGCACGGGGCGTGGGTGGCTTCGACCAATAACCATCCCCACATCTGCCAAAAAGGATTCAAATTCAGCCAGGCTTCTATTGGGCGAAAAATAGACACCGACTACTGTGATGCCGCCGAGGAGCCCAGCCACGAAACCCTTTCCTTTCTCTACCTTTTCAAAAGGTGGTGAGTCAGCAGCTGTTTGCGTGACTATCGCAACCGTACCATCCTGGTCCCCAGCCCAAAAGTCTCTTTGGGGGATAAAGTAGGGCTCGGAGACGATAGCCACATGTGCCAGCCACTGCGCCATGCTCTGGAGCAAAAGGTCCTGAGCTCGTAGGCAGTGGTTGAGATTCGCCTGCAAGAAATTTAGTGCCATTATATTGTTTCCATTGACACTGCCATCTCAACCCCGGCCAGAACAGTGGGGGGTGGGTGGACGGATTGCGAGGGTCCCCGGGAGCCATCGCCATTCCTCTTCCCCTTCTTATTATTTTTGGAAGCAACGCACATTTTGCTTCCGATCGTGTGCTCTGCTGGTTTGTCGCTCGCTGCGCAGACAGCGCAGTGTGGCGTGGCAGAGCACGTGGCCGCTTTATGGCCAGACTGGCCGCAGCGAAAGCATAAATCGCTTCGGTCCACCTCAGCCTTACACTGCGCGCGCACGTGACCCGCTTCGAGGCAGCGGAAGCAGCGCATAGGCTTTTGGTCCAGCAGCTGTACCTTTGCCGAGACCCATCCCACAAGTAGGCGGCCGCCCTCGGTTAGTTTTTTGGCCGCCGTAATTGGGCAACGAACCCATACTGAGCCAAGGCTAGAAAAGTCCTGTCGGATTTCACCGCACTTGATTTGGGCTAAGATGCACCCACCCACTTTGGCCACGGCATCCTTGACATCCTCAGGCGTGACAGAGTCATCCAGTCCCGAGATTCGCACTTCAGCGCATTTTGTCGGCCTGGACACTTGGACAATGTCATTATTTAGCTTCTCCCTCAATTTGTTGGCAAGAGCATCTGCTTTCTCGCCGCTGGTTGCTCCGGGTACCTCTAAAATGATGGCTCCCGTGACCGCCCTCTTAAACCGCACTCCCTGGATTTCCAGCTCTCCTAGATCAATTTTTGACCTGGCCTCTTTGATAATGTCCGCGTAAGTGGTTTTTCCGTCTCCGGCGTCTGGATTTAGCCTAAGGACAACTGCCGCAGAACTTGGAGGTCGCAGTTTGCGGACCCTCTTGCGAGCTGCCTGCTGCGGCTGTGTGGGAAGATTCGTTGCAGTCTTCTTTTTGCCCTTTTTATTGGTGACCGTTTCCCAGCCTTTCTTTGTTTTTGTTGGGGCCGGCTGCAATGCGCGGGACTCCAGTGGGGCTTCCACGGATTGCGCCGTCCTCTCTTCTTTCTTGCCCTTCTTCTTCGCCGGCTTCTTGTTATTAGTGGGAGCCGTAGCTGGTTGCAGATCACTGGGAGCTGAGCCAGCCAAGGGCTTCGTGGGGGGTGGATTTGCTTGCCTTCTATCCGCGGTGCTGGTGGCCTGTGGTGCAGCCTGCTTTGCTTTGTCTGAGACCAGTGTTGGCCTTACCGTCTTAGTTGGGAGGAGCCTATCCTCCAATGCTTCTAGCCTGGCGTCTATCATTTTCCCCACGCTAACCATCACTTCGCGCTCAGCTTCCTCTTGGGAGATACTTCCCTTCATCACAAGTGGTGCTTGTGGTGCCGGGATCTGAGAGGAAGGGGCTGTTCTTGCGAGCCGCAGCTCGTTTCTTAGCTCCGCCTGATCCTTTAGGAGTTCCGCCATTTGCGACTCCAGCCGAGCGATGACCCGCTGCAGTTTCTTCGTCTCCTCCGTGGTGGTGCGGGCCAGCATCACCTGGGCAAAATCCGTGATGGCAGCGGCAGCGTCTTTCAGCTTCCTCTGATGGGTACCTTTCAGGTTCTTTGACGTGGCAATGACTTTTTTTACAACTGCCACGCTGTCGAGCACTTGTGTGTTTAGTGCTGACATGAGCTGGTCTTCTATGTCAGAGCCATGTGCGTCTCCATACTCCTCCATTGGCCGCATGCGGATGGTCATGTCTTCTAATTCCGCTTCAGCTTTAGCTTTGTCTACCTCTTTGCGGCGGAAATCCTCCAACGTTTGCGAGGCCAGTCCAAAGCCTGTGGAAGAGGGCCGACTGCGTCCTTGCTTAGACTTGGACTGGACTTTCTTCCTGGGGACCCCCTCGGAGTCCGACCCCTGTGACCCCTGTGACAGATTGTGACCTTGCCAGAGTCGTCCGTGGTCACTGTCACTCAATGAGCTGCAGTCCACCTCAGCCCGTTTATCACCATGTTCGTTACCGTGAGCCGGCTCAGAGCTCAACAATGCCACGCTCTCCGCATCGGATATGCAATCCACCTCTCTTTCCCGCTCTTTTGCATTAGGGGTCACCGTCTCTGACCCCACTCTGCCGCTCTTGTAAGAGAGTGCCCGGGCTGCAGATTGGAGATCGCAGCGGGACAGAACCACCCGTAAGTCCGGGAGAGATCTTCTCCACGAGGGGGCCACTGTCTTCGGGGGCCCCGCAGTGACATCCGAGGGTTGCGGGGTGGTCTCGAGAGGTTGCTCCGGCTTCGGATGTTTAGCTTTGGCCCGGGCCGCACCCACGCAGATTCCTCGTCCTCTCTTATTTGGCCCGAAGCCGGGCCTTGCTCCGGAAACGGAAGCATCACCATCAGATGCCCCCGACCCGTCCTCCTCACTCAGCAGCCGCTTCCGCACTTCTCCGGGTCGGCCGGAGGTGGGAGCGTGCAGCGAGCCGTCGGAGTCAGCCGTCTCGCTTTCGGCGTCTGTTTGCAGCGGTGACCAGTAGACTTCCCCACCAGGCAGGTCGCGCATGTCTACTTTTCCGGGGGAAAAGAATTCCTCGTTACCTGACGGGAGCAATTCCAGCCCGCCGCGAGCCCTTTTCTTACAGAACACCCTCGTGGGGATTGGTGTGGGTGACCGCACGTATTCGTTTGGTACCACGGGCACCTCCTCCTCTCCGTCTTCACCATCGGGGACAGCGTGACGTGAAAAACGCCCGCCTTTGTACCGAATTGGGCGGAACTGCATCATCGGGGGTTTTGGGGTGGGTGACGTATCGGACGCCTCTGCACTATCCTTGTCCCCTCCTCCTCGCAACCTTAAAATTGTGTCACCTGCATCCTTGTCCATTAAACGTTTGCCTTGGTCATCGGTTTTCGTCCTTGAGCGGTGTGCCCCCCCAGAATACGGTGGGCAGCATGTCACCACAGCGCGGGCACTTGCCCGTTCTGTGGTGACACGGAGGATTGGTACCTCCTGGGGTAGTTTTTCCCATTTCTGGCCACTCATTTTTTGTTTGCTATTTTTTAAAGAGGTATGCCCCCCTCCTGACGTTCAAGACTGGGCTCCCCCCAGCCATGCATCTCATCGGCACGGATTTTTTATAGTGGTTAACTCCACGTGACCTTCCTCTCAGTGAGGGAGGTCCTCGGTCCGCTCAGTGCGGGTTACGAGTTGCCCGACGGTGGCCGTAGCCACAACATCGCGCCAGGTGGACCAAGCCACCTGTGGCAGCTCTTGCATGGAGCTCCAACTCCACCAAACCTGGCGTCTCGCGCTGTCGCTTTTTTTTTTTTTTTTTTTTTTTTTTTTTTTTTTTTTTTTTTTTTTTTTTTTTTTTTTTTTTTTTTTTTTTTTTTTTTTTTTTTTTGGCCTGGGTGGTTATGTGGGACTCCCGTATAGGCTAATGAGGCCCACGGTATACCCACTAAAACCCCTCTTGGCCGACTCAACGCTATAGGGCGAGGTCACAGGGACACTGCGGCACTCTTCCGCAACCTCGCCAGCGGCCGTCCGGACTCCGGACACAACTCTGGATGAAATTTAATCTTCCCCCTACCTCCCTAATTGCGCGCCATTATTACGATGTGCTCGCCATCCCAGGGACCTTGTGTAGGCGACACACGTCCCCGAGCCTATCGCCCACAGGAACCCTTAAGGGGGAAGTCGGCGGTCATATGCGAGCCGCCGCCGCCCCACGCGCTTGCGACGCATCGGCTGGGAAGCTGGATCGTCTTCCCTGCCGCGCTCCGCCATCTCTTTCTGCACCATGACCGCCTCGCAGAAGTCAAGCACAGCCTTCCACGACCTGTCGCTGTCCACCATGTTTCGGACCACGGAGGGCAGCGAGAGGTCTTGTCCCACTTCAGCGCTTAAAGTGCGGCGCTCTTCTTCCCAGGCTGGGCACACTTCTAGTGTGTGCTGGGCAGTGTCCTCCGGGCAGTCGCAGTGGTGGCATATTGCAGTTATTTCTCTTCTGGCTCTGTCCTTAAGATACCTCCCGAAACATCCATGTCCCGAGAGGATCTGAGTCAGTCGGAAAGTTAAGGCGCCATGTGTCCGGTCTAGCCACTTTTTAAGAACCGGGCGAACCGCTTCAATAGTCAGACGGCCTGCGCTAGGGTGCGCCAGCCTCTGCTCCCAAACCTCCACCATTTCCAGTCGAATGGCGTCTCGTCGTCCTAGAATTTCTCTCGGTGCTGGCAAGTCTCCATTGTGATGCGCCTCCTCGCGCCAACGGTAAACCGCTGCGAGGGCTCTCGCATCTAAATCCCATGGTAAAGTCCCTGCCAGCACACATACCGCTTCGAAAGAGATCGAGCGGTACCCTCTTATGGCTCTAGTTGTAATTGCCCTCTGAGGCGCCCTTAGTAGTGCTACCTCCTCTCTCTTTAAAATGTCGGCCCAGACTGGGGCTCCGTACAGGGCCATGGATCTGACGACCCCCATGTACAGCCGTCGACATGACGCTTTGGGCCCCCCCGTATTTGGGAGTATACGCCCTAGAGCGCCAGCTGCTCCCAGCAGCTTCGGCATCAGGCGCTGAAAGTGGGCGCGGAAATTCCACCGGCTGTCGAGTGTGAGGCCCAGGTATTTCATTGTGGACTCGACGCCGATCCGGGTTCCACCCACCACTATATGCGCATCCGGCGGTGGCGCGTTGCGGGGCCCGTGGAAGCATAAGGCTTCCGATTTTTGTAGGGCCACCTTTAGTCCCAATCGCCTGATCCGACCGACGACGTGAGCAACTCCTGCCGTTGACAGTATGGCGGCCTCCCTAAAGGTTTTCCCGCGAGCTGTCACCAAAGTGTCATCGGCGTAACAGGTGAGGTTTATGTCTCGCAGGTTTGCGCCTCTCAGGACCCAATCATATCCAATATTCCACAAGAGTGGCCCTAGGACCGACCCCTGTGGAACACCGCAAGACATTGGATATCTTGCCCACTCTTCCCGTCCCGGGTAAGTGACGGACCTGTCCGAGAGGTACGCGTCGACTGTCCGCCTTAGATATTCTGGTACCTGGTGGTACCGCAGCGCCTCTTTAACGCAGCCCCAAGGCAACGAGTTAAAGGCATTGGCAATGTCCAGGGACACTGCCAAGACTACCTCACCTCGGGACAACGCCTCGTCAGCGAGAGCCTTAACACGCTGAATGGCGCCCACTGTTGAACGGCCGCTGCGGAAACCGAACTGGCAATCTGCCACATCAGGTCCGACACGAGCGAGATGCTTGATGAGACGGCTGGCTATTATGCGCTCCAGGAGCTTCGCAATCTCATCAAGCAGCACTATTGGGCGGTAGGCAGATGGAGAATTTGCCGGGCGTCCTTCCTTTTTTATGAGAACCAGCTTGCCTGTCTTCCACTGCCGTGGAAACCTGGCTTGATGAAAGCAAGCTGAGAACATTTGCAGCATTCGTGATTCCAGAGCCTTACTGGCCAAGACCCAGGCGCGACCCGGTATGCCGTCAGGCCCAGGGGCTTTGTTTTTGGCCTTAAGTCTTAGCACAGCTGCTCCAAGTTCATCATCAGACACGTCGGGTATCTCCTCCTCGTCACCTTCAATTTCAGCGGGGGGTGCCATTGCCGGCGGTGCGAAGTTATCGCAGGCCGGAAACAGCGCTTCCACCACATTTCGCAGTAGATCCGGCTCGAGACTTCGCGTTAGGGGGGGAGCCCAAGGGCGAAGTTTGTTTCGGACCATCTTATATGGTCGCCCCCAAGGAAACCTAACCTAACCTAACCTAACCTAACCTAACCTAACCTAACCGCAGCAAAGGAAGGGAGAATAAGGGACGCTTCTCATTCCCCCTTCAGCCGTGTAGGGCCGTGCAATGTGGGCCTTAACCCACTGGCCCTACCGAGGGAGGACGCGGTTCACCGCAGCGAACTGCGCGCGTCTTCTCCCACTTCGTCTCTGCCGAAGCGGGTGTGCGTCGGCCGCGTCTTCGCGCTCCCGCTCCGCTGCCTCCTTCTGCGAGATGACCTCCTCGCAGAAGGAGACTACCGCCTTCCAATTTCTCTCGCTGCCCAGCATGGCCGCAACGACGCTGTGCAGCGAGAGATCCGTCGTCCTTATTGCTGCCGTAAGAGTACGGCGCTCCTCATCCCAACGACTGCAGACCTCCAAGGTGTGTTGGGCCAAGTCATCAGGGTCACCGCATTCGTGACACTGGGGCCCTAATTCCCTCTTTATGTTGTGCAGGTAATGACCGAAGCAGCCGTGTCCGGTCATTACCTGCGTTGCCCTATATGATAGGGCCCCGTGTTTCCTCTTCAACCACTCCTCTATGTAAGGAAGGACTGCCCCTATGGTGCGTGTTCCATAGCGGGAGTCCTCCAGGCCGGCTTCCCATAGCTCTCGGAGCCTGTCCTTGGCCTCTCGGTCTGCCCGCTCTACCGCTTCTGGGTCCAAGTTCTCTCCTCGAGCCCTGGCCTCCGCCCTCAACACGTATCTCTCCGCTAGGACCTGGGCATCGAGCTCCCACGGAGGAGTGGATGCAAGGAGACACGCCGCCGCATGGGATACTGTTGAGTAGCCCCTAATTATTCTGAGAGCCACCACCCTCTGCGGCCGCCGGAGCAGGGATTTATTTGCACTCGACAGCCGGTCCGCCCAAATCGGGGCACCGTATAGGGCCATACTTCTTACAACCCCCGCAAAGAGGCGGCGGCATGGGGCTCTCGGTCCTCCCACGTTGGGCAGCAGCCTACCTAGGGCGGAAGCCGCGCCCACAATTCGGGGAGCAAGTCGGATGAAATGCTCCCCGAAGTCCCACTTTCTGTCCAGGACCAGGCCAAGATATTTGATGTTGGCCTTGACCTGGACAGGTTCTCTATCCACTTGGATCGTGAAGTTAGCGGGCAGACACCATCCTTTTCCTCCGAAGACTATTGCCTCTGTCTTCGGGAGGGCCACCTTTAACCCAAGCAGGCGTATGCGGCCGATCGTCATTTCTGTGGCGACCGCCGCCCTCCTCAGGGTCTCCCCCAATTCTCTTCCCCGCACAGCCACCATTGTGTCGTCCGCGTAACATATGGTGGACATGCGGGGAAGCTGTGCCCCCCTTATGACCCAGTCATAGCCGATGTTCCACAGGAGAGGTCCTAAGACTGACCCCTGTGGAACACCGCAGGCCATTTCGCGCTCGCGACGGCCCCCTCTCATTTCGTAGAGCACTACCCTATCAGATAGGTAGTGCTCCACGATTGCCCTCAGGTATGGAGGCACTTCGTGGTACCGAAGTGCCTCCTTAATCACAGTATACGGGAGGGTGCCGAAAGCATTGGCGATGTCAAGTGACACCGCCACGACACCCTCTCCTCTTCCCGCCGCATCTTCACTAAATTCCCTCAGAGAGGAAAGTGCGTCCATCGTGGACAGCCCCGCCCGAAACCCGAACTGCCTGTCACTGATGTTCGGGCCGGTGTTCCTGAGGTGTTGGAGAATGCGGCTAGCGAGGATGCGTTCCAACATCTTTCCGACCTCGTCCAGGAGTACAATAGGCCGATATCCGGAGGGACTGTCCGGCGGGCGGCCATCCTTCCGGAGGAGGCATAGCCTACCCTCTTTCCAGCATCTCGGAAAACGGCCCTCTTTTAGGCAATCACTGAAAAGTTCCTTAATCCGATTTCCGAGATGCTTTAGCACGATTGGGAGGACCTTCCCGTGTACCCCGTCAGGCCCAGGAGCCTTTTTACATCCTCTTAGGCGGATGTCTACCCTCGTCATCTCTTCGTCGGAGACCTCGGGGATCTCCATCGGACCTACCGGTTCTGCCAAGGGGACCGACATTACCGGCGGCGCAAAGTCGGGCGCCGGCGGGAAGAGGCCCTCCACTATTCGTGTGAGGAGTTCCGGCTCTAGGGAGTCCATGGGAGGGGCATGCTTCATTTTGTTGCGTACAAGTTTGTACGGTCGCCCCCATGGATCCCGGTCTAGAGTGGCCAGGAATTCCTCTCTCGCCTCATCCTTTCTTTTGGCGATTGCCAGGTTGAGAGCCTCTTTTGCCGTTTTGAGGGCCTGGTACGCTGCCTCTTCCTCCTCCTCAGTATGCCTCCTCCGTCGACATCGATTGAATGCGCGGCGGCACGCATTACTGGTGATACGGAGGGCCGCGATTTCCTCCGACCACCAGTACACCCTCCTCCTTGCTGTAGGTCGTCCGGCGCGTGGCATTGCTGCGTCACATATAGATTGCAGATTTTCGCGGAGGCGTGAGGCACGCTCATCTACTCCTAGCGCTATTGGAGGAGGGTTATTCCACGCCTCAACCATTGCGGCTTCATCCGCCATCTCGCGGTCCAGCTTTGTTATGGTCCACTTAGGGAAACCATTTCTTCTTCGGCCGGGCATCGGTGGGACTACCGGCGCATTATGGACCCTCATTTGTATATAGAGGTGGTCGGACAGGGTCTCCACCTCCTCAAGGACCCGCCAACCCGTTATACGCGCGGCAATGGCAGGGGTCGCAAACGATATGTCAACAATAGACCCCCCCTGCCGCCGCACGCCCTGGTTCAGGACAGCCAAGCCCGTCGCCACCGCCCAATCCCTTAGGGCAGCTCCCTTTGGGGTTGTGAGGGGCGAGCCCCAAGCCTCACTTTTGGCGTTAAAATCGCCTAATACGAGCACCTAGCTGGGGCTCGCTCTCCTTACAATATTTCCGATCTCTTCCAGGAATCGCTCAAGATCGCGAAGCGGTTTATTGGGGGAGAAGTAGCTCGCTACGACTACAGTTTCACCCCATTTTTCCGCTGCGTATCCCCGGCCTCGGGCTATTGGCGTAAGGAGTGGAAAGTCACCCACCGCCGGTACCATCATGGCCACCCTGCCGTCTGTGGCCCCTACCCAGTTTGCCTGGGGAGGAACATAATATGGCTCTGCCACCACCGCTATGGAGATGCCCCACTCCGCCGTGAATTGCATGAGCAGATCTTGAGCACGAGCGGAGTGGTTGACATTGCACTGTAAGATGTCCAGATGCGGGTGTACTGGCATTAGATATCCATATTTTGTCCCTCACAGGCCGGTTGGCCGGCGTTACGCTTTGGGGAGGTTCTTTGGGCCTTCAGAAGAGCCTCTTTGCCTTTTGCTGGTGGGGGCGCACAAGCCCCCCATTATGTGCCCCGCTGGACGTTTGGCCGCATGGCACACCGAACAAAAGGCAGCCTCCGCCTTGCAGTCCGCCATCCTGTGGTCCGGTCTGCTACAGCGGAAGCAGAGGCTGCTCCTATCTACTGGCGATGGGCACAGTGCTCTGGTGTGCCCCGTGCCCATGCACCTGAAGCACCTCATTGGTGTTGGGTCCAGCGCCACTACCAGGGCAGAGGACCAACCTATTAGAAGTCGACCTGCTGCGGTGACCCTTTTGGCTGCCGTAATAGGGCTTTGTGCCAATGCCGACCCTGTCCCATTATATTGGGCCCTAATTGATCCCACCTTAACATCATTCGGCGAGCATTCGCCCAATTTAGCGATTGCTCCCGCGATCGCCTCTTGAGTGGCTGCCTCATCTAGGCCCGAAATGCGTAGGTCCGCCATTTTGGTGGGCCTATATACTCGGGCTTCCTCTCCAATCACATCCGTGATTTTTCGGCAGAGTTCGTCAGCCGCCCTGCCATTGTCCGACCCGGACACCTCGATTATCCTGGCTCCAGCAGCTGTTTTACGGACCTTGACGTGCTCTAGACCCACATCAGCAAGGTTCACCGATGTGGTGGCCTTCGACATGATTGAGGCATATGTCGCCTCAGACTCCGGCTTCAAAGCCACCACTATCGCAGCCGTAGAGGGCACAACCAGCTTTCTCGGGCCCGCAGGTGCCGGTTTCCGAGCCGGAGCGGCAGGGGGGCAAGAAGGCTTGGCGGATTTGCCAGATTTGCCCTTTCTGACAACCTGCGTCCAAGACTCAGCAGGCTGTTGTGTTGTTGTTGCCGGCTGTGAGGGTGGGGAGACACTGGGCTCCTTCGCCGTCTTCTGCCTAGGAGCAGAGTTAGCCCTCTTCTTGGTCGCTGGTGCCACTGGTGCCGAAGGCTGAGCCGCAGGGCCCTTAGGCTGCCTAGTGGGCGGCGCACGTGTTACTGCCCTTGAGGGCACCTCAGAGAGAAGTTCCGGCTGGGGTATGGGCTGGCTCCCAGTCGTCTTATTTCTGTCCGCCGCCAGAGGGGGGCGGGGGACCGGCTCAGTGGAATAGCCCGTGCGGGCCGAGATCATGTTTCCCATAGTAATTGTAAGATCCCGCTTCAGGTCCTCCTTGAGTTCCTTAAGGGCCTCCTTAAAGGCCTCAGCGAAGCCCGTCGGGGACTGGTCGAATTGAGCCGTCGGGGCCTGTGGTAGGGGCTGGGTCTCCCTCTCAGAGAAAGCCCTACGAAGGGCCTTCATCTCCGCCTGGCATTGGGCAAGTTGCTCCCGCATTCTCTTATTGTCGGCCTTTAAGGCTCGCAACTCCTCGCCCTCTTCTCTGTCTGCCAGGCAGTCGGTGGCCGCCAAGATGTCCCGGCAGGCCTGGTTCATTTTGCCCCAGACTTGTCCATTTAGGTTGCCGGATTTCCCGGCTGCCTGTAGGACAGTCTGGGTCGCCTCCCGCACTATTTCGATGTAGTCCGTCCCTATGTATGGGGGCGAGCTACATTCTCTCATTTCTTGACTTGGGCACGGGGACGGGGTCAGCTTCCACGGCTCCTTATCCCCCTTCTTCTTATTGACCCTCTTGTTGTCCCCCTGGGACCTTGTCTGAAGGGGGGGGAAAGGAAGAACCACCCCCTTTACCTCCTGGCTGTCCAGCACCTCCAAGAGGAAGTCCTCCTTATGGGCCCTCAGTCTGGCCTTGGCTGCTGCCAGGCCAGTAAAGTGACCTTTGGAACCTTTCTTCCCCATGGCTTTGGCCCTACCCCTCAGCGAGGTGCTAATTTTAGGCCCACTCCCAACGTGAGCCTCATAGTCCAGGTCCTCCTGGTCTCGGTCCCCCTCATGGGGCCTCTTGTTGGAGAGGGTCTCAGCCCTGTCGTGGCCCTCCATTGGTTCCTCGCAGTCGGGCGAGGTCGGAGAACTCGCCCCTAAATCCCCTTTATGGGGCCCCGTGATTGGAGCCCCCTCCGGATTCAACCCCTTCGCGGGGTTATCCATATATTTACCACGCGAAAACCACCCCTTATGGGTGGAATTCGCCTTAAAAAGGTGAAAAACCCAAAAACCTAACCTAACCTAACTATTTTGGTCAAGTGCGAGTCGCAGCAGAACCAAAATAGTAAAAACAAACTTAAAATTATTTTATGCGACGGGATGCAGCGTCACTCCTGGTTGAGCTACAGATCTCGAACCAAGGTCTAAAAATAGCTTTAAGTGTGTGCTATCTACTAATATTTTTTCCAAGTAAAAATATTTAATATTTTACAAGTAATTAAATTTCCAAAAGAAAAACCAACTTAAGTTTGCGTTTTACGACGCCTGAAATTCAGGATTAGCAATCCTTTAAAAAATTAATAACTCCTAAACTATATACCCTAAAAATGTAATTCAAACGGATTTGAATTCCTTATAATTAGCTTAATCTAACTAACCTACAACAAAGAATTTATTTACACAAAAACTAAAGATATGATTTTTGGAAACTGAAATCTCCTAACGTCGTCAACCGCAAATAGAGCTGGAGAGAACTGCTGGGGTCAGAAGAAAAACGGGAAAACACGAAAAGGTTCTTGGAGAAAATTGTCCGCGTATCATGCAAAAGAAACAAATAGCCCGGGAACCAAAAGACCCGGACACATTTGAAAGACGCGATACGCGGCACAAAAACTAAACCCACAAATCACTATCAAATCCCGAATCCCCCTGGCTTTCCCTCCCCTCCCACACCCACACCCACAGCACTAAACAAGAATGTCAAAATCCACAGAAGCCAAACCAAACGAAGATGTCGTCGCCCTCCCGGCAGCGCCGCCCCCCAAACAAATACCAGCATGAGGGGATAAAGTTTATCCGAAGCACGGCCTCCCAGGTGGACCCCGAAGATTCGACCCTGATGGACACCAGCAAAGAAGCGGTTCAAGTCCATCGGAGGGAGAGAGTGAAAAAAGTTCTGTTCTGTTCTCGCCATTAAGCCCCTTATTGAACTACTAGTACCTGACTTAGTAGTCATATTTAACAACTGCGTCGACTATGGCGAGTTTCCAGACCTAATGAAGCAAAGCAAAATTACTCCTCTATTTAAGGCAGGTAGTACCACCGATCCCACTAATTATAGGCCTATTTCAGTTCTGCCCACACTTAGCAAAATTTTTGAGAAGATAATCTTATCTCAGTTACTTAGTCACTTTAACACGAACAATTTGATGCACAACAAGCAGTTTGGGTTTACTCGGGGTCGATCGACCACTGACGCTGGGATAGAACTAATTAAAAACATTTTCGATGCCTGGGAGGAGTCACATGATGCCATTGGTATTTTTTGTGACTTATCAAAGGCGTTCGACTGCGTTTGCCACGAAACGCTCGTGAGGAAACTTCACTTCTATGGTGTCAGAGGGAAAGCGCTGGATTTGGTAAAGTCATATTTAGATGGTAGAATCCAAAAAGTGGACGTGAATGGAGAACGGTCCCCTGGATCACTGATTTCAATGGGCGTACCCCAGGGATCAATATTGGGGCCCTTTCTATTCCTCATTTATATTAATGATTTGCCGTACTTAGTGAAAGATCATCATGGTATAGTACTGTTTGCTGACGATACCTCCCTCATTTTTAAAGTCAAACGTCACGAAAATACCAGCGATCATGTAAACAGTGCTATATCAAAAGTAGTGCAATGGTTCAATGTCAATAACTTATTATTGAACGAGAAGAAAACCAAATATATAAAGTTCGTCACTACTAATGTCAGAAATATACAAACGACTGTCACTATCAAGGGTGAGGAACTGGACGTGACCAATAGTACAGTATTCCTGGGTTTGACATTAGATTCCAAGCTGCAGTGGGGCCCTCACATAAATATTCTCGCAGGTAAACTAAGTTCTGCAGCATATGCAGTATGCAAAATACGTCATTTAACAGACGAAAAAACAGCTAGATTGGTGTATTTTAGCTATTTTCATAGTATCATGTCATACGGCATCATGCTTTGGGGTAATGCTGCTGATATCAATTCTATTTTTGTACTGCAAAAGCGCGCCATTCGTTCAATTTATAAAATGAATGTTAGAGATTCTCTTAGAAATAAGTTTAAAGATATTAATATACTTACTGTATACTGCCAATACATTTATGCAAATATTGTGTACGTTCATAAACATATCAATAACTTCAAGAGAAATTGTGACATACATGGTTTTAACACAAGAAACAAGGACAAGTTAGCAGTGCCAGCCACACGGCTGCAAAAAATCAATAATTCTTTTAAAGGTAATTGTGTACGGTTTTACAATAAACTACCAATTAGTATAACTAAGCTTCTAATGAATAGATTTAAGAAATACATTAAAAGTAAATTAATTTGTAAAGCTTATTATAGTACCAAAGATTATATTAATGACAAAACTGCCTGGGACTGAATTAACTTTGTAATATTTGTGTTTGTTTTATTTCTCGTGCTGACATTTTATTCCTTGTTTGTATGTAAGTTTGACATTGTTTTTCTAATAATTTATTAATTGTTACCAATTGTATTCATTTACTTGTTGTTTAAAATTTGATGAATGTTTGTTATAACTTATATTTTATTTATTTGTACATGACTTGTCAAAAGTGCTTATTTTTAAGCCTACTTGAATAAATAATTTTGAAGTTTGAAGTTTGAAAGTCTGGAAAGACACCGGGGTAACGAGGGAGGTGAACTTCGACGGTCGGAGAGTAAGGGAGCCAAAACTGGTGCGGTCCATAAGCACCTCGACCAAAGAGGAAGGCCCCCTTACTCCTCCCACCGCCGGGGGACGCGAGTGTCACCTGGACTACGACGGCGAAAACTTCTCCGACAGGATGGCCTTCAGCTACCTGTCGAAAAACGAAGTCTTCCAGAGGGCCAGGCTTCACCTGGCCTTCTTTATACATAATAAGGAAGCAGTCGTAGGCCTGAACTCGTACGTGGCGGGAAAGGTTTATCTAATAAACAGCGGCCTCCCGGCAGACGATGACCACTTGGAGAGAATCTTCTTCAGGTTCTGTTCAGAAAAAGGTTTGGACAGGGAACTGGTGGAAAAAGACCTGGTGAAAGTAAGGGCAGAGCTAAGCTCGAAATGCCTTTCTCAGAAAAACTCCGCCAGGAGAAATTTCGATGAGTTCCATGGCCTAAACCGAAACGGAGGACTGGGCTCGCGGACACAGCCAGCCTCCCTGGCTCGCTGTGACCCCGAGTGCGTCATACTCTGAGAAACGGCACCTGAAGTTGATTCCCCCCCCCCGGCCGCCCCCCCTCCTTCAAAACGAACTCCTAAACCGTAACCAGAGCCGCTATAAGTGATGACCTCCCCCCCTTTTTCTTACTGTAATTAATGTGTAAAAAATCTCAAATTCAGCATGTAGTTAAGTAAAACTGTAGTTAAGCATGAACAGGACAGCATGCTCCCCCTTTTCTTTCTCTTTTCTTTTCATTTTCTTTCAGTTTTAAAAATTAAACAGCATCTGTCCTAAAATTCCTGATGCATGCATCTCCCAACCTTGACAGGCGCCTGTCGGGCGGATGAAACGGCAAACAATAGGTGAGCCACCCACAAGTGGCTACCAGTGGCCTTCACGGACGTGTCGCTCCAGCAGAAGCCTTAACGGAGAACCCCTTTTTCGTTCTCCGGCCTTTCAGCACTGGCTGGGGCAAGGATCTGCCGGGGCCTCACAGTGGAGGCAAACCGGTTGGAGGTTAAACTCCTCACACGTTTGGAAAGTCCATCCGTACGACAGGCATTCTGTATCCCCCCCCCCCTTATTTTTGCAGTAATAACTACTGATGGCAGAGGTAACGAAAAGAGGGCACTGCGAGGAGACACGCAAAAATACATCTCCGAAGCAAAAGAGCAGGCTTCCAAAGGGTAGCCCCACCCAAAAAGAGGGCGCCCACAGCCACACAAGCGGTCCACAAAAGATCTCCGACCCACCTCCCCATCAGTGGGCAAAAGATAGGAAGCCCATAGTTATAAGCCATGCATGTATCAGAAATCCCCCACCCACAAGTCGACTCAAAGAATAAAAAATGTAGTTAGTTTGGGCGATGGTCAAACATGGAGAAGATGGAAACGGCGTCAAAATGTCTGACTTGAGCACCCCGCAGAAACCAAACGGGAGAAAGCATGTTCTCTCCCGGCCCTGCAGCACAGGCTGAGGCAAGGACCTAGCGGGTAGTTAAGCTTCCCTTCTTACACTTCCACCCCAAACCTCCCCCTCCTTTAGAACAACGAAAAAATTTGTAAATCCAAGAGAGCTGCTTAAAAATTGCGGGTTAAGGTTTTTAGTCGGTAAGAGTCCGACAATGTCTGGGTCTCCCTTCCCAGTCGTCCATGATGGATTTTCCTTAAATCGCAGTCTTTAAGCAAAATTTTAAATTGATAAATAAAAGCAAGGACTCTCGTCTGGCCCTTCAGGCGACTCCCCCCCCCAAAAAAAAAAAAAAACCTAACCTAACCTAACTCAAAACCTAACCTAACTCAAAACCTAACCTAACTCAAAACCTAACCTAACTCAAAACCTAACCTAACTCAAAACCTAACCTAACTCAAAACCTAACCTAACTCAAAACCTAAACTCAAAACCTAACCTAATTCAAAATCTTTTTTTTTTTTTACGTGGAGTAATGCATTTAGGCATTCCGCCTAGCCGGGGAACTAGGACGGATATGTCGGACTCGTGGCCAAGGGGCCAAATACCGACTAAACCCTCCACGGTATGCCCGTCTCGCAGCAATAGTGACGGTGAACACGGGATCGCAGAGCATTCTACCGCGAACACCGCCTGCTGCCGACAGCCGAGGCTGTCCCCTCCTTGGACCCGAAGGCCCTGGAGCCGAAGCTCCCCCTCTCGAAGGTAGTATGCAGGGCGACACCACACACTGATCCCTCATGACAACCTCCACGCCGGGAGGAGATGAAAAAACCCCGGGTTCCACCTCCTCAGGTTGTCTTAGCGATTTTTTATAGAGGTGGTCATCCTCGTGGCCACCATGCCGGCGCCGGCCAGCAGTGGCAGTTAAAACTTTTGTTCGAAGTAAGTATAATGCTATTCGTACAGATATTCGAGATATGAGCAAATATATGAAAAAAGGTACCTTCAACCCCCTACTACACCCCCAGCACACCCCCTACCCTCGAGGACTTTTAGTATGTTTATTTGGACACCACAAGGTATGTCTGTACCAATTTTCAAAACTACACGAATTATTTCCGCAGCTTGCCCCAAATTCGGCCTAATTTGACGTGGCTATTTCGGCTCTGTTTGGAGCTCAACTTTCGGCCTCGCTTTTAAAATATTTGGTCATTGGTTTTTGTCCGATCTTAGCACCACTGCAGCACGGCCTTTGGCCTCGCACGAATGCGCCTGCATCTCCAAGTTTTTAACATTATGGCCTTGGTCTTTATCGGCCTTCGCACTTGCTTACACTGGACCACTAGTTCAATTCTAAGCTCTGCTGTCTTGCAGCTTGGTCTTCGGCTTTGCACAGAAGCGCACTGCAATCGGCGCTCCAGGCATTCGGCCAAGCTCACAATTGGCGTTCGATTCTAAGCTGTATGCTTAAGAGCCAACAGGAGTGGTCATTTCTCCATAGAAACATACAAACGTACTCGACTGTTTCCTCCGTGTGGGTTTTGATGCTAGAGCAATGATATTTTCACCACACCAGCTCGGAAAGGCTTACTTTGCACTTCGAAAACGAATAGCAAAGTTGCATTTTATCCACATGTGAGGCAAAGTAATCAAATGCAAATTTTGAGTTGTTTCCTTATGTTTGCTAGTAGAATTGACTTTTAAATGATGATTTTGGATGATAAATATTTAATAACATTAATTTGGATTTGATTTGGTTTGATTTTGTTTGATATTTTACATTTAATATTTGTTTCGGGTTGCTGTGGTGAAAAATTTTGTGTTTCACTCGGGCACAAATTTTGTTTAACCCTCGTGCTTTGAAACCCTCACAACGCTCAAGATTCCATTTTTCGTACCACTCGCTACGCTCGTGGTTCAATTTTGGAATCTTTCGCTTGCTCGGGTATCAATATTAGCACGAGCGGTTAAACAACAACTTTGCCCGCTTGTAAAACAAATAACTATTTCATCACAGATTAATATTACAATGAAGTATTTGAACAAATTAAATTATTTTCAGCTAGAAAGGTTCGAACCATACTGTTCTACCTTAGAGACGGCTGGGGGGCGCCGCAAGCCTTCAGTAAAAAGTGCATATACTTGGTACATTTGACTAATGTCTCTGTGACCCGGTGGCCGAGTGGCTCAAGCACCTGCCGCGATAGTAGAGGACGCTGGTTCGATTCCAGCCTGGGGCACTGGAGGCCTTGGTAATTTTTAGAGCACCGTACAAAACTTTGTTCACGGTGCTCTTATGGGATCACTTCGGTCTTGCAAATCGGTTAAATGCGTTTTTCTCAAAGACCGTTTGATGTAGGTACCTGAAATTTGGAATAGTTATGGCAAGTACCATCACTAACACTGTGAATAAGTCGAAACTGCTTATTTCTGATTTTAGGGGGAAATTTAGGGGTTAAGAGGGGTAGGCTGAATTTTATTTTCAATTGTAAGAATCGTGTGAGGTACCATTAGAAAGCTTGCAAAAAATTGAGTCGATGGACTGATTTTGACTTCATTTTAGAATGCAATAGTTTCGATAAAAAATGCATTTAAAGTTGCAAGTTTTCATACAAAAATTTTCACCTCTGTCCTGGCGATTTTCGGGAAAACTATAGCTAACAGGCAGCTGACCAGTCAATATCCAACTAAAACGAGTATGGAGACGGCGGGAAAATTATCAGGTTAACTCTTAACTTTATTAGTTTTTAAACTGCAGCCTGATCTTTGGTTGCTTACGGCTAGCTAACTGATGCATACACTGGTCATTCATATTAAGAAGTAGTTTTAGTAAGAAAGATCCTTGCTTAAAACTTTGACATTGAAATTTATGACTTTATGTCTTTGATACAAAGTTTATAGTTAGTTAGTTTTAGTTTATGTTTAAAGTTTATTAGTTTAGTTAAGTTTAGTTTAAGTTTAGTTTATTTATCGTGTAACTTACAAAAATAAAGAATTTTGTATTTTGTATTTTGTATTTTTTTTGTATTTTTTGTTTAATTCTACTTACTTACTTTTGTGAGATATTTCATTTTTTTTTCTGAATAGCCTACTATAAGTATGAGAGAGTAAAAGATCTGCAAAATGCAACCTTATTATAAAGCAAATAAGTTTAAATTTCGAACGGGCTTTCCAACCAATGGACTATCGCAGTGTGCTCAGTAAGAATCATATTTATTATTGGAGTTTATCAGTTCAAATTTAAATTAAGAATTCCGCTCTTCACTGTCGTTGTGTTTTTTTTTCACATTAGAGCACATAGAGTTAGTAAAGCGAATAGAGATAATAAATTCATTCAATATTTATTAACAGCTATGGCGTCATCTACCTATAGATTTTACTGAGAGTATCTGATTCGTCGAAACAGTACCTATTCCTTTTCATTAAGTACCATTACACTTATGTATTAATTGTATAAAGTATGTATATTTTTCAACCGATCGGTGAGAGCAGCAACTAGATACTGTTCTGTTACGAAAAAAAAGTTAAAATTCACAATTCACAGTTTTTGGAAACAAAGGTAAAGTTGACGAAATATAAAAGCCGATCTTGATCAAACTTGTTTGAGTGACAAAAATATCAGTTAAGATTTGGTACTCATGAATTCCAGTTCTACTAAAATATTTTTGCTTTTAAAAACTGATGTACAATAAGTCCAAAATTGTCCGGTAAGTTAGGTTTATATTCAAATTATACGCAATTCTTTGTAGCAACTCCGCCAAGTGGACGGAAACAGGTACTGGACGGCAACCTGACGCAGTTACCCTACTTGTACTAAAACTTAGACATTTATTATTAGGTACTTATTTCTGTGACTTATATGAAACATGAGCAAATTGATTAATTCTTTACGTTAATTATATTTTGAGTCAAAAACAAGCCTAACGTCGAAAACCGAGAAATGCCGAATCACAGACTTAATTGTAATATTATTCCTTTTTGAGTCGTGCCTGCCCAGTCTACAAGTTTAAAATACAACAATTGCGACTATATCAAAGATTATGAGGTTGTATGTATACCCAGTATTTTTGACGGATTTAGTTTTTCATGCTCGAAGTTGCCTGTCAACTCTGACGTATATTAAATTGTCAACTATTTTGGTGTTTGAAAGAATCAATAATTGGCAAAGTGCCGTGGCAGAAAAAGCCATTCTCACAAAAAAAGAAACAATAATAATGAAAACGTTCAGACAAGTGGAAGAATATCATACTTCAATATGTTATGGATGCTAGTAAGATGTAAAAACAACAGTTTAGCGGAATGTCAGTTTACGAAATGGTTTGTACAAATTACAGAGAAATTCATAATAATTTGTTTCTACTAGAAATGTGCCTTCACCAAACGTTTTAGATAAACGGTATTAGGCCTATATTATATAAACGGTATTGATTTCGGTTGGCCGAAATGGGACTTACGATTTTTCCTCTTTTCACCTCCAAGATGAGGTTGATTGTTAGTGTTAGAAAGCTGTAATTTGGTATGGATATACAATCAACCCGACAAGGTGGTAAATAAAATCTTTAATCTCTAAAAAATATATCTAAGGTAGAAGCTTTGTAACTTCTACATTACCTATACTAGCCCAGAGGACTTTAATAAAAGTCCAAACTCCAAGGTCCCAGAGCTCCCAGGCATTACCTTCTTATTTCCTAGTCAATAAAATGTACTTATGGGATAAATTAGTATTAGTATCCAAACTTAAAACCACCTAGGGATGTGTCGTACGGTGCTCTAAACACCGTAGTCTTGACTTCGTGCTTGGCCAATTATTTCTTAGTATATGACATTTATTTCAGTTCAGTTTAATATTGTCAATATCTGTGTTGGACCGCTTTGCTTTTTTTGATATTTTTGTTTTTTAAGGCGCTAGAGCCCTTCAGCCAATGGCCAATGGTCAATGGCCAAAATGGCCTCCCATATAACCATTCCAGTCGCAGAATCATCAAAGTGGTAACTAAATGTCAGATGTGTCGTAACAGAGTCCACACAATGTGTCTAGAATTGTTTCGAAACAAAGTGTCGTCGCCGTGTGTACACTTTTCCGTAACAAGGTGTCGACACATTTGTGTGCACTTTGCGTGCGGTTTGCGACTAAATCTGACAGCAAATTTGTGACAGCAAATGTCAATATAAAATACCTCTTGAAAACCAAGGTTTCTCAAACTACTATTAGTGTCTCGTGTGCTCGTAAGTAATTCTAGTAAGTCATCATGGGCGTTGCAAATGATAATAATCGACCAAAACCATATAAACACCCAACACCCGTCAACCTTTTACAGAAAAGTTTTTAAAGAAATGCAATAAGCTACTTAGGTCAGTCAACGAATGCTCCAAAAAGTTGTAGAGGGAAATGCTCGGAACACAATTTTTGACACTGTAACTTGGTTTTGACAAGTTAGGAGGTGAACATATCAAAAGTCCCCGGCCGTAGCCCTTGAGCGGGGGGAAGAGAGGGGGCTTTGAAGGTCCCATTTTCCGGTTTTTCCATTATATCTCGGAAACTATGCATCTTAGCGACATGGCCACTTATACAAAATGAAAGTTAATTTAATTTGTTACAAGTTTATTCAGTCAATTTTTTTGATATGTTGAATAGTTTTTGAGATATCCGCTCTTGAAAGTTTATTTAGGGCTCTCAATTTTATCTTGATATATCTACATCAGTGAAGGGAAAAAGCGCTGGTGAGCGTGCGACTTGCAATCTGGAGGTCGCGGGTTCAAATCCCGGCTCGTACCAATGAGTTTTTCTGAACTTATGCACGAAATATCATTTGATATTTACCAGTCGCTTTTCGGTGAAGGAAAACATCGTGAGGAAACCGGACTAATCCCAATAAGGCCTAGTTTACCCTCTGGGTTGGAAGGTCAGATGGCAGTCGCTTTCGTAAAAACTAGTGCCTACGTCAAATCATGGGATTAGTTGTCAAGCGGACCCCAGGCTCTCATGAGCCGTGGCGAAATGCCGGGATAACGCGAGGAAGAAGATCTACATCAGTGAAGGTGCTAGGCCGTGTATGGTATCGTTTTCGTATAAATCTGGGTTGCTGAATCCATTTAAGGTATCACATTGACACCATTCCACAAAATTAAAAAAAATCTTTTTAGGGTTCCGTACCTCTAAAGCAAATAATTGGCCAAGCACGAAGTCAAGACTACGGTGTTTAGAGCACCGTACGACACATCCCTAGGTGGTTTTAAGTTTGGATACTAATACTAATTTATCCCATAAGTACATTTTATTGACTAGGAAATAAGAAGGTAATGCCTGGGAGCTCTGGGACCTTGGAGTTTGGACTTTTATTAAAGTCCTCTGGGCTAGTATAGGTAATGTAGAAGTTACAAAGCTTCTACCTTAGATATATTTTTTAGAGATTAAAGATTTTATTTACCACCTTGTCGGGTTGATTGTATATCCATACCAAATTACAGCTTTCTAACACTAACAATCAACCTCATCTTGGAGGTGAAAAGAGGAAAAATCGTAAGTCCCATTTCGGCCAACCGAAATCAATACCGTTTATATAATATAGGCCTAATACCGTTTATCTAAAACGTTTGGTGAAGGCACATTTCTAGTAGAAACAAATTATTATGAATTTCTCTGTAATTTGTACAAACCATTTCGTAAACTGACATTCCGCTAAACTGTTGTTTTTACATCTTACTAGCATCCATAACATATTGAAGTATGATATTCTTCCACTTGTCTGAACGTTTTCATTATTATTGTTTCTTTTTTTGTGAGAATGGCTTTTTCTGCCACGGCACTTTGCCAATTATTGATTCTTTCAAACACCAAAATAGTTGACAATTTAATATACGTCAGAGTTGACAGGCAACTTCGAGCATGAAAAACTAAATCCGTCAAAAATACTGGGTATACATACAACCTCATAATCTTTGATATAGTCGCAATTGTTGTATTTTAAACTTGTAGACTGGGCAGGCACGACTCAAAAAGGAATAATATTACAATTAAGTCTGTGATTCGGCATTTCTCGGTTTTCGACGTTAGGCTTGTTTTTGACTCAAAATATAATTAACGTAAAGAATTAATCAATTTGCTCATGTTTCATATAAGTCACAGAAATAAGTACCTAATAATAAATGTCTAAGTTTTAGTACAAGTAGGGTAACTGCGTCAGGTTGCCGTCCAGTACCTGTTTCCGTCCACTTGGCGGAGTTGCTACAAAGAATTGCGTATAATTTGAATATAAACCTAACTTACCGGACAATTTTGGACTTATTGTACATCAGTTTTTAAAAGCAAAAATATTTTAGTAGAACTGGAATTCATGAGTACCAAATCTTAACTGATATTTTTGTCACTCAAACAAGTTTGATCAAGATCGGCTTTTATATTTCGTCAACTTTACCTTTGTTTCCAAAAACTGTGAATTGTGAATTTTAACTTTTTTTTCGTAACAGAACAGTATCTAGTTGCTGCTCTCACCGATCGGTTGAAAAATATACATACTTTATACAATTAATACATAAGTGTAATGGTACTTAATGAAAAGGAATAGGTACTGTTTCGACGAATCAGATACTCTCAGTAAAACCTATAGGTAGATGACGCCATAGCTGTTAATAAATATTGAATGAATTTATTATCTCTATTCGCTTTACTAACTCTATGTGCTCTAATGTGAAAAAAAAACACAACGACAGTGAAGAGCGGAATTCTTAATTTAAATTTGAACTGATAAACTCCAATAATAAATATGATTCTTACTGAGCACACTGCGATAGTCCATTGGTTGGAAAGCCCGTTCGAAATTTAAACTTATTTGCTTTATAATAAGGTTGCATTTTGCAGATCTTTTACTCTCTCATACTTATAGTAGGCTATTCAGAAAAAAAAATGAAATATCTCACAAAAGTAAGTAAGTAGAATTAAACAAAAAATACAAAAAAAATACAAAATACAAAATACAAAATTCTTTATTTTTGTAAGTTACACGATAAATAAACTAAACTTAAACTAAACTTAACTAAACTAATAAACTTTAAACATAAACTAAAACTAACTAACTATAAACTTTGTATCAAAGACATAAAGTCATAAATTTCAATGTCAAAGTTTTAAGCAAGGATCTTTCTTACTAAAACTACTTCTTAATATGAATGACCAGTGTATGCATCAGTTAGCTAGCCGTAAGCAACCAAAGATCAGGCTGCAGTTTAAAAACTAATAAAGTTAAGAGTTAACCTGATAATTTTCCCGCCGTCTCCATACTCGTTTTAGTTGGATATTGACTGGTCAGCTGCCTGTTAGCTATAGTTTTCCCGAAAATCGCCAGGACAGAGGTGAAAATTTTTGTATGAAAACTTGCAACTTTAAATGCATTTTTTATCGAAACTATTGCATTCTAAAATGAAGTCAAAATCAGTCCATCGACTCAATTTTTTGCAAGCTTTCTAATGGTACCTCACACGATTCTTACAATTGAAAATAAAATTCAGCCTACCCCTCTTAACCCCTAAATTTCCCCCTAAAATCAGAAATAAGCAGTTTCGACTTATTCACAGTGTTAGTGATGGTACTTGCCATAACTATTCCAAATTTCAGGTACCTACATCAAACGGTCTTTGAGAAAAACGCATTTAACCGATTTGCAAGACCGAAGTGATCCCATAAGAGCACCGTGAACAAAGTTTTGTACGGTGCTCTAAAAACGGAATCCTTATAGGATCACTCGTGCGTCTGCATGTCTGTCCGTCTGAATACACAAAATAGTTCTTTACCTATAGATGACAGGAAAACCTATTAGAAATGTGCAGTCAAGCGCGAGTCGGACTTAATGTACGGAACCCTTAATACGCGAGTCCGACTCGCACTTGGCCGGATTTTTTTAAACTCCTCTTGACGCTTAACCGCTGAACCGATTTCGTTGAAATTTGGTATAGAAATAGTTTGCGTTCCGGAACAGGACATAGGATAGATCTTATAACCAAAATTATCTTTTGAAGGTGTGAAAAGTGGCGTGGAAATTTGTACGGGAAATCAATAACCGCTGAACCGATTTATAATTTATTTAATTTGGGATGGTCTACATCTTTGATTTAGTTAAAAATGATAAAAAACACATGACTTCAAACCTAAACTTAAACAGTATTAACATTTCACACCTTTAAAGGATGATTTTTGAGATAACTTATTATGTCCTGTCTCGGGACTCAAAATATATGTGTACTAAATTTAAATTAAAACTGTTCAGCAGTTTAAGCGTGAAGAGGAGTTTAAAAGAAAGTAAGTTTATATGTTTTTACTTTGGAATGGTGTCAATGTGATACCATAACTAAATTTGGTACTGCGAATTTATACGAAAACGATACCAAACATGGCCTCGTAGCTTTACTGTTGTAGAAGTCAAAATAAAATTGAGAGCCCTAAATTCTTATTACTTGACCAAACTTGTGTAGAAGGAAAAGGAAAAATAAAAGTCTTCGGCAGGAATATAAGACACAAATATAATATTTTTTTTGCGTTACTATTTCAATCATCAAATATAAACATACCTTGATTATATTATTCTAGTGAGATCCTCATAGATTAACAAAAACATTTACTTAAAAAATTACAAGGTCGAAATGTCACGGAACTTGTGAGAGTAATATGTGAAAAATAAAAACTTTTATGAAAATTTAAGAAGCATCCAATTGCGTCGAGGAATCATCTGTATTTTTGCTTGTTTCATTACCTCCTCGCTTCTTTTTTTGTCCTTTGTATTCTGTAGCAATTTGTTAGATCTAAAAATAAAGATAACTTGCGTCGTCACGGATGTCGATTTATAGGTTTTAGGGAGTGCAGAATTCGAAAACGATGATAATTTTATAATCCAAGATGGCGGCTACGTATTTTGTCATAAAAGTCGTCATGAATATCGTTTTATAAGTTTTAGGAAGTGCCGATTTCTAAAATGATGACCAGTTTGGAATCCAAGATGTGTGCCGTGCACTTTGTCATATAAGTCGTCATGGATATCGTTTTATAGGTTTTAGGGAATGCAGAATTCGAAAATGATGACCATTTTGGATTCCAAGATGTCTGCCGTGCACTTTGTCATATAAGCCGTCATAGATGTTGATTTATAGGTGTTAGGAAGAGCAGATTTCGAAAATGATGTCCATGACCAACAAAACGACATCCATGTCGACTTTTAACATAGTGCATGGCCGCCATCTTGGATTCCAAAATAGTTATTATTTTCGAAATCTGCGCTCCCTAAAACCTTTAAAACGACAGCCATGACGACTTTTATGACATACTGCATGGACGCCATTTTGGATTCCAAAATGGTCATCATTTTCGAAATCAGGGCCCCCTAAAACCTATAAAACGACACCCATGACAACTTTTATAACATAGTGCATGGCTGCCATTTTGGATTCCAAAATGGTCATCATTTTCGAAATCAGGGCCCCCTAAAACCTATAAAACGACACCCATGACAACTTTTATGACATAGTGCATGGCCGCCATTTTGGATACCAAAATGGCCATCATTTTCGAAATCTGCGTCCCATAAAACCTATAAAACGACACCCATGACAACTTTTATGACATAGTGCATGGCCGCCATTTTGGATTTCAAAATGGTCATCATTTTCTAAATCGGGGCCCCCTAAAACCCATAAAACGACATCCATGACGACTTTTATGACATAGTGCGTGGCCGCCATTTTGGAATCGAAAATGGTTATCATTTTCGAAATCTGCGCCCCCCAAAACCTATAAAACGACACCCATGACGACTTTTATGACATAGTGCATGGCCGCCATTCTGGATTCCAAAATGGTCATCATTTTCGAAAGCGGGGCCCCCTAAAACCTATAAAACGACATCCATGACGACTTTTATGATATAGTGCATGGCCGCCATCTTGGAATCCAAAATGGTCATCGTTTTCGAAATCTGCGCCGCCTAAATCCTATAAAACGACACCCATGACGACTTTTATGACATAGTGCATGGCCACCATTTTGAAATCCGAAATGGTCATAATTTTCTAAATCTGCGCCCCCCAAAACCTATAAAACGACATCCATGACGACTTTTATGACATAGTGCATGGCCGCCATCTTGGAATCCAAAATGGTCATCGTTTTCGAAATCTGCGCCCCCTAAAACCTATAAAACGACACCCATGACGACTTTTATGACATAGTGCATGGCCACCATTTTGGAATCCAAAATGGTCATCATTTTCTAAATCTGCGCCCCCCAAAACCTATAAAACGACACCCATGACAACTTTTATGACATAGTGCATGGCCGCCATTTTGGATTTCAAAATGGTCATCATTTTCTAAATCGGGGCCCCCTAAAACCCATAAAACGACATCCATGACGACTTTTATGACATAGTGCGTGGCCGCCATTTTGGAATCGAAAATGGTTATCATTTTCGAAATCTGCGCCCCCCAAAACCTATAAAACGACACCCATGACGACTTTTATGACATAGTGCATGGCCGCCATTCTGTGTAGCGATGCTACGTATTTGCCTAGGGTAAATACATGCTTTTCCATACAAGATAACCGGTACAACATGACTGTCGCATTTCCAACAAAATAACATACACCAGAGTATGACACTTAGGTAAAACTATAATGTACCTCCTCAGCTGTAGGTTGGTTGGCGTATCCTGCCTCCTGGTTAGCTGGTTTCGAAGAAACAAGTCTAAAGAGTATGCCACTTGAACGGAACTTGTCACCCAGATTGCGCGGAGATTGGTGAACCAAACCTGGCTTCATGCATATCAAAATGATCCCCCTGGTCTACCCCAACTGCTCAAATAGGTCACTTCCTAATTTAATTAGTATTTTAGAATCATTTTCGGAATTTTTATGAAACATAAATAAGGTTGAAATTTTGACAGGAGAACTGTCAGAGAGTAGACTATGCGTTTAGTTACCGCATCGGAAAGAAGGTATTCTGAATGAAACAAGGTAGGAAACGTACGATAGAAATATAATTATTAGTAATTATTATTAACCACTTAAAATATTACAAGTATTAATGAGCATTGATATTTTTTCGAGAGTCATATGATTTGGAAAAGGTTTAAGTTGGTTTGACGTTTGATGCGTCGATATGGATCGAAACGGAGGGCTGGGGGATTTTGCTAGAATCGACGATGGATGTGTGAGTTGGTACTGGGGCACGCTAGCATTTATACAGTTCCTAATTGAATATCGAAATAAACCGCCTCGCCCCCTTCCGCCGCCTGCCCTGGCCGGTGGAAGATTGGGATATATGTAAAGTGCGCCGTGTGTGTATGTGTTGTGCGCGAAAAGGGAGTTAAGGGTGCCAGCACCCCTAATATATCTTTTGTCAGCGAAAGCTAATTAGAAGATTCAGCATTGCGTAACTGGAACATGCGTCAATGCTGAATTGCATTATTTAATTATAAATACTAGCTCTTAAGTCATTTTAAGTTAGAATAATCTTGATTGTAAGCTAAGTGGTTACTCTGTCAGTTTAAATAAATATATTTTTTTAAACTAAAGTCCTTGTCATTATCTTAATTGGCGCTGAGGACAGGATACCCGTCGTTTTCCTGACACGTTCAGAAGCCGATCAAATATCGCGAAAGTACCGTGCCGGACTACGTACGTTTCTACGTTTCAACGGGTAGCCGAACAAATAAATTTATTAAGAAATATCAAGAGGACCTGCCGCAGAAGAAACCAGTCAACCTAGCTGTTCCAGGAAGCTGTCCATCTCCAGCCGACCGGAAGCAATCCTGAGTATTCCAGACCATCTGTAAGGTGTCGTGAAAGCTGCCGGGAGGAATGTGAGTCAATCTTTTTCATCATCCTTTCTGTTCCTTTTATACGTATCCTTACTTGTTTTAAATATATGTGTTATTAAGGATTAGAAAACGCCGTAATAACACTATTAGGTTAATTTTTTTGTGTTATTAAGGATAATTAAACGCCAAAATAACATTCCTAGTTAACAATAATATTCGCGTTATTAAGGATAATAAAACGCCACAATAACGCTAGTAGTTTTAAATATTAGGTATTGTATATTAAGGATAAAAAACGCCATAATATCATTCCCAATTTAGGATATCTTCGCGTTATTAAGGATAACAAAACGCTATAATAACGATATTATTTTAGAATATTAGGTATTCGTATTATTAAGAATAAAACAAAACCGTAACAACATTTATTTACAACGTCAGCGAAGGTGTTAAAGTGCACGTTCAATTGACCTACTTCGGTATTTTGCAATCAGTTTATTTTAGCGTGTTTAAATTTTATTTGCATTTAAAATGGAAGGCCTTACTTTAGTTCCTGAGAATGTAATTAAGATGATCCCGATTTTCCGAGGGGAAGTTAGGGAACTGGCGGTGTATATTAATAAATGTGAATATGTCATAAATAAATTTAGAGGAAGTGCCGAACAAAACGAATATTTATTTCATGTATTAACTAGTAGACTCGCGGGTCCCGCAGCCGTCTTAGTCGGAGAAAGGAACAACATTCGTACTTGGGACGTACTTAAAACATTGCTAAAGGAACATTTTGGGGATCCCAGGACAGAGAAATGCCTCCTATTAGAAATGCAAGCCTTGAAAATAAATAAAGGCGAAAGTTACTTAGATTTCTGTCACAGAGTTCAACAGTTTAGAAGCATTTTGTTAGCTAAGGTCGCAGAAACCATTGAAGATGCCACAATACGAACCGCGAAACAGGAAATCTATACTAATACTTCCTTCGATGTTTTTCTTTATAATTTACCACAATATTTAGTTAAAATGATCCGTTTAAGAAATGTCAGCACACTAGAGGGTGCATTGAAAACCGTTCTAGAAGAAGAAAATTTCAACACCGTTTATAACATGAAAAACCCTTTTAGGAGTCCAGTAAATAATAGACAAAATCAAGGTAATGTTAGACAGAATCATAATGGTTATAATTATTCGCATAATACCGAGCCTCAAGATAGAACTCTTAACAATAATTTTAACCCCCCTAGACATAACTTTAGCCAGAGGCCACAAAGTAATTTGAATGCGTTTAACGGTTCACAGCAGATTAGAAATAATAATAGACCACAAAATAATTTTACTAATAATTCATCTAATATGCGTAATCAATGGCAACCAGTAACATCGCAAACGCAAAGTCAGCAACACGCAGGTTATTCACCACAGTCTTACACGGCGCAAAATCAAAACGTGCCGGCCCGTAATATGACGTCGGGTAATAATACTGATGTTACTATGAGGACAGCCAGTTCAAGACGTGTTAATTACATAGAAAATAATGACGCGGAACCAATATATCTTGAGCCGTGTTACGAACCAACATATCTTGAGCCGAGTTTCGAACCAACCCCGGGTCCAAGCACCGAAGTCAGAAATTTTTTCCTTGCGGCCTCGAACAGAGGACTAGAATAGTATTAAATTATAGCCGAAAATTAAAACTTCCTCATATTGCAGTTCCTGAATTGCAGGCTCTCTTTATGATTGATACAGGAAGCGAAAGGTCATTTATGAAACCGGAATTAGTTGAAAAATATTTCAGTAATTTTAAGCACCAAGAAATTTTTGAAGTAGTAAGTACCCACGGCCGCAGTACACATGACACGGTCATTTATATTCAATTACCCAAAATTTTTAAAAGTGAAGAACGTCATAAGTTTTATGTGTACGACGTTGATGATAGGTATGACGGCTTAATAGGTAGCGATTTATTGGATCAGTTACCTGCAAGCGTTAATTACAAAACTCGCATGCTGGAGACGGATTCAACGCAGATACCAATGCTGTATACTCCGCCTATTAAGGAGACTTTTGAATTGCCTCCTCGCAGTGAGTGTAGAGTTAAGTTACCAGTAACGTTATTAAATGGAGATGCGATTTTAGAATTTCAACAGCTCTCGGAAGGGATAAGAATGCCCGCCGCGCTGGTAAAATGTGTGAATGGATACGCATCCACCGTCATTCAAAATTGCACATCAAAAGGCATGACTTTAGTAGTCACAGCCCCGTTTAAAGTAGAACCATATTCGAGCGAAACATTTGTTAACGTAAATTTCACCGCGGACGCAACTTCAAATGATAGGTTGTTGTCTGAAAATCTCTCCAAATTGAGATTGGATGACTTGAATGAAGAAGAAAGAAAGGCGATTAGTCAGTTATGTGAGGAATATAAAGATATATTTTATTGTGAACACATTCCGTTATCATTCACTAATCAAGTTAAACATAAGATCCGCACTACAAATGAGGATCCTGTTTTTATTAGGGCACATAGGATGCCTCCTGTTCAAGCACAAGAAATAAAAAAGCAGGTAGGTAAAATGCTGAAGGACAACGTCATTCAGGAGTCACATTCTCCTTGGAGTGCTCCAGTCCATTTAGTCCCAAAGAAGATGGACATGTCAGGTCAGCAAAAGTGGCGTATGGTGATCGACTATAGACGTCTTAATGACATCACAGTCGACGATAAATACCCTCTACCAAACATAAACGACTTATTCGATATGTTGGGTAAAAGCACATACTTCACAACACTAGACCTGGCCAGTGGATACCATCAAATAGAAGTCGATGATGCTGATAAACCTAAAACCGGTTTCAGCACCGGATTCGGGCACTATGAATTTAATCGTATGCCGTTTGGACTTAAGACAGCACCTGCAACCTTTCAGAGAGCAATGGACAACGTCCTAAGAGGTCTACAAGGAATACACTGTCTGGTATACCTTGACGACGTAATAATATTTTCTAAAAGTCTACAAGATCACGTCCAAAAACTTAAGGCTGTATTCGATAGATTCAGGGAAACTAATCTTAAAGTACAGCTAGATAAGTCCCATTTCCTCAGAAAGGAAGTCCTCTACCTTGGACATACCATAACGAGCGAAGGGCTAAAACCAAATGACGATAAGATAAAAGCAGTTCTTAATTATCCCATACCTAAAACCACGAGTGATATTAAAAGCTTCTTAGGTTTGATAGGTTACTATAGAAAGTTTATAAAAGATTTTGCAAAAATAACTAGACCCATGACAGCATGTCTGAAGAAAGGAAGAAAGGTAATTTTAGATGATGAGTATAAAGAAAGTTTCGAACTTTGCAAGAAAATTTTAACCAATGCACCATTATTACAGTTTCCAGATTTTAAAAAACCTTTTATCTTGACTACAGATGCGTCAAATTACGCGATAGGAGCGGTTCTATCACAAGGACCAATAGGGTCAGATAAGCCAGTTGCCTATTTTAGTAAAACTTTAAGTGACACTCAAGTAAGATATAGTACAATTGAGAAAGAACTATTTGCTGTTTTAGAAGGAGTTAAGCATTTTAGACCGTACCTATATGGCAATAAATTTTTCATTTATACAGACCATCGTCCACTCGCTTGGCTGTACTCCCTTAAGGAACCCAATAGTAAACTTACAAGATGGCGTTTAAGGTTACAGGAATATGATTTTGAGATATATTATAAAAAAGGGAACCAGAATACAAACGCAGACGCAATGTCTCGTATAAGACTAAATATGACAAACGACGACAATGAGTCAATGGTAGTTAATGTAGATGATAAAGAAAATAAGTTACAGAAGTACGTACAGTCACTAACAGATCAAATTGCAGAGTTAAGTAGACCAGAATCAGAACCAGAAATGGAAGTGGTAGAAATCTCTGATTCAGACGACGGAGCTACAGCTCATTCCATCTCTAACAGGGAACACGAAGGTATCCCAATATTAAATGAAGCTATAGATTTAAAACCAAAACAAATATTAGTATATGCATGGTTCAAAGACGACATTAGCGTTAAAGATTTATCAAACAAAAAACAAAAGATCTTGGAAGTACACATGCCAATAAATAACGTACAATTAGTAAACAAATTTTTAAAAGAGTATGTAGACCTTAAAAATAAATATTTTATCTATTTCGAATCACCAGAATTTAGAAAAACTTTCAGTAATGTCGTAACGCAACTTTATAAAAAAGGCACACAAAATTTAATCGAATGCACAGAAAGAATCGTAACATTAACAGATGAACATGACATAAAACAAATAGTCATAAAATATCACGAGGGCAAAACATGCCATAGGGGCATTAATGAAACGCTAGCAAAACTTAAAAGAGATTATTGGTGGAGTAATATGAAAGAGACCATTGCAGCTATAATTAATGCGTGTGAACAATGTCGTAAGATGAAATATGAAAGGAAACCCATGAAACCGTATATCCAATTAACACAGAGTCAGGAATCACCATTTCAGGAAATATTTATAGATCTTTTATTTATCGAAAGTAGATATTATTTAACAGCTGTAGACGCGTTTAGCAAGTTAGGCCAGGCAATAAGTATACCCAATCGAAGTACGCCGGAAGTAGTAAGAGCTTTGATTAAATATTTCAGTATGTACGGCGTTCCCAAAAAGATTAGCTGCGATTCGGGTACAGAATTTAACAATGAACTTATGAAAGAACTATTAAAATTATATAAAATAGAATTGCACATAGGAACTCCGAACAATCCTAATTCAATGGCCGTAGTAGAACGATTTCATTCTACAATAATCGAAATTTACCGTTTAGCGAAGTATGATAGAAGTGACCAAGATGCAGCATCAGTCATGACGTATGCCATAATGGCTTATAATAATTCAATACACAGTGCCACGACATTTACCCCTTTCGAATTAGTTTTTGGGCACACAGAATCAGGAAATACATTCGATACGGATAGAGAGCGAAATTTAATGCAGAAATTACTTATAGATCACAGGAGAAGGTTAAAGGTATTGTACGAATACGTGAGTGAGAAATTAGTTAATGATAAAATTAAAGTCAGGGACAAGAAAGGCGGTGAAGTACCACCAGAAATTAAAGAGGGTGATACCATTTACATGAAAGATACTAGAATCCGTAAGGCTAAAGAAAAACCTAGGTACGAAAAAGCCACAGTTATAGGTAAACCGGACAAAAACATAATTCCCGTACAAGTTAGAAAAAGAAATACTCGTGTAGCACTCAAAAATGTCAAACGACCTCCACAGGTGGCGAGTGATATTACTGATGGTCCTGGTACATCAGGGATGCAGTCTCAACATCCAAAACCTCGAGCGGAATCCGGGGATAGCTCCAGTCAGGATGGGCACAGCTCTGATGAGGACTAGCTCCTGGAGCATTATTAAGACTATAGATTTAGAGTCAATAAGTTCACTATTAGAAATAAATTTAGATCAGTATAACAAGTTAAAACATATAATTGATAGTAATATAGATACAAGAAGAGAACTAATGGGTTTAGAAGTACAAATAAATTCATTTACTGAACTATCCCGAGATAGACTTTTACAGATCTTACCAACTGCAAGAACTAAAAGAGGTATTCTCAACCCATTAGGATCCATAGTTAAGGTAATAACAGGTAATTTAGATAATAATGATGCTATTAGATTTGATGCGATAATAGAAAAGATGAAACATAAGGAAATATCAGTAGAGAATAAGGTAACATTACTCCAAAAGGCACTTGATAAATTAACAAACGTTTCGAGCGACATTAATTTTAACGTTAAACACTTGGGTTATAAAACCAAACAACTAGAGACAGTCCAAAAAGATGAGACAAAACTTTTCAATTTAATTTCCTTAATGAATAGCATGTATCAGATTCTAAATAACTTTCGCACTATTTACAATATTATACAAGAGATAGAAACAGCTATTGCTTTTAGTAAATTGTCAACCTTGCATCAATCCATAATAAACTCAACTGAATTCATTAAAGTCCTTTATGAAGTAGAAAAACATGCAACCTTAGTTTATCCCGTGTCAAAGGAAAATCTAGTTAAGATAGAACGTAGTATAGACCTTAAATCATTTATTAGTCATAGTCGCTTAACTTTTATACTAGATATCCCATTAATTGAGAAAAACACATATATTTACTACAAAATTATACCTGTTCCAATTTACAACCCCGAAACCAAAAAGACACTTACCATTATTCCCAAATACCCCTACCTTATGATGAATAGATTGAAATTCCGACCCGTGGCAAGATACTGCGAGGAAATCGAAGAGGACAAACACATCTGCACGGACAACGATGTAGTACAACATCCAGCAGCAACATGCATAGAACAACTGATGTTACTTAAAGATAACATATCGAAATGCAACCAGCAAACCATCAAAACAGAAGACACAGTTATACAGAAGATTACATCTGACCATTGGCTTCTTTACACCAGAAAAAGAACAGTGATAACCGAAACATGCGGAGACGAGGTTTCGAAACACAACTTGGAGGGAACCTACATATTGACCCCAGCTAAATACTGTGAGACGCAGATAGAAGACATCATCATGAAAGCAGTAACTAACACTACAATTACCAACTACATTTTACCCCCTGTTGTACTGCCGGAACTGCAAGCAGAGATCCAGAAGAACGAGAACGAGGTAGATCTGCGAGGCGTGGACTTCAGCGACGTAAAAGACATTCTCAACAGCGTAAAATATAACAGTGAAAGTGATTACAGTGAGAGTTATATCATTAGTAATAGAGTCAGTGTCTGGACCATCGTTTTATATACCATTTTACTTGTAATAGTAACTATATACTTAACGTATAAACTACATTCTGTATTTTTCAGACGAAATTCTCTGAAGCCGACTTTGCCACCTTCAGATAATTTCTCTCTTAAGGAGGGAGGAGTTAAGGGTGCCAGCACCCCTAATATATCTTTTGTCAGCGAAAGCTAATTAGAAGATTCAGCATTGCGTAACTGGAACATGCGTCAATGCTGAATTGCATTATTTAATTATAAATACTAGCTCTTAAGTCATTTTAAGTTAGAATAATCTTGATTGTAAGCTAAGTGGTTACTCTGTCAGTTTAAATAAATATATTTTTTTAAACTAAAGTCCTTGTCATTATCTTAATTATCGTAGCCCACCGAGTGCTTTCCGTGCCGCCGGCGAGAGCAAGCATGGCCGACGGTCGCGTTGCTCCGAGCGCCGTTGCGCGCTCCCTGATGTGCTGAGCGTCGTGGGGACGCTGGTTTTCACCGCAGGGCGCAGTTTCCAAGGCCTGTGGACTGCGTGCCGCCTGGCGATCCCGAGGTGCTTCACACAGGCCTCCCCTTCACTTGCGTGGCCTGTCGACTCCGAGGCGCGACACGTTGGCGCCACCATCAAGCCGTAGGGCACGGCCTTGACCCGCGAGCCGTGTGTCGGACAGCCTTGCCGCGGTCCGACGACCCCAAGGTCTCATCGCGCGGGTCCTTCTTGTGGAACTCCTGAGCGCCGCGGGTTGTTCTCGCCCGGGCTTGCCAAAGCCGGAGCTTGAGGAACGCCCGCCGCCCACCGTCAGCGATCCGCCTGCTGCGTTAAATACCAGCGGGCCTGTGGATGATAGCTACGTTCGGTACCCGTGAGTGCACTAGACTTTTATCCCAGGTTTTGGCCAAAACCCCGCGTCTCGTTCATCTCGCGAGCGTAGATTAAGGTTTACTATAGTGTCACCCCATAACCGCCGACAGTTTAGAGAAACCGATTGTATTCTGAGCAGCGCCCGCCCTAAAGCGGAGTGCACTGTAGTAGTTAGCGAATTGTATTAAATTGCATGTCATATATTTGGTTTTATCTTTTCAATATCCTATCAAGTTCCCATTAACCAGGTTAGAGTAACAAGAGGACCCTTGCACTCCAATAGTCCAATGTTTCACTGCGGATCTTATCCGAGGCACTATTTCCATTAATTATTTAAACATTTTAAAAACCTTATTATTCCTTCTACACAGCAACATCATTTTTTATATACGACAATGGCGCCCGAAAAAAAGTTTTAAATATCAACCTGGTTGCTGTGAGCTTGGGAGAGCGATAAGATAAATGTATAAAATTAGTATCAGTTAAAAAAAAAAAGAATTAAATGCAATTATTGGTCTTAAAAAAATACAATACCATTTAATTTGTAACTTTACTTGTGACAGAGTAGCAAATTTATTATTTATTGTAATTATTATTAGGCTACACTATGAATAGTTAGCATAGCGCTTAGCCACAAATTATTTTTTCTACCACGCTCCAGTCGAGAGCATAGTGGTAGTGTACTTCAATACTTCATATATCTACCGAAGTGTTATTAGCTTATAATACTTAGGTGCACACGCTGACACAAGTAAAGCAGCAATCTTACCGACATGTCGGAGGAGGAAGGGGACGAATTCCATGACACAGGTGCGAGGGAAGTCAAACCCCCCACCACTACTCGTGAATTAACAGGATTCAATCCTTCGTATGTCAATACACGACCGCGGGGTGCTGCTGCAGACGCCCACCCACCCGGCCCATCCACGCCAAAACCACTTGAGTCTATTTTACCATATTTGGGGGCTCCGGGCCTTGTCCGTCAAACCAACTCAACCTTAACAGGGGCAGTCACTACAACCCCTACGACGGGGACTACAGGCAGTACAGAACGCATCGTGCATGTATTGCGCGAGGACCATTTGAGGTCGTGGAATTTGAAATTTTCAGGTGACTCAGATGTCACCGACTTCTTCCTTAGGATTGATGACTACAGACGTAGCCGAGACACTCCGGAGCACAAAGTGCTTAAATGTTTTGCAGATTTACTAAGCGGTAAAGCCTTAGATTACTATAGGCACATACGCGACGGAGTCTCCTCGTTGTCGGAATTGCAAGATCTTTTCAGATCGTTTTTTACATCGATAGACAATGATTATACTTTAGAAAAAACTATTCGAGAACACCGACAATCACCAGGCCAGTCATTACATTTTTACATATTGGAGATGCAAACTATGAATGCGCGGCTGACAACAAAATTATCGGAAACAACCTTACTACAGATAATTAAACATAACATTTTGCCATCATATGGGCACCTGTTGGCTGTCGACGACTCGAATAGCATCCAAAATCTTATTGCTATAGGCAAACGTTTTGAAGCTTATTCAGGCTTACCTGGGTCTACAAATAATTCCAAAACAACAAAACAAATAAAACAAATTAACGAAATTAAAACTTATAATCAGAGAAATTTCAAGAGCAATAATACACAAAGACAGGTAAATAATAAAAACAACCAACTTACTTGTAAAAAATGTAAAAAATTGGGACATTCATACCAACAATGCCGCACTATTCCAGGCATTGTTTGCTTTCAGTGCGGTCAGAAAAATGTGCTTACAAGCACTTGCCACAAATGTAATCCTGCCAAGGGCAGACCAGCGCCGGAAGCAGACAATGTCCAAAAAAACTAGATAGACCAGGAGCCATCAAAACAATATCAAACACACTATATTTAGGTGCGGTGACTCCTGGTGTAAAGGCGGTTGAAGGAGATAACCGAATTTACATTGATTTCGAGGTACGAGAACGAATATATACAGGTCTAATGGACTCAGGAGCAAATTTAAGTATAATAGGGAACAATTACCATAAACATTTTTTAAACTTAGGATTTAATTTAATAAATTACACTACAACTGCGACTTGTGCAAACCGTTCTGTTGTTGAGGTCATAGGTAAAATCCTATTACCAATCAATTTCAGAGGGATGCTTTATAATATAATGTTTATGGTAATCCCAGAAGTATCTGATGACTTCATTTTTGGCATGGATTCTATATTAACACTAGAATTAATAGATATTTTTAAATTAAAAGATATTCACCTTCTAAAAAGGAATACATCACTTAGGCCGGAGTCACTAAAAACATTATGTGCCATAGTGCCAAAACATGATCTCTCCCCTCTCGAATCAATTCAACTGGACAAAGTAATAAATGAATTTAAGTCAATCAGTACAGAGGAGCGAGGTCTGGGTAAAACATCTCTAGTAGAGCACAAGATCACAACAACGGGGCCACCAATAAAACAACGATATTATCCGCTTTCACCGGTTAAACTGAAGGCTTTAAATGACGAAGTAGACCGGATGCTTCAGCTGGGCGTGATAGCACCATCTAAATCACCATGGTCTAACCCCGTTGTTATGACCCCAAAAAAAGACGGTTCCTGGAGATTTTGTTTAGACGCCAGAAAACTTAACGACGTCACAGTCAAGGACTCATATCCTGTACCATACATTAATTCAATTTTAGATAATTTACGTGGCACACGTTATTTAAGCTCAATCGACTTGTCGGCGGCTTACTGGCAAATTTCTTTATGTGACTCCGACAACGTCGACGGCTCCGGCACGTCATGTCAAAAATGTGCATTTGTGGTACCAAACCGCGGACTATTTGAATTTAAACGCGTCCCGTTCGGTATCTCGAACGCGGGCTGTGAATTACAACGTTTGGTAGACTCTCTTTTTCACCATAAATACGGCGAGAAGATATTTGCATATTGTGACGACCTTCTCATAGCCACCAATTCGTTTGAAGAGCATATCGTTATTTTAAATGACGTTTTTCAAGCTTTAAGCAAGGCAGGTCTAACTATAAATTTTAGTAAGTGCGAATTTTGTAAATCAGAGCTTAGGTACCTTGGATACATAGTCGGTTCACAAGGTCTACTAACAGATCCACAAAAGCTAGATAGCATTAAAAACTTCCCGCGCCCAACAACCGCTAAGCAACTACGCGCATTTATAGGGCTCTGTTCTTATTACCGACGATTCGTGGCAAATTTTTCAACTATCATAGCCCCGATGACAGCTTTAATTGGCAAGAAGAAGGGTAGAGACACCGTAGACTGGACAGTGGAAGCAGAGAGGTCATTCCTAGCGCTTAAAGAAGCCCTCACCCAGGCTCCGGTGCTCGCTTGCCCTGATTTTTCCAAACCATTCCAGATCCATTCAGATGCATCAAGCGTCGGCATCGGGAGCGTACTTATTCAGGAATTGAGCGGTATAGAACACCCTGTAGCTTTTTATTCTAGGTTGCTTACGAAAACCGAACGAAATTACAGCACAACCGAACGTGAACTCCTAGCATTAGTGGACTCAATAAATCATTTTAGACCGTACATAGAAGGTAGCCGCTTTGTGGTGGTCACCGACCATATGTCGCTAAAATGGCTCAAAACGCTAAACAACCCTTCAGGTCGTTTGGCGCGATGGGCAATGCAGTTATCTTGTTTTGACTTTGAAATTAGACATAAAAAAGGCTCCATGCACGTAGTACCAGACGTTTTGTCACGTATTGAGGCAGTAATATTCGAAGGAGGTTGCAGTTCTAAAGATAATTGGTATAATAAATTATTTAAAAATGTAGAAACAAACCCAGTATTTCATAAAAACTATCAAATAAAAAATAAAGTACTATTTAGATATTCAAAACCAATATCAAATTTACAGACCGAAAATAATTGGAAAATAGTTTTGCCTAGAGAATTAATACCAGAATGCATTAAAGAAAATCATGAAAAACTAACAGTACATCCTGGCACATTTAAAACTTTATCAAAAATTAAAGAAAACTATTTTTGGAAAGGCATGTATGCAGACGTGAAAAATTATGTGGCCACGTGTGAGAAGTGTAAAGCATACAAACACTCAAATCAGCCTCCACATGGGCACATGACAAACCAGAAAAAGGTTAATAAACCTATACACACTCTATCTATCGACCTAATAGGTCCTTTAGTACAATCATATTCTGGTCACGTCTACATACTATCTATAGTTGATGTATTTACAAAATATTGTTGGATTCACCCACTTAGAACTGCAACAACTAAAACAGTAACTACATTTATAGAATCAGAAATTTTAAATAAAGAGGGAATCCCATGTGTTTTAATCTGCGACAACGCAACAATATTCCAAAGTAAACAATTTAAAGATTTTTGTGCCACACACTCAATACCAAGGATATTTTATAACGCATATTACGCACCTCAATCTAATACAGTAGAACGCTTTAATCAAACTATTGAGACCTGCCTAGCTATTTTAGTAGGACAAGACCAAAGGAACTGGTCCAAGTACCTACCGCAAATCCAGCTATCTTTGAATAGCACTATTAATATTGTAACGGGGCATACACCATTCTTGTTGGCAAAGGGGCGAGAGATGATGACGGATGGCATGCTGCATTCCATTAGGGGCGGTATTCCAAATTCGTTAGACGACCTCCAAATTTCCAACCGGTCCGACAGAGCAACTGCTCTCAACGAGATGGCAGATATCTTCCAGCGCGTCACTGATGCTTTGACCAAAGCGTACAAACAAAACGCGGTACGATATAACCTGCGCCGTAAGGAACTGCGGCTAAGCGTAGGCGATATCGTATGGAGGCGTAATTTTGTACAGTCAAATGCAGCACACTTCTTCTCCGCAAAATTGGCACCGCGCTTCCTGAAATGCAAAGTCATTAAGAAGCATTCGGATGTCGTATATGATCTTCAGGAGATAGACACGGGTAAAATTGGAAAATATCATGTCAAGGACATAATTAAAGTCCCACAAGGTGTATGTCACACGTAACAATTTATTTTATATTATTGGGGCATACTAAGATTTAGCCCATTCTTTTTTTTCAAGCATACATGCTTCTTTGACCCAACTGGTCAACATTTGTTCCAAGCATTTCCTAGGAAATCAAATTTTATAAGTAACTACATACCCTAAGGGCCCAGGGTGACTCAATTATGGTGGATATAATACACTAAGTAGGACATGGAAAAGAAAACCAAGTTTTTTCTTTTTCAATTAATGCAAGCCCATTGGCTGCATATTGGAGTTTGATTTAAGTGCGGGTTACAAGTAACTTCCACTATCACTAGTATAAGTAATAAATAAAAACTACCAACTAGTAACCACATTATATTAGGGTACTAGTGGCTTTGTATTTGTAGGAATATAGGCATAGCAGAGCATGCTATAGTAAAACATAACTATTAGTATATCAATAGGTAGCATTACATTAGGAATAGAAATACATGTAATATACTAATTAATTAGAATAAATTAGCCTAATCAAAGATAACTAATATTTTTGTTAGCATTAAAAGATATCAATTAGCCTCAAAATGAGAGTTAGCTCATTATTAACTATAGCGACTACATTATACAACTTAAGACTATTTCAAAGGAAATCTAGGTTATATTTTTTAGTTGAGTAGCAGAAACCACAGTGTGGTGGCCACACGCTGTGATTTCTAATGTGAAACACGTGATAGTCATGATCTGACCACAGCATAGTGTTAAGAGGTATACGTCTACGTTATAGTTCTAGAACATAATATAGGTAAATTAAAGATAAATATTAAGTAGCATACTAAATAAATAAATATAGGTTTAGTGTCAAACGATAATAAATATGGAGCGCATGTATATGTCCGCATGTATAGTTAACGTCCTACTGGACCAGATGATTTTTTGGGAAAAGATTTTTTTTTCTCCGGTTACCCCGGCTGCCTCGGTTAAGCGGCGCTTAACCTCTTTGCCGAGAGAGGGGATATTGTAGCGATGCTACGTATTTGCCTAGGGTAAATACATGCTTTTCCATACAAGATAACCGGTACAACATGACTGTCGCATTTCCAACAAAATAACATACACCAGAGTATGACACTTAGGTAAAACTATAATGTACCTCCTCAGCTGTAGGTTGGTTGGCGTATCCTGCCTCCTGGTTAGCTGGTTTCGAAGAAACAAGTCTAAAGAGTATGCCACTTGAACGGAACTTGTCACCCAGATTGCGCGGAGATTGGTGAACCAAACCTGGCTTCATGCATATCAAAATGATCCCCCTGGTCTACCCCAACTGCTCAAATAGGTCACTTCCTAATTTAATTAGTATTTTAGAATCATTTTCGGAATTTTTATGAAACATAAATAAGGTTGAAATTTTGACAGGAGAACTGTCAGAGAGTAGACTATGCGTTTAGTTACCGCATCGGAAAGAAGGTATTCTGAATGAAACAAGGTAGGAAACGTACGATAGAAATATAATTATTAGTAATTATTATTAACCACTTAAAATATTACAAGTATTAATGAGCATTGATATTTTTTCGAGAGTCATATGATTTGGAAAAGGTTTAAGTTGGTTTGACGTTTGATGCGTCGATATGGATCGAAACGGAGGGCTGGGGGATTTTGCTAGAATCGACGATGGATGTGTGAGTTGGTACTGGGGCACGCTAGCATTTATACAGTTCCTAATTGAATATCGAAATAAACCGCCTCGCCCCCTTCCGCCGCCTGCCCTGGCCGGTGGAAGATTGGGATATATGTAAAGTGCGCCGTGTGTGTATGTGTTGTGCGCGAAAAGGGCGTAGCCCACCGAGTGCTTTCCGTGCCGCCGGCGAGAGCAAGCATGGCCGACGGTCGCGTTGCTCCGAGCGCCGTTGCGCGCTCCCTGATGTGCTGAGCGTCGTGGGGACGCTGGTTTTCACCGCAGGGCGCAGTTTCCAAGGCCTGTGGACTGCGTGCCGCCTGGCGATCCCGAGGTGCTTCACACAGGCCTCCCCTTCACTTGCGTGGCCTGTCGACTCCGAGGCGCGACACGTTGGCGCCACCATCAAGCCGTAGGGCACGGCCTTGACCCGCGAGCCGTGTGTCGGACAGCCTTGCCGCGGTCCGACGACCCCAAGGTCTCATCGCGCGGGTCCTTCTTGTGGAACTCCTGAGCGCCGCGGGTTGTTCTCGCCCGGGCTTGCCAAAGCCGGAGCTTGAGGAACGCCCGCCGCCCACCGTCAGCGATCCGCCTGCTGCGTTAAATACCAGCGGGCCTGTGGATGATAGCTACGTTCGGTACCCGTGAGTGCACTAGACTTTTATCCCAGGTTTTGGCCAAAACCCCGCGTCTCGTTCATCTCGCGAGCGTAGATTAAGGTTTACTATAGTGTCACCCCATAACCGCCGACAGTTTAGAGAAACCGATTGTATTCTGAGCAGCGCCCGCCCTAAAGCGGAGTGCACTGTAGTAGTTAGCGAATTGTATTAAATTGCATGTCATATATTTGGTTTTATCTTTTCAATATCCTATCAAGTTCCCATTAACCAGGTTAGAGTAACAAGAGGACCCTTGCACTCCAATAGTCCAATGTTTCACTGCGGATCTTATCCGAGGCACTATTTCCATTAATTATTTAAACATTTTAAAAACCTTATTATTTCTTAACAACAACAATATCATTTTTTATATACGACATCTGGATTCCAAAATGGTCATCATTTTCGAAAGCGGGGCCCCCTAAAACCTATAAAACGACATCCATGACGACTTTTATGATATAGTGCATGGCCGCCATCTTGGAATCCAAAATGGTCATCGTTTTCGAAATCTGCGCCCCCTAAATCCTATAAAACGACACCCATGACGACTTTTATGACATAGTGCATGGCCACCATTTTGAAATCCGAAATGGTCATAATTTTCTAAATCTGCGCCCCCCAAAACCTATAAAACGACACCCATGACGACTTTTATGGCATAGTGCATGGCCGCCATTTTGGATTTCAAAATGGTCATCATTTTCTAAATCGGGGCTCCCTAAAACCTATAAAACGACATCCATGACGACTTTTATGACATAGTGCATGGCCGCCATCTTGGAATCCAAAATGGTCAACATTTTTGAAATCTGCGCCTCCTAAAACCTATAAAACGACACCCATGACGACTTTTATGGCATAGTGCATGGCCGCCATTTTGGATTCCAAAATGGTCATCATTTTCAAAATTGGGGCCCCCTAAAACGTATAAAACGACATCCATGACGACTTTTATGACACAGTGCATGGCCGCCATTTTGGAATCCAAAATGGTCATCATTTTCGAAATCGGCACTCCCTAAAACCTATAAATTGACACCCGTCTCGACTTTTTGACAAAGTGTTTGGCTACCATCTGCATGCAAGACATTTCTATTATTTTTACGTACAAAAATGGCCCCCTGTCAACTTCCAACCGAGATTTAATCGATAATTTATTCGATTAATGTTCAGATTAATTCAATTTCAATCTATGTTAGGTCGACTAAACTAATCGTGATTAAAATTTGAGGATTAACTTTTTTTATTCCATTAATTAGTCGAATAAACAGTTAATCTATTAAGTCCCATCTCTGACCACGGCATTTTTACACTTTGAGAATATCTGAAAACAAATGAAGACAAGGAACCATTTTGCAAATCCAGTAACTTTGTTATTACTTTTGACAGCGCGTGTCATGTGTCTACACAGAGTCGACACAAAGTCGAAACATTTGCGACTACTTTGTGACTGCAATATTTCTCAGCCGTAAACCATATTTATACATCATAATTAACAAGTTTCGTAGTATGTAAAGCGTTATTTCTGTTATTTAAGTATAGTATACGCATCGAAGTACTAAAAATGCATCAAATAATATATTTATGAACACAGGCACTGAGAAGTAAACAATTTCATTTCCGGCTAAACTAAAACAATGTGGTGGCGCGTTGATTATATTACACTTAGTTTATCAAATCACTCGAGCAGTTTAATTCCCCATAATAATTTAAGTCCTATTGTAATATAAATGCAAACAATATATAATTACGTCTTGTAATCCGTTTTAGAGATGGCGTATTAATGTCACTTATTTTTATTTAACTATTTTTCCATCTGACAGTTTCCATTTGACAGGAACAAAATGAACGAATGAACGAATGATTTTGGCATAAAGTAGTCGCAAACTAGTAACAATGTGTGCACACGGCGACCACACTTTATGTCACTTTGTGTCATGTGTCGACCCTTCCCCATTTCTGGTAACTGTGTCGACACGGCGACGACTCTGCGACTGGAATTGTGACCGAAACAGACGGTGTCGACACAAGATGTGTCTACACCGCGTCGTAACGGCGACTGGAAATGGTTGTATGGGCTCATTGACTATGCCGCATATGAGAGGCGTAGTATTCAAAACTGATATCAATTAGGCAATAAAGCAAAACGGTCCGACACAGATAATTTCATAATCATTTAGATTTCCAAATTTGGTTACGATTGGTTAAGTTTTGGAGGAGTACGAAATCGTCGAGTACGATACAGTCGCAGGAAGCAGTCGCAGGATTTTTCGCCTTTTCCTTAACGCACTAGTTTTAGGAGCCGCTTCCGTTAGCGAGACGGGTATATTTACCTAAAATATTTAAAACTCAGCTTCTGTTTCGTCTCAATACCAGCAGCTCAGCCTCTGGCCTCACATGCTCACATGGGAAGGCGTCGGAGTTAGGTATTCGGTGTTAGGTGGAACTCGGCCTCGAGCCTCACCTTTAGACATAAATCGGTTTTGTTGGGTTGATTTTGGTTAACAACAAGCTTGATTTTCCTCATTTCGGCTCTTTAGAATATCGACAAGACGTTTTCCTGATGATACAGTCAGTCCGCTACTGTTTAGTAAGCACAAAAGATAAGGGCCTCGCAAAGATCTTCCGGCCAGGGCCTCACCAATATTAAGATCGGCTCTGATGCAGCGCTATACCATTTATAGTCAAAGTCAAAGTCAAAAATACTTTATTCATGTAGGCCTAGTAACAAGCACTTATGAACGTTTTACATTATAATATATTATCTTAAGCTTTTTTTTTTTTTTTATTATTATGAATGGGCTTACTCATGGCCACAGACTAGCCGAGGCGTAGACGTGGCCTACGATGGAGCGAGCTCGCCCAGAAGGTGCCTGTTCACTCTTGATTTGAAGGTTGCCGGGTTATAAGAACACGGAAATATAGACGCCGGCAAGGAATTCCATTCCTTGGCAGTGCGCATAAGGAAAGTAGAAGCAAAGCGCTTCGTGCGAATTGGTGGAATATCTACCAAGTAAGGATGGAAACCGGCCGTGCGTCTAAAAGTCCGATGGTAGAATGGGGACGGTGGAATAAGCTCGTGTAGCTCTTGGGCACACTCCCCGAAGTGCAACCTGTAGAATACCGACAGGCTGGCGACTTTCCGCCGATGGAATTATCAGAGCAATTTATTGAAGTTAATATTATTCCATAGTAATATTGGATTAATACAGATCAAATTTAATACTAAGAAAGAAGATCGTCAAACATAAAAAAAAATTATAAAAAATACTAGTCTAGAATGTTTCTAGAATAAAATCTAAATGTCAATAACAAATGTCAATAAAACTTAACAAAGAAGTACATACATTGAATTATCTATTTCGAGTCACCATTAATCCCACGTTGTTTTATCACTCATGTAGTCTTGTGTGGAATAATAAGCTTTAGAAATAAGTTTACGCTTTACATAATTTTTAAATTTATTAATTGATAATTCAGTAATATGGTTTGGAAGTTTATTATAAAATCTTACACAATTACCCATGAATGATTTTTTAATTTTATGGAGCCGTGTGAAGGACACTGCGAGCTTATGTTTATTTCTAGTATTAATATTATGAATGTCACAATTTTTCCTAAAATTAACAATATTTTTATGTACATACAGAATATTCTCATAAATATATTGACAGTGCACTGTCATTATGTCAATTTCCTTGAATTTATCTCTGAGTGAGTCTCTATGGTTATGGTATACGAGTGTTTATACTATATAAAACTATTTTCGTACGTTTATTCAATAAATTATCCTTGAAATTCATTGTAAGTCATTGTTTTATATCTACTAGTTAGTTTATGCATTTGTTACCAGCTGGGAGGCGCTGTACGGGCTGTGGCGTACCGCTTTGGTTGTCTATCGTCTGCGAACAGGGGCCGCTAAGTTTAGATGTACAGTTAGCTACTGAGAAAAGGTATAGTATTGCTGACTGTATGTAGAAGCATACATGGTACTAAATTATTTTAGAAATTTAAACCTGGTTATTTTATAACACTCTTTCGTAAACTTATTATTAAATATAGCAATGAAAGCGAAATCTAATGTGACTTTAATTCTAATCAAACTTTAAGTAGGTGCGCTGGTGCTAGAAGCGCTGGTGACCAAGCGGTAAGAGCATGCGACTTGCAATCCGGAGGTCGCGGGTTCAAACCCGGGTCGTATCAATGAGTTTTTCGGAACTTACGTACGAAATATCATTTGATATTTATCAGTCGCTTTTCGGTGAAGGAAAACATCGGAGGAAACCGGACTGTAGCAACACATTATATTATGTTTTACATATTTTTATTGTTAACATTAGCTGCCAGCGCGCCGCGTTTCCGCGGCCGAGCGATGTACTTAAAAGTAACGGTATTGTCTTCGTGCGCGCTCGGTTGTCCTAGCCAGCATCAGCAGCCAGCTCAGAAGTATCCGCTATCCGACGCAGCAGCCAGCTCAGAAGTATCCGCTATCCGACGCAGCAGCCAGCTCAGAAGTATCCGCTATCCGACGCCGGAAGGCTGCGCGCAGGTCGATCGCTCTCGCTTGCATTTTTAAATACGATTTATGTTATTTTCTGTATTTCTTCTTCTATGGTGTACTGTGCTATTTTCTTTCTTCCGTACTGTACCGTATATCTTCTGTGGACTCTGTTTAACCTATAATAAACTTTATAAATGTTAAACTGCGTATGTTATTTAATAGCTCCGTAGCTATAGGACTAATCCCAATAAGGCCTAGTTTCCCCTCTGGGTTGGAAGGTCAGATGGCAGTCGCTTTCGTAAAAACTAGTGCCTACATCAAATCATGCTATTAGTTGTCAAGCGAACCCCAGACTCCTATGTGAGCCGTGGCAAAATGCCGGGATAACGCGAGGAAGAATAATTATAATAAAAAAAATTAAGTAGGTGTTCTAAGATCTTAGGATTTGAGAGCTAGAGCCGCAAAGACAATATACGACAAATGATTAAAATTAGGTTTATTTAATAATCAACCATCAACAATTATAAAATACATTGTTTATCATAAGATTCGATAAGAAAAGTGGATATTGTTTACTTAATGTATTTTTGAAACAAAACACAAGAGGGGCTCTAAGTGTTTACCTGTGCTGGCCCTGTTGTCACGCGTGACGTGTACTCCAGTGTAATCGCAAGTGCGCTTTCTCCCTGCACCTGTACTTGCATTTGCTGCATTTAAAAGGTTTTTTAGAAGTGTGTATCTTTTGATGACGTAGCAAGTGTGATTTCTGAACGGACTTGTAATCGCAGTTATCGCACTCGAAAGGTTTCTCCCCTGTGTGCGTCCTCTCGTGCCTTTGCAATTGCCCCTTCTGACTACATATGTAGTCGCAGTTTACGCATTTGTATTGTTTGTCACCGGTGTGGGTCTTCTGGTGAACCTTCATGTGTATCTTATTAATTGTAGTGTAGTCGCAGCGACTACATTTATAAGACTCATAGCCGTGTATTCTCTGGTGACAATCTAAGCGAAATTTCTTACTGGTTTTGTAATCACAGTAATAACATTCGAAAGGTTTCTCAACCCAATGTATGTGTCTTTTTTGGTGTCTTCGCAAGGAGACGTCGTGACTGGTTGTGTAGTCACAATGACTACATGTGTATGGTTTCTCGCCGGTGTGCAGCCTCCGGTGCCTCTGTAAGTTGTCTTTACGATTACACCTGTAATCACAGTAGTTACATTTATATGGCCGACGAGTACATTTCATTTGCTCGGGCTTATCATCCGTGTGTGTCTTTTGATGCCTCTGTAAGTCCAATTGACGAGTACATTTGTAATCACAGTGGCCACATTGAAGTTGTTTTCCGTTATGTTTTATTTGATGACAGAGAACCGAGTGCTTGTACGGACTAGTATAATTACAGTGGGTACATTTAAACCGCTTGACAGTATATTTTTTTACATAGTTATTTGAAGTGTTTTCGTAAACTTTTTTACATTCATATTCAGAATAAACATAACTTATAACACCATGTTCATTTTTCTCATGCTCTAATTGACGAAATTTAGTATTGAAACTGTATTTAGATGTCAAATCTGAATGGGCTAATTTCGATGAAGGTTTCGACGACAAGTGAGTACGTATGTGATTTGTGAAGGAAGACTTGTTTGTGAACAGCTTGCCGCAATGTTTGCAGGAGTATGGGTTGTCTCCACCGTGAACAGTTGCGTCATGGAGGCGCTCGAGCACCACGGAACATGCCATCGCGAGCTGTTCCCTGGCGCGGGCGGCGCTGCTGTCCGAACACACTGAAACACAACAATTTAAGCGGATTATATAATACTGCTTATAAGAATGGCGCTATCAGGCTATGTCAGGCTCCTAAGAGTCACAGGAACCTAATCGCCACTACAGCGAGTACAAGTTTTATATACAGAACTTCTACTGACTCTATTTTCTTCATAAAACAATTTTAGCAACGAAAATGAATAAAAGATATTACACTCATCGACAAATTTAGAATTAAAAAAAAGTTTAACTACCGATTTTATAATTATTTTAGGTGCTGTAATCCAGTAATTAAACCTTTTTTTGAATTCATCTAAATTTGTCCTTGAGTATATATTTTACGTAAATGTTCTTTTACATGATATATAAGGCAAATGAAGAGACGACTCGGCTGATGGATCGTTTCGTCTGTCCATTCGCCTCCTACCGTCGCCCATAGACCCCCGCAACACCAGAGGGGTTGTAAATGCATTGCCGGAATTTAAGAAGGGAGTACGCTCTTTTCTTGAAGGCCATGCCAAGATTCATGTAATTTAAACTTTACATTTTAAAATGAGAGCGTAACTTCCACAGTATGGGAGTGCCTTTATGCGTGGCGGCAGGTGTTGCGGCTCCTCTGTCTGTATCACGGCGATCATTCCTGATTTGATTTGATTCCTGATTTTGTTTGAGGTCAACATTTGCTATTTCTGTTGCACCAACAATAGTTCTTAGAAAGATTGAAAGCCAACAGAAGGCACTGTTAGAATTCCGTTGGGGTTTTAAAATTCATATTAAGAGGAAAGGGGACGATCGGTTCTCCATACAAACATAGTCCTCATTTTCTTCCCGAGATATTGACATTATGCACTTTATTTTTACGCCATTTGATGCGTTTTAGTCTTAGCATTTTCGGTTTTACCTTTATTATATGAGTTACGGCCTTTAAAAATGTGTATGAAATCTGTTTTCGCTCCTAACTCCTCTACTAATTAACAAAACCCAAAAAAAATAGTTAGGATAGTGAAAGCAACCTTGTGCCGGTCGGCCCGGGCGGTGCCACTCCTCGGGGCCCAGCACGAGCTCTGTCCCCAGGTGTGCACTCCCGCTCCTCCTTCACACACACCGCCTCTGCCTCCGCAACATGTGCCGTCTCCAGTGCCGTGTTGTGATCTGTAGCTGTAGTACACACCTTGTGCCGGCCGGCCCGGGCGGTGCCACTCCTCGGGGCCCAGCACGAGCTCGCCGCGCACCGCGTGGCGCGCGTACAGCCCGGCCCGCGCCGCCGCCGCGCTCACTCCGCGCCAGCTGCTGTCCCCAGGTGTGCACTCCCGCTCCTCCTTCACACACACCGCCTCTGCCTCCGCAACATGTGCCGTCTCCAGTGCCGTGTTGTGATCTGTAGCTGTAGTACACACCTTGTGCCGGTCGGCCCGGGCGGTGCCACTCCTCGGGGCCCAGCACGAGCTCGCCGCGCACCGCGTGGCGCGCGTACAGCCCGGCCCGCGCCGCCGCCGCGCTCACTCCGCGCCAGCTGCTGTCCCCAGGTGTGCACTCCCGCTCCTCCTTCACACACACCGCCTCTGCCTCCGCAACATGTGCCGTCTCCAGTGCCGTGTTGTGATCTGTAGCTGTAGTACACACCTTGTGCCGGTCGGCCCGGGCGGTGCCACTCCTCGGGGCCCAGCACGAGCTCGCCGCGCACCGCGTGGCGCGCGTACAGCCCGGCCCGCGCCGCCGCCGCGCTCACTCCGCGCCAGCTGCTGTCCCCAGGTGTGCACTCCCGCTCCTCCTTCACACACACCGCCTCTGCCTCCGCAACATGTGCCGTCTCCAGTGCCGTGTTGTGATCTGTAACTGTAGTACACACCTTGTGCCGGTCGGCCCGGGCGGTGCCACTCCTCGGGGCCCAGCACGAGCTCGCCGCGCACCGCGTGGCGCGCGTACAGCCCGGCCCGCGCCGCCGCCGCGCTCACTCCGCGCCAGCTGCTGTCCCCAGGTGTGCACTCCCGCTCCTCCTTCACACACACCGCCTCTGCCTCCGCAACATGTGCCGTCTCCAGTGCCGTGTTGTGATCTGTAGCTGTAGTACACACCTTGTGCCGGTCGGCCCGGGCGGTGCCACTCCTCGGGGCCCAGCACGAGCTCGCCGCGCACCGCGTGGCGCGCGTACAGCCCGGCCCGCGCCGCCGCCGCGCTCACTCCGCGCCAGCTGCTGTCCCCAGGTGTGCACTCCCGCTCCTCCTTCACACACACCGCCTCTGCCTCCGCAACATGTGCCGTCTCCAGTGCCGTGTTGTGATCTGTAACTGTAGTACACACCTTGTGCCGGTCGGCCCGGGCGGTGCCACTCCTCGGGGCCCAGCACGAGCTCGCCGCGCACCGCGTGGCGCGCGTACAGCCCGGCCCGCGCCGCCGCCGCGCTCACTCCGCGCCAGCTGCTGTCCCCAGGTGTGCACTCCCGCTCCTCCTTCACACACACCGCCTCTGCCTCCGCAACATGTGCCGTCTCCAGTGCCGTGTTGTGATCTGTAACTGTAGTACACACCTTGTGCCGGTCGGCCCGGGCGGTGCCACTCCTCGGGGCCCAGCACGAGCTCGCCGCGCACCGCGTGGCGCGCGTACAGCCCGGCCCGCGCCGCCGCCGCGCTCACTCCGCGCCAGCTGCTGTCCCCAGGTGTGCACTCCCGCTCCTCCTTCACACACACCGCCTCTGCCTCCGCAACATGTGCCGTCTCCAGTGCCGTGTTGTGATCTGTAACTGTAGTACACACCTTGTGCCGGTCGGCCCGGGCGGTGCCACTCCTCGGGGCCCAGCACGAGCTCGCCGCGCACCGCGTGGCGCGCGTACAGCCCGGCCCGCGCCGCCGCCGCGCTCACTCCGCGCCAGCTGCTGTCCCCAGGTGTGCACTCCCGCTCCTCCTTCACACACACCGCCTCTGCCTCCGCAACATGTGCCGTCTCCAGTGCCGTGTTGTGATCTGTAACTGTAGTACACACCTTGTGCCGGTCGGCCCGGGCGGTGCCACTCCTCGGGGCCCAGCACGAGCTCGCCGCGCACCGCGTGGCGCGCGTACAGCCCGGCCCGCGCCGCCGCTGCGCTCACTCCGCGCCAGCTGCTGTCCCCAGGTGTGCACTCCCGCTCCTCCTTCACACACACCGCCTCTGCCTCCGCAACATGTGCCGTCTCCAGTGCCGTGTTGTGATCTGTAGCTGTAGTACACACCTTGTGCCGGCCGGCCCGGGCGGTGCCACTCCTCGGGGCCCAGCACGAGCTCGCCGCGCACCGCGTGGCGCGCGTACAGCCCGGCCCGCGCCGCCGCCGCGCTCACTCCGCGCCAGCTGCTGTCCCCAGGTGTGCACTCCCGCTCCTCCTTCACACACACCGCCTCTGCCTCCGCAACATGTGCCGTCTCCAGTGCCGTGTTGTGATCTGTAGCTGTAGTACACACCTTGTGCCGGTCGGCCCGGGCGGTGCCACTCCTCGGGGCCCAGCACGAGCTCGCCGCGCACCGCGTGGCGCGCGTACAGCCCGGCCCGCGCCGCCGCCGCGCTCACTCCGCGCCAGCTGCTGTCCCCAGGTGTGCACTCCCGCTCCTCCTTCACACACACCGCCTCTGCCTCCGCAACATGTGCCGTCTCCAGTGCCGTGTTGTGATCTGTAACTGTAGTACACACCTTGTGCCGGTCGGCCCGGGCGGTGCCACTCCTCGGGGCCCAGCACGAGCTCGCCGCGCACCGCGTGGCGCGCGTACAGCCCGGCCCGCGCCGCCGCCGCGCTCACTCCGCGCCAGCTGCTGTCCCCAGGTGTGCACTCCCGCTCCTCCTTCACACACACCGCCTCTGCCTCCGCAACATGTGCCGTCTCCAGTGCCGTGTTGTGATCTGTAGCTGTAGTACACACCTTGTGCCGGTCGGCCCGGGCGGTGCCACTCCTCGGGGCCCAGCACGAGCTCGCCGCGCACCGCGTGGCGCGCGTACAGCCCGGCCCGCGCCGCCGCCGCGCTCACTCCGCGCCAGCTGCTGTCCCCAGGTGTGCACTCCCGCTCCTCCTTCACACACACCGCCTCTGCCTCCGCAACATGTGCCGTCTCCAGTGCCGTGTTGTGATCTGTAACTGTAGTACACACCTTGTGCCGGTCGGCCCGGGCGGTGCCACTCCTCGGGGCCCAGCACGAGCTCGCCGCGCACCGCGTGGCGCGCGTACAGCCCGGCCCGCGCCGCCGCCGCGCTCACTCCGCGCCAGCTGCTGTCCCCAGGTGTGCACTCCCGCTCCTCCTTCACACACACCGCCTCTGCCTCCGCAACATGTGCCGTCTCCAGTGCCGTGTTGTGATCTGTAACTGTAGTACACACCTTGTGCCGGTCGGCCCGGGCGGTGCCACTCCTCGGGGCCCAGCACGAGCTCGCCGCGCACCGCGTGGCGCGCGTACAGCCCGGCCCGCGCCGCCGCCGCGCTCACTCCGCGCCAGCTGCTGTCCCCAGGTGTGCACTCCCGCTCCTCCTTCACACACACCGCCTCTGCCTCCGCAACATGTGCCGTCTCCAGTGCCGTGTTGTGATCTGTAACTGTAGTACACACCTTGTGCCGGTCGGCCCGGGCGGTGCCACTCCTCGGGGCCCAGCACGAGCTCGCCGCGCACCGCGTGGCGCGCGTACAGCCCGGCCCGCGCCGCCGCCGCGCTCACTCCGCGCCAGCTGCTGTCCCCAGGTGTGCACTCCCGCTCCTCCTTCACACACACCGCCTCTGCCTCCGCAACATGTGCCGTCTCCAGTGCCGTGTTGTGATCTGTAACTGTAGTACACACCTTGTGCCGGTCGGCCCGGGCGGTGCCACTCCTCGGGGCCCAGCACGAGCTCGCCGCGCACCGCGTGGCGCGCGTACAGCCCGGCCCGCGCCGCCGCTGCGCTCACTCCGCGCCAGCTGCTGTCCCCAGGTGTGCACTCCCGCTCCTCCTTCACACACACCGCCTCTGCCTCCGCAACATGTGCCGTCTCCAGTGCCGTGTTGTGATCTGTAGCTGTAGTACACACCTTGTGCCGGCCGGCCCGGGCGGTGCCACTCCTCGGGGCCCAGCACGAGCTCGCCGCGCACCGCGTGGCGCGCGTACAGCCCGGCCCGCGCCGCCGCCGCGCTCACTCCGCGCCAGCTGCTGTCCCCAGGTGTGCACTCCCGCTCCTCCTTCACACACACCGCCTCTGCCTCCGCAACATGTGCCGTCTCCAGTGCCGTGTTGTGATCTGTAGCTGTAGTACACACCTTGTGCCGGTCGGCCCGGGCGGTGCCACTCCTCGGGGCCCAGCACGAGCTCGCCGCGCACCGCGTGGCGCGCGTACAGCCCGGCCCGCGCCGCCGCCGCGCTCACTCCGCGCCAGCTGCTGTCCCCAGGTGTGCACTCCCGCTCCTCCTTCACACACACCGCCTCTGCCTCCGCAACATGTGCCGTCTCCAGTGCCGTGTTGTGATCTGTAGCTGTAGTACACACCGTTTTTGTATGGGAGTAAACTTTTTTCTGTTGCGTTAATGTACATAATGTAATCTGATCGAGTTGTTAATCTTAATGTGTTGATTAAATCAGTCTCGATCGCGCACTCGTTACGATCGCACATGCAAATAGTTTTATTTTAACGTCCGTAAATTCCACAGGTTCTCAAAGTTTCCTATTTTATCGTAAGCCAATTCAACTAAAAATTAAAATGAAGTGTGCCTACTGTGATAACCAAGTTGGGGATGGTGCTCAGTGCTCATTATGTAAGAATGAAGTTGGTTTCTGCTGTGCTGGTATAACGGAACAGGGCTATAGAAAACTCGGTTCAGACCGCAGAACAACATGGAAGTGCCACATATGTAAAAGAGATGCCTCACCGGCGCGTGCAAAACCAGCTGATATTGAGACTGTTTTACAAGAATTGCGGGAGATGAAGAAACAATTGTTATGCCTCCCCGGTATGGTGCAAGACGTTAACGACATTAAAACTGAGCTGTCGGAGGTCAAGGAATCATGTAACTTCAGCAGTGCTAAACTAGAGGAGCATTCTTCGCGCCTCGTAGAAGTTGAGCGGAAAGTCTCCGAGCTGGAAGCACTACAGGAAAAAGTTGTACTCCAGAGCAATGAGATCTCCTTTATAAATAATGAAATGTCTCGCAACGATCAACAACAGCGTTTAAATAATGTTGAGATCAAAGGTGTCCCGGTAAAAAAGAATGAAAACCTCTTTACAATTCTAAAGGATATCGGCACTGTGATTGGTTACCAAGTTGAGAAAAATAGTATCAATTACATATCGAGAGTTCCAATGCATAAATCAAAGGAAAAATTGATTATAGTTAGCTTCACGAACCGGTACATAAAAGAAGATTTTATAGCGTCGGCAAGATCAAAGAAAAAAATCTCTGCAGAAGAAATCGGTTTTAAGGATAATAAACAAAGTGTATTTATAAACGATCACTTAACTCCAGAAAATAAGAAACTCTTGACAACCACTAAAACTACTTTAAAACAAAAAGGTTACCAGTATGTATGGGTGAAATATTGCAAAATACACGCTCGCAAAGACGATACATCAAACGTTTATATTATTCACTCTGAGCGTGATTTAAACAAATTAGTATAAATTGTAACTATATAGTGAAATATATGTCTATATTTGGCGTGTATATTGTGTTCGTGCTTGTGTCAATATTCATTAATATTCACATTAAGCGTGACCACAAAAGTTTGAACGCCGCTGACCGGTTCACCTGGTCAGTTCAACGCTTTTGTTTAGCGCCCGGGCTTATCGCTACTGTTGCTACCTGCAGTCACTATGCGCTCGATGAGTACTTAGTAACGTACGCTTGTCTCTTTTCTTCGCCTTTGCAGATTCATATGCTTAACTTTTTATTCATTCGCACTCGGGATGCAGATTTTATAGCTCCTTGCAAATTATTTTTACGAAACTGGCTGTTATGCGATATTAAGATATTGGTTATCATTTGCCTAATTGCATTGTCATATTTATTGGATAATGTCACATTTAACTTATCATCTAACTATTCTGTTTACAATAACAATAATAAAAATGTTTTCGGCGTTAAATCCTACTAATATAAATAATTTTCCTACAATTTACTATCAGAATGTGCGGGGACTTCGATCTAAAACGCTAACATTCTATCGCAATTTAAGTTTAGCTGCTTATGATATAGTGGTATTGACCGAAACATGGCTTGTGGACGGGATACGGGACGCGGAACTATTCGACGATCGCTATGTGGTCTGGCGCCGGGACCGGGATCTATCCTTGACGGGACAAACCCGGGGTGGCGGTGTGATTATCGCCACTCGCAAGGAGTTGGCGGTAATCCCACAACCAGCTTATAACTCTTCAGCCGAGGACCTGTGGAGTGTGGGTTACACTGTCACTTAAGGACATTAATAAAAGGTCGGTCACAGTTCATTTATGTGTTTTATATCTATGTAAACAAAACCAGGGCAACACATTCTCGCAACAACTAACGTATTACTTAGATAAGTTAAATTATGCCGTTTTAAATAATCTCAATGATAAATTTTTATTAATTGGGGATTTTAATGAGTGGTATATTATGGAGGGCAAGCGATACTTCAATGGTTCCGTCTAGTTATGCAAGCAGTGATGAGTGTACTTTCATAGATGACATTAATATGCACAATTTATGCCAATATAATGGAATTTTAAATCAATATGGTAAGTTGTTGGATCTGGTGTTATCCAATGACACTGTTAGCGTATGTGAGTGTACCGAACCCCTGGTACCTATAGACCCATATCATAAAGCTTTAGTTATATATATTAAATACGTAGTTATCGACACCTTGCCGCCTGCTCCGCGTAAAAAATATTATTACAATAAGGGCGATTACGGTTCCATAAATAATGAATTGGCATCCATTAATTGGGAGTGTGAGTTTTCCAAACGCGATTTTGTTCAATGCATTGATTTCTTTTATGAAACCTATGAACGGCTAAGAAGTAAGTTCATACCTAGTAAAAAAATACACTCAGACTCATTCCCCGACTGGTATTCATTTCCACTTAAAAAGGCTATAAAAGAAAAGTATAAATTTTTTAAAAAATACAAGATATATAAAAACAAAGCGGACCTACTTTCCTATAACGTTTTAAGAGACAGAGTCCGTAAACTTGAACAGGAGTGTTTTGTTGCGTATATGCGTCGGGTGGAGGAGAACATTGTGAAAAACCCAAAGCAGTTTTGGTCATTTATTAGATCGCGCTCTGGTTCGCATGGTATCCCCAGTAGCTTAAAATATGATAATAAAGTTGTTAACACTGGTGCCGAGATATGCAGTGCATTTTCTGACTACTTTCTAACTACGTTTTCGCCACCAAGTGATAGAAATATTAGTAACCTAAATCCGAAGACTAGTAACCCTAGAGTCAACTCCACAGTTACCTTGTCTCACGTTGAAGTTAACCAAGAAGTACTTAGCAATATTTTATTAAAATTAGACCCTTCCAAGTCAGCTGGTCCAGACGACCTACCAGCGCAGTTCTTAATCAATTGTGCTAAAACTGTTGTTGTCCCCATTGAGTTACTTTTTAAACGTTCTTTTTCAGAATGCACTGTTCCTTCGTTATGGAAGTCGGCTTACATTACTCCAGTCCATAAAAAGGGAACTAAAACCGACATAGTAAACTACAGGCCTATTTCTAAACTATGCATATTATCTAAGGTATTAGAAAAAGTTGTTTATAATCAGGTATATGAAACTCTAAAGAACTCCTTTAACCTTAACCAACATGGGTTCCTTCAGCGTAGATCTACTGTATCCAATCTAATTATTCTAAATGATTATGTCACTGAAGCGATGGATAGTGGCTTCCAAGTAGATGTAATTTATACCGATTACAGTAAGTGTTTTGACAGAATTGATCATTCCATTTTTTTTTTTGGATATCACGGGCCTATAATCCCGGTTTTTTGATAGGCTTGCGTGGGGACACAGATCCAACACGTAGAGGCCCCTTGGAGAGCTTTAATGTCATGTAGAACGCCTGCTGGAACCCGTTCACAGGTGCAACAATAGACACCCATGAACCGGTCTCAGCAGGCATTGGGACTATTGTAGCAAAAGTGAATAGTATACCGGTCTATGGATTGAAGTTTGGGTGGACTATGAGACTGGGCTATTGTAAAGAGTTCGGACACCTGCCATAACAATGCTAACACACGTTATCGAGGCAGGTGGTGACTTGCCGCTGACTAGATGGGCCCCTGAAACTGCCGTCGTGAAAACGACCAGGGGCAACATCGGTGTGAGCGGCTCAGGGGTGTCGAGAGGTGTGCGCCGCTTTCTACCCAGTGGCTGTTACCAGCCACTGTGCCAACTCGCGTCTTATGCATCTTTCACTTCCACCCCTGGAGCATATAGCTCTAGCGACTCCTCTCTGGACGGCCAATTAAGGCAAGCCAGAGCTGAGAGTCCTGCGGGTCCCCTTGGGGTCCACTCCGACCGACGAAGACACGCCGGAGACGGAGACCCTGACCGACTCTCGGGAGCACTCGGGTCCGTGGGGTCGTTACTCCCCAACAGCTCGCCACAAGCTGCCCTGCGGGCATGATCATTCCATATTATTATCGAAGCTGTGTGACATAGGGATTCATGGTGACTTACTAAGATGGTTCTCATCTTATATAGATAACAGATCACAGGCTGTTGTTGTTAACAATTATATGTCTGGATGGGTAACGGTACCGAGCGGAGTCCCTCAGGGGTCGCTACTCGGACCGTTGCTGTTCAATATATTTGTTAACGACATCAGCGACTGCTTTATGCACTCCAAACTCCTATGCTTCGCAGATGATATGAAAATTTTCAGAAAAATAAAATCAACTCATGATTCTTTACTTATCCAGTCAGATCTGGTGCGGCTTGATGAATATTGTAAAGCTAATAAACTTGACTTAAATCCATCTAAATGCTTCTCATTAACTTTTACACGTCAGCGTAACCAGATTCATACTACTTATACGCTTAGAGACCAAGTATTGAATAGGGTTGGATTCATGAGAGACTTGGGTGTAACACATGACTCAAAACTTCTTTTCGATATCCATATTGAGTACATTGTAAGTAGTGCCCTAAAATCATTGGGGTTCCTAATGCGGAACTCTGCCCATTTTACTCAAGCTAAGACGCTGAAAGTTCTCTATTGCTCCTTAGTCAGAAGTAAACTGGAATACGCTTCTCAAATTTGGAATCCCTGCTATAAAACCTACATTGATAGAATTGAACGCGTTCAAAAAAAGTTTCTAAAATTTCTTAGTTTTAAACTTAAATGCCCTTATAACTCAACTTACTATGTACTATAATATCTGTAAAAAACACCATTTGATACCGTTACATAAGCGTCGTGAAATAGCTGACATCACCTTCATTCTCAATATCACTTGTGGTAATCTGGATTGCCCCGAACTGCTACACAAGCTTTCATTTAATACGCCTACTCGGTCCAAACGTTATTTCCCCCCTCTTTCAGTTAAATGTGTTTCATCCAAATATAGGCAAAATAGTTTTATGATTCGAGCCAGTCGTTGCTTAAATAATGTGACAAGAGAGCTAGATATTGACATATTCAACTGTTCCATTCCTTCTGTGAGACGTAAATTGGTGACAAGCTGCTTTAAGTGAAAAGACTGACAGGTGGTATGTATGCCCGAACTCGAAGTAGTTATAGTTTAGGTATATAGATATTATATTATCTAAGATCTAGTTTTTAAGTCATACTTACCATAACTTAATTAATTAGTCATAATAACTGCAGTTGCTGTTTGCTACTCATATGTAAAGATATATATTGTTAGGTACAGTCAATAATCCAATGACTACATTGAATTATTGATTGTGTAAGTTGATCCAAATTAAGTAATTAGTTTTACTATTTAATACATAATGTTGCCAATATATTATTGCATGTGCCCATGTAACATTGTGCGTGCTATTTAACTTAAAGTTAAATATTAACATGTTGCTATATGTGAGATCCTATAATTGGCTCTGTGTCACTATTGATGTTGTTATTAGCAAAGTTATAGCTGTTGGTTCTCCATGTAAATAAAATAATAAATACTTACGGATCTAATAATGCCCTAAATGCCTATGTAAACAAAAAAGGAAAAAATCAACATAGTTTTTGAAAATCGATTTTTTTTGCTCAGTCAATCTCAGTCAGCTGCCCGTCTAGTCACCCCTTGTAAGCCTGGTATTAAAAGTAAGTACTCACACAACATCTTATCAGGTGTCCCGTCTTCATCCAGCATCTCCGGCTTGACCTGGGGCTCTTCACCTAAAGAAAACATACAAGAATCAATATTAAACTTTCGTGAGACATATTTTAAATTGTTTATACGACAACACTTTCACTCACTTAAATAACATGTCGCCAATAGTGACTAAAAATTCAAGTGAGTGAAACCGTTGTCGTATAAATAATTTAAAACATACAAGTTTATGAGCGACAAGCTAGTTTACCACAAGGTATTTAAACGTAGTAACCACTACTGTAAACCAAATTCCCATTAGCAACCAAGTAGTGAGGGTGCGGAACAAACTGCCAGAAGATGTGGTCTCGGCCCACAATGTCAACACCTTAATAGACAAGCAGTAAGCACATACATGTGTCTTCTGATACTTCACAATGATATTCTTCTTCTTCTTCTTTCCATCCTGTTACCCCCTGCTGGGGTGTAGGGCTCGAATCTTTTTCTTCCACTGACTCCGGTCCTGGGCAGCTTGGGTAGCCTCCTCCCACCCCATCCCCAATACACCCAGCTCTTGCTCCACAGAACGGCGCCAAGTCGATTTAGGGCGACCATGTTAGATTGCAGAGGAGTAGACTCACCCGATACAGGGTCACCGGTGCCATCTATATCTTGCATTTCAGGATTCTCTGGTTCAACTGCAGATTCTTCCTCTAGAGCAAACAAACACAAACCAAATCACATGACCATCCTGCTGTAGTTATGCTCACACAGCAATTTCAAAGTAGTCCTGAGTCCATACAACACACTATCTGCCAGGATATTGGACAGTCACCCATAGCTAGGGTTGCCATACGTCCGGCTTTGTCCGGACATGTCCGGATTTTTGATCCTTTGTCCGGATTGCGGCCGGACTTAGCAAGTGTCTGGATTTTTAGGAATGACCTTAGGTTATAGGTTATAGGTTATCGCGGGCTTGTTTTCCGCAACTCGACGTCTATTATTGCGCCTATTTTGCGTGATGGGATGGCTGCACTATTCCTGCCAACCCAACTCCACCAAGAAGCCTAGCAGACCCTTAATGTTGCCGACGACTTCTGGGAGAGACCCCGGTGAGCCGAGGTGTTGTGCCCGGTATTTTGCCACCCCTGGGCATTCGAGAATGACGTGGGCGGCTGTCTCCTCTGCCTCCATGCATGCTCTGCAGAGGGGGCTATCTGTAACACGTAGGGTTAATAGGTGTTTGTTAAATGAGGCGTGTCCAGTTATTGCCCCAGCTAAAAGCCGGAGCTGTGGTCTCTTCAGCTGTCGAAGCCTCCGCGACAGATTGGGGTTGAGTGTCGGGAGGGCTTCCTTCGCCTGCCTGCATGTGCCTAGGTTAGACCAATATTGCTGGTGTTTTACCTTGGTGTTGTGTCGCAGCGTGTTCCGGAGCCAGGCATATGGCAGAGGTAGGATTGGCTCAGGTCCTGCCACCTTCAGTTCCGAGCCTCCTCTCGCCAGGATGTCGGCTGCATCGTTACCTCGTGAGTTGCTGTGTCCTTTGATCCACTGCAGAGTTACGCCATTGGTGGTACATACCTCTGACAGAGCTTTGTGACATTCGTAAATTAGCCCTGAAGTGAAAGTAAAACTTTGTAGAGCTTGTAGTACTGACCGACTATCAGAGAGTATGCGGATGGGGTAGTCCATTGCTTCCCTTGAGACGATTGCGTGTGCTGCCATTATAATGCCCATACATTCCGCCTGGAAGACTGTGTTATGGGCACCAAGTGGTGTCGAGATGTGTATGTTTAGGTCCTCTGAGAAAACCCCAGCGCCAGTGCCTGACCTTGTTTTTGATCCGTCCGTGAAGATTCTCAGCTCCCTTGGGTTGAGTCCTTCATGGGGTTCTTCGTGTAATTGTATTTTGTATTTTTTGTCGAAGACGAACTGCTTGGGTATCCTGTCAGTCACCGCTTCTATAAGCGGTTCCTTACCTATGGCCTCGTAGAGGATTTCGGTGTGTGGCACCCTAGGCGGTCTCCAGAGATTAGATTTTTTGAGACGTACCGCCGCAGCCAGCGCTTCTTGTTGTATGAAGAGGTGCAGCGGCGGCAGACCCAGTAAGGCTTCCAGGGCCGCGGTTGGTGTTGTCCTCATGCAGCCCGTTGTCGCCATACAGGCCAACCTCTGGAGTCGTTGTAGTCTAGCCTCAACAGTGGATAGTTTGGTGCGTGGCCACCATACTATCGCGCCGTAGCTTATTATTGGTCTTATCACTGCCTGGTAAAGCCATAGAGTTAGCCTAGGAGTTAATCCCCAGGTTCTACCCACCATTCTACGACATTGCCAGAACGCGACTGTAGCTTTATCAATTTTGCCATTTAGGTGATTACTCCAATTCAGTTTGTTGTCAAGTATTACCCCTAGATACTTTACCTCTGCCGATAGTTGGAGTTCTGTATTGAACAGTTTGGGAAGGTGGTAGTTTCCCAAGTTGCGTTTGTTGGTGAACATTACCAGCTCCGTCTTGCGAGGATTGACTGTGAGTTCGTTGTTAACGCACCAGCGCTCCACGATGGCTAGTGCAGAGCGGGTAACATCGCATACCGTACCTGAGTGGTTGCCGCTTGTTAGTATCACTATGTCGTCAGCATAGCCGATTGTGTAATAGTGATTGTTGTTTAATGTTGTTATGAGGTCGTTCACCACTAGGTTCCATAGAAGTGGCGATAGAACTCCCCCTTGGGGGCATCCCTTTGCCACTACTGCCTGCTGTGTCTCGCCTGTCCTAAGTCTTATGATCCTCTGGCTCAACATGTTGTTTATCCATTTGGTCATGACTGTATTCGCACCATGTCTTACCAGTGCTGCTGCAATGCTGCTGAACCTAGTCCTGTCGAAGGCTCCTTCTATGTCTATAAAGGTTCCTAAGCACATGGACCTGTTTTTAATCGCTACCTCAATTTTGCTTACCACTGCATGAAGTGCCGATTCTGTAGACTTGCCAGGGCTGTAGGCATGTTGGTTGGGATGCAGGGGCACGTTACTCAGCACTCTCTCCCTCAGGTGCCTATCGCACAACCTCTCCAAGGTTTTAAGCATGAATGAGGTCAGGCTGATGGGCCTGAAGGATTTGGGATCTGAGTAATCGCTTTTACCTGGTTTCGGTATGAAGATGACTTTGACCTCTCTCCACCGCTTCGGCACGTACCTGTGAGCCAGACAGGCGCGCAGAATGGTGGTCAGCTTCAAAGTGAGATGCCTCCCGCCCCACTTAAGTAGCGCAGGGAAGATCCCGTCCATTCCTGGAGATTTGAAGGAGTCAAAACTGTTTATGGCCCATTGCGTGCGCTGCGGGCTGATTACCTCATGTGTCTGCTGCCACTCGTCCTCCGACGGAGTGGTCTCCTCCTCCTCCCAACTTACTGGGTGCGATATCACGCAGTCCGGGAAGTGTGTTTGCACCAGGACCCGTTCCGCCTCCTCCGGTGAGTTGGTGAGAGAGTTGTCAGGCTTACGTAGGGATCCCAAGGTTATGGTTGAGTTGTTGGAGAGAACCTTCCTTACCCTATTAGCCTGCATGGTGGTCTCAATGTCTGTACAGAATTTGCGCCATGAGTTTGTGCTTCTGTACCTGAGTCGTTTTTTGTACTTGGCCTTGGTGGACTTGTAGTTATCCCAGTCCTCGTCAGTGCCAGTGTTCATAGCTCTGTTTAGTTGTCTCCTCATCTTGCCCCTGAGTCTCTCCAGCTCAGGTCCCCACCAGTTGTTCTTCCTTCCACTTCTTGTTGATGGGGTAGCTAAGGGACATGCCTGATGGTAGCAATCCAGGATGGTGTTTGTAAGGGTGCTTACCTGTTCTTCTATCTCAGCTATGCCTACTATCTTCAGGGGACCCTCCTGCTGTTCCAGTACTGTGTTTAGACGCAGGGTGTACAGGTCGCGATTAGTCCTGCGTGGGTCCCTTCTAGGCACTGCTGTGAATGTTTTTACCTGAATGTCGAATCGAATCCATCTGTGGTCTGAACATGACACCTCCTCCGATACATGCCAGCCTGAGATGTGTTTCGATGCTTCTTCAGATGCTAGGGTCAGGTCAATGATTGTTCTGCTGCGTCTGTTTATGAATGTTGGTTTCGAACCTGTGTTAAGGAGGTTGAGGTTCGTGGTAAATAGGTACTCGACAAGCTTCTTACCTCTCTCGTTACCTGTATCCATGCCCCATAGGGGGTGGTGTGCGTTCGAGTCGGTTGCCACGATGAGTTCGAGCCAAGGAATGACCTTATAAAAAAAATCTATTTACATGATATACTGCGTAACGAATGCGGGTCGGGCGGAGGGAAAGGGAAAGTTAGATCCACGATACAGTACACCGCAGAAAGCAGCGTGCCACCGCCAGGGCGATAAAGCTACGCCAAATCTCTACAAGAAATGTCCCAATTTTAGGGTGATGTCCGGATTTTTATCAGGACATTTAATTCTAGCATATGACAACCCTACCCATAGCAGTAGTGTGTTTGCCGATTGAAGTGTCATGATGACATTTTCATAGCCTTCTGTACAGTACTCAAACCAAGTGATGGAAATTCACTGGTTGTTTGATGCACAATGCTTCTCTACCTTTAACACCACTCGCTCCCAGCGTGCGCGCCCGCAGCTCCGCCTGGCTGTGCTGCACTTGCAGCTTGAAGTCGCTCGCGTCTCGCAGGCGGCCCACGCACATAGAGCAGATGCCGCACGAGCCCGAGCCGCCCACCACCAGCTGCAAGTTCAATAATCAATCACACACTAGCTAGCATTCAATTAAAGACTATGCTGCCCTAACACTGTTTGTAACAATAACATCCATCTTTTACTGAACAACATTTGAAGTTTGTGTACGTTTTGCTACACTAACAAGAATGTCGTACTTACATTTATGTCGAAGCACTGTTTGATCATGTCGGCATATGTCTCTGTTTGGCCGAGATGCGTGTACGGCGTCGTGAGGTCCTTGTCCGGGGGGCGCAGCAGGCAGCAGCGACACGCTCGCATCGCGTCCATCGCGACAACCGCTACGTAGTTCGTATGTACTTGCCAATCCGCACAAGCACACAGTAATAAGAGACAAATCAGACGCACCCACTCCCCGCAGCGGAAATTAAAATGTTACGATCAATAAGTTACAATTCCAATTATCACTCTAACTAAATTGATTTAGTAAGTAAAACAAAATGAAATAAATCGTGCTTTGCTTTCGTTTCGTGGTTGTTTTGATTAATAAACAAACTAACCTCAAATCCTAAAATACCTAAATACCCATGAATCTAGGGTATACCTGGATCTGGCATGTGTGGTGGGGGTAACTGACAGAACGGGATAGTCTTATGTACCTTTCAGTAGGAGTAGCAGAGAAAGCGGTATTATTGCCTGTCCTTGTCACAGTCTCACTTTTTGTTTGTTCCCCACCTTTTTATTAGTATGGAGAATGGTGGGCAACCAATGAATTCGACCAATCACAGTGTCGCATTTGCGTATGTTTTGTCCCCCACAGAGGCACGCGTATACCACTTCTATGCGATCCTACCTTCTATGTAAATACCATTAAACAACTGTACCGCTATTCGGAACCTAATAATAATATTGAGAGTGGCAACACTGTTGTCGGTCGTATTGTCCTTTTCTAGCATATACGTCCCTCTCTCTCCCACACTCCCACCACACAGCAGTTTGCTTTTTGGCGGTTGTCGCAAAAACAAATTTCCAACTCATTGGCTTGCTGTTTTTCCATCTGGAAGGTCGTGAAGCTAAACTGCTGGTGAGTTTTTGAATTTGTACCCCAGTTTAGCTGACTATATTGAAAAACAGTTTCTAACGGCTTTTGCCGTTCGAAATAAATATTTAAATTTAGTGTCCGTTAAACTATCTAGCAAATAAAAACGATCCGGAATAGTAATGTGTAAGTTTTCAAAGGCTGCCTGCGCGCACCGTGGCTATGATAATGAAAATACTAAAACACATAATGTTAGAAAACACATCGAGCTGGTAAAGCGTGCACTTGTCACCATTAGAATTTAATTAATATTATACCTACATTAAGTCTCTTCTGAGTCTTATTACTTATTACTTTAAATCTTTGTGTGTCTATAATAACGGTTGAAATTAGGTATAACACTTAAATGGTGATGTGTGGAGGCATACCCTTCAGTTTTCAAGTGATTTGTGTTTTCGAATACGAAAGGATCGGATAGTTAATACGTGTTACGTAGAACCTACGTATTAAGGTAGAAGCTTATAGACGTGTAGGGTTTATCTGTCCAAGTATCTATCAGCAACTTGTCGGTTTATCCCGTTCCGGATTAAATATAATATTGCAAAATAATTTTTGGTAATAAACTTGCTGATAAATAACGTGTACCCGCTTAGGAGTCGACGAAGCCCCGCTTCGCGGGGCTTCTATTTCCGCTCTGAGGGACACAAGGTAACGAACGAACCTACATCGCAAGCATTGCATTTATTTTTGTGGAAAGTGAGTACTTCGGCAGTACGTAAACTTAAGTCTGACTAGATAAAGAGAGAGATTAGCATGGCTCTGCGCAAGAATGACATGGAAATCCTTAAGTATTTCACTCCTTATCTACCAATTTATATCTCTCCAACTAGATCTTTGATTTAAAAAAAAAATGGTTAAAATGTAGGTAGATAGGTATCTCTTTAAATAAATAACAGGTACTAACAGCTTAAAAGAACTCTTGCATGTAGTTGCTATATGTGCTTGTATTATTTTGGATTTGAATAACTTGATTATTCATTCTATATGTAACTATAGGTACATACAAGACGGTCAATCTTTAAGCCTACCTACCTACCTACATAAATAGTACCTACACTTGTAAACGTTTTAAATAAAATCGGAAGCCTATGACTTGAAAGGGCATTAACGATATGGGAATGTTTAGATTGATTCATTGACGAAGACGCATGGTTTGCTTCATAATATCAAATTATATTCGCTAACTGTAGAGTTAAAGTTTAGTTATGGCAAATCTCGTCACCGTGACTGACACTTTCTAAAAGTGCCTATTAAAGTAAATCCTTTCCCCTTGTCGAGCGAAGAACTCGCAACTAAGGGAATATTACGCATAAACTTCATTTGAATGATATTCTTAAGCTATGTCTGTTATGGTTCCACCTGCGTAAGGTGTGCCCAAGAGAATCTTTTACTCAGTCACAAACTAACGTCAAGTTATTTGTGATGAAACCAATATGTTGTGTACCTATTTAAGCCTGCGCAAGGCTGCCATGTTTTCACCTTGGTAAGGTGTGCCAAAGAATCTTTGATTCATTCACAAACTGATATAAAGTTATTGATGATGATATTACAACCTATATAAGCCTGCGCAAGGCATGTCAGAAATTAAATGATATGGTCATAACACAGGCGAGCGAGTAGGCCACAATCATAAAAATATAACAAAGATGAATATGTAAATACCTCCTTTTGGACAAAGGACAAGTGAAAAGGGTTCTAACAAAATAATGTTGTGGGTAAAAATCAGTCGAAATAGGCTTCATTATTCGAGGTTTCATTTTTTTTTACCAATCTATTTTAAGGGTCCCGGACACCCTATTGGCTAAACCCAAAATTGGACTAATTAACATTTCTAAAATTATAATATAATAGGTATAAAATAACCTAAGATTCCAGGCCTATATCGACTCATTTTTATTTTAAACCCTAATATAAATTTGTGGTCTGGAGACGCTAAGCCTCATAACGTGGGTGGCATGGATAATACTAAGAGATTTAGTCACCTAAATTCGACCATAAGCCCAGGCAGAATATTGATATTTAGAATAAGGTGTGGTCAATCCTCCAAGGTCCAGATAATCTGTGGACTCTAATTAAATCAGGCTCACTTAAGCTCACGACACAACATAGCTTACGGTTCAATTCTGAAATAAGCTATGTTTAATATCACTCATGGTGTGAAAATAAAATTACAAGAGCACAAACAGCCTGCTCAAGGTGTACAAAGGGTTCCGTTTAGCGGCCTGTGAATATCTAAAAACCTTTGAAGTCTATGCCTGCTATGACAGACTAGAAATTAATATAAATTATATTTGCCTCGAGAGCACTAGTCTTTCAGTTAACATTTTTACGAGTACCTACCTATGTAGGTACACGACATAACCAAGGTTACCTATTTAATTATTATATCCCTGACTGGCATGGTATAGGAAAATTGTCATGTGCTGCACAAGCATGTTGGAAATAAAAATATACAAAACTGACCTAACGGGGCGTTTATGAATGCTTTATTTTTTTACACCCTTATGTCTGCCTTGTGAACCTTGAGGATTCGAATCACCTTGATCGTAAGTGCTCCTATGCACAGATTAAGTTTATTTTAAACTACCCATGCACTAATCTCAGGGCACGTGCTTCTATGCACGGACCAAACATTGTTATCACTTAATTCACTTATCATTTTCGTCATAGTTTGATACTATACGTTTAACAAATGTACCCACCGTGGAATGTAATGTACCCAGTCATAAGGTTTTTAATAAACAGTGACTTAATGGTTTGCACGAACGATTCTAGTATAACTTCTGGGCGGTCACGTCTAGGGCATGACCCTCTAGTTCTCAATTTATACAAAATTATAGCATTGCGATACTGTTTGCTTTGCACAATGTGAAACAGCAGCAAGCCTTGCGAAAAGGCGAAGCTATTTTGAAAGGCGAGTATTTTTCAAAAATACATTGTAATATATATAAATATGTTTTTGTCGTGGAACAAGTACACCCAAACAAATGCAGTCATTTATTATAATATATTGGCAAAACTCTGCAAAAGAGTTATATAGTCTGTCTGTACAGTGTAACTTGAAGGCATCAATGCACATGAATCTCTTGAAACATGGTGGATCAATTAATTTACACCCCGTCTGTGTCTTGCTCCTATTACCAAATCCACAAGTTAAGGACCTCAACCTATATATAGGTACCCTTCTTGCACGAGACCTGTAAAAAATGTACATAATAATTTCATGCAGTCAAGTGTCGGAAAACTAGGTCCACACACTTAGCGATATCGTGAATATATATCCAAGAACTCTGTATATTGCCTCCCAGGAGGCGGGATGTTATTAGACTAACCTATAGTAGGTAGTAGGCCAGAGATATAGTATACAAAAGTACACTGGCCCAAATTAAGTAATATTATATTTCAGAATATAAAATAATTTACAATCTTGCTATTATTGAAATATAAACAAGTAACAATTATCCTTAGTTCATAAGGAGGATGAGTATACCTAAATATCTAATAGATTCGACAAAGTGTTGATTCTAGCATTGGATAAAATAGCTCCCTCTTAAAGGCCCTCTGCGCTGTTGGCTTTGGGGCCACAGGCGCCCGGAAAATGGTAAGGAAACCCCCTGGTTTCCCACAGCAAATAATGTAAAATCACGAAATAAGCACATAAATTTGTATTTCGGTTAAAAGCAGCTATGCGATGAGCTAGGGTTTCGAATTAAGTATCTGATTCCTTATAATTTACACACTGAATAGAGAAAACTGAATATTCAGAATTAAGCAATGTCTATGAATAGTTTACAGAAATTAAGCCACTTTAGCGGTCAGAACCAATAAAGTTTTAAGGCTTATGTCTACCAGTAGGCACCAGATAAAGTAAACCACTAAGAAACTACTCTTACTACATATATACAAATTTTTGAGTAAAATTAAGGTTATGATAGCTAAACATGAATTTAATTAGAATGACTCTGCAAATATTATTGATAAAGTTCTGTAGCAATTCTACACAAGAACACTACAAAGCGTCATAACTAGTGCCACAGCGCAGTGAACACATGAGTGTTGTGGCTTAAGCTCTCATAGTAACCTTCACACTTTTAAGCAAGGTTTATTTATGTACACTGACTTGCGTTCTCGTTAGTAAAGCGTTTAAAAGGGTTAAATGCATTTTATAGCTATAACTATAACCTATAACCAAGTATATGGCTTACAGTCATTAAATAAATTTAGTGATTCCCTATGACATTTCAATAAGTACCTTCTAATTTTATTAACTCTGTTTGTGGTGATAGTGATATAACGAATAATTAAAATATTCGTCTACATAATCCCGAGGGATTCTGGAAATAAGAAATGTCCTGTCCTTGTTATATTCCTGCAACTGTTTACTTTACTATTATAGATAATTATTATCAAATTTGATAATAATTGCGACGTATAAATAAAAACTACTCTAGTACTTTATTATTTTTATCTTTTCATACTTGAATTACATTACTCCTTATAACAGATGTGTATGCTCCTTGAAGAGTAGACTGACTTATCACATCTTCTTTTACCTAGTTTTCACATACATTTAAGTAAATAAGTATAGCACCCTTGTGGTGACTCACTTATTCTTTTTGAACATTTATAAGTACATTAAGTACGTATATAAAATGTTAAGTTAGTATCATAATATAATGGAATATCAAATTGTATGCTTTACTAAATACCTTTCTCCTCACAGGTGTTAAAATAAAGGGTGTACCGCATAATTAATTAAACACTCATAATATAATAATATTACATATACATAATAAGTACATGTATAATCACATTGGCTTGGCGTCTTCCCATCACCAGGCGATAACAAACACGTCTCAATATTATTATTAGGTTCCGAATAGCGGTACAGTTGTTTAATGACAGCGTTTTACACAAAAATAAAACGCTAATTAAATAACTTACCCTATTCGGAACCTAAAGTTTTAATCCTGCCTGGTGTAAATATGTATAATTTTGAGACAATGAGTTGGAAATTTGTTTTTGCGACAACCGTCAAAAAGCAAACTGCTGTGTGGTGGGAGTGTGGGAGAGAGAGGGACGTATATGCTAGAAAAGGACAATACGACCGACAACAGTGTTGCCACTCTCAATATTATTATTAGGTTCCGAACATGAAGTTATATTGTTTAAACTGGAGCGATTTGTCACTTTTTTTGCCACACTAATTTGAACCTTATCACCGAGACAGAAAGTTGTTCGTACCAGACTAGAGAAAACGGTCCACATGAGATAGAAAACCCGAGCCCTGTGTCTCACTCGCACATGTTGCCTATGTTAAAAAGATACCATTGTGGTAGAAATTATATCAATATACTACTGAAATTAATTATCTTCTTATAATATTTTAGTGCTATATTCCGATTACAGTTCTGATATCTTTTAAGTAATTTGTTAATTATTATGATGTTAATATTATTAACTGATTAAGCCAAGCATGTGTACAACAAAAAAAAACAGTAAATTGAATATGGTAGAAATTGTAGTAACTTTGAATATTAATTGGTATCCCCAACTTGATGACGTATTTTTCGTGTATTTACAAAATACGTAAATGGCGCCGCTTAGCATTTATTCATAAAATATTTTAAAAAATGGTTAAAACATGTTGTGTGTGGGGTTGTAGAAGTGAAAGCTACGCTGATTGTGGAATATCTTTTACAGGTTGGTCACAATTATTCAATTTTACGATAAAAATACAAGAATACATTGTCAAACTCATTAGGGTGACCATGATGTCGGTACGATTTAGATCGGTCTTACAGAATTATTATTACGTACTTAATGTAAAAATAAGTTTAGGTACCTAAATAGTATACTAATAAATAAATAAAGATAACTATACTTATTTCGGCATGTTTAATTATTCGGTTCACGTTATGAGAGCTAATAATTGCCAAAAATTAAATCCAAAATCCTTAGACATTACAAACTCATATTTATACATTTAGGGTTAGGATTCTGGTGGCATTTTTAGCACAAGTAGTGCAGTGGAGTCGCCATTGTATTTTTTTTATTTGAATAAATGAATAACTGAATGATAAAGCCATATATTATGTAGATTTCAAAATATTTCATGTAAATAAATTTTACTATTTAACTAAAATGATTATGTATTCAAGACCTTGAACAACTTGCAACTGGAATTAAAGTTTCAAAATCTTGCATGTTATCTTCATCTGATGTGAAATGGTTGTCAAGATTATGAAAAGCATACACTATGGCAATTTGTTCCATATTCCCTGGCGTTATACGATTTCTCAACTTGTGAAAAATCCAGTTGTGTGTCGAGAAAGATCTCTCTACGTCCACCGATGTTAACGTAGCATTCCTCAGAATTTGAGCATGATTGCCAAAATCAACCATGTCTCTCACTACGTCAAAGTCCGGACTTCTATTTAATACAAGTTCTAACTTATTTCGTACAGTTTCAGTTCCAGGCAATGCCAATGTACTCCTTACGATGTCAGTTATTAGGAACGATTCATGGATTTGAATATGTGTACACTCTAATTTTGATTAATTGATTCTGGTATAATGCTATAGCAGTTTTTTATAAAATCCAACTTGTTTTTTAAATTTCTATGGCCAAATAAAGCTTGAACCTCTCTGATTGCCATAGCATCCCTACTATTTAACCGCATTACAATGCGTTTTATATCTTCAAAGTAGGTAGCATAATAAAAACTAGCTTCTAACCAGGTGCCCCATCTAGTAACCACTGGTTCTGGTGGTAACGGTATGTTCGGAGCATATTGCCTAAAAGTTCGGATGCGATGAGGGGATTTCAAAAATATTTTTTTGACATTTGATATCAAAGTATTTACTAAACTGTTTTCCGATCGAATTTGCTCCGCGACTCTATGTAGACCGTGAGCTAAACAAGTTACATGTTTAACGTTCAAATATGTCTTCTTTAAAATTTTACCAGCGGCAATCATATATGCGGCACTGTCTGTGCAAAAGATCAAGAATTTATTTATATTAACTGTGTAGTTATCTTCCCATAAAAACCTTAAACTTTCGTCAACTATAGAAGCAATTGTATTGGCATTAACTAGGGTCACAACTTTACAAGCTAACAAATAAGGTTTTTGTAAATTGTCTTCCAAAGATTTCACAATTACATTTACGACAGGATTCCCAAGAGCGCCAAGTGTTTCATCTATAGTTAACCATAAATTGCAATTGAAAAATGTGAATCTTATTTTGTTAACTATAGTCGCGTATATTCTTGACAAATATACTTTTCTCAAAAGACTTTGTTCGGGTAACTTTTTGTTATTTGTGCATTTGCAGCAAATATATTTATCGAAAAACTTCCGAAACTCCGGGTGATTTACCCTATTCCACGGAATATTGCACGCAATCAGAAATATGCACAAGTCATAAACAAAGCCATCTTGGTCGCCGCAGTTCAGTCTATGGTGATTGCTGTTAATATGTTTTAGTATATTGTACTTTTTCATCTGCGTGAGACGTACGTTACATGCCGAACAAAAGATAGAATTGCTCTCTTCGCTATAAGTAAGTTCTTGGTATAGTTCAATCCATCGCAGAATTGTTTCAGTTTGCGGAGAACTCATTCTATTTCGTTATGTAAATTATGTTGAAGATAAAACGAAATTGCGTTACTTCTCACAAATTAATGAAAATATTTCTGATTTGTCGAACTTGACAGAAACATAACGTCAATGATACAAGAGTTGGTTGCCGGGACTTTTTGGTCGACCAAAAAGAAGAAATAGGTTTGTAATATAAATTATACATACAAGTTAGGCTACAAGTTGTATGTAACTAATAAATTTTATTATGCATTATTGATTTATCTTATCATTTATCAATCATTTATTCATTCATTCATTCAATCAAAAAAAATATAATAACGACTCCATTGCTCTATGTTCACCCAATGCCACCAAAATTCCTAACTCTATACATAATATTTAATTACTGAAACGTTAATTCTAACTATTTATATATATGTAATCGATTCTATATAGGTTGAACACATATTTCCGACCGTATACAACGGCGGCAAATTTGAAAATTTTGTTGCAATTACAGATCTACGATGACGCTTACGCTTAAAGAATAGCTAAAGTATGCAAAAGGGAAGTCATCACGTATATTAACACACCATGAGTATGATATTGATAGTGATAGGTATTTTGTTAAATTATGAAGAGCATAAATAGTGTAAGATGCCGGTTTACGCTACGTCTTACGTAGGCGAACAACGCGCGAACGCGGCGCGGCGCGGCGCGGCGAAAGCGGCCGCCGCCGCGCCGCGCCGCGCCGCGCCGCCTGACATTCGCGTGCAAATCGCGCCGCACCGCGTTCGCAACGAGATCGCTTACGTAGGACACTTCTATGGGCATCAAAGGATTGATTTCGCCGCGCCGCGCCGCGCCGCGTTCGCGCGTTGTTCGCCTACGTAAGACGTAGCGTTACACGGTTAAATGTAAGTTTTTATTTCGTTGTGTGCTAATACACTCGGCGTCACAGAAATCGCACACCCGCGGATTTTTGTTTCAAGCCGTTATAAACCTTATGTTGTTGAAGGTAAAGTATGAGTGTGTGGGATCATTTTAAAGAGAATTTAACCCTTCATTTAAAACAATGCAATAGTTACTAAAGAGTAAAAAGGCACTTTTTTTAATAAGAAATAAAAATCGTATATTCATGCAAAAAAATCAACAAATTAAAACACAATAAAATCAACAAATATCGGAATACAAATGCCTAAAACTAAACTTAAAACCAAGTGTTGCCTCCTCTGGCCTTAATGACTGCCTCCATGCGAGCCTTCATGGACCTCACGAGAGTCACGACGTACTCTTGAGGAATAGCATCCCACTCTTCAATGACGGAATCTCGAAGCTGTTCCAGGGTCGCAGGTGCAGGATTACGTGACCGCACCTTCCGTTTTAGCTGATCCCAAAGGTGCTCTATGGGATTCAGGTCCGGACTCCTTGCTGGCCACTGCATGACGGTGATCCCAACCTGATCAAGGTAGTCCCGAACAATCAACGCTGTGTGGGAGCGGGCGTTATCCTGCATGAATGTGAATCCAGGACCGACAAATTCGGCGTATAGAACCACATGGTCCTCCAGGATCTCTGTGATGTACCGATGAGCAGTCATGGATCCCTGGCCTCGACCACCACCAGTGCGGGAAACACAAACGAGCTCGGTTTTGCCGGCGAGGGAAATGCCACCCCAGAACATGCAGGATCCTCCTCCGTATCCGACGGTTTTTCAAGACAGGCCTGTGAATAACGTTCCCCTTGCCTCCTGTACACTTTTCTGCGCCTATCGTTGCAGAACAGGCACACCCTGGTCTCATCGGAGAAGAGGACAGCCTTCCATTGGTCGACCGTCCAATCCTTGTGTTCGCGAGCAAACTCACGTCTGACTCGCCGATGCTCTGCCGTCAATTTGGGACCCGTAGCCGCTCTATGGGGCATGATCTTCTTCTCCCGCAACCTTCTTCTTACTGTAGAGACACTCACCACCGTTCTCCGAACTGCTTGCAGCTGCTGCTGCAGCTGGACAGCGTTGGAGAAACGGTTCCGCAAAGACGTCGACACAATAAAGCGGTCGTCTCTTTCGGAAGTGCAGCGTTGTCCTCCGGATCCAGGCTTCCTGGTGAAACGTGCTATTTTAAAGGGGTTAAATAAATTGCAAAGCTCCGGCTTGTTCAAAGAAAGCTATAGCACGTTAGCACAAAAAAAATGAAATTAAATACTTAGTAAAAATGTGGTGTCTAAAATTGCTTGCTAGAGGAACCTAATTTGGGAGATGAAAAAGCGAACACAAATTATATTATAGAAACTTTATTAATCCTAAGATCTTGCCAGTGGTAAGTTAGTGATTTAATCCTAACCTGCGAATCTGTGTGAACCTTTAACTTGATTTGACGACACCTAATTTTAGAACTTAGCTCAGTGGAAAGCTGGGCCGCTTAGCAGGTCCAGAATAAAGCTTCACACAGAATTCTACTTATTTAAGAACTAATTTATTTTAATACTAAATACTATGTACCAGGATTTTCAAATGTCTTTATCTTACTTTAGTGGTTGCTCAAAATTCTAAATTTACTCTAAACTTTGCAGCTGGCGCTGATGCCCTACTAAATTAAATCATGGAAAGGACCGACCTCAGAATTTAAACGTTCCTCAGATGCAGCGGGGTGACAGGCTGCTTTCCCCGGTGAAGCTAAATGCTGAGCTGTGACGTAGAGCTCAGGGGCCGCGCACGTGGTACCAAAGTGACGTGGCAGAGGCAGATGGCGTGCTTAAATTCCTCGCTCCAGGAGGTCTCCAAAACCAAATTGACTTCTAGGATTTTGAAGCTTTTGAGATAAATTACTCAACGAATGAAATAAATGAATGGATAAATAAATGGATAAATCCCGGCTCCTGAAAACCGAGAAAAGGTTATATTAGCCTACGTCCTTTATGGCCGCTAGAAAAGAGATGAAACCATTGGAAATTTGGCTCACCGCAGTGGTAGCTGCTAAGCCTTCTGGCGGAGAGCTCCCTTCCCTCGAGCAGGAGTCTCTCTGCAAAGAACCACAATCTGGTTAAGAACAAACCCACAACGTCTCGCGCCATTGTGGAGTTGATCACCACGAAATTTAATTTCTACTCACTCAGTGGAGCTTCCGAAGGACTCAAGCCGTTTCCATCTTTCAGACCACCATGCCGAAAGTGTGGTCTTCCCACAAATTGGGCTCTTGCGAGCGAGTGTCCCCAGAGGGGTTCCCAAATCAAATGTGCCTATCATTCTCGAATGATCTCCAATATGGAGTCCCTGAGAGCCCTATTAACAAAAGGTAGGGTGGCAGTCCCTTGAAGACACAAATCCTTCGAAAATTCTGTCTGAATTATTTAGACAATTTCACTCCTGAGCCTAAGAAATATATTTTTATCATTAAATCTAATATTGTTTCATTCCAGAGCCACTTCGTAAGTCTGTAATATCTAAGTTTTGTTTTAAATCAAAATTGTTTTTTATCTTATAAATCCTACCTACTTCATACAAAGTTTTCCTGGAGTGACAACATAAATATCTCAAGTTTTAATTATTTTTAGTCATATGACAACCCCGACAACAGATAAGCATCGAGAGGTGCATCTGAATGCAACAGATTATGCATAGAAATGCAATCAATGAGGTTTGTTTTGGACACCGTTAAAAACGTTGAAATAAGAAGAGGTATTTTTCTTTTAATTATCAATCGACCCAAAATATTTATATTAAATTTAGAAAAATGTGCTACGTTACAATACCCCCCTCCCCGATTTTAAGGTTCAACGTAGGTGAACCGCTCGCTGTCCTCAGCGACTCGGATCCTACAAATAAGTTTATTGGACCAGACCAACAACACGCCAAAGGCAAGAAAACTAACCTAATAAACAAGCTAATCAAATTGAACAAAAATCTAACGCGGCTTCGAGATTTTGTCCAACAGGAGTCTAAGGACTCTACTCTATATATCTTGAAAAAAAATCTATCGTTTCCACAAACATGGAACAACCGAATCTAAAAACAAACGACCAAAAAAGAAAATCTCGAACCCACGTTAACATACGGAAGGTGAAAAAAAACTATGCGGCCATCTGCGCAACACATAGAAAAAAACCTCCGTTATACCTTACAAACCAGTGAACAAACCGTTGGCCTTCTCAGCACAACGCGGAAAAAGCTTGTTGTACTGAGAAAGCCAATTCCAACCGCCAGGACCGATGTTCAGCATTCATCAATATAATCTCTCCTTGTCCGGGCAAAATGATGAAGTCTGGGTAATAAACCATCACCCGACTCCAACAACCATAAATCCAAACCGGAAAACAATCCAACAAAATCTAAGTTTCAAACCATCAACGTTGCTAAATTGAGTTTTAATCTCTACCTAAAAAATTTGTCCCCGACTGACTTGTCGGTGGAAACGAAACGTCCCAAATCATGTTGCACAACACCCCCAAAAAAAACACGGTATACCTAAACAAAACGAGGTACGGCAACATGCGAAATAGTACTATAAAAAAAATCATTAGGACTTACGCCTAACGACACGTGATTTAAAAAAAATATACGCTAAGTTAAAAATACAAAGTACTATTTCGATGTTTGTCGGGTATGGTAAGTACCGGACAAAGCGTAACAATGCGTTACCATTTGGTCATATTAAAGATAGCTCCGATGTTGGGGTTGAGAGGTACCTAGCAGGTGAGTGGTTTGTCGTCCTTGGCGGCACGACGACTGGTACAAGACGAGGGATCGTGCGTCCAAGGATAACTTTTCCAAACTCTAAAACCATACTAAGTCCTATAGTCCAAATCGCTCTGAGACTGAGCACAGCTTCGATCGCGCCTAACATACATCACGCACTAACAAATTCAACCATTCATCGCCCATGCAAAAATAATAACGTAACAGTTTTACTGTTCGCCACGTTCCGAACAAAATTCGTGAATTAAATATTTACCGAATATTTAACACTACTAACGATCTCAACCGTTTTTGTTATGTTATGAGAGGTAGGTGATAGTGGTTGTCAACCCTGGCGGCAAGACGACAAGCCTTAAGAGACTCGGGGTCTTGCGTCCAGAGATAACTTCCACCTCAAAACCTAACTTCCATTTCCTACTTAAAATCTTTAATATGCCACGACCCAATTGGGTGACCGTCTAGCCTTTCAAGCTCATAAACCAAAGGAGATAAAACCTTTTTAACTCTGCACGGTTCATACTTAGGTGCGAGTTTTGACATAACAAACTTAGAGGCGTCACTTTGCGTATAAGTACGCTTGTGAACAATGTCCCCTACTGAAAACTTCGCCTCTCGGCGTCTCAAATTGTAATATTTGGCATTTGTTTCATGTGCTTGCAGCATACGTAACCTAACCTGCTCAAAAATGTCTCTCATACAACCAAATTCGCCTGCATACTCCTCTCTAGGCATACCCACATCGTACTGTTTATCAGTATCTTTATAAAACGAGCCGTTAATGACGGGTTCCCTAGCGTGCACTAAAAAGAAAGGAGAATACCCGGTGGTCTCACTTACTGCACTGTTTATCGCAAACCTGATTTGGTGCAGCTTTTCGTCCCATGTACGGTGATTGTCCTTTACGTAAGACGCTACGGCGGTCATCACTACCTTATTATAACGCTCGACTAAATTTACCTGCGGAGTATAGCGCGGGCCATAAAAAATGTTAGGTACGTTGTAGCGTTTCAATAACTGCTTAAACTCTGATCCCGTGAATTGCGTTCCATTGTCTGCAATCACGGTTTCAGGCACGCCATGTTCCAAAATGACATGGTTTTCAAAATGCTTCGCCACCAAAGCGCTAGTAGCGCGGCGAAGTGGAAATAACAGTGTGTGTTTAGAAAAGCAACATGTAACAACAAATAAAAATGTATAACCTGCGCGAGAGCGCGGCAGTGGACCGACGAGATCTATACTAACTACCAACCATGGTCGTCGACATACCTTTGGCTGTCCCATGAGGCCTGCAGTCGGTTTCTGCGAATGCTTGTACGCTGCACAAACATCGCACGCTTTTACGAACTCGACTACATCCTTATACATACCGGGCCAAAAGTAAGTCAACGCCAACCGGCGATGAGTTTTAAAAACACCTAAATGCGCAGCAGTTGCCTCGCAATGATTTTGCTGCAAAACTCTCTTACGATCACACTTCTTCACCACTTCCTTCCAATCGAACTCTCGCAACAAATTATACTTTGACTTTGAAAGTCTAAAAAGTTTCCCGTCTTTTAAACAAAAATTTGGAAAATTTGCGGGAAAAGATCTACAACCATTGAAGATCTTATCATACCATTCATCTGGCTCAACGTCATCATTTGTCACGTTTATTGCATCTACTTGCATGAGTCTTGACAGTGCGTCAGGCACAACGTTAAGCGATCCCTTTCTGTGCTCAATCTCAAAGTTGAATTGAGACAGTCTGCAACCCCAACGAGCTAACCTCCCTGACGGGTTTTCAAGATTCATGAACCATTTGAGTGACGCGTGATCCGTGATCACTTTAAACTTACGTGAGCCTAAATATGCCTGAAATTTCTCAACTGAAAATATGACCGCAAGAGCCTCCCTTTCAGTGGCGCTGTAATTTCGCTCACTTTTGTTTAGGGCGCGGCTAACGTATGCGATCGGATGCTCAACCCCCTGGATGGTCTGGGAAAGCATTCCACCGATTCCGTATGAAGACGCATCACAATGTACTGAAAATTCTTTTTCAAAATCCGGTACCGCCAAAATGGGTGCCGTCACTAGAGCGTTCTTCAAAATTTTAAATGCTTCCTCTGCTTCCGCAGACCACTCGAAAGGTGGCGCCTTCTTGCCCTGTGACGTAAGTTTATTCAAAGGAGCGGCTATCGATGCGAAATTTCGGATAAACCGTCGATACCAGGAACACGTTCCTAAGAATGCCCTTACGTCACGCGCATTCGTGGGTGTGGGGAAGTTTAGAACGGCAGAAACCTTGTCAGGATCAGTACGCAACCCGAACTCGTCCACGACGTAACCGAGGTATTTTATGGACTGCCTGAAAAACTTAGATTTCTCGAAATTAATTGTCAAATTCGCCTTTTCCAACTTCGCCAACACACGATTTAGCAAAAGCAAGTGCGTCTGAAAATCTGATGAGCAAATAACGATGTCATCGATGTAACAAAAAGCTAAACCGGTTTCGATGTCACCTGTCAAATTGTGATCAATAAGGCTGTCCATCAGCCTCTGCTGACGCGCAGATGCGCCGCAGAGACCAAAAGGCATGACCTTGAACTTAAACATTCCACGACCGGGCACGCAAAAACTTGTCTTTTCCTGTGATGTTTCAGCTAACGGGATCTGCCAGAATGAGGAACTTAAATCGATCGATGTTAGGTATTTCGCTTCCTTCAAACTATCCAAAATCTGGGGTATATACGGAATGGAATACGAATCTCCCTTTGTGACCGCATTTAATTTCCTGCAATCTAAACAAAATCGCCAATCACCGTTAGGTTTTCTAACTAAAAGAGCCGGGTTATTCCACGGACTCTCACAGGGTGTAACTACGTCCAATTTTAACATGCGGTCTAACTCGGAGGCTAAAGCAGCGCGTTTTTCCGGCGATAACGGGTACTGTTTCGTTTTGATGGGCGTGGCAACACCAGTATCGATAACATGCTCCGTCAAGCTGGTTCTGCCAAGCCCCTTCTCCTCGAACGAAATGTTTTTAAATTTCCCTACGACGGTGTCCGCGAGTTCCCTCTCGGCCGCAGTTAAATGCTCGTAAGACCGAATCGTGTGTACTTGTTCTGCACTTAAACCGTTACAACTAAAATAATTTTCCGGTGGAGTCATGTGTTCCGCATTTTTTAAACATTCAGGCAATAAATCAAAAGCTTTCCAAAAATCATACCCTAAAATAACGTAATTTACGATCGAGGGTATTACTACAAACTTTATTACTTTCGTAGTATTTTCAAACGTAACCGGGACGAAAATGTACCCAATCGACTCGCAATTTACTCCATTTGCGACCCTACACGAACTAGAGTACGCTTCCTGAAATGTAAAACCAAATTTGACAAAATCTAAATGTGCATTGTTCCCTAAAACTGACAATGCTGAACCACTATCGGCCAATCCATAAATCTCAAAATCATTCGCTTTAAATTTCAAATATGGTCTAATATCATCTTTATTTGGAGCAAACAGAATCGTAGCAATCGAACTAGCATTTTTATTTTGTTCAATCGATTTAAACTTTAATCGATTCGATTGACACTTGCTACGATTCAACCTTAGGCGTTTTTTGACTGTTGTTGCATTGGTTTTGTAACGTTACCCTTCTGACAGATTTCACATTCCGATCTGATTGTGTTTGTTTTGCCACAGCCAAAACAGCTATACGAATTTAATTTAGGCTTTTCTTTACACAATTTAAAATTATGATCCGGTTTACCACATTTGTAACAAACTCCACGATGTGGTTTCGAAAACGTCGCGTCCGAAAACCTTGGTTGCTGTTTTCGCTGTGAAAAGGAACTATCCGACTTGGTCGCGAAGCTTGAGCTTTGTTTAGCAGCGATGGCATTCACCTGAGGTTGCTTGGCACTGGAGCCTTTATAAACATGATCACGACAAAGTGTATGCTCGCTGACCTTGGGCGGTTCTACAAATAATTTCGCCCTTTGCTGTGAAAACTCAACCTTGCGACAATAAGCCTTCAGTTCGGCGACCGACTTAATATCTACCAATGCCAACTGCTGAGTAAAATGTGGGCGAATGTTGTGCAACAAGATGTCCAGTTTCGCCTCCTCCGGTAAGTCTGATTTTAATCTAGCAAACATTCCTGACATTACCGCAAAATATAAGTGGATGGGTTCGTTTTCCCCCTGCGTTCTAGCTTGAATTTCCTGTCTCAGCCTAAAATCATAGTCACCGGGGACAAACTCATCCAACAAAAGTGACTTTAAATCCTGCCAACTTGAAACCGAACCCTTGACACCTCTGAACCACAACAGTGCCGAGTCTACAAATAAATGTGGTGCCGCCCTAAATAGTTTGGCATCTGAAACCCCATTTGCTTCTTTTAGTTCCTCCACACGCTCCAAAAATGAGCGCGGGTCTGTCAAACCATTAAATTTAACCTGCCATTTTGAAATATTCAAATCACTAGAGCACTGAACCTGCATTTCCCTAATACCGCTTGTTAACATTTCAGAACTATTGCCGAAGATCAAAGGATTTGGATTTGAAACCTCCGCGCTGCCGCTGGGTGTTGCTGAACTTGAACCTGGACCCTCAATCTTCGCCAATAAACTCTCAAGCTTGGATTGCAAACTAATCTTCAATTCTAGCAATGTCTGGTTGCGTTCCGGCTGAACCCTGGCCAGACGATGATAAATATGGTACCCGAGGGCTTTAGCGCGACTTAAAGAATACCTCTCCTTTGTCTCACAATATTTGTCAACAATGGAAGCCAAATCGATCACTTTCTCCGAGACAATGCCTAGCTCTGACTCTGCTGACAGTTCAGTCTCCACTATGTCCTCGCTAGGAGCTTCTAAAATAAGAGACCTAAGTTGCTTTCTCAAAGCGTCAACCGTGGTTGCAGGAGTTTCCGACCGAATTTGAACCTCATAAATCAACTCATCCTTCAAAAGACTGTGAAATTGAATGCTGCGCTCCATTTTTAACTAGTGTATAAACTACTGTATTGAAAATTCTGGTATTAACAATATGTATTGTATGTATGACTGTATCACTATGTTGTTTTCTAACAAGATTAAATAATATTAAATAGTGTACTATTTTCTTTAAACCAATCTTAATCTACAAATAATGTAACTGTAATCCTTAATGAGTAAAGTATTTTTCCTACCGAAAATAATTTCTAACTGACAGGTGTACACTTTCAAACGTCAACTTTCTTTTTAAATTTGCAAAGTGAAAGCTACTATGAAATTGGTTCCAAACAATACCACAAACTTCCAAGAAAGTAATATTTCCAACAAAATCCAATACCGTTTACTTTAAATATGTAACAATGAGTTGACACTAAAGAAATTTAAGGGAAATGTAAGCAAATACTATAAATTAATTGTTATTTCTCAAATTCGAATATCTTTGTAATAAGTCCGTACTACAAAAGAATGCACAAAAACCTTTTTAAATTTCAATTTTTACGCTTAAAAACAACCAAATTTAAAACAAATGTCGAAATTAAATCTTAATATCTAAAATGAGTGAAATTTCCTAGCATGTGCTTGGTGCAAAGTACAAAACCACGTTATTTTTTACGGTTGGCAATAACCTCAAAAATCAAAAAATTGCTTGTCACTTTCTCTTCCAAAAAACATCAAATAAATTGCAGCAAACCAGCAAGATTGCAATCAAATCTTCAAATTACTATATCTAAAGACTATTTAATGAATAAAGAGCAACCAAGACTAAACAAAAAGGTGAGTAACACAGTAAATATTTCACAACTTTCCTGGTACATGAAATTTCACAAGATTCCTTTAGCAAGTTTATACCCAGGGCGCCAGTGAAACGTGCTATTTTAAAGGGGTTAAATAAATTGCAAAGCTCCGGCTTGTTCAAAGAAAGCTATAGCACGTTAGCACAAAAAAAATGAAATTAAATACTTAGTAAAAATGTGGTGTCTAAAATTGCTTGCTAGAGGAACCTAATTTGGGAGATGAAAAAGCGAACACAAATTATATTATAGAAACTTTATTAATCCTAAGATCTTGCCAGTGGTAAGTTAGTGATTTAATCCTAACCTGCGAATCTGTGTGAACCTTTAACTTGATTTGACGACACCTAATTTTAGAACTTAGCTCAGTGGAAAGCTGGGCCGCTTAGCAGGTCCAGAATAAAGCTTCACACAGAATTCTACTTATTTAAGAACTAATTTATTTTAATACTAAATACTATGTACCAGGATTTTCAAATGTCTTTATCTTACTTTAGTGGTTGCTCAAAATTCTAAATTTACTCTAAACTTTGCAGCTGGCGCTGATGCCCTACTAAATTAAATCATGGAAAGGACCGACCTCAGAATTTAAACGTTCCTCAGATGCAGCGGGGTGACAGGCTGCTTTCCCCGGTGAAGCTAAATGCTGAGCTGTGACGTAGAGCTCAGGGGCCGCGCACGTGGTACCAAAGTGACGTGGCAGAGGCAGATGGCGTGCTTAAATTCCTCGCTCCAGGAGGTCTCCAAAACCAAATTGACTTCTAGGATTTTGAAGCTTTTGAGATAAATTACTCAACGAATGAAATAAATGAATGGATAAATAAATGGATAAATCCCGGCTCCTGAAAACCGAGAAAAGGTTATATTAGCCTACGTCCTTTATGGCCGCTAGAAAAGAGATGAAACCATTGGAAATTTGGCTCACCGCAGTGGTAGCTGCTAAGCCTTCTGGCGGAGAGCTCCCTTCCCTCGAGCAGGAGTCTCTCTGCAAAGAACCACAATCTGGTTAAGAACAAACCCACAACGTCTCGCGCCATTGTGGAGTTGATCACCACGAAATTTAATTTCTACTCACTCAGTGGAGCTTCCGAAGGACTCAAGCCGTTTCCATCTTTCAGACCACCATGCCGAAAGTGTGGTCTTCCCACAAATTGGGCTCTTGCGAGCGAGTGTCCCCAGAGGGGTTCCCAAATCAAATGTGCCTATCATTCTCGAATGATCTCCAATATGGAGTCCCTGAGAGCCCTATTAACAAAAGGTAGGGTGGCAGTCCCTTGAAGACACAAATCCTTCGAAAATTCTGTCTGAATTATTTAGACAATTTCACTCCTGAGCCTAAGAAATATATTTTTATCATTAAATCTAATATTGTTTCATTCCAGAGCCACTTCGTAAGTCTGTAATATCTAAGTTTTGTTTTAAATCAAAATTGTTTTTTATCTTATAAATCCTACCTACTTCATACAAAGTTTTCCTGGAGTGACAACATAAATATCTCAAGTTTTAATTATTTTTAGTCATATGACAACCCCGACAACAGATAAGCATCGAGAGGTGCATCTGAATGCAACAGATTATGCATAGAAATGCAATCAATGAGGTTTGTTTTGGACACCGTTAAAAACGTTGAAATAAGAAGAGGTATTTTTCTTTTAATTATCAATCGACCCAAAATATTTATATTAAATTTAGAAAAATGTGCTACGTTACACTGGTGAAGCTTCTAGTCCTCTGGAATCGATGAACTGCTCGGAGAACTCGGAAACGGCTTATGTTGAGTTACCGAGCAACCGCAGACTGCGTCATTCCTGATTCCACCAGGGCTACTGCTTGAGCTGCTTCTGCTTCCGTGGTATCCATTTTCTTGGGGTGTTTTCTTTCTCCAGCTGTTCCGGTGTGACCTCTGTGAACTCTGGATACCGAATGACCCATATTCCACTTTTACCCCCCCCCCCCCCCCCTTTTAAACCTATCCAAGGTAACGCAACTAGCGACCCTTACAACGCGTATTGTAGGTGTTCTTTCAGGACGCCGTAATTTCGTGATTATTATTATTTTTCCCAAAAATGCTTTATTCATGTTTTAATGCTTATTAATTGTGCTTTTAAATGATATATATATTGTGAGGGTATAATACATATGATAAGAGCTATATTCGCTTAAAACAAAAATCGGTGGGTGTGCGATTTCCGTGCCGCCGAGTGTATTTTATCATTTTAGTCAATAATCAAGATAATTTCGTGTAAAAACATAAATTGTTACGCAACGCAAATTGTTAGGGCTTGACAAAATGACTAGTATCGACACAGAATAAATAATAGTACTACCGTACAGAAAGGAAGCTTCCTACAAAACCGAAGTTTGACAGCGGTTCAGGGTCGAATCATACTATCCCTTTCTAATATATGGCACTATCCCTTTCGGCTATTTAGGGTTGTCAAAATTTTAGTGATTATCTTATCTGTGGTCGTGCACGCAAAAGGAAGTCAAGTGGTGCCAACCCTAAAAATTGCTCGGAGCAATGCTGAGCCGAGCGGAGCTGAGTTAGGCCGAAGTCAGGAGTTTCGCACCCCTGGTATCGATAACCAGTCGGCATAGTAATAATAACTACAAAGTTATTTGCGAAACAAGTGTTAAAAGTAGGAATTAAATTCGCAATGAGTGGTGATTAATTAAAACACGACCGATGGCAGTGTTTTTGATCGATACGATTTGCGAATTACCTAGTTACCTAGTGCAACTACAACGTTTTACCCGACCCTGGATATCTGTCTCGCTCTCTCTTATAGCTGTGTCTTTGATGGACGTACGGCGGACCACCTTCCTCACAATCGACCATGATCGCATTGATCACGATCCAATACGCTCATCCCATCTGTAATAGATTTTATAACGACTAAAAGCTTTTATAACGACTAAATTTAGTAAGGTTGTGTGAAGCGTTTTACAGAAGGGAAAATGACTATCCATCTCTTTTCTGGGGCAATTATACTAGCATAGGGAAAATACAGTATTATTCTCTCTGATTATGTGCGAATGAGAAAAGAACCTGGCCAAACTATATAATCCATCTTAAGTCTCCTCCACACTCGTGCGCGAATCGCGGCGCGAAGCCGCGAACGTAAGTGTGGCGTCGATTTTCGCAGACAGCGAAATCGACTCCACACTCGCGTTCGCGGCTTCGCCCGCGATTCACGCGCATAGTCTGGAGGGGGCTTTATGCTAATATCCCACATTCATGTGACTTATGGTCACCCTAATTAGAAAGCGATGCAGGGCTCAGGTTTAACCTCTCATGTGGACACACTTTTTGGCCAGTGTACACAATCCGGATTATTAATTCTAAATCCGTGGTTCCGAATAGGGTAAGTTATTTAATCAGCGTTTTATTTTTGTGTAAAACGCTGTCATTAAAAAAAGATACAATACATCTGAAGCCCCCTCCAGACTATGCGCGTGAATCGCGGGCGAAGCCGCGAACGCGAGTGTGGAGTCGATTTCGCTGTCTACGAAAATCGGCGCCACACTTGCGTTCGCGGCTTCGCGGCGCGATTCGCGCACGAGTGTGGAGGAGGCTTGACAAGGCGGTATTAAAGCTAGTCCAGACCAGGAAGTTAGATATTAATCGGGAGCGAACTGTCACTTTTTTTGTCATACTAAATTGAACCTTATCACCGAGTCAGAAAGTTGTTCGTACCAGACTAGAGAAAACGGTCCACATGAGATAGAAAAACCAGAGCCCCGTGTCTCACTCGCACATGTTGCCAATGTAAAAAAGATACCATTGTGGCAGTATTTATATCACATATACTACTGAAAGTAATTATCTTCATATACTATTTTAGTGCTATATTCCGATTACAGTTCTGATATCTTTTAAATAATTTGTTAATCATTATGATGTCAATATTATTAACTGATTAAACCAAGCATGTGCATAACAAAAAAATACATGAAATTGAATATGGTAGAAATTGTAGTAACTTTGGATATTAATTGGTATCCCCAACTTGATGACATATTTTTCGTGTACACACACACTCACACACGTGTACAATACAAGAAAACATTGTCAATCTCATTAGGGTGACTATGATATCGGTACGATTTGGATCGGTCTTACAGAATTGTTATTACGTACTTAATGTAAAAATAAGTTTACCTAAATAGTATACTAATAAATAAATAAAGATATACTTATTTCGGCATGTTTAATTATTCGATTCATGTAATGAGAGCTATATAATTGTAAAAAATTAAATACAAAGTCCTTAGACATTACAGACTTATATTTATACTTACTTACATAATATTTAATTACTAAAACGTTAATTCTAACTATTTATATATATGTAATCGATTCTATATAGGTTGGACACACATTTCCGTCAGTATACAAAGGCGGCAAATTAGAAAATTTTGTTGCAATCACAGATCTACGATGACGCTTACGCTTAAAGAATAGCTTAAGTATGCAAAAGGGAAGTCATCACGTATATGAACACACCATGAGTATGATATTGAATGATATGATATAGGTATTTTGTTAAATTATGAGGAGCATAGTGTAAGATGCCGGTTTACACAGTTAAATGTAAGTTTTTATTTCGTTGTGTGCTAATATTTTATTATTTTAGTCAATACTCAAGATAATTTCGTGCATAAACAAATTGTTACGCCACGCTACGCTAGGGCTTGACAAAATGACTAGTACTAGTCGGTATAGTATTAATATAAAGTAATTTGCGATACAAGTGTTGAAAGTAGGAATTAAATTGGTAACGAGTGGTGATAAATTAAAATACGACCGTAGGCAGTGTTTTTAATCGACACGATTTGCGAATTACCTAGTTACGTAGTACAACGTTTTACCCCATCCTGGATATCTGTCTCGCTCTCTCTCTTATAGCTGTGTTTTTGATGTACGTACGGCGGACCACACCTTCCTCACATCGACCATGATCGCGATTCAATACGCCCATCCCATCTGTATCAGCTTTTATAACGACTAAATTAAGTAAGGTTGTGTGAAGCGTTTTACAGGAGAGAAAAAAACTATATCCATCTCTTTTCTGGGACAATTATACTAGCATAGGGAAAATACAGTATGATTCTCTCTGATTATGCACGAATGAGAAAAGATCCTGGCCAAACCAAGGGCCCAACCTTTTCTGTTCTCTTTCACGACGCAGCAACTAGTATCATTTCTCTCTCCTCGCTCTTTTAAAATGCCGTTTGTCAAAAAAGGACAACCATACTGTTGACAAGGTGGACTTCAAATCAAGTGTTGCCTTTCTTGATGCGCCCAGGCTGTGTATGTGTGCGTAATAGCGTGTATGTGTGCTCTTTTAGGGATGTGAAAAGTCGATTTTAATCATGTCATATATCGATAAACGCTACACAGCGGAACGAAATAGCGATTAAGTGAAGCTTCAATATCTTCGTTAAACAAACATAATTGAAATGCTAATGGATAATGAATATATTATAATATAATAATATAATTCAATCATTGCGGAACACCTATTTTAGGAGGTATTTATGTATTTTAATTAAATATCTGAACTTTCCCTTGGTTCCCTGCTGGGGCGTGACTATAAAATTGTGATCTGATAACCACAATAAAGAATAAAAGCGTTTTTGGTCATTTTAGGTATCGTTAAGCCTTTGAAGTAAAATTAAAATTGCAAAAAATGTCGATAGTTTATCGATATGACTTTATCGACATGGCTACAGCAACGTGGGCCTCATTGTTAATCGTACACTAAACAAAAGTGGCAACAGTGACAGCTCGCTGAGACTACGTCTTTATATATTATAAGTCTATGGGCCAAACTATACATTCCATCTTATGCTAATATCCCACATACATATGACTTATGGTCACCCTAATTAGAAAGAGATGGAGGGCTCAGGTTTGATGTCTCATGTGGACACACTTTTTGGCCAGTGTACACTATCCCGATTACTCTCTACGTCCGTGGTCCAGACGGGATGAACAAATTGACCTATCAAATCGGCGTCAATCTCTTCTATAGCGGCCACACGTACAAACATGTGCAGCCCCCGTCTGGACTGGCTTTAATACCGCCTTGTAAAGCCCCCTCCAGACTATGCGCGTGAATCGCGGGCGAAGCCGCGAACGCGAGTGTGGAGTCGATTTCGCTGTCTGCGAAAATCGACACCACACTAGCGTTCGCGGCTTCGCCCGCGATTCGCGCACGAGTGTGGAGGGGGCTTAGGAAGTATTGTATCTTTTTTTAATGGTATTTTAGTAATGGTAATTGGGTAGGTAAAGTTTTTTGAAGATAGGCAAATTATATTTTTTTCCGATAGTATTTATTATAGAGTCTGTGCGGAAAGAGAAGAGTCGTGGGATTTGAGGGCGCGCCAGTGCTATTTTATGGTTTTTGCTATGCTGACAACACTGGTCACGTGATTATAGTACGACACTAAAGGTCATGATACTTGAATCCCTTTTGTTCCGGTTTTTTACCACGGCTTACTAAACGGAGCCTGGTGGTGGTGTCGGCTCATCAACTCAATCCCCTGATTTAGCGCAGGCACTAGTTTTCTTTTTAAAACACACTTGTTTTTATGTCTCAGATACTAAAAAGTGACAGTGCGATTGACAAAACTGCTAAAAGTGCTAAAACTAGTTAAGAATCTGCCCAATACAACTGTAATTTTAGTACCAAACAAGATAGAGTCTCATTTATGTACTACCTAATCTGTGCAGTCCAACAGTTATTAAAACCGGGTAAATCGGGTAGAAATTGGGCAATAGAACTGTAATTTTATCTGGGATATATTTCACCCATTGTAAACTTGACTTGTAATGTATGTGTACATTATTAATAATAAATATGGATATGAATAAAAATAGTGCATAAGGAATCATCCATTAATTACGTCTCACGAATTTCTAGGTTTTTTGACCCCTCCCCCCCTCCTTGTCACACTTGGTCACATTTTGCAAATCCCTCCCCACCTTGTGTGACGTCACATTTAGGCAATTTTGTTTTCAACGAAATCGGCAATACTAACTCGGCTGTATTTTTTTTATAAAAAAATATTTTTTGTAAAAGAAATATTAGTAATTTTATAACGCAAAACCAATTAGGAACGAAAATTACATTCCTACCTACATCATTATTTAAATCTACAGCGATTAAAAAAATATAAATTAATTTTCGGTTACTGATGAATATTGATGAAGTTAAAGTGACGTCACAATGTTTGTGACTCCCCCCTCCCCTATGTCACAACACTGCTAAATATGAAATATAATTTCGTAACTAACAGAACCTACAAATAAAGAAATATTTTATTAGAAAAAGTTTTATTCTTTGTAATCGAAGTCTGAATTAAAATATTCAATGTCACTTATGTTTGAGCTAGCTTCAGAACAGCCAGGGACACTCATAGAACTATCTTCATCTGAACTGGATGTGCTTGAATCCGGCACGTAGATTACGAATTCTTGCATATCACCTACTTAGCGGTCTTTTATTCGAGATGCCGTAGGTACTTTTACACAATCCTGAAAAAAAAAATTACATATAAATATGCATAAAATGGCAAGTATCAAGACTATTTGTCAGTTATTTTAAAGACCATGAATGACCTGCATATTTATGAATTATGAAAATTAATATATTTTGAATGAATATACTTACCGATTATGTACCGGAGACAAGTTACTTAGGGGCCTTATTAAATAGGTAATTATTTAATATTAAATACAACATCAATACCCGCGAATAGCGGAAACACGTTCCGCGACTTTTTGTAAGTCGATAGTCGGCTTTTAGCCGTTTTCTTCCCGCTGACAAAACCGAACAATGTTAAATATAATTTTCCTTGTGGTTTTATGTACGGTTTTATCGTGTTTTGAAAATATATTATACATAAAACTTGCGGTTTTTGTTAATAAATATACAATGACAGCAGTTTGTTTACTTTTTACATGACAAGGTGTCAAAGGTTTGATTGCCATATAAAATTTAAAATGTTAGTTCCCGTTTCTGCCACGACTCTTCTCTTTCCGCACAGACTCTAGCGATCACGGAAATGCAGCTCTTTTATTTTTATTTCATTTTATTGATTAATTATAATTTTTTAAATGATCGATATGACGTTTGTGAGATGGAATGGCAGATCCAAGTAATTCCTTTGCACGTAGTAAATGGGACGGGATAGAAAAAAAACGTTGTCAACTGTCAGTGTCACTTAGCTCTCATTCCCGAAAAATAACGGACAAGCCTCATGTTACCTTGCGAATTGCTATTAATGTTATCATTGAGATTTTCGACGACCTCAGCACGACCCACGGACTTCTGATTCCCCACGACATCTGCGCGTATTTGGACAAAGATTGAATTTACTTTCGATAACTTGGCACTGCATAATTATTGGACAACGTTTTCTTCCCCACCCCTACACGACGGCCCCTACGCTGACCCTTGGACAGAGTTTTGCAAGAAAAATAAGCGAGTTCATACGAGATTGCGAGCAGATTCTACAAATTTGAAATTATTATCATAACAGTGATAAGCACAATGCCGTTGAATTAGAGGAGCAATGGCCGTACAGGAGTACGTATCCGTGAAATACATAGGTACATAAAACTTTCTTCACTTGTGTTTTGATTTTTATTATTAAATTGCCATGAGCTGTTAAGTTCGTAAACAAGAAATCGGTCTAATTTTTTCTAACAATTTCAACCATCTGTTAGTTTTGTGTGGTTATCCTCATTTTATGAATGTTGTTCTTATTTTCAGGTGGATGTAAACATTCATTGGCGGTATTATACTGATGGCTAATTAGAACCATTGAGCCATGACATACTTCCTTGCAGTGTTATTCGGCTAAGCCTCGAGCATCCTGTGAATCTGAAGGATATAATTATTTCCATAAAAAAGAGCAATCGAATTAGGACCAAGATATCCCGAGAATCTAAAGACATTTTATAAAAAATGCAATAAAATGAAAATGGGAGACTCTCTTATTTTAACAATGTTACAAGATCATGACAATGTTATTATTATTATTGTGGTGTTGTGGGCCTTTGAGTGTCGCATCGACCAGCATTGATCTATTGTGACGGCCCTTTAAAGTTCATTACTAATGCCCGTTGCATCCAGAAAGTTCCAGATTCTTTGGGCCGTAATGTTCTGTACCTCATAGGGTTGCACTACGTGTCGCCCTAGGTAGGTACTTCTTTTTGACATTAGTGGTCCACAAGAGCAGAGAATGTGCATTGCAGTCTCCTCTGACTCCTGACAGAACCTGCATGTCGCATCTTGTTTCTTCCCAATTTGAAACATATGTTTATTCAACTTACAGTGTCCAGTCAGTATTCTGGTCACCGCGCAGGTTTTGTGCCTTTTGAGTCCTAAAAGCTCCTTAGCAGTTCTGCTGTTGAACCCTTTGATTAGAGCTTTCGAGTGTTCTTGTCCTTTAACGAACTTCCACCACTCGGTTGCTCTCGTTTTTTCTAACTTGCTGAGCAGAGAATATGCATCCCGTTTTGTGATTCCACAGAACGGTTCTGGGCCGACCAGGGGTGTGTCTGGGCCCTTTCTAGCAAGTTCGTCCGCTTCTTCGTTTCCGTTAATGTCGGAGTGCCCTGGTACCCATCTAAGTGTGACCTTGTTGGAGTTAGCCAGTGCATTTAGGTTTGTTTTACAGTTCTGGACTAGTTTTGAGTTTGACTCAAGGGATTCTAGTGCCAGCAGAGCAGCCTGGCTGTCTGAGTTGATGTAGATATGCTGGTGTCTTAGGTTTCTATCCAGGTTGATCTCCGCACATTTGTTGATGGCGAAGACTTCTGCCTGGAAGATTGAGGCCTGTGTGCCCATGCTGACGCTAGCTCTGAGCTTAGGTCTCTCACCATAGATCCCACATCCTACATCATTGCCTTTTTTGGAACCATCTGTATACCAAACGTGGCTTCCCTCTTCGACGTACATTTGGTTGTTGATCCATTTGTCTCTAGGAGGTATTTCTACTGTGTACAGTTTGGTGAGATGACATTCGGTGTGCGTGTCATCAGTGGGCATGCTAAGGGTTCTATTTGCAAAAACCCAGGCCTTTAGATTGGCTAATGCCTGAGAGCGCCATTTTGGCCTGTTTAGCGTGCATATTCTGTAGACGCACTGCTTGGCCTCCTTTTGCACCTGCAGGTGGAGTGGTATGATGTCTAGCAGTGCATCTAGGGCCGCTCCCGGTGTCGAGGAGAAGGCGCCTGTTGCTGTTAAACAAGCCGTGCGTTGCAGGCTGTTTAGAGTGTCTATTGCTGTCTTTTGGTTGGTTTTGTTACACCAGACTGCGGAGGCGTAGGTGACAATTGGCCTCACTACCGCTGTGTATAACCACATAGCAATTTTGGGTCTTAAGCCCCATCTTGCTCCTGCCATTCGACAGCATGACCACATGGCCATTTTTGCTTTTTGCATAATGTTTCTCAGGTGAGGGTTCCAAGTTAACTTTTGGTCAAAAGTGACCCCTAGATACTTGACCTCATCCGAGAACATCCGAGAAATGACAATGTTATGGTCCATACTTATTAAAATTTTAAAACCAACATGTCTTTATCTTTGACTTGAAAATGTACAAATGATTTGGGTTAAGTTTTATGAAATGCAACTTATGCTAAAAATCTATTATAGCGGAGTCAGTTATGAAGTTGACCCAAAAAATTTTTATTAAGCTATGAGCTTCATCACATATGATCTTTGAGTAATTCTAAGCATTTCAAGCCTGGGAGGCAATAAGGGGAGGGGGGGTACAAAGATGGCCGCCACCCGTCATCATTCAAAAGAATCTGTTCTGGTCCTGGTGGCTACTAGGGCAAGTTTGGTATCATTTTCGTATAAACCGGAGACGTAGAATTCATTGCTGACATTTGTTTTTTTCAGCTTCATAGTAATTTTACAAGAAAAACGTAAAAAGATGAGAATTTAGGATGGAGATATTTGCTTTGAGAGCTAATAACTTTTGTATAGTGGCCAAAAATATCATATAAAAAATACTATAATAAAGCGTAATTCATGCAGATTCTAAACATATACACGTTGAGTAATATCCTACTGCAAAAAGATGGTGAAAAAATTATTAAATGACCGCAGCGCGGGTAGTTGGACTTTCGTTTATCTTGCGGACCGTCGTTTATCTTACAAAATGATCGAGTACGAGTATCTACGTAGGTATGCTTACTTTGCTAGATTTTATGATGACGAATAAAATACTTTCATCCAGACATAATTCATCATACAGACATAATTTTAAGCATTTTAATTTTAATGCACTTGCAACGATTTGAGTGGGGCCTAGTGTTATTTGACCGGTGTTTTCTGTAAGGTGGAGGTAAGTACGTACTTCCCCAGTGGGGCTCTGCTCGGATAGATCTGGAATGACATCCGCTGTGCTGTTCCCTACCACACAAAGCGAGATGACATTTACAGTGCCCATACCTCTCTTTTGAACGTAGTTTAAGGATATACCCGGGTCCAAAATTGGGTCCGAGAAATAACTATTATAATTGAAATTATTCTAATAAAATAGCGCTCTTATTTTTGCTGATAATATTTATGAGAGAAATTGTACTACTTAGGAAAAGGCAAAATATTTAATTTCACGATAATTTTCATGCTATAACTCACTTTAAGTAATTTTATAGGTACTTACTTGTTGTTTTTAATAAATAACTTCAACCTGCACATAACATTCATTTGGATTTGATTTGGTTTGATTTTGTTTGATATTTTACATTTAATATTTGCTTCAGGTTGGTGTGGTGAAAAATTCTGTGTTTCACTCGGCGGCAAATTTTGTTTAACCCTCGTTCTTTGAAACCTTTACAACGCTCAAGATTCCATTTTTCGAACCACTCACTACGCTCGTAGTTCAATTTTGAAATCTTTCGCTTGATCGGGTATCAATATTAGCACGAGCAACAACAACTTTGCCCCCTTGTAAAACAATAGTACATTTCAATGCTAGTGCGGAAGGTATGTCATTACTTCACGAGTACCGAGATATCTTGCCACGAGCCGCAGGCGAGTGGCAAGACTCGGGACGAGTGAAGAATGACATTTCCGCACGTGTATCGAACGACGTTTTTTAATACAGTTGCGAAAAAATAAGAAAAACATTGTTAATCGTACACTAAACAAAAGTGGTAACAGTGACAGCTCGGTTAGACGTCGTCTTTAAGTATATTATATCTATGGGCGTTTGGCAGCTATTCCGTTCCATTCAGTCAACTTATTAAGAACGGAATTTTCAATATTGAATATTAAAAAATAAACGTGTTATAATGATGAAGAGGTAAGTAATTAAATATGAAATATGTAATATTTTTCGTATTCTTACATTAACGGTAGGTTTTTATGCTGATTACGACGTTTAAAGGAAACTAATATTAACACTCATCAATAAGTAGTCGTGAATTGGAACAAGTATAAATTTAAAAAAATTGGAAAAGTAAAAAGCACTAGTTCGAGATAACCAACTTTCCGCACGCTAAACAGCTACGTAAAGTAGCACTTTTTGAGCAACTGTATTAAAAATAACTATTATGCGGAGAGCTTACATGTAGAAATCATAACAGCTATGTAGGGTTTCTGCTCGAGAATTCCCGAGGCGAGAAATCTCGAGAAATTTGTCCTAAGTCGAGACAGGAAAAAATATTCAATGCCTCGAGAACTCGAGAAATAAACCTCTCGTGATAAGTTAAAAAAAACACGCGTATAACACATGATGTGTCTATAATGTATTTCTTTAGGTAGTTAAATAAATATGAACAATGTTTTTTTTTACATTTTCAGGTAGGAACCTACTTATTTATTACCAACCAAATAAAAAACTACCTTGATCCGTCCCCTATCGTTATAGCTTTAACCAATTTTCAACTTTTGAACTATCATGATTCATGACATTCATGTACCGTTTTTTTATTGAAAAACGCTTTAAAAAAATTTGTAACGAATTATAGGACCATATAATAAGTGTAATAACAAATAATACAAAACTAAATTACTATTGATAAATTAAATCATCTCGATATATTCCTATTTCGGAAATAAAATTACAACAATATTACATAATGCACTATAGCACATAACACATCGCCGCTGGTGCGCACGCCTGCACCTATAGTTTTCTTTTTTGTTGTTGAATTTTTGATTATTAAGTGCAATTTACGGTGACTAAAAATGTACCATGTTTGATTATTGATCTCACCTACGATTCCTACGAGTCTGATTTGTAAAAAACAAATAATAAATAAATAACATAGTGTTTTTTGGAGCTTTAAAAATTTCTCGAGATACTCGAGAAACTCGAGAAATCTTGGTCGTGAATTCCCGTGCCTCGAGAAATTAAAAAGGTCGAGAAACCAGAAACCCTACAGCTATGTATATTTGTCATACTAATATAGGTTATGCAAGTATGACTTGGTGACAAACCAACGAAGCCCCGCCTCGCGGGGCTTCTATTTTCTGCTCTGAGGGATAAAAGGTAACTAACGAACCTAACCTAACCCAACCTGAAATTGCGGTTGTACATGATCTTATTTGTTAAGCGAGCCGCCCTCCTCTTTAGACATGGGGATACCTGTGTCTATTTTTTTAATCTATACCAGAATTATGTCTGTGTACTGGAAACTGCGGACATTAAATATACAGAAAGCATTTTATTCGTCATCATAAAATCTAGCAAAGTAAGCATAGTTACCTACGTAGATACTCGTACTCGACCATTTTCCAACTCTCAGTCCAACTACCCGCGCTGCGGTCATTTAATAATTTTTTCACCATCTTTTTGCAGTAGGATATTACTAAACATGTATATGTTTAGAAGCTGCATGAATTGCGCTTTATTATAGTATTTTTTGTATGATACTTTTGGCCACTATACAAAAGTTATTAACTCTCAAAGCAAAAACCTCCATCCCAAATTTTTATCTTTTTACGTTTTTCTTGCAAACTTACTATGAAAGTGAAAAAAACAAATATTAGCAATGAATTATACGTCTTCGGTTTATACGAAAATGATACCAAACTTGCCCTAGTAGCCACCAAGACCAGAACAGATTTTTTTGAATGATGACGGGTTTCGGCCATCTTTGTACCCCACCCTCCTCGACTAGACGCACGCTTCTTATCGCCTCCGAGGCTAGAAATGCTTAGGATTACTCAGAGATCATATGTGATGAAGCTCATAGCTTAATAAAAAATTTTTGGGTCATATATGGCAGCGATCCGTAACTGACTCCAGTATTATTATTATAAGTCAAATTATCGTGAACTCGATGTTGCTTAAGGCGTATCCAGATTAGTCAATTTTTCGCCAATCTGATTAAATTGCCCGATCGAATCGGGACGTACGGACGCAAACGCCAATTTGGCTCGCCGAATTCAACCGCCGATAATGACCAATAAAATGAGGTGCGGACACAAGAACACCAATTTGTAAGGCTAGTATTTTCGTTGTGGGGCATTTTTTCAATTTAAATGGGTCTAATATCACCATAAATCTAAAATTGGAGATTGACGCCAGTTTCATTTCTGATCAAATCGACCGATTTGATCAGTCCCGTCTGGATACCGCTTTAGCACCGCGAAAGGGCGCTGCGCGGTGCGCGCGGATTGACGCATGCGCGTACCGTATGCTTTGTATCTATGGTAATATAATTTTAAAAAATATGCAAATAAAAGGCGGCAAAGTTTATTCGTTGTGCAATACTCAATAAGTTACCGCTTGTTATTTTAATACTCGTAATAAACAAAATGAGTTCAAGTGATGAAAACGACCTGGAATAGACGGCACACCGCCTCATTTGAAAGCAGAAGCGAACTTAATAATGATTATAATGAATAACTAGCTTCCTGCTAAGTCCTAGGACAAATACAACAGGACTTACGACATGCTCATGCTGTGGAAGGACACAAGAAGGACAGCCAAAACGCAAGAAACACCTACTCTGAAAGTGGTTTTTAGCGTATTTCTGTGACCAAGTGAAAACTAAAAAGCCATCTACATTTAATATAAACTAAGAATATGCGTTGTTTTTTTAATTGTATTCGCGTCACTTTACCCCTATTAAATACGCTTTACTAAATTGAATTTGTTTTATTTCCTCACATAATTTGAGAATAGTGCTTACTATGTATACCTCAATGGAAGCAAAAATGTAGTATTTTTGCGAGTTGATACACTTGCTACTTGTGTATAGTGGCAAATGTATTAAACCCGCAATCAACACTAATCAATATGTAAACAGGCCCCAACGTGAAGCACATTTACCCTACAGACATACTTATCCGTATTGACCATATTTGAACCTCTCAACTCTCTTCAAGGGCACGCCACACAGCGTGATTCTATATACTGTTGTAATGTTAGTGCTTAAGGATAATAATTTGTGGATTTATAAAATAAAACGAAACGAAATTTACTGGATTTATATTATATTATTTTGGATTTATATTATAAGTTTTCTAAAGTACAGTCGCCATCAGATATATTGGTGCAGCTAGGGTGCTCATAAATATCTGAACACGCCTCTATTATCAGGGCGTGCGTGTTCAGATATTGTGAACACCTTGCCGAGCCCATATATAATAGCCAATAACGACCTAGTTATAAGACTATTACAATCTTAATCATTATGTATGTATAATACAACAATCACGTTTATATAGTCCTCACAAACGTATAAGTTACCATTTTGGCCAATATATCTTCAAAGCTTGGCACCGAATCGCTGTTAAAGACTTTGGTGTGCTCAAATACGCTGAATTTGGAAAGTAACGTCTGTACTTCCTACAAGACGGTACGACGCACTTTGAGATCATCTCTGTAATATTCTATTTCCATTCGAACGTTGCCGGGATCGTCTCAATCTATTGTGTTGATACTGAGATCCAAAATGACTCGTGTAGCAGTCCAAGAGTCGTGGTGGAGGCGTTAATGAAAATGTTCTCCAAGAAGCAGTGCCAAGTAGTCGAAAGCAATCGTTATCATTATCAAAATATCCGTGTTGATCGTGCTAGGGACGTTAAAAATACTTATTCTAGAAATCACACCGACATCCAATTACAAGAAAACACAAATGTTTCGTCCGACCATTATTTTCCAATTATTTGCAAGTTATTTTCCAAGAATGACACTGACAGTTGACATCGATTTTTTTTCTATCTCGTCCCATTTACTACGCGCCAAGGAATTAATTACTCGAATCTGCCATTTCACCTCACAAACGTCATATCGATCATTTAAAAAATTATATTTAAGAGCTGCATTTCCGTGATCGCTATAATGAATACTATCGGGAAAATATAATTTGCCTATCTTCAAAAAACTTTACCTACCCAATTGTGTAATTGAATCACCAATTTTATATTTATTGGTGACATTAAAGCGCTCTAATTTAAAATAATGCCCTCAAACTAGCGTCACCAATTGGTAAACTTGTGTCCCGTATGCACAGACTAATAAGAGATACTACGTATCCCGTATGTTCGCACTTCCATTTTATTGGTATTGATCTTAAAGCCGTAACATACTTCCGCACCGCACCGCATCGTCACCTGGTTGCACCGCTCCCATAAGTGAGAGCGAGAAAAAATATCTCTTTCTCACTCTCACTTGAACTAACGGAACCGTTATAGTATCACTCGTGCGTCTATCTGTCCGTCTGTCATTAATTGTGTGCTGACAATTTAATCAGATTGAACATAAAATTGTTCCGTTCGGTAATTCTTAACATGTCAAGTCTGTAGAATTATATCTGTCAAATCCATGTCAAATCATTTTTATTTACGATTTGTAACTGTTTGAGGTTAGCTTGTTAGTCAAACAAAACTACTCAAAATCACGCTCAAAACTATACTTATGCCACGAAACCACCACGAACTGAATACAAGATTAATTTTGCTTTATTTACTTTTGATGCTGCCCCTTCGTGGCTACATCTGTTTTGAGTTTTAGAGTGATTGGAATTTTAAGTTTCTGCTAGTTAAATTTATATTTCATATAGACATTTTCGCTCTGGGAGTTTGTCAGACGAAGGGCTACTTGTGAGGATTGGCGAGTACATACAAACAGCGGTTGCCGTGATGGACGTGACGCACGCGTGTCGCTGCTGCCTGCGGCGTGCTCCGGACAAGGACCTGACGACGCCATACACACATCTCGGTGAAACGGAGATATATGCCGACATGATCAAAGAGTGCTTTGATATACATGTGAGTACCTACGACATTTTTGTTAGTGTAGCGAAACATACAATAACTTTAAATTTTGTTAAGTTAAAGATGGATGTTATTGTTAGAAACATTGTTAGGACATCTTTCTTTCAATGCTTGCAAATGTGTGTGATTAATTATTTGTGTAACATGCAGCTGGTGGTGGGCGGCTCGGGCTCGTGCGGCATCTGCTCGGCGTGCGTGGGCCGCCTGCGAGACGCGAGCGACTTCAAGCTGCAAGTGCAGCGCAGCCAGGCGGAGCTGCGGGCGCGCACGCAGGGAGTGAGTCGTGTTAAAGGTACAAAACACATCACACAAGTATTGAATTTTAGTAATTCCATTTGAGCTCTGTTCAAGATGATGTGATATGTGTTGTTTGTTTGCTCTAGAGGAAGAATCTGCAGTCGAGCCAGAGAATCTAGAAATTCAGAATAGAGATGGCACCGGTGATCCTGTATCGGGTGAGTCTGCTGCGCTGCAATGATTATTTATTAAGTTTACTGTGACTTGTAACAACTGATGTTGCTTGAATCAATCTTTAGATAATTATTATTAATTTTTATTGTGAAGTATTAGAAGACACATGTATGTGCTTGTCTAAGGTGTTGACATTGTGGGCCGAGACCACATCTTCTAGCACTAGCCTGTTGCTAATACACTTGTATGTTTGCTTCAGGTGAAGAGCCCCCGGTCAAGCCAGAGACGCGGGATGAAGATGGGACACCTAATCAGATATTGCGTGAGTACTTAGTTTTAACGACAGGTTTAGAAGATGTGACTGGACCAGCAGCTGGCTAAGACTACATTTAATTCCAATATCTGCATAATTAATGTGAATATTGAACTGATCAGTGATCCAGTGATCACCCAGTGAAGGTAGTCTATGCGCCTCTAGCGGTTGCGTCTGTGAAACAGTTTATTAGACTCATAACTGTTTTCTGTCTGATGTTTTTTTCTCTTTTGTTGAAAAAAATTCAAACTTCACCATATGCAGCGATGTGCCGATGTCACACTAAACGAGATCTGGTGCACCTGGTGATCCCTGAGTCGCCGACACAAACCCACGAATAGTAGTTATGTTTGTTTCAGATGAGGAGCTCATAATCAAGCCAGACCTGACGGACGATGATGATGATGACACAGGTGATGAGATGTCGCGTAAGTAGCAACTCGAATAGAAACGGCGTATTTAATAATTACGAGTCATCAATGGCCACTGCATCCCTGACGGATGATTGTTCCAACGCTGTGTCAAGAGTGGTTGAGACGGCCAATGCATTTCCTACCTATGGCTATACAAGCCTATCGCTGCACGGCACATCTTGTCGCATAAGTCGCATGTGTGAGTTGGTTGAGCCTCTGGATCCGAGACCAGGCTACCAGCCCGATGACGCTTACGAGTAGGACATCGATTATCTGAACTAACTGGGACAGAGACTACTACTGGTGCCGCGCCCCGCGCTCCAATAACATCCCGCCGGCGACTCCACAACCGCGTGGGAGGGGTTCATCTTCCTACTCTTCCTAGTGTTGTCCCGGTTTTCTACCACGGCTAACGGGAGCCTGGGGTCCGTTGTCCGTTTGGCAACTAATCCTAAGAATTGGCGTAGGCACGTTGGCAGTTTTTACCAGAACGACTGCTATTCGACCTTCCAACCTGTAGAGGAGACTAGGCCTTAATTGGGATTAGTCCGGTTTCCTCACTATGTTTCCCTCACCGTGTGGTGCATAAAAATGCATTGATTCAAGCATTATTTTTTGTTCACCAAATCTTATCGCGGTAATCCGCGTTCGGAAATGCTAATTTTATTTTAAATTCAACTGTACTGTAATTAATTACGACTAGACGACTTTCCCGCATAGTCGTGTGAACGATGTTGAAAGTTGCCATACTTTTGCAATCATTACGATATTCGATAAAAACTCGTATACGGTACTCTGTATCTTTTGAGCGTTTTCACATTGATCCGATATCGGATGTCGGAAGGAAGTAAAATGTAAGTTATTTGTGTTTCCCTGGAATTATTTATGCATTTAATAAATTATTATTACAAAAAAATATGTAAATAACGCAAAAAAGGCGGATTTAACGTCAATGGACAGTGCAGCTGTTTTTGTCATAGGCGCCTGCCGACATCCGACATCGGAAAGGCGCTTCCTATAAATTCAGCCATGGAGGAGGGGAACAGCCAAATATCCCGAAATATGTTTTTCCGACTTTCATAATCACGATTTTTTATACGTCCGAAATATCGAAATCACGACTTTGAAAACCACGAAAGAACAAAATCACGACTGCGCTATTTCCGAATACTTAAAATCCGATTCCGACTTTTAAAAACGCCCAAATTTTATTTTCCGAATTTGTCTATTCCGAAAAATCATTTACCGATCGGAAATAAAATAATTTGGAATTCAGAAATTCGATCTTTTGTAAACTCGGAATAATGAAATTCGTGATTTTCAAAAGGGAAGTAATTAAATGACCAGCCGTTTTTAAAATTGATCTGCAAAAAAAATGCATTTAAATAATTTGGACATGCTAGAACTGCTACCTCTACAGAAACCAACTGCTACTAGAAAAGAGGGTTAGGATAGAACTGCAACCTTCACAGAAGCCAACTGCTACTAGAAAAGTGGCTTAGGTTAGAACTGCGACCTTAACGGAAACCAACTGCTACTAGAAAAGTGGGTAAAGTTAGGTTAGAACTGCGACCTTCACAGAAACCAACTCCTACTACGAGGGCTGCTACTTATGTATCCGGAAACACAAAAAATAACAAATATCTATAGTTATAAATGGTTTTATTGCCTTTGTATTTGTCCACCAAGATGAATGATGCACTTTTGCATAATGTTGAAACGACTTTTCATAGCACTTTTTCCATTCGGATCTTGGTATACAAGACGTGCATTTTGTACGCAAGAACGGCTCTTTCGCGAGTTTTTCTTTTTTTTTTGAGCCAAATGTTCATGTAATATCGTACAAATGCTCGTCATACTATTGCCATGAGATGCCTCTATCTTGCGATATACAGGGCGTCCCACGGCGATGCCACATGGAGGGAAAGTACCTTAAATATCATAGATAGCATATTTTGCTGAAAGAAGACTTCATTTTATTTTTAAAACTTAGTTAAATTGCATTCATAGATTTTTAAATAATTACATGGTTGAACCGGGAATCGAACCCACTATACGAGAAAAAAAAAATCACCCTGTAGCTTTATCATACCGATCGAAAGGCTTCATCATAAGGATTAATTTCTGCTAAATAACATAGTGTCAGAAATAAAAGGAAGATCATGAATTTTAACATTTGATGTGAAATTCAGCGAAATAATCAAAAGAGTGCAGCTTTGTATCAACAGAATGAGACTACATTTTTATTAAATTGATTAATTTTGAATTAAAAATGTTAAAATTCATGGGCTTCCTTTTATTTCTGACACTATGTTATTTAGCAAAAAATAATCCTTATGATGAAGCCTTTCGATCGGTATGATAAAGCTACAGGGTGATTTATTTCTCGTGTAGCGGGTTCGATTCCCGGTTCAACCATGTAATTATTTCAATATCTATGAATGCAGTTTAAATTGTTTTTTAAATTAAAATAATGTCTTCTTTCAGTAAAATGTCCCATCTACAATATTTGGGGTACTTTCCCTCCATGTGGCATAGCCGTGGGACACCCTGTATACTATGACCATCTTGCATTATGAGTTTGTCCACAGCATCTATATTTTGTGGGATAAAAGCCGATTTTGAGCGTTTTTTTTTTAATTCGTCCTACCGTAAATACCGTAATATACTACGACCACAATTTATTCACTAAAACATTGACCTTCGATGGAACTTACTCCCCAAAAGTCGAAAAAAGTCGATCTATGCACTATTTTTGAGTTTAACCACTCCGAACATCGTAAAAAAAACATCTGCACGAAAATTTTCACAAGTAAATCCGTTGAAGATGAAACAAAGAATTTAAAAAAATAATTCTACAATGTAAAACCAATTGATAGACATGTGAAACAAGCTGTATTTTGCTTTCAAAGAGTTCCATTTTTATATGTTATATATATATTTTTAATACAGTTCCAGTAAGTGGCCCATTCCGGATACATAAGTAGCAGCCCTCGTAGAAAAATGGGTAAGGTTAGGTTAGAACTGCGACCTTCACAGAAACCAACTGCTAACAGAAAAGTGAGTTAGGTTAGGTTAGAACTGCGACCTTTACAGAAACCAACTGCTACTAGAAAAGTGGCTTAGGTTAGAACTGCGCCCTTTACGGAAACCAACTGCTACTAGAAAAGTGGGTAAAGTTAGGTTAGAACTGCGACCTTCACAGAAACCAACTCCTACTAGAAAAATGGGTAAGGTTAGGTTAGAACTGCGACCTTCACAGAAACCAACTGCTAACAGAAAAGTGAGTTAGGTTAGGTTAGAACTGCGACCTTTACAGAAACCAACTGCTACTAGAAAAGTGGGTTAGGTTAGGTTAGAACTGTGACCTTCACAGAAGGCAACTGCTACTAGAAAAGTAGGTTAGGTTAGCCTTTTGGCCGCCGGACCTAGTCCGCAAAGACGCTCACTCACACGCCAGAGCAAATTTCAAGTAAACAACTAATAAAAAGTTTAGGGATTGCAAATAGTGATATCGATATTTACAATTTATGGTAAAAAAATTTTTTATTTAGCTTTGTTCTTATCCTGTTTTTATTTCATTCCAAATTGCCAAAATTAAACATATGTTTTACACCCGAAAATGTTTAAAATATAGGAATTTAACATAAAAAACAACCACTAAACAATGTCGATTCAAGACGTGATATCGCCGCACTAGGCTGTACGATAAGTCTTTTATACAAGACAACGGCGCGCATGGACTGCCCGCAGTGCAGACCGACAAGGACCGTTTTCGCGCGGATTAAGTAATAATAGTCTCTAGGTCAACGGCGTAACCGCTTGTCGGTACGTAAACTTTATTGGCGTAACGTTAAAGCTGCGCATCATGTGTCGATAAAGTCAATATACCGGAACTGTTTTAGTGAAAATTACACGTGGGTTGAATTTTTAATGAGTGAAGATATTATTCCGGAATTAGAATCTATCATTATAATTTCAGTTTGGTTTACATTAATCTATAAAGGGGCTGTCCATAAATTACGTCATCGATTTTTGACGATTTTAGACCCCCCCCCCCTTATAATCATCCAAAAATCATGCTCCAAATGACCCCATTTCCTCCTACTTCATGCTACCGTCATCCGATGTCCAGACCCCCCCCCCCCCCTAATTCGAAATGACGTAATTTAGGAATAGCCCCAAACTCTTACCAAAAAAACGTTCAACGACTTGTTATAAAAATACACATTAATTACAATGTTATAATAAAAAACTTAAGTCTGATAAACAGGTATGTCCGTCTGGACCACTCTTGTGCGAAGCGGTCGCTGCGGTGTATCCCTTCCCACTAAGCTATAAAAAAACATCAATTATTTTGTTTATTTATCCTTCTGCAATTAAATAGTCCACAATCTACAAGGGCAAATTTACTTGTCTGACTCTACTTTATACAGCTAAAGAAGCTGCCTGAACTTTACATATAGTTATGCCTATCTGACTCTCGTTTTACGTATTCTAGTAAGTAGTTACCTACTATTCGTTAAAAAAATTGGCGATTAACAAGTGTTAAAATACTTAAATAAAAACATATTTCTGAATTTATATTTAATTTAAAAATTCCCATATCGAGTTAACATTCCCATCCCTAGCTGTCTTTTATACAAGACAACGGCGACGAGGAACATGAAAAACATTGAAAATTGGAGCAATTTTTTTAAAAGCCTTATTATAAAAGAATGGTTTTATATAGCTGCTTAAAAGGCAAATAAATGAAAAAACAAAGACCTAAAATATGAACAAGAGTGTAAATGAAATTGCAATTGTTATTATTTTTACATTAACTCGGTGGTTGAATTTGTGTCTTGTATACAAGACGACGGCGCCAGCGTATCGTTCTATCGTTGTCTTGTATACCGGACAACGGCGGTCAAAGGGTTAGGTGAGAACTTTGACCTTTACAGAAACCAACTGCTACTAGAAAAGTGGGCTAGGTTCGAACTACGACCTTTACAGAAACCAACTGCTACTAGAAAAGTAGGTGTAGGTTAGAACTGCGACCCTCCCTCCCCTAGAAACTTACTGTTACAGAAAAGTAGGTATAGGTTAGGTTAGAACTGCGACCCCTACAGTAAATAACTGTTTTTAAGAAAGTAGGTTTAGGTTACGTTAGAACTGCTACCCCCCTTAGAAACGTAGGTACCTTTATTTATTAACAACAAATTCGGAATATCGTTATTCGGAATTTAAAAAATAGGAATCACGTCAAATCGGAATTCAAAATTTCGGAATTATGACAATTCGGAATTCGTGATATGAAAAATCGTAAATGTTAAATTCGGTGTTTCTCCCTATCGGAATTGTTATATTCGGAATTATGTGGTTCGGAATTTAAGAAATCGTCTGTTTTACTATTCGGAAATATAAAACTTCGTGATTTTCATCGTTCGGTAATTACGACAATCGGAATTTTGATGGGTCGAGCATTTAAAAATCGGAATAATAAAATTCGATATTTTAAAATTCGGCATATAATATTTCGGAATTATGTAGTGTAGGAGCCCCCCGTCAGCTGTCGGACCAATAATGTTTGTTTATGTGCGTATGTGTAGGCATAATACTTGTTGTAGTGTGCGTGACCGCTAAAGACGGGCCCGGGCGCGCCCCCCGACCTGACTACGCGGATGTAGGATCGGACAAAGTGAAAACGCTCTTAGGTATTTAAATAAAAATAAACAAAATCTACCCTCAAATGACCCCTTAAGCCAGTTAATTTATTTATTTTATTGGAGACAGTGTACCTTCCTGGAGAAAAAATTTCGGTTTACTCTGAATCTACGTGTTAGAATATGGTGTAAGGCAACATTAAAGCTTATAAAATTTTACATTAAAAAGTCTAATATATCTTTGCAGAAAAATTTACTCTTTTGAAAAATACTAGCTCAATCTAATACACTTTTCCAAGGGACATTCTCTTAATATGAAACTTGGAAGAATAGGAAATTTGAAATATGTATAGACAAAAGTGAATTTCTTATTATTATTTTATATTATTTAAAATTTCAGGACGGTCCAAGAGATTTCGAGATTTGTCCTATTTCGATTGTGCTAGAAGTAGATTTGTTGTTGTAGTGAAGGAGCGGGCGGTCAAGTCGGAGGTGTCGGACGCGGCGAGTGACGAGGACTGCGTGTCGGGTGAGTCCTGCGACACACAATACTACACGAGCCACACTACATTATACTTACACATGACCTGACATGACATGGACTTTTAGTTTAGTATTGACCACTAGCCTCCTTTGAGGAACAGAGACTGTAAAAGCGTTCCATTGAAAGATGAAAGAGGAACAATACATTTAATCTTGCTTTCCTTGTCTGTTCACGTGTGACAACACGTGACGTACCTATTTAATTCATTTGATTGTTGACTGTTTTTCTACTTAATATTGCTTTGTCGAGATACGCGTTTTGTACAATTAAAGCGAATAAAACAAGATGTCATTAAGTCAGATGTAAAATCTTATTTACTACTCTATACGGTTTTTCATAAAGCGCAAAATCTATTCAATGGGAATTTAAATATATAAAAGTTTCGGCAGGATGGCAATTCCATTTTGGCGGATAAAAATAAAATATAAAAATATATAAATTGGTATTCAGACGGGCCTGATCAAATCGATCAGGAAAATAATTGGCGCCAATCTCCAATTTAATCACCAATTTTAGATTTATGGTGATATTAGAACCCTCTAAATTGATAAAATGCCCCAGAACGAAAATACTGGCGTCACAAATTGGTATTCTTGCATCTGCACCTCATTTTATCAGTCATTATCGGCAGTTGAATTCAGCGAGCCAAATTGGTGTTTGCATCCGCACGTCCTGATTCGATCGGGCAATTTAATCAGATTGGCGAAAAATTGACTAGTCTGGATACCGCTTAAGCGGAAACAGTGTTGGCTAATAATGTACCCCTAATAGGTATCTTTACTGATTTACTTTTATGTGGTATATTCGATGTTTGTTTCGCTATTAAATTAATAAAATGAAAATAAATAAATAAATAATACCGGTATTATTTTAGTGCTGATTAACTTCGATCGAATATTAGCCTTTATGGTGTAGTTGTTGATAGTTACGTGGCGTAATCACAATGGTCTTAAGTGACAGACCCTACTAGCGCCTTAGTCCTAACCTTTTGGCCGCCGGACCTAGTCCGCATAGACGCTCACTCACACGCCAGACCAAATATTAAGTAAACAACTAATAAAAAGTTTAGGGATTGCAAATAGTGATATCGATATTTACAATTTATGGTAAAAATCTTCTCAACTTGGCTTTGTTCTTAACAACTTTTATTAATTTCGAATATGCCAAAACATAACGTATTTTTTACACACGATAATGTTAAAAATAAAGGTCTTTATCATTAAAAACAACCACTAAATAATATCGATTCATGACGTAATATCACCGCACTAGGCTGTAAGAGAAGTCTTTTATACAAGACAACGGCGCGCATGGACTGTCCCCAGTGTAGACCGACAAGGACTGTTTCCGAGCGGATTAAGTAATAATAGTCTCTAGGTCAACGGCGTAAGCGCTTGCGGTACGTAAACTTTATAAGCGTAACGTTAGAGCCGTGCATACCGGAACTGCATTGGGAAAATTACACGTGGGTTAATTGAATTGTCAATGAGTGAAGAACAATATATTGGAAAAGGATGGGGATCGGAAATGTTCGGGAATGCATTCGACATGTTCCTTAGATGAGCTTCTCAGTTCCTGTATTACATCCAACAATTTTTCTTCAATTTCAAATATATAACATTCTCATAGTTAGGCGCAGAGATGGGCATCATTCGAATAAACTTTTATCGGAATAAACAATAATTCACAATTTTTTTATTCGCTGATGGTTTATTCCCGAATGATTTATTCGCGAATAATTTATCCGCTGATATCACTCGACCACTTTTCAAATGAATGATTTATTCGTTATGTTAATAACAGAATAATTAAAAGACAAAGTGGGCTCAACGAATAAAAGGGAATTTAAGGAACAGTACCTGGTCTATGAGAATATTTACTTGCAATCCCACGGAGAGCGGGCCCGCTGAACTTGTAAAATCTTCTTTCTCATAAAAGTCTGTCACTGTCGGTATAACTATGATGCGGAAGGCAGAAGAGACTGGTATTTTTTGACTTTAAATAAAATTAATTCCAAGGGGACGCGTTGTCGGCCATTACCGCCATTGTCGAAAGGCAAGTAATCTAAAAGTGACTGAATGAAGTTTCGAATGACGGATATCCGGTAAAAAGAAAGAATGTAAATTTGAAGTACAGTGTTGCTAGAACAAATAATATATTCCTAAACATACTGCCCGGGAAGAAATCTCTAAGATTTCTTAAAACATTAATACGAATTATCAGCTATGTAAAACTTAAAGAGAAGTACACTATTCCTTAAAAACTAGATATGAAATTTAATTTGACTGTTTCAATCAGTGCTGGTAAGGAAGAGGACAAAGTTTAGATACAGGGCGAACTAAATTATTGCCAGTACTAGTCTTTAAAGTGGCTACGCGTGCTATGCCATCTCGTCCTGGCGACAAAGAGACTATGCGCCCTAACTTCCAACAGTAAGGAGTTGTGTTCTCGTTCATAATGAGTACGATGTCATTTACCTTTAGGTTTTCAGATGGTTTGAACCACTTATTACGACCTTGCAAGTGATGCAAATATTCTACATTGAAACGACGCCAGAACTGTTGAGTTAAATTTTGAAGAAGTTGCCACCGAGACAGTCTATTCATTTTTTCATTTTGTATGTCATATTCTGGTAATGAAACCATGTTATCTCCTATGAGAAAATGGGCTGGTGTTAGTACGCCAATCTCATCAATGTCGTCAGAAATTGGACATAAAGGTCTAGAATTCAAAATCGACTCAACTTTACAAAATACACTGCTTAATTCCTCGAAAGTAAGAACAGTTTCACCCAGAATGCGCCTTAATAGTAATTTAGATGATCTTACGGTCGATTCCCAAAGTCCTCCCATACTTGGAGCAGAAGGAGGGTTGAAATGCCACTTAAGCTGATGTTTGAGAAAGTAGTTGTGTACATCAGATTCCACGGTGCACCGCTTCAAAAAAGAATAAAGTTCTTTTAGGTAATTGTTTGCTCCAACGAAATTGGTGCCACAATCAGAGAAGACATCAGAGCACCATCCTCGTCTACTAATAAACCGAGTAAGACAGGCTAAGAAACAATCTGTAGAGAGATCCGATACTAGTTCCAAATGGCACGCCTTCGTGACCATGCAGACAAATATGCACAAATAAGCCTTCGTGATTGGAGCACGTTTTAACTTAGATGTCTTTATTAGGAAAGGACCTGCATAGTCTACTCCAACTTTTGAGAATGGTCTACAAGGCGTGACTCTTGATGGAGGTAAATCAGCCATTAAATAATCAGCAGGTTTAGGATTAGCCTTAAAGCATTTGTGACATTTACGTATTAGCCGTTTAATGACAGTCCGAGCCGATAAAATCCAGAATTGCTTACGCAGTAATGACAGTAGCACGGGCACTCCCACATGCAAGTACAATTCGTGATAATAGTTTATCAACAAAGTTGTTAAATGATGGGATTTCGGAAGGATGACTGGGTGTTTCCGTTGTGAGGACAAGTTTGTATACTTCAGCCTTCCTAACACTCGCAGAAATCCCTCTGAGTCAATAAAAGAAGTCAGTTTTCGAAAGTTAGTCCGGTGAGGTAACCCACGTTGCACTAATTTTATTTCCGTGGCGAAAACTGAACTTTGGACAATTTTTATTAACGAGTATAGGGCGTTACGCCATTCGACGCAAGTCAATGGACCCACTCGTTTTGAAGTAGGATTCTTCAAATTATGAACAAATCGAAGACAGTATCCGTGGACCTTCACGAGCTTGTGAAGGGAACTGTATTTTAACATGAAATCTGTCGCATCTACCTCACAAGAAACCTTGTTCACGTGGGCAGTAGATATCACGTCCTCCTCAGGATCCGGAGAAACCGTTTTTCGCGCAACGGTATCTTCGGATGGCCAGGTATCTGGCGCTTGCTTAAGCCAAGGTGGACCCCACCAAAGAGGATGTGAGCCAAGCTCCGAGGGCATCAAACCTCGGGAGGCAGCGTCTGCAGGATTCATTGAAGATGGTACATGTCTCCAAAAAGAAGGAGACGTGTTCGCTAATATTTGAGAAACTCGGTTTCCCTCAAACATTTTGAGCTGATAAACCGGTGTGCGAATCCATGACAATGCAATGCTCGAGTCAGACCAGATTACAATGTCGTGGGCAACATTAATCAGTCCTGAAGAATGTTTGGCAAGTTTAGACGCTAGCAGGGCTCCACAAAGTTCCAGCCTCGGAATTGTCATTTTTGTCTGTAACGGCGAAACTTTACTCTTTGATAAGAGTAAGTGGACCTCCACTTCACCATTGATCCTCTCGACACGAAGGTAAACCACTGCAGCGTAACCTTTGAGGGACGCATCTGAGAATGCGTGAAGAGAAAATTTATTGCCATCAGTAGGCAAGACAAATCTGCTTAATTTAATGTCAGATAAGCTATGGAACTCCCCTATAAAAGAAAGCCACTGAGCCTGTTCATCATCAGGTAAGGGGTCGTCCCAGCCGATCCCTAAAAGCCACAACCGTTGCATGAAAGCCTTGGCCGAGAATACAATTGGCATCAACCAGCCACAAGGGTCATATATGCAAGCTATGTTAGCAAGCACGGCACGTTTAGTCATTCCTGTGTTGGAAATTCTGCTATGATACATGAACACATCAGATGTAGGGTTCCATTTTACACCGAGTACCTTTACAGACCCTTCATTTTGAGGATCAAATGACAATGGTCCTTCACGGACGTCGTCAGGCAAATCAGTTAAAAATTCATTGCTATTGCTCGACCACTTTCGCAATTCGAAACACCCTTGACCAAGGACGTCGATCAGTTCAGCTCTCACCTTTCGAGCTGTGTCAAGATCAGGAGCTCCCGTCACTATGTCATCAACAAAAATTTGATCTGACAAAATTTGACTAGCGACAGGGTGTGAGGTCTTGGTCTCCTCTGCCAATTTCAAGATACACCTCATAGCGAGGAACGGACTTGAGGAGACTCCGAACGTGACCGTCCTCAAACGAAATTCTCTAATGGGATCATCAGTTTGTTGACGCCAGAGAATTCTTTGATAGTCACGATCGTCCGGGTGCACAAGTACTTGTCTGTACATACCCTTGATGTCACAAGTGAATGCGACAGGCTGAAGACGAAAACGTGTAAGTATGTCTACTATGTTACGCTGAAGTTTGGGACCAACGTGCAGAACGTTGTTCAAAGACACGCCCGTAGAAGAGGGCATAGACGCATCAAAGACTGGCCTACACTTTGTAGTGGATGAAGACTCTTTTATCACAGCATGGTGGCTAAGGTAATATTTACCACTACCCGGAGGGTCAAAGACAGGCTCCATATGATTCTCGTCCAGATATTCTTGAAACACCTTACTATAGTCTGCCTTGAGTTTAGGATCTCTTTTAAATCTCCTCTCAAGACTTAAAAGTCTCCGGGCGGCCAATTCACGACTATCACCCAACTCACTTTGGTTTCCTTTGAAGGGTAGACGGACAATAAAACGGTTTTCATTATCCCGCGAAACATTATTTAAAAAATGATCCTCAATAATTTGATCATCGGGATCAGGAAGTACAGATTCGGGAATTTGTTCAATTTCCCAGAATCTAGTCAGACAATCATCTAATGCCACATGATGAGATGACAGATGAGGAACCGAATTGGTAGTCTGCAAGGATTTACCAATTATTACCCAACCAAAAATGGTTCGGTAAGTCAGTGGAAGGCCACACCTTCTCACCGCAGAAAATGTCATTGTAGACATCACTGCCTAATAAAATGTCTATAGGCCTAGACAGGAAAAAAACATTATCAGCCAATTGCAGGCCCTGATAATTTGATTTTATGTCCGCAGACAGAGAGACACTGGGCAAGTCGCCAGTAGCATACTTCAAAATGACAGCCGAAACAGTTAGCAACGGCTTGTCAGAAGTCATGGACTTCAAAAACTCATTGGTCATTCCATGAGACCGATGAGGCACACTCGGCCCTACACCATAGATAGACACAGGTTGATGGTTATGTTTAAGTTGAAGTCTTTGAACACACTCCTCAGAGATTATTGAACATTCTGCGCCTGGATCAATAAACAAGCGAACAGGTTGGAAATGTCCATCACCATTCCCAGCAAGACCCATGGCCGTAGCTAACAGGATATTTGGCAAATTTGGCTTATTATCCTTTACCATGAAAGACTTCATTGTAGCATTATTAACACTAGTAATGCTATTAGGTTCTTGTTCACCTTCTGGATATGAAGGCTCAACCATTTCAGCCACGACAACAGCTGACTTCACCGCAGGTGGAGTGCCATCAGGTTGTGTCGAAGACGGACAGATCAAAGTGTGGTGTTTAGCCCGACACAACTTACATTTATGTAATGAACTACACTCATGATATTTGTGTGTACCAAAACAATTGAAACACAAATTTTTAGATTTCAGAAAATCTCTACGCTGATCAAGATTCAAAGCCTTGAATTTATTGCACATATACATGTAATGATCCAAATTACAATATCGACAATTTATTTCCTTAGTGCTCTCTTGGAGATGCATTACCATTTTAGTATTGCGATGAGGCGGTGTCTTGACAACAGGTTGTTTAGGTGAGCTGCTAACTGTTGCCTTCAAAGCAATAGACATTTCTAATGCCTTACATTGATATTCCAAGAAAGCAATAAGTTCCGAATATTTAGGAATATCCGATCCAGACAAACTTAATTCAAATTTACTGCGCAACTCCATAGGCAGTTTTTTCAATAAGACATGAAGTAGTACAAACGACCACTCATCAGGTTTAAATTTCAAGGCTCGAAGCGCAGCTAAGTGTTCGTTAAAAGTGTTCAAGAAAGATCTCAAGTCAGACCTCAAATTCACAACAGCAGGAAGCGACATGATAGCTTCTAAATGCGTATCGGCAATAAGTCGTATATTGGAAAATCGGTTCTCCAATAATGTCAGAGCACCACCATAGTTTTGATCAGTAAGCGGCAAGTGCTTGACTAAATCAAGAGGTTCACCTGACAAACATGATATCAGATAATGTAATTTTCTCACAGGTTTGATGGTAGCACTCTCGTCAATTATACTTTTGAAAATATTTATGAAATTTGTCCATTTAGTGACATCTCCTGTAAATGATGGAAGCGAAATGCGCGGCAGAGGAATATCAGGCATGCAAAACTGAGAATTAACTACGTTCGAAGACACTACTGGAAACAATTGTGCGTAAATGACACTTACATTATTCAGTTTTGCGTCTTTTTTTTTTATTATTTTTTTTTATAATAAACTGATCGGCGATTGGCTCTAGTCACACCTGATGGAAAGTGAAGACAGAGCCTAAGATGGAGCTCACCGGTTCAGTAATAGCCTATTCACTCTAGCTTTAAAGAGACCGAGGTCATATTTCTCAGGGAATACAGATGCCGGGAGCGCATTCCATTCCTTAGCCGTCCTTACCAAAAAAGACGAGGCAAATCGTTTTGTGCGGACAAATGGAATACTAACCACGAACGGGTGCATTCGCTCCCCGCGCCTGGATGCGCGTCATAGTCTAAGAACTCTTGCAGGTGTTTGTCCGGATCAAAACCGGCACGCTTCCCGGCTTCCACCGACACATAAGCGTCTTTGAACTCGTTCTTAGTTTGCACAAGATCACTGCAACGAGTTTTAAACTCGATAAGTTTTGTATTGTCTTGTACAGCAGACTCCGCAGCATTGCACAACAAATCAATTTGAAGTTTGGCCAATTTGTAACGTATTTCAGCACTCATTTTTCACAACACCGCGTACTCCTACAAAACACTAACACAAACCACAAAATAATAAAGCTACGGGCTTTATTATGTAAACTAAAGTAATCACAACTCGAATGAAAGTTAGTTTTAACCTCAAAAAAAATAACGTGACACTGACAGGACAGGAATCGAATGACACTTCACTTCGTTCAAGTCGTTCACGAGCATAGACTAAATATAAGGTATGTTTGCACTGTACTCAAACTGAACGGAATGGGAATGATTTTAAAAACGCTCAAACTGATTGTGAACGTGTATACAAGCCTTATCTTGCTACCACCACTAATGAAAAAGAAATGTGATTCCACCTTCAATTTTTTTAAAAACGTACGACTAAAATGCAAAGCGAATAAACGTATAAAGACGTATTTCTTTAAACGTTTAAGACTATGTATGATATATGTACATATAATACGTTACACGTAGGCAAGAACACTAATTACTTTCGTAAGAATAATGCAATACATGCAGTCACTTTCAATAAAATATCCACAAACTGAGGACAGACAATTACTTTAAATGTTTAAAGTACGACAAATGCAAACTTGCAGACATAAATGTACCGAGTACAGACAGTAAATTAATTACGACTAATGCAATCTTGCAGACAATTGACTTTACTAGGACAATTAATGGCCGACCGCTTGAAAAGAAATTATTTCGTATGATTATGTCCGGTTCTACAGATTTAAAGATCCTGCTCGAATGGACCAAAAAATATGTTAATAACAGAATAATTAAAAGACAAAGTGGGCTCAACGAATAAAAGGGAATTTAAGGAACAGTACCTGGTCTATGAGAATATTTACTTGCAATCCCACGGAGAGCGGGCCCGCTGAACTTGTAAAATCTTCTTTCTCATAAAAGTCTGTCACTGTCGGTATAACTATGATGCGGAAGGCAGAAGAGACTGGTATTTTTTGACTTTAAATAAAATTAATTCCAAGGGGACGCGTTGTCGGCCATTACCGCCATTGTCGAAAGGCAAGTAAGGTTTTTTTAAATCTAAAAGTGACTGAATGAGATTTCGAATGACGGATATCCGGTAAAAAGAAAGAATGTAAATTTGAAGTACAATGTTGCTAGAACAAATAATATATTCCTAAACACGTTATTTCATTCGAATAAATCCACGGAAAATATTTAAGTTTTTGGGCTTATTCCATTCAAATAAACAACACGAATAATAACACGTTTAATATGTCTTGTTTTTACTGTAAATTTGTTCTGACAAGTTAAATATTGTTAAGAGTTAAAGGATAAGCCCAGGTAGTATAATAAACAAAGGATTAGCGTGAACAATGAATTACTCACACACTCAGTTATATTAGTAACTTTCTAGCCAGACCTAGAAAGAGATAGCTATATACTAAAAGAGTGAGAAAACCAAATTTTCTTAGCAGTTGTTTGCTTCAGCGCGAATCTCACAACGCGTAATTTATATTTAAAGTAACTATTTAGGTAGTTGCAGGACTTGCAGGTAGTTGTATTGCACATCAGACGGCGCGATTCAGGAAATGAATTAGAGATTAACTAGATACGATATAGTAACGATATGTGACGTCCCACGGGTAAAGGTACCTTATGGCGTTTGGCGCTTACGCTATTATTAAGATGAAACAGGAGCTGAGTTTTAAATATTTTAGGTAAATATACCCGTCTCGCTAACGGAAGCGGCACCTAAAAGTAGTGCGATAAGGACAAGGCGAAAAATCCTGCGTAAAAATCTCATTAATCGAGGTTTCGTACTCCTGTGTTTCCTCCTCCAAAACTTAACCAATCGTAACCAAATTTGGAAATCTAAATGATTATGAAATTATCTGTGTCAGTCAATTAGCCAAAAAAGCAAAACGGTCCGACACAGATAATTTCATATCAGTTTTGAATGCCACGCCTCTCATTGCGGCATAGTCAATTAGGCCATTTTGGCCATTTTTGAAGGGCTCTAGCGCCTTAAAAAACAAAAATATCAAAAAAAGCAAAACGGTCCGACACAGATATTGACAATATTAATCTGTGTTGAAAAAATCATTGCTCTAGCTTCAAAAACCACGGAGGAAAACGAGGAGTACGTTTGTATGGAGAAATGACCACTCCCGTTGGCTCTTAACGCCACTCCAATATTATTGCGGCGCTATGCGACGTAAGCGCCCGCCGCCATAAGGTACCTTTTACCGTGGAACTTCACATAACTTTACTATTTCATATCTAGCGAATCTCTAATTCATTTTCCGAATCGCGGCGCCAGCCGCCATAAGGTACCTTTTGCCGTGGAACGTCACATATCTTTACTATTTAATATCTAGTGAATTTCTAATTCATATCCCGAATCGAGCCGGCAGTTTCCGTAAAAAGTTTATAAGGTATTCCAATAAACAAATTATTCGTGGCAATTCATTCGACGAATAATTTATTCAAATAAGAATAATCATCCCACATTTTTATTCGTCATTCGCGATAAATTTTGTTATTCGTTATTCGTCATTCGAATAAAATTTGCCCATCTCTGGTTAGGCGACACTGACTAGTCCTAGCGTCCGCCTGTACCATTCTTGTGCGAAGCGGTCACTGTAGGGTATCACCCCCCACTACACTATCATCTCAAAATGAATCTTTTGTTCTGCAAATAAACCACAATGACAGATTTACTTGTCTGACTCTACTATCAACAGCTGAAGAAGCTCCCTGAACTTCAGCCATAGTTATGTGTGTCTCTCTCTCGTTTTACGTATTCTAGTTACTAGTTACCACCAATTGGCATTTAACAAGTGTTCAAATGCTTAAATAAAACCAGATTTGCGATTTGATATTTATTTTGAATATCCTTATATCAAGTTAACATTCCCATCCCGAGCTGCCTAGTATACAAGACAGGCGACGCGGAACATGAAAAACGTTGAAATCTGGAGTAATTATTTTGATAGCCTTATTATAAAAGAATGGATTTATATAGCTGCTTCAAATGCATTTTTTTTTTAAACAAAGGCCTAAAACATTAACATGAGTGTTGTGTGAGTACATTTACCAAGCGGTTGAATTTGTGTCTTGTATACAAGACCGCGGCGCCAGTGTATCGTTCTATCGTTGTTTTGTATACATGCCAACGGCGGTCAAAGGGTTAAATTTCTGCCTATTTGAACTTTTTCCAAAAAAAGCGAAACAGGATAATTCTATCGAACCTGCTTACAATTTTTCTGTGATAGTTTACTGCGGTTTTCGACCATTATGACCCGTAAATAATAGCAAATCAAATTTGAAATGAGACGCGAGCTGTTATTTATTTACCCTATTTTTTGAAATACAATTTATCTACTGGTATACTTTCTCGTATTCGTATATGATTTAATGTCAATATAATTGTCTAAAGCAGCTGTCATTAGCGTCAAAGTAGCTATACGTCTGCTTTGACTCGAGCCCAGCGGGCATCTGAGTCAAAGAAGAATTTTGAGTGATGGCGTCAATTTATGGATATTGTTCGAAAGTTTACATTTGAGATTGAATTTCTGTGTTGAGCCGATAATAAATTGGTACTCAACTCAACAGACAATAACTCAACAGTTATATTTCAAAATCACACAATAGTTCAATTACTGTCAAAGACAAAATTGTATTGCGATTTACTCAAACGGAACTCCATATTTTTATTTATTGATACTTTTAGTGTCAATTTGTAGAGAATAACAGCAAATTAAAAATAAAATGGCACGAAGAGTCGGTACACGGCTTCTTCGTGAACAAATTTACGTGTAATTTAATGCAATTATTAAACATTTATTGAACAAATACTTGGCACAAAGAGAGGTCTAAATCGAAAACGTCGTATACCGGCCCCTTAATAGTCTAGGTACAGGTCATATATGTATGTACATATGTATGTGTGGTTCTTTGTGGCACTCTAAATTGAGACCACACGTGTGGGCCGAGTTTGATGATACTTACGTCAATCGTTTTCAATTATTTTTCTCAAAAATATACGGCTAAATCGACTTTGCCAGTTCAAAAATAGGTCGCGAAGTGCGTAGTTTACGGTAAGTCAAAAATTTAAAAGTTATAAGAAAAGGCGGAAAAGAAAGTATTTACAAATTGTGTTTACTTTTTTTCTGTGAAAATAAGTATACGTTAAGAATGTTGCTTCTGTAAAATATTTATACATATTTACAATTCTTACACCATTTTTGAGAAAAGCACTGTATATGGCTCGGCTGGAAGGCTACTTGCCGGCTTCGGGTTCAATTGAACGGACTCCCATCCTCAGCCAGCAAGTAGCTACTTCCGAGCCTCGACAATAATGTTAATTACTAACTGTTGTTAATTTGTGTTTCAGTGTGTTCGGAGGGCAGCGCCGCCCGCGCCAGGGAACAGCTCGTGATGACTTGTTCTGTGGTGCTCGAGCGCCTCCGTGACGACGCGACTGTACATAGTGGAACCAAATCATACGGCTGCGACCACTGTGGCAAAATGTTCAAAAACAAGTGTATTTTAAGGAAACACATTCAGCACACGCACTTGTCGATCGGTCCAAAACAATTTCCTTGTGATTTTTGTAGTTCTACATTCCGAACAGAATCGCTTGTTTTAGAGCATGAAAAATTCGAACATGGTGTTACAAATTTCATGTGTGCTCATTGTGAGTATACAACGATCTACAAGAGAAGTTTGCAAGCTCATTTGAAAACTCACGACAGCCTTTTTAATTGTACTCACGGCAGTTACAAAAGTCCTATTATAAGTGATTTACACGAACATCAAGCGATGCACACTGGTGACAAGAAGACACACAAACGAACTCACCGAAGAATACACGCCAGAGAAAAGTCTTATACTCGTAAGTGTAGTCGTTGCGACTACACGTGCAGTACTGGATTTATGCTACGAAGACATACAATTACACACACCGGCGAGAAACCTTTTACATGTAGATACTGTGATTACAAATGCAGTCGGAAATCATACTTACAAACACACCAAAGAATACACACCGGAGAAAAGCCTTACAAATGTAGTCATTGTGACTACAAGTGCCGTATTAAATCACGCTTACAAATACACCAAAGAATACATACCGGAGAAAAGCCTTACAAATGTAGTCATTGTGACTACAAGTGCAATAACAGGTCAGCCTTACGCAATCACGAAATGAGACATACTGGCGAGAAGCCTTTTCAATGTAGCCACTGTGATTACAAATGCAGTGAAAATTCAACTTTAAAAACACACCAGAGGATACATACTGGAGAAAAGCCTTACAAATGTAGTTATTGTGACTACAAGTGCAGTGATAGTTCAGCCTTACAAACACACCGAAGAATACACACCGGAGAAAAGCCGTATAAGTGTAGTCATTGCGATTACAAGTGCAATACTGGAAGTATGCTACGAATCCATACAATGACACACACCGGCGAGAATCCTTTTTCATGTAGATACTGTGATTACAAATGCAAACAGAAATCACAATTACAAAAACACCAAAGAATACACACCGGAGAAAAGCCTTACAAATGTAGTCATTGTGACTACAAGTGCAGTGATAGGTCAGTCTTACGCAAACACGAAATGACACATACTGGAGAGAAGCCTTTTCAATGTAGCCACTGTGATTACAAATGCCGTCAGAATTCAAATTTAAAAACACACCAGAGGATACATACTGGAGAAAAGCCTTACAAATGTAGTCATTGTGACTATAAGTGCAGTGATAGGTCAGCTTTACGCAATCACGAAATCACACATACTGGCGAGATGCCTTTTCAATGTAGCCACTGTGATTACAAATGCCGTCGGAATTCAAATTTAAAAACACACCAGAGGATACATACTGGAGAAAAGCCTTACAAATGTAGTCATTGTGACTATAAGTGCAGTGATAGGTCAGCCTTACAAATACACCGAAGAATACACACCGGAGAAAAGCCGTATAAGTGTAGTCATTGCGATTACAAGTGCAGTACTGGAAGTACGCTACGAAGACATACAATGACACACACCGGCGAGAAACCTTTTTCATGTAGATACTGTGATTACAAATGCAATCAGAAATCGGACTTACAAATACACCAAAGAATACACACCGGAGAAAAGCCTTACAAATGTAGTCATTGTGACTACAAGTGCAGCCATAGGTCAATGTTATGCAAACACGAAATGACACATACTGGCGAGAAGAGTTTTCAATGAAACTGTGTGTGTGTTTTAAATTAATTATTTTACACCATGCATGAAATAAAGCAGTAGAAGATTAATAGAGAAACATGAACAGAAGTTATTTTTAGACATCATTTCTATTTTAAAACCCGTATTAAACTATAAAGAGTAGGTAATTTGATCGTGACGTCACATGCTAGCGTTTCATATAAATTTCATAGTAGCAAAATCGTTTAGACAGTTCGGAAAAAGAAACCGATTTGACTAGTAGTCAAATACCCTATAGCGACTACAAGTGCAGCATGAAGAGAGTACTGTAACGTAGTACATTTTTCTAAATTTAAAATAAATATTTTGGGTCAATTGATAATTAAAAGAAAAATACCTCTTCTAATTTCAACGTTTTTAACGGTGTCCAAAACAAACCACATTGATTGCATTTCTATGCATAATCTGTTGCATTCAGATGCACCTCTCGATGCTTATCTGTTGTCGGGGTTGTCATATGACTAAAAATAATTAAAACTTGAGATATTTATGTTGTCACTCCAGGAAAACTTTGTATGAATTAGGTATGATTTATTAGATAAAAAACAATTTTGATGTAAAACAAAACATAGAAATTACAGACTTACAAAGTGGCTCTGGAATGAAACAATATTAGATTAAATGGTAAAAATATATTTCTTAGGCTCAGGAGTGATATTGTCTAAATAATTCAGACAGAATTTTCGTGGGATTTGTGTCTTCAAGGGACTACCACCCTATTACCTTTTGTTAGGGCTCTCAGGGACTCCATATTGGAGATCATTAGAGAATGATATGCACATTTGATTTGGGAACCCCTCTGGGGACACTCGCTCGCAAGAGCCCAATTTGTGGGAAGACCACACTTTCGGCATGGTGGTCCGAAAGATGGAAACGGCTTGAGTCCTTCGGAAGCTCCACTGAGTGAGTAGAAATTAAATTTCGTGGTGATCAACTCCACAATGGCGCGAAACGTTGTGGGTTTGTTCTTAACCAGATTTTGGTTCTTTGCAGAGAGACTCCTGCTCGAGGGAAGGGAGCGCTCCGCCAGAAGTCTTAGCAGCTTCCAGTGCGGTGAGCCAACTTTCCAATTGTTTCATCTCTTTTCTAGCGGCCATAAAGGGCGTCGGTTAATATAACCTTTTTCTCGGTTTTCAGGAGCCGGGATTTATTCATTTATTATTTCCATCATTGAGAAATTTATCTCAAAAGCTTCAAAAATCTTACAAGTCAATTTAGTTTTGGAGACCTCCTGGAGCGAGGAATTTAAGCACGCCATCTGCCTCTGCCACGTCATTTTGGGACCACGTGCGTGGCCCCTGAGCTCTACGTCTCCGCTCAGCATCTAGCTTCACCGGGGAAAGCAGCCTGTCACCCCGCTGCATCTGAGGAACGTTTAAATTCTGAGGTCGGTCCTTTCTATGATTTAATTTAGTAGGGCATCAGCGCCAGCTGCAAAGTTTAGAGTAAATTTAGAATTTTGAGCAACCACTAAAGTAAGATAAATACATTTGAAAATCCTGGTACATAGTATTTAGTATTAAAATAAATTAGTTCTTAAATAAGTAGAATTCTGTGTGAAGCTTTAGTCTGGACCTGTTAAGCGGCCCGGCTTTCCACTGAGCTAAGTTCTAAAATTAGGTGTCGTCAAATCAAATTAAAGGTTCACACAGGAGTCGCAGGTTAGGATTAAATCACAAACTTACCACTGGCAAGATCTTAGGTTTAATAAAGTTTCTATAATATAATTTGTGTTCACCTTTTTCATCTCTCAAAGTAGGTTCCTCTAGCAAGCAATTTTAGACACTACATTTTTTCTAAGTATTTAATTTCATTTTTGTTGTGCTAACGTGCTATAGCTTTCTTTGAACAAGCCGGAGCTTTGCAATTTTTTTTAACCCCTTTAAAATAGCACGTTTAACATGGCGCCCTGGGAATAAACTTGCCAGAGGAACCTACTTTGGGAGATGAAAAAGGTGAACACAAATTATATTATAGAAACTTTATTAAACCTAAGATCTTGCCAGTGGTAAGTTTGTGATTTAATCCTAACCTGCGACTCCTGTGTGAACCTTGAATTTGATTTGACGACACCTAATTTTAGAACTTAGCTCAGTGGAAAGCCGGGCCGCTTAACAGGTCCAGACTAAAGCTTCACACAGAATTCTACTTATTTAAGAACTAATTTATTTTAATACTAAATACTATGTACCAGGATTTTCAAATGTATTTATCTTACTTTAGTGGTTGCTCAAAATTCTAAATTTACTCTAAACTTTGCAGCTGGCGCTGATGCCCTACTAAATTAAATCATGGAAAGGACCGACCTCAGAATTTAAACGTTCCTCAGATGCAGCGGGGTGACAGGCTGCTTTCCCCGGTGAAGCTAGATGCTGAGCGGAGACGTAGAGCTCAGGGGCCACGCACGTGGTCCCAAAATGACGTGGCAGAGGCAGATGGCGTGCTTAAATTCCTCGCTCCAGGAGGTCTCCAAAACTAAATTGACTTGTAAGATTTTTGAAGCTTTTGAGATAAATTTCTCAATGATGGAAATAATAAATGAATAAATCCCGGCTCCTGAAAACCGAGAAAAAGGTTATATTAACCGACGCCCTTTATGGCCGCTAGAAAAGAGATGAAACAATTGGAAATTTGGCTCACCGCACTGGAAGCTGCTAAGACTTCTGGCGGAGCGCTCCCTTCCCTCGAGCAGGATAGTCTCTCTGCAAAGAACCAAAATCTGGTTAAGAACAAACCCACAACGTTTCGCGCCATTGTGGAGTTGATCACCACGAAATTTAATTTCTACTCACTCAGTGGAGCTTCCGAAGGACTCAAGCCGTTTCCATCTTTCAGACCACCATGCCGAAAGTGTGGTCTTCCCACAAATTGGGCTCTTGCGAGCGAGTGTCCCCAGAGGGGTTCCCAAATCAAATGTGCATATCATTCTCTAATGATCTCCAATATGGAGTCCCTGAGAGCCCTAACAAAAGGTAATAGGGTGGTAGTCCCTTGAAGACACAAATCCCACGAAAATTTTGTCTGAATTATTTAGACAATATCACTCCTGAGCCTAAGAAATATATTTTTACCATTTAATCTAATATTGTTTCATTCCAGAGCCACTTTGTAAGTCTGTAATTTCTATGTTTTGTTTTACATCAAAATTGTTTTTTATCTAATAAATCATACCTAATTCATACAAAGTTTTCCTGGAGTGACAACATAAATATCTCAAGTTTTAATTATTTTTAGTCATATGACAACCCCGACAACAGATAAGCATCGAGAGGTGCATCTGAATGCAACAGATTATGCATAGAAATGCAATCAATGTGGTTTGTTTTGGACACCGTTAAAAACGTTGAAATTAGAAGAGGTATTTTTCTTTTAATTATCAATCGACCCAAAATATTTATTTTAAATTTAGAAAAATGTACTACGTTACAATAGCGTTCAGAATAAAATCTGTGAAGGTAATGAGCGGGCGCCGCGACACGGAGCGCGGGGCGCGGGGGCGGGGGGCGACACGGAGCGCGGGGCGCGGGGGCGGGGGGCGACACGGAGCGCGGGGCGCGGGGGCGGGGGGCGACACGGAGCGCGGGGCGCGGGGGCGGGGGGCGACACGGAGCGCGGGGCGCGGGGGCGGGGGCGGGGGGCGACACGGAGCGCGGGGCGCGGGGGCGGGGGGCGACACGGAGCGCGGGGCGCGGGGGCGGGGGGCGACACGGAGCGCGGGGCGCGGGGGCGGGGGCGGGGGGCGACACGGAGCGCGGGGCGCGGGGGCGGGGGCGGGGGGCGACACGGAGCGCGGGGCGCGGGGGCGGGGGGCGACACGGAGCGCGGGGCGCGGGGGCGGGGGGCGACACGGAGCGCGGGGCGCGGGGGCGGGGGGCGACACGGAGCGCGGGGCGCGGGGGCGGGGGCGGGGGGCGACACGGAGCGCGGGGCGCGGGGGCGGGGGCGGGGGGCGACACGGAGCGCGGGGCGCGGGGGCGGGGGGCGACACGGAGCGCGGGGCGCGGGGGCGGGGGCGGGGGGCGACACGGAGCGCGGGGCGCGGGGGCGGGGGGCGACACGGAGCGCGGGGCGCGGGGGCGGGGGCGGGGGGCGACACGGAGCGCGGGGCGCGGGGGCGGGGGGCGACACGGAGCGCGGGGCGCGGGGGCGGGGGCGGGGGGCGACACGGAGCGCGGGGCGCGGGGGCGGGGGGCGACACGGAGCGCGGGGCGCGGGGGCGGGGGGCGACACGGCCCAAGTAGCACAGATTAGCTATATAGCAGCCGCATAATGAAGTACGAATACGCTTGAAGCTGGAATAAAAAAGCTGCATAAGAGCTGTATAAGCCTCTTTTCAGCTTTTATAACTCTTAAATGGGCACAAATTATGCAGCCTTAAGTTCACATAGCTGTTTAAGAGCATTGTAGCAGCAATTTAATGGAATTATAAGGGGTAACAGGAGTTATAAGAGGTGTATATTGACTGGGTAAGAGACCACCAGTTACCCTTTATTCAGTTAATATGTCACATGTGCGCTCTAATACCGGGAAACATTGACGTTGGGCTGAATAAAAGATAATTATTAACATACTTTTACACCTCTGCCTTAAAAAACATATTTATATTGAAGCAAAAACCTTTAGCGCAACAACACCATAAGTCATTTTGTTAAAGTGTTTAGTTAAATGTTAGTACATGATCTTTTATATATTAATGTGAGAAAGATGTTTGGGAATGCAAGTTTATTGACATTATATATATACATTATCTAAGAAAATTTCAATGCGCCTCGAGAATAATCAGGATTTATTTAAATTAATGATATAAATAAGCTATTGTGTAAAAACTACTTTAGTGGTTTGGACGGAATTATGAGATAAAAAGTTAATAATACGTTATAGGAAGTGCTAAACTAGTGATTTAGGTTAAGAACTCATGCACAAAACGTTATTGTTGCCCTTAAAAGTTGGAAAAGTAATTTAAATTTTGTAGGTTATATACAATAAAATGGCGGTCAATGTTAAAAAGCAACGTGAACCGTTAAAATTCTAATATGCATCATACGACTGTTATATATCTGATTAAGATACTTAAGTGAACCACTATAAAGTCCAAGTCGTTCTTTCGATACACTAGTGAACCTCTAAACAGTTATAAGGCATCTTGTGAACGTTTAAATAGCCGCTATACACACAGTCTCAATGGTAGTAAAATAGGCTGCTTAGCGGTAAACATGTTCAGCGCTAAGCCGTATTATGCGCCACATGTGTTCGATTATACGTCTATTGGTTTCATAACAGTTCACTCGTTCTCCCTTATAATAAGTCAGCAAAATAAAAGCTGCTTTAGCGGTAAACATCTTCAGTCATAAGCAGTATTATGCGCCACATGTGTTTCATTTATAGGTCTATTGGCTTCATATTAGTTCACTCGTGCTGCCTTAAAAGTCAGCGTAATAAAAGCTGCTTAGCGGTAAACATGTTCAGCGATAAGCTGTATTATGCGCCACGTATGTTCCATTATACGTCTATTGGCTTCATAATAGTTCATTCGTGCTTCCTTAAAAAGTCAGCGTAATAAAAGCTGCTTAGCGGTAAACACGTTCAGCGATAAGCTGTATTATGCGCCACAGGTGTTCCATTATGCGTCTATTGGCTTCATATTAGTTCACTCGTGGTCCCTTAAAAGTCAGCGTAATAAAAGCTGCTTAGCGGTAAACATGTTAAGTGAAAAGCTGTATAATGTGCCACATGTTTTCCATTATACATCTATTAGCTTCATAATAGTTCACTTGTGCTCCCTTAATAAGTCAACGTAATAAAAGTCCACAATTACCTCCTTATACAGCACATGGCGTAATTTTATCCACTAAACAGACCTTATAACGGTTAAAGCATTTGATAACCCTTAAAGCTGTATAGGTTCGTAGCAAATATACCTTTATATCACTGTTTGCGTATTAATGGTAGTTTTCAGAGCCGTAATGCAGCTTTTAATCAGCCCTAAGCTATATAAATATCACTGAAATCTATTATACAGCTGTAGGACCACGAGTGTGCTGTTATAAGTGTCTTAATACGCACAGAGCGTTAGATAGAACTAAAAGTGAGTAGTTATAGAGCTATCTGTGCTACTTGGGGGAGCGCGGGGCGCGGGGGCGGGGGGCGACACGGAGCGCGGGGCGCGGGGGCGGGGGGCGACACGGAGCGCGGGGCGCGGGGGCGGGGGGCGACACGGAGCGCGGGGCGCGGGGGCGGGGGCGGGGGGCGACACGGAGCGCGGGGCGCGGGGGCGGGGGGCGACACGGAGCGCGGGGCGCGGGGGCGGGGGGCGACACGGAGCGCGGGGCGCGGGGGCGGGGGCGGGGGGCGACACGGAGCGCGGGGCGCGGGGGCGGGGGGCGACACGGAGCGCGGGGCGCGGGGGCGGGGGGCGACACGGAGCGCGGGGCGCGGGGGCGGGGGCGGGGGGCGACACGGAGCGCGGGGCGCGGGGGCGGGGGGCGACACGGAGCGCGGGGCGCGGGGGCGGGGGGCGACACGGAGCGCGGGGCGCGGGGGCGGGGGGCGACACGGAGCGCGGGGCGCGGGGGCGGGGGGCGACACGGAGCGCGGGGCGCGGGGGCGGGGGGCGACACGGAGCGCGGGGCGCGGGGGCGGGGGCGGGGGGCGACACGGAGCGCGGGGCGCGGGGGCGGGGGCGGGGGGCGACACGGAGCGCGGGGCGCGGGGGCGGGGGGCGACACGGAGCGCGGGGCGCGGGGGCGGGGGGCGACACGGAGCGCGGGGCGCGGGGGCGGGGGCGGGGGGCGACACGGAGCGCGGGGCGCGGGGGCGGGGGGCGACACGGAGCGCGGGGCGCGGGGGCGGGGGGCGACACGGAGCGCGGGGCGCGGGGGCGGGGGGCGACACGGAGCGCGGGGCGCGGGGGCGGGGGGCGACACGGAGCGCGGGGCGCGGGGGCGGGGGGCGACACGGAGCGCGGGGCGCGGGGGCGGGGGGCGACACGGAGCGCGGGGCGCGGGGGCGGGGGGCGACACGGAGCGCGGGGCGCGGGGGCGGGGGGCGACACGGAGCGCGGGGCGCGGGGGCGGGGGGCGACACGGAGCGCGGGGCGCGGGGGCGGGGGCGGGGGGCGACACGGAGCGCGGGGCGCGGGGGCGGGGGCGGGGGGCGACACGGAGCGCGGGGCGCGGGGGCGGGGGGCGACACGGAGCGCGGGGCGCGGGGGCGGGGGGCGACACGGAGCGCGGGGCGCGGGGGCGGGGGCGGGGGGCGACACGGAGCGCGGGGCGCGGGGGCGGGGGCGGGGGGCGACACGGAGCGCGGGGCGCGGGGGGCGGGGGGCGACACGGAGCGCGGGGCGCGGGGGCGGGGGGCGACACGGAGCGCGGGGCGCGGGGGCGGGGGCGGGGGGCGACACGGAGCGCGGGGCGCGGGGGCGGGGGGCGACACGGAGCGCGGGGCGCGGGGGCGGGGGCGGGGGGCGACACGGAGCGCGGGGCGCGGGGGCGGGGGGCGACACGGAGCGCGGGGCGCGGGGGCGGGGGCGGGGGGCGACACGGAGCGCGGGGCGCGGGGGCGGGGGGCGACACGGAGCGCGGGGCGCGGGGGCGGGGGGGCGACACGGAGCGCGGGGCGCGGGGGCGGGGGGCGACACGGAGCGCGGGGCGCGGGGGCGGGGGGCGACACGGAGCGCGGGGCTCGGGGGCGGGGGGCGACACGGAGCGCGGGGCGCGGGGGCGGGGGGCGACACGGAGCGCGGGGCGCGGGGGCGGGGGGGCGACACGGAGCGCGGGGCGCGGGGGCGTTGGCGACTGCGGCAGCATTACTCTGTCGCAACGTTACTGCTGTAGCACTGTCGATTTTCGTGATAAAATGATGTGACTGATTCCCATATTAAAAGTAAAAATGTACAACTATCTATCAAATTGCGTTTTTATATCGAAAAATTTTCGCGCTCGCTTCTCTCGCGTTTTCAATGACTTTATAATTATGTCGACTGCGGCAGCATTACTCTGTTGCAACGTTACTGCTGTAGTACTGTTGATTTTCGTGATAAAATGATGTTACTGATTTCCATACTAAAAGTAAAAATGTACAAATGTCTATCAAATTGCGGTTTTATATCGAATTTTTTTTATATCGAAAATTATTGATTTTGGATTGTAGTTTTATTTAGTAGTAAGTACCTACCTAATTGTAAAATATTGTATCTGGACTGCATATCCATCTAGCATATCCATCTGTCATCTTTACTTCAAGTTCCGCCTCCAGGGGAGAGGGAGAGAAATTAGGATTAGAAATTAGCCGCTTACTGACACAGATCGATTTCCACGCGGGCGGAGCCGCGGGCACAGCTAGTTGAAAATAAAGCTCATACATATTCTTTGTTAGATGTTCCTGTTAATAGTACCCCGTGGTTCTGCAAATTTAAAAAGTTTGTAAGTACATAGAAAGTTTTACACTACAATTACTCGAATGCGCATTGGTCATTATTGCTTAAATTTTCATCTTCATCGTAAAAATATAGTTCCCTCTCCTTATTGTGATCGTTGTCAAATGCAAGAAGCTGTCTTTGGATCACATCATCTTCTATTGCCCGACCTTTGGCATTCAGCGCCTTTTGCTAACTGCTAATGGATGAGCTGCTTAATATTTATGGAGCACCTAATTTAATCCCGTCTACAGTAACAGACTTGTTAAAGGAGACTACAACTTATATGTCTTTGTATAAATTTGTATATAATTCTGTAAATATGTTGTTAATCTATAAATAGTGTACCTACAGTGGTACCTTCCTACTATTTTTATAATTTAAGTTTTAAGTGTTGTACTTGTATTGAAACTAATATTAATATTGTTATGAGAATATTACAGGATTTGTCTATTTGGTAAAAAGATATTATTGAAAAAGAATTATGAGAATGGATGTTTGAGCGTTTTCACAAATCGTTGTTGGTGACGTATATGGAATTCCACTTTGGGAAATATTTTAAATTATTTTATGGTGTAGCTAATTAGATAGTTTATTGTTTGAGGTGCATAAAAATACTAAATTTATTGAGATATATTAACAATTCCAGTAAATAATCGCAATTAATCTCGTGTCAGGCTAGGTCAAGGTTCCATTACGTCACTGATTTTGCGATTGATAAAAAAAATACAGGAAGGGTTGAAGTGTTTTAATTTTTATTCATCAAAATATAAACAATAGAATCTTTCAAAAAAAAAATATAAAGGTCTTCTAAATAAAACAAAACAACCCCGTTTTTATCAAAAAACTTTCCCTTACGCTACTTTTCAGTACTTTTTACTATATATTATTGTCTACAGCTTGACAAATGACTAATATTTTAATGAAATGTGGAGTCACTATTATGTACAAATTAACATCTTAAAATCGTTAGAATATTGTATATAATATCTTAAGAAATACATCACAGCCATAGCAGGACATATTAGGCCAGTCGGCCCAGTGGCGTAAGCTAGAACACAAAATGGCGTTTAGGAACTATAAGGCAATGTTCATACTGCTTTGCATTTTCAAAAAATAAAGTAAACTACCAGAATTATTTTATTTGTGACCACCTCCACAGCTCCGATGTTATGATGGTGACTGTACATCTTGTAATTTTACATTGTACAGTGGGTCTGACGAGGTTATAATACGCACACAATATATAAATTTATTACCTTTAGCAAATTAGATTCGTTATGAAACGACCCTAAGAATTCCATTACGTCACTTTTTATTTCCATTCACGCTATGGTGGCGTAATGGAGGTAACGTATTAACGACAACGCAACATTAAAATGTAAATTGCAAATTATCTATTAGATCTTCAATTGAATGTGTTATTTATTCGGAATAACGAATAAATAACAAGTTCAACAAATTAAAAAGTTTTAAGTAGAGGATTATCTTATCTTATTAAAATCAGGCGTCGTATTGGAAGTTTTGTTTTTGACTGAATGCCACGCGACCACTCTAAACTCATAATGCGCATCAACTGCCGTAGTTTTCAACAAAATGGCGGCTGCTATTGCCTTGAAATGTTGCCTTAATTCAAAATCAGATCGTATTTGTTTAAAAAAATGTTGCCAAGCCTTTAAAACTGCGGTGGCGTAGTATGGAAATTCCGCTGTACGCTATTCTGCAGGACAGGACAAAATACGTTGTTTTTAATTAAATTTGTACTGTACTACTCGAGTTTAAGGTTTAGAATTGAGGATTAGTTTATTTTTGATCAGAAAAATAGCCGTTACTTTGAAATAGTCTTGGAATAATATTTTTTTTCTTACTCTGATCTTTGCCTGGGTAGTATGGGCACGTCAAAATTGGACTACTTTTTTAAGGTTTTTCGGTTTTATTTAAAATTTTGCAATGCTAAATGCGTTATTTTAGGACCAATAAAAAGCCTAATGAGTTGTTTAATTGAAATGTATAACATTTTATCATAGGTCTGGGTAATATTCAAGAAAATAGCTAAGGAAGTCATGGGACACGACTTTTTCATATGAACAGTCAGCAGCAGAAGTCGCTATACACTCCAGGTGCTCAAAGAGAGGTAAACGTTTAAACTGTCAAAAAGTTGTTGACTGTCATGGTAGCATTTACTTGTGAGCGCTCAACATGTCACAAATATCTTAACAGTCGCTATTCATTAATTTCTACACTTACAACAAATCATTGATACCTTAGCTGTCAAAAAACCATTGGTATCTAAGCGGTCAACGTGTCAAATATATCTGAACAATATGGAAAAATAGACGTTTAAAGCATACATGTATGGTCGTATATTGAATGAATAATAGCTATGCTAATTTCAGGTAAAGCGTTTTGACAATCATCGAAAGCAGTACAGTCTTGTCATCACATACATCTATCTCACGTTTTGCCCTTCAACCATTGACAGAGGCCTGTCAGTCAGCTTACTGAAAACTATTTCTTTTATTGAATAGAATCATCAAAACGAATGAGTGACACATAGCGAAAGCTAACTGAAGCCGAATTTAGAGCCAATTGTCAAGGCACGTTGTGGTCTTGTGACTAAAGGCGTTTGCTTTTCAAAGCAGAGACCGCGGGTTCAAATCTCAGTCGGACGCACCTAGAGATTACAGTTTCTTTTTTTGGGTTTCATTTCTATTATTAATTTGTAGTTTTATATTAATTTCGCATAAGTTTGAAGTTTGAAGATATGTCACATGTAGAGTATATACGACTTTCTAACAGGACGTTGTAGGTTTGAACCCGCAGTAAGCGTTCCTTAGATTACTCCTGTGCGGAATGCCATTTGATGTTTACTGCTAGGTTATACTGGTTAGTATGTATCAACATACTGTATATCTTTGAACTTATTGTTAGTACGAACGTTAGTTTGAACGAAAGGCCAAGAAAGAGACCCATTAATGTTTAGGTCATACTGAACAACTTTTACTATGGGACCAACCCCGAAAACGCGGAAAAATACTTGGAAGTTTCATACATTTTGCTGGTCTGATGTTGATATTTTCTATGGGAGAGTAATTTTTTTCCGGGGTTTCGGGGTTGGTCCCATAGTAAAAGTTGCTCAGTATGACCTAAACATTAATGGGTCTCTTTCTTGGCCTTTCTTTCTGATACATACTGTATATAACTCCATATACTCTATCTTCTCTGCTAAGTTGTAAAAACAAAATCTAGACACGCGGCAGCGTGTCAAGCCAAGTTCAAGCAAAGGAACTGGCTAGCCAGCGCCGAGTGTAATATTACACGAACCACTTGGTGCCACTTTTGACCCTTCTATAACTTAAAACATCTTTGACGTAAACACATAAAACTACGTGTGTTTAATTATATCCATAAGGATATCTAGAAGCCCAAATTTCATGAAGCTAGCTCAAACGGTTATAAAGATATGAAGGTCAAAAAGTCGTAAATTTTAAGACTGACTTATGACTTATAGTACCTAAACCTAACCTACTTCCAGATGACCTAGAAGGATGAAATTTGGAATCCAGCTTGGTTATTGTGTGTAACCGTAGGAAAAAATCTAAAAATAAAATAAAGTTAAAAAATAGGGGGGGTCCCCATACAAAAAAACCATTTTTTATTGGGACTGACATATAAGTACCTAAACCTAACCTACTTCCAGATGACCTAGAAGGATGAAATTTGGAATCCAGCTCGGTTATTGTGTGTAACCGTAGGAAAAAATCAAAAAATAAAATAAAGTTTAAAAATAGGGGGAGTCCCCATACAAAAAACCATTTTTTATTGGGACTGACATATAAGTACCTAAACCTAACCTACTTCAAGATGACCTAGAAGGATAAAATTTGGAATCCAGCTCGGTTATTGTGTGTAAGCGTAGGAAAAAATCTAAAAATAAAAAAAAGTTAAAAAATAGGGGGGGTCCCCATACAAAAAAAATATTTTTTTATTGTACCGTTGGAACCGTTACAAGCAGATATTTGAAACTACTCCAATATATGTATTATTATATTTGCTATATTAAAATAAAGTTTAGTCAAAAAATAAGTGGTGTCCCCATACAAAAAACTTTTAATACGCTCTAAACAACCGGCCAACGGTGTGTCGTCGGCGGCGCGCGGCACCACATAATTATACAAAGAACAGAAGTAAAAACCATACAGCGGAAACACAAGAAAAAACATTAAATCTCAATACCTGCCTAGTTTTATTCACAAAAAGTATTGATATCCCACCAAAAACATAAATGTAAAAAAGGAGAGCCAAGTTCAATACAAAAATTATGCTTGGCTGTGGGGCTCGCCGCAAAAAGAATGGAGATCTAAATGAGTGCCACTGCCAAGTTCTATGCAAAATCCAAATATGTATTTATAGGAACAAAATAACATTATAAACAAGTATTAAACTCTATTTCTTTGCTTTATTGGATACCTATAACAATTGCTGTTATTTAAAAAAATGTGAGATCTTAAAGTAGGTTAGATTTGGTTTGGCCAGATTTTATCAGAATTACAATATATATAAAATGATTGATGTAATGAAAACTGGCCAAGTCAAATCTAACCTACTTTAAGATCTCACATTTTTTTAAATAACAGCAATTGTTATAGGTATCCAATAAAGCAAAGAAATAGAGTTTAATACTTGTTTATAATGTTATTTTGTTCCTATAAATACATATTTGGATTTTGCATAGAACTTGGCAGTGGCACTCATTTAGATCTCCATTCTTTTTGCGGCGAGCCCCACAGCCAAGCATAATTTTTGTATTGAACTTGGCTCTCCTTTTTTACATTTATGTTTTTGGTGGGATTCGTCATTTCTATGGTCAACAGTTAGCATATTACGTAGGTGTATATGCATGGCAGTGATGGTTTTAACGGCTAGCCTCTATTACAAAGCCATAAGGTTTACATGTCAGATTGGGACAGAGAACGTGTTAAGTTTCAATTCTATTATTTTCTCCTTCGTTCTTTGATCGATTCGGAGCATCGTATTTTAGTACTATATAGTATATTTTAGTACAATAAGCGGGCTAAATGAATATATTAACATATAATATGCTCTACGATTTGGAAGAACGGCCGCCTATGACAGTTAAAATAAAAAACCTATCATTCTCGTAAAACCTACTTATTTACTGTCTAAGTTTGACACTTGACGATAAAATACTTCTTTAAGAAAGGAGGTGTCAATTCGTAGCTGCTACAGTATTTTTTTAAAAGTTAAACAGATAAAATGTTGATGCTTAATAGTTACCATTGAAATAACAACTGCTTAGCAACTGATGGCACCCTGGCTGCTGACGTACGTGATTGGCAGAGAGCGCAACTTTGGTGCCGATGACGTCATTATGACGTTAAGTCGCATATAGGATGTTTTTTTTAAACAACATTGTAACACCTTAATGATTCTTAATAATGATAATATATATATAATTGTTTATTTATAAAAATGCTTGGTAATTTACACAAAAAATAATGTAAACATTAAAAAACGATACGAAACGATCTCCTTCTCGTTTAATATGCTTTGTTGTTTTCAAATGTTTCTCTATATTGCTTGCTTTTGCTGTTAAATTTTGGTCACATTTTTTCATTTTTTACAATCAGAAAAGGAAATTTCTGCAAATACGGGTGCATAGACTCCATAGCGACTTCAAACAATAATATTTCGGTTATATTTTACTAATACAAAAATAAGTAAACAATAATTGGTTGTCATTTCCAACAATTTTGTTTTTAACATGACAAAGACAGTTATGTTTTTATACGTGGCCGGTACGTATAAAAACTCTCAACTCAAGTTTCAATATCAGTAAACTAAAGAGGCTAATAAGTTGTTATTTGTTTAAGTATCTATAATCTAGATAACAACACTCTGTATTTAGCTTCACGTCATACGTCTGTCATCGGCACCAAAGTTGCGCTCTCTGGTGATTGGCAGTGCGTGTAGGTATTAATGACAGCAGCTTGAATTTGAGTGCTTAGTTACCACTGAGTTTCTAACCGTTATTGTCATTGGGATTAAATAAGGGTGTATGTGTTAAAGAAAAACTCAGAAGTTAAGATATATGTGACGAACTGAAAGCCAATGCTAAAATGACAACTTAGATGTCCTTATTTTTGTGACGATTGAAGTGTATATGTTTTCTTGGACACCTTACCCGCTCAGGTATATCTGATGCTGACTGAACAACGATTTGTGAAAACGCCCGTTTAATGGATATGACGAAATAAGGGGTCATCCATTAATTACATCACACGTTTAGGGGGAGGGAGGGAGTCAAGAAAATGTGACATATTGTGACATGGGGGAGGAGAGAGACACAAACTTTGTGACGTCACTTTAACTTCATCAGTAACCGAAATTTAAATTATTTTATTCGCTATACATTTAAATAACAAGTTTTTTAAACGATAATCGTTTTTATTCGTTTAATTTTCTTTCCTAAGCAGTTTTGGGTTTTAAAATTACTAATATTTATACCGTCAAAAATATTTTGATAAAATATTAATAATAATAATACTTAGGTACTTACTTAATTCGATTCGGCGATTTCGTAGAAAAAATGTGACGTCACACTAGGGGGGAGGGCTTTGCCAAATGTGACCAAGTGTGACAAGGAGGGGGGGAGGGGTCAAAAAACCTAGAAATTCGTGTGACGTAATTAATGGATGACCCCTAACTGGAAGAGACGCTTTTACTTAAAGTACTATGAAAATGAAAACTACTGAAGACATTAATATCGGAATTGACCTAATATGAATAGCTAGAGTCTGTGCGGAAAGAGAAGAGTCGTGGCAGAAACGGGAACTAACATTTTAAATTTTATATGGCAATCAAACCTTTGACACCTTGTCATGTAAAAAGTAAACAAACTTCTGTCATTGTCTTCGAGCAACACCGGCTTCCGACACGTCGGAAGGGAGGGGCCCAAGCGATATCTCACCGTACAAATCATTCTGCCATTTTTCGCGGGGGGAAGGTCCACACAGTCGCACTTCTCACACACTTACATACAAAATCCAATCAAAGGCCCTACCGCGAACCACGTTCAACGTGTTGCCTCTCTATGGCACTTGTAAATTCATACGTAAGTGTGACAGGGAGGCAACACGTCGAACGTGGTTTGCGGTAGGCCCTCTGTAATGACGACACAAATACATAGAAAATGACACACGTCAAAGACAAATCTTGCAAACCTCGATCTCTTTTTGTGTACGGACGAGTGACTAGTGTCACAACACGCACACTAACACATTTTCTTTGAAGTATGTCATTGTATTCTGAGAGATGAGAAGTCGGATTTGTCGCTCTACCGATCCGCAATTTGTACTGAGCGAGTAAAATCGATAAATCCAACAATTACTTGAGACTAAAATATAATAATTGTATTTAAATGTAATTAAACGTATGATATGTAAAAAAAAAATATTACATGTGAAATGTAACACTTTCTTTTTGTAAATTTGATGTCCCCGACCTCTTTTTATAACAAAAAACCGAGCAAACAGGCATTTTTGTGCAGCAGTGTTCACGCGCGCGTCTGGACTCAGTCTAGTGAAAAATCCAAGTGCAACTAGTTTTATTACTCGCGCTAGATTTTATTGACGCGCTAATCTTGTACCTCGGCAGAGGGGAAATAGTGCGAATGCCGCCTCCCTTCCGTGTTGCTCGAAGGTCATTGTATATTTATTAACAAAAACCGCAAGTTTTATCTATACATATAATAAAGCTGTAGAGGGTCGAAAGTCTGTACATGGAAGATATTTGAAAAAAAGTTGGCTGGGGATACTTAGAATCGATAACAGAACACGTTCCAACAGTTTTTAGAATTTTTGTCTGTTTTTCTGTTTATCTGTTTATCTGTTTGTCTGTTTATTTGAACGCGCATCACGTGAAAACGGCTGAACGGATTTTAATGCAAACTTTACTAATCTGTCGAGAAAATCTCCGGCCAGGTTATAGGCTATAAAAATTCAACCCTTAAAAAGGGGGGTAGCCACAACACTCGCTTGATTTAAGTTTGCCCCTGAATCTTATGGCGCTACTTAGGAAGGAGGGGCAAACTTTTTTCAAATATGTGCTACCACTATTGAGTACCCTGGTAAACTAACAGATGGCGCTGAATTTAATACGTAGTGACATGAATAGCCACCGAGGAAGGTTTTTGCCAAATTAACTCTTAAGTTTAGATGAGGGGGTACGGACATCAACAAATTTAATTGAATAATTATGTCGATTTAATAATATACAACAACATTAAACGACAGTAAATTAATTACTAGAGGGCGGAGTACCGGTGGCAAATTTCACACAAAAGGTATGGAGTCGTTTTTATAATTATTATTTTAGGCTTGAATAATAAAATTATTCATTTACTTAATGTACTTAGTATGGTACCTACTCGTAAATTGGAAGTAAGTACTTAACACTATGCACTAAAATTCCGATAGAAGAAAGTTTTCTGGTAATAGATATAGTTAGGACTATTTTAAGCCTCCAAGGAAGTGAAACCGTGCGAAATAAACTCAAATTGGTTCTAGATAGAAACCCAGATGCTGACGAATTGAGGAATTTGATTACAATGGAAAATTATAAACAAGTCCTTAAACATGCAACCATGACATCGGTAGATGTAGAGCGATCGTTTTCCACTCTTAAATGGATCTTCAATAAATTAAGAAACCGATTCACTCCGAAAAACCAGGAACATGTAGCCATAGTCCAGTCATTTTATAACATGGATACGCACTTAAGTGTAGATTGTGAGGAGGACCTCGAACACATAATTCCAGTCCTCAATTGTAATTGAATGGTCTTGAAAATAATATATCGTTTGGCAGGTATAACTTCTTAGTCTAGTATTTAGTACCTAATGATAATGTTTTGATAAGAAAACATATTATTATGTATTATAGATATTAACAACATATTACATTATATTTGTATGCTCGTAAGATAATTTCTATAAGTTCCTAAAAATTATTATGCAAAATTAATCATTTATTCGTTATTTATTTAATCATAAGAATACTTAGGCGACTCCATACATTTAGTGTGAAATTTGCCACCGGTACTCCGCCCTCTATTAATTACCCCTCATTGAACAGTACCATCTTTTTCACGGCTACCCGAAAAAGAGAGAGAGAGAGAGTGTATTGTGTTTTCAGCGTTCGTGTTTGTATGTAGGTATATATTTATCAGTGGCGGCGCGTCCACAAAAGCCGATTCCCACCGGCTTGCCTGTTTTTGGACATTTGAGCAGAGATGTAAAGGAAATATGTAAGCAAAATTAGCCCCGGCTTGCCTATGGATATGTTTGACGCGCCGCCACTGATATTTATTTATCCGAGTTTCTTTATTACACCTTAACTTCTGAATGCCTTAACCTTAGCCCGACGTACGTGACACGCTGTACGCTTACCAAAGCCGTAGCCAACGAGCTTATCAAAGCTGGACGGGTCTTGGCGGGCCAATTTTATGCGAAGCTAGGCTGATAGAAAACTGTCCCATCCCTTCTTTGTATGAAATCTTGGATTCGCGCCTGGTTGGGACTAAAAGTAAAATTGCGTTTTTTATATCGAAAAATTTTCGAGCTCGCTTCGCTCGCGGTTTTAATTAATTTCTAAGGTGTGATAAAGGTGACATTCGGGTGGCGACTGCAGCAGCATTTACTCTGTTGGAACGTTACTGCTGCGGTACTGTCAATTTTCGTCATAAAATGATGTGACTGATTTCCATACTAAAAGTAAAAATGTACAACTGTCTATCATATTGCGTTTTTATATCGAAAAATTTTCGCGCTCGCTTCGCTCGCGTTTTCAATCACTTTCTAAGATATGATAAAGGTGACATTCGGGTGGCGACTGTAGCAGCATTACTCTGTTACAACGTTACTGCTGCAGCACTGTCAATTTTCGTGTAAAATTATGTCACTAATTTCCATACTAAAAGTAAAAATGTACAACTGTCTATCAAATTGCGTTTTCATATCGAAAATTTTTCCCGCTCGCTTCGCTCGCGTTTTCAATTACATTCTCACCCAAGATATAATAAAGGTGACATTCGGGTGGCGAATGCAGCTGCATTAGGTACTCTGTTGCATTACTGCTGCGGCACTGTCAATTTTCGTGATAAAATGATGTGACTGATTTCCATTCTCAGCTGTAATGTTGCAATGAACTTCACTCAATTTACCAAAAAAAATTGGTAATCTTAATGACCCTAGGGAGAGGAGGCACCATGGTCTAGAAATGCTTAGGGCATCAAAATATCTTAATCCGGCACTGCTTCGGACTTAACCCGACGTACGTGTCGCGCTGTACGCGTTCCAAAGCCGGGCGCCTTCGGCGCCCTCATACTCCAAGCGTCGGGAGTAGCCCGACGTACGTGGAGCGCTGTACGTGTTCCAAAGCCGGGCGCCTACGGCACCCTCATGCTAAAAGTGTCGGACGTAGACCGACGTACGTGACACGCTGTACGCATTCCAAAGCCGGGCGCCTCCGGCGCCCTCATACTCAGAGCGTCGGGCGTAACGTACGCGTTTCAAAGCTGGGCGTCTTCGGACCCCTCATACTAAAAGAGTCGGGCGTAGACCGACGTACGTGACACGCTGTAAGCTTGCCAAAGTTGGGCGCAGAAGGCACGTACCCTCATACTCAAAGCGTCGGGCTACGCCCGACGCACGTGGCACGCTGTACGCGTTCCAAAGCCGGGCGCCTTCCGCGCCCTCATATTAAAAGTGTCGGGCGTAGACCGACGTACGTGATACGCTGTACGCGTTCCAAAGCCGGGCGCCTCCCTCATACTCAAAGCGTCGGGCGTAACCCGACGTACGTGATACGCTGTACGCTTGCCAAAGTTGGGAGAAGAAGGCACCCTCATACTCAAAGCGTCGGGCTAAGCCCGACGCACGTGGCGCGCTGAATGCGTTCCAAAACTAGGCGACTTCGACTTTCTCATACTAAAAGAGTCGGGCGTAGTCGGACTATTACAAATCGCGCTCTAAAAAGTATGAAACAATAAGATTCATTACAATAACAATTATTTTAAGAAATTATCATGCAGGAAATTATAAACGTTATAATTTTTTGAATAAAAAAATACAGCGTAATGTAATTTACTATTTTATATATTTAGCAGCTTACTGACACAAACCGAATTCCACGCGGGCGGAGCCGCGGGCACAGCTAGTGTATAATATATTTTCAAAACACGATAAAACCGTACATAAAACCACAAGGAAAATTATATTTAACATTGTTCGGTTTTGTCAGCGGGAAGAAAACGGCTAAAAGCCGACTATCGACTTACAAAAAGTCGCGGAACGTGTTTCCGCTATTCGCGGGTATTGATGTTGTATTTAATATTAAATAATTACCTATTTAATAAGGCCCCTAAGTAACTTGTCTCCGGTACATAATCGGTAAGTATATTCATTCAAAATATATTAATTTTCATAATTCATAAATATGCAGGTCATTCATGGTCTTTAAAATAACTGACAAATAGTCTTGATACTTGCCATTTTATGCATATTTATATGTAATTTTTTTTTTCAGGATTGTGTAAAAGTACCTACGGCATCTCGAATAAAAGACCGCTAAGTAGGTGATATGCAAGAATTCGTAATCTACGTGCCGGATTCAAGCACATCCAGTTCAGATGAAGATAGTTCTATGAGTGTCCCTGGTTGTTCTGAAGCTAGCTCAAACATAAGTGACATTGAATATTTTAATTCAGACTTCGATTACAAAGAATAAAACTTTTTCTAATAAAATATTTCTTTATTTGTAGGTTCTGTTAGTTACGAAATTATATTTCATATTTAGCAGTGTTGTGACATAGGGGAGGGGGGAGTCACAAACATTGTGACGTCACTTTAACTTCATCAATATTCATCAGTAACCGAAAATTAATTTATATTTTTTTAATCGCTGTACATTTAAAATAATGATGTAGGTAGGAATGTAATTTTCGTTCCTAATTGGTTTTGCGTTATAAAATTACTAATATTTCTTTTACAAAAAATATTTTTTTATAAAAAAAATACAGCCGAGTTAGTATTGCCGATTTCGTTGAAAACAAAATTGCCTAAATGTGACGTCACACAAGGTGGGGAGGGATTTGCAAAATGTGACCAAGTGTGACAAGGAGGGGGGGAGGGGTCAAAAAACCTAGAAATTCGTGAGACGTAATTAATGGATGATTCCTTATGCACTATTTTTATTCATATCCATATTTATTATTAATAATGTACACATACATTACAAGTCAAGTTTACAATGGGTGAAATATATCCCAGATAAAATTACAGTTCTATTGCCCAATTTCTACCCGATTTACCCGGTTTTAATAACTGTTGGACTGCACAGATTAGGCAGTACATAAATGAGACTCTATCTTGTTTGGTACTAAAATTACAGTTGTATTGGGCAGATTCTTAACTAGTTTTAGCACTTTTAGCAGTTTTGTCAATCGCACTGTCACTTTTTAGTATCTGAGACATAAAAACAAGTGTGTTTTAAAAAGAAAACTAGTGCCTGCGCTAAATCAGGGGATTGAGTTGATGAGCCGACACCACCACCAGGCTCCGTTTAGTAAGCCGTGGTAAAAAACCGGAACAAAAGGGATTCAAGTATCATGACCTTTAGTGTCGTACTATAATCACGTGACCAGTGTTGTCAGCATAGCAAAAACCATAAAATAGCACTGGCGCGCCCTCAAATCCCACGACTCTTCTCTTTCCGCACAGACTCTAGAGTCTGGCTACTGAAATTTTACACAAATGTTTGGCGGGAAATTCAAAAAATCTTGGGCTGGTCACACTTTGAGTTGTAGGAATTTTAGTTTTGATACTGGACAATATTTTTGTTTTTCTGTGCACAAGTAAGGTACCTAAGGAAATAAGTTAAATGAGCGTTTACGTGCACTCAAAGTCAGCTCACATAATTTCTACCACTATTTAAAGTACAGTCAACGACAAACACATATGTTTACGTTCCAATCTTTAGATTTTATAGATATTTTTCAGAACTTTTAGTTTATCCGTTTCTTTATAAACTTTTCCTGTTTATGAGATTCAGGCATTAATAAATTCACGTACTTAAACAAAGTAATAGGCAAATGTTAGAACTAGTACTTAAAGTATCAAAATATTTATAGAGCACCAACCTCCTAATTTGTTTACATTTGGTTAGGAGATGTAAATAGGGAATGCAATCCCGCATGAGGAACTCAATCCCGATATTCCGCGGGATTGCCATTTTAAGTCCCGCGGGATCCCGGTATTTGCGGGATCCCGCAAGTTAGTATACAGTTTTACGAATTAGTACTAAATATGAAGGTTGAAAACAAAAAGTAAACTAAAATTAGAAATAGTACATTTTGTATTAAAAGAATACGGTATAATGACAGTAATCAAGAATTTAAGAACGTGTGTAAAGGTGCTCCGTGAAGAATTTTCGCCAGTAGGCTCGTGCCCGAGCCTGTGTTCCTTGTAGTAACACGTAAGAACCACGTCGCTCTTCGATCCCGCAAATCCCGCGGGATCCCGCTTAATTTACGAGCGGGATTAATCCCGCAAATTGCATGCGGGATCCCTGTATTTCGGGATCCTGGTATCCCGGTATTGCATTCCCTAGATGTAAAGTAAACATTGCAGTTTTTCGTTAAACAACGCTTCACGTCGACTTCGCACATTGTCGTAATTATTTACGAGCTTAAATAATAGTTTGCGAACTCACTCAGTATAGAAATTATTAATATTATTTAAAATAAACCCTTTATAAACCGCAAAAAATTTGAATGAATGACATAAATTGACAACTGACTTTTAGCTTTTTTTTTAATCATAGACAATTGGTGATACAACAACGAAATATCTGTCAACAATTTTTGGCTAGCCAGACTCTATTAATAACAATTTCAAACATTTTCAATAGAGAATCCGCGAGTGACAATTTGAATTGACGGGCGCGCTCAGCGGAAAAAAAGTTTAGGTTCGATGTACATTGTACATTGCTGCTTTTCTTAGCGCAATACTACTCTTAAAGTGTTGCCCTACTTTAGTTTGCTTTACATTGCTACCGACAAGATTTGCTTGACCCAGTATATTTACTGAAGACATTTACCGGATTGAACTTACTGAAAAGACAAAAAATCTACTTATGACAAGGCAGTATGGCTTAGAGCTTTAGCCTGTCCAGATGGACGAAAAAAAAAAGCATAGACCTAATGTCAAGTTTGTGTTGACTGTTGACATTGACAGTGACAGCTACAAGTGAAGTTAGAGTTACTGAAGTTAGTTTTTTACCTTGAATATTTATAAGACTGGTATGATTAGCATATGTTTTACTTTTTTTGCATTTTGTGTATGCAATAATAAGGCCTAGTCTTTAATAAAATACATACTAATAAGTCCGTTTATTATTCTACAATGAATTGCAAGTTTTCAGAATAATTAACTTACAAAGTTGTTCAAGACCACCGTGACAGGACAAGTTGAAAAGTTGATTATACAGTTGTTGTGCTCGTATCAGTTATTAGTTTTATTACGTCGTCCAAAGTTCAAAAGTTCAGTCAACTTTGGTAAAGTAGGAAGTGACTTTCTTGAGTAATTTGTTTTAAAATCGTTGAGTGAAGAAGAATGCTGGAAGTTAGGGAGGCGCAGCCGGTGAGCGAGGCGGAGCTGCGGGCGTGCTTCCCGGAGCCGCCGCGCGGGCCGCTCGAGCCCTTCAGGAAGAAGGCCTCCTTTGACTGGCGCCGCATGAAACTCGCCTATGACTCCATACAAGCTATTAGAACAAAGGTATTCTTGACTGTTCAAAATTGTTGAAGCAATATTCTGGCCTACTTTATGATGAACAATATAATTACAATTTTGGTACCATTATAAGTAAGTATGGAGGTTTTTATAGCAAAAACTTATCAGTTAAGTTTTGTTTTATTTCTTAAAATCTAAACATATTACTAATATACTATCCTACTTACACTATCAGCCCCATTCCGACCCCCACCCAGCCCAAAAGTGCCAAAGATGCTAGCGGCATTACCGCGCTGGATGGCAAGTTTTGTTTTAACTGTTGTTGTGTGGTTTAATTATCAGTATTGATTGATGAACAAACATATTATTAATATCTATTTAAGCTGTGATTTATATCCCAGATAGTAAAATGAGAGTTTGATTGACCAATCATTTTGGTTCTGCTGTATGAATTTTGTGCTCAATTATATTCTCAATTAGACAAGTATATTCTCTGGGGTATAAAACAAAGTTGATTGACATCAGCCTAGATATTAAACTGGTTTACAGAATAAAATATGGAGTTTTATGGAGGCGCACCCCCTGTTCAAACACGCGGAGGCCACACCAACGCTGGACGAGCAGAGACACATCACCACCAAGCGCATGTATGTTATCCACAACGCAGACCTAGTGCCCTTGGAAGAGGTTAGTATCAAATTTTTAAGTTCAATTTGACTAATATGTTGCATAAATAAGCCTATTCTGATTTTTACTATCAGACTTTTTTATCTGGACATTATTTTATCATCTGGCCAGATACCGGATAGTGGCCTACTATCCGGCCGGATACCGATAAAGAATTGTAAGCTTTGCTTGAATGATTTCTGCTGGGATTACATGTGTATTTGCAGCTTTCACCTAAAATAGGAATCATGTTTTGTTTACAGATAGCCATGCATCCACGGTTGTTCCAATCCTTCACAGAGGCCATGTTCATGTTTGACAGCTCGCTGGCCATCAAGCTGTCCCTCACCTTCCGCATGTTCTCCAACACTATCCGTGGCAGCGGCCGGGACCACCACTTCCCGCTCATTGAGGTATGACAACTGTATAGGTACTATTGCCCACACTGTTAATTGTATACATTGGTGCACCTTATGCCTCTTGTAATAGGGTCCACCAATGTACAGGTAGGAGTGTTGCTGTTTGTACTCACTATTACACATAATGTGGTGTACCAGTGGTAGCTAGGGTTCTAAGTGACAAAAAAAGGTCGAACCTTTTTTTTCTTGATTAAAGCATGAAACTTGGCACAGTTGTTCCTTACATCAAAACAAGCCGATTTCGATCGGTAGCCCGCAGGAGCCTCCCCTCTGGGGCCCGAGAGGGGGGGGTCAAAGTACCGCTCCGCCCGGCTTCATTCTTAAAATTCTAACAGGCCCCGTTTAGCTAATAAGTCATATTTGGTATCAATTTCGGATAAATCAATAACGTAGAATTCATTTCTGGTATAAAAATTTAGCGATTTGTAGAAAAAAATAAAAAAAAACTCATAGTATCTAATTTTTCAAGTGTAATTTTTGTTTCTTATTTATTGTCAAAATTAAACTGCCTGGTTTTTCTACATTAAAAAAATATGATGATAAAGCCTATTTAATGCAGATTTTAAAAACATAACTTTTACATACCTTTATTTAGAGGAAATCGCATAAAAAAAACTTATATCGTCTCGCGCCGGTGAATATCTTTCTACTGACATCGGCATCGATATAGACAACATCCGAAGTACACACTCTGGAGACCGATTAAAAGTATTGTTTATTGTTGTAGATCCTATTATAGAGATAGAAAAGCGTACAAATATTATTTTATGTGTCGTTCAGTGAAAAAAGGGACCTTGGAACAAATTATCACAGAGCCTCGCGTTTGTATAGAAGCATACTTACTCGTATTTAGTTAGTGCCAACCACTCCATGGACTCCATGGTCGCTGTTCTCAATATGGGATATTACTGCAATGTTCTGCCGCCAGAGTGCAGCACTACCGACTCTAGTAAATTCATAGACTAACTTATACATGTAGATGTAGATGTAGTGTAGGGACGCCCGATCAGAAGCAGGCGGGCTGTCGATCGCTTGTCGCGTTCATTCAGCCCAGTTCCCTGGAGTTGGAGCTTCAGGTTACTGTCCCGGCGGCATTCCCACACTATTCTCCTCAAATCTTCTTGTTTTCCTGCAGAATAAAAGGACATCTTTGAGTTCGACGTCCTTTAGTTCGTTTTCTTTTAGTGTGTCTCTACCGCATGTATTATATCGCGGTGCCGCGTACATAGTACATTCTGCTAGTAAGTGTAAGCTAGTCTCCTCCTTACCACAATGTGGATAGGAGGCGTCTCTACTAATTTCCATTATCTTGAGGTGTCTGTTAGAGTATTGTGACCTGTAATGATACCTGTCAATAGTCTCAGACTGCTCTTACCTAGTTTCAGAAGATACCTGGTTCTCCTGTGGTCTATACCTTTGATCATCATCTTCGACTGTCTGCATCCAGTCTCTTCTTCCCATTCTCTCTGTGCTTCCATCTCTTTTACCTTCTCTATGACTCCCTTCGTGACATCCGCTGACATAGGCAGAGCCGGTTCCGGACCTATGTATTCCGTCTCCGCCCTTATCCTCGCCAGCTCGTCAGCTTTCTCGTTTCCCGTTACTCCCTGGTGTCCTGGAACCCATGCCTCCGTGACACTTCTTTGCTTGCCTATCAAGTTGAGCTCCTCTCGATATTCTCTCACGAGAGAGGAGGTAACTGATATTTTCTTTAGTGCCTTTAGTGCTGCCTGGCTGTCTGTGTATATTACGACAGTACCCTCTTGTTTTACGCTCTTCTTGATTATGCTTGCGCAGCGCGTTATAGCACATACCTCGGCTTGGAACACGCTAGCATATCTACCCAGTGGTACTGATGCTCTCCCAGTTTGAGGATCACTATGCCCGCTCCTGCTAGTTTCATCGAGCTTCTTCTTGAGCCATCCGTGAAGCAGATGGTCGTCGGGTGTCCGACTTCCACCTTCCAGTTATCTTTGTCTCCTATGTGTATTCTATATTTCTTGTCAAATATCTCCTGCCTCTTTATAACGTCATTATTGGCCATCAACATTTCAAGTTTTGATAGTGCCTCTCTTTGTATCAGCGCGTGTCTCTTGCCTACGCAGCTTCCTCTCCATTCGTTGCATGCTTTCGTTCTGTACCACTGTTCGGTGGCTCTTTTCTCTACCTCAATCCAGAGTGGCTTCAAGCCTAGCATTACCTCCATCCATTGCGTGTGTCGGGGTCATTCTCATAGCCCCCGTCATCATGAGGCACGCTAATCTCTGGACTTTGGTTAGGTCTTAGGTCTCTTTGGTTTTCTTTAATATGTGCTCTATACCACCATGTCACGGCTCCATATAGCACCTTGGGTAGTATTATCGCCTTGTAGATCCAGTGGATCATTCCTGGCTTCAGTCCCCAGTTCTTTCCTACTGCCCTTTTGCATTGGAACAGTGTTCTTATAGCTTTAGCCGTCTGCTCCTTGATGTGAGTTTTGTGCCTGAGTTTACTGTCTAAAGTAACGCCCAGATATTTCAACTCCTCCACCATGTCTAGTTCTATACCTTGTATCTTTATGGGTTTCATCTCCTTTATTCTTCTATTAGTGAATAGCACCAGCTTTGTTTTCGATGGATTGAGATCCAACCCTCTCTCTCTACACCATCTCAGTACCTGTCTGAGACCTCTTATCATTATATCTCTTATCGCAGTGACAACCATTCCTCTCTCTAACAGCACTCCATCATCAGAGTAAGCCTGCATGTACATGCCTCCTCTGTTGAGCTCTTTTACCATTGAGTTTAGAAGTGGGCACCACATCAGGGGGGACAGGCATCCCCCTTGTGGGAACCCTCTTCTTGGACTAATCGTCTTTGTTACTCCTCCCAGCTCCGCCGTAATGGATCTACCTCTTAGCATTTTCCCTATCCATTGCGCTATTGCCGGTCAGATGCCCTCACTCTTCAGACTTTCCTCTACGGCCTCGAAGGTTGCTGTGTCAAAAGCCCCCTCAACGCTCAGTCTGTCTTCTTGGGAATGGAAGCAAAAAGCAAATGACTGTTTCCAAACTGTTCTGACAACCCTACTGTGGCCAGAATATGATTGAAACTGACATATATACTTACAGTTTACTTCTTATTCATTGAGAACAGCGACCATGGAGTCCTTGGAGTGGTTGGCACTAATTAAATACGAGTATGCTTCTATACAAACGCGAGGCTCTGTGATAATTTTTTCCTAGGTCCCTTTTTTCACTGAACGACACATAATAATAATATATGTACGCTTTTCTATCTTTATAATAGGATCTACAACAATAAACAATACATTTAATCGGTCTCCAGAGTGTGTACTTCGGATGTTGTCTATAACGATGCCGATGTCGGTAAAAAGATATTCACCGGCGCGAGACGGTATAAGTTTTTTTATGCAATTTTCTTTTAATAAAGGTAAACAAAAGTTATGTTTATAAAATCTGCATTAAATAGGCTTTATTGTCATATTTTTTATATGTAGAAAAACCAGGCAGTTTAATTTTGACACCAAATAAAACATAAAAATTACACTTGAAAAATTAGATTATTTTTAATTTTTTTTAATTTTGTTCGACAAATTGCAATTTTTTAATAACAGAAATGAATTCTACGTTATTGATTTATCCGAAATTGATACCAAATATGACCTATTACCTAAACGGGGCCTGTTAGATTTTTTAGAATGAAGCCGGGCGGAGCGGTTCTTTGACCCCCCCTCCCTGGCCCCAGAGGGGGGGGGGGGTCCTTCGGGCTACCGATCTAAATCGGCTTATTTTGATATAAGGAACTGCTGTGCCAAGTTTCATGCTTTAATCAAACAAAAAAAGGTTGTTGCACTTAACATCCTCACTATGGTTCTCCAAACACTTTAAAATTCTTTGCAAGTACCTAAAATATAAAGTACTATGTTAATCTTTGATAATTTCTCAAAAATGTATCTGCTTATATTAAATGTCAAATGTCTCTTAAGCGGTTAAAGTTATTAGTGTTATTACACTTATTACATACATCTGGGTAAAAATTACTCATCTGGGTAAACTGTGTTGGGCAATGTCAAAATTAAAAGTATTAATTTTATTAGACTATTAAGTTTGGAGAAAGGCAACCTAATGAAGGGCAAGTAAAACTTGCACTCAGGCGTGCGACGAGGGCAGGATCGGCGGGTGCTTCGCGCTGACGGAGATCGCGCACGGCTCCAACGCGAGGGGCATGCGGACGACAGCCACCTACGATCCGGACCAGCAATGCTTCATACTGCATTCGCCCGACTTCGAGGCCGCCAAGTGCTGGGTCGGCTCGCTGGGTGAGCCTTCATGTATTAATAAATTTAATAATCACCGAGCAAGTGTGCAGAGAAATGTGTCTTAGTTTCAACGTGGGCACAAATGCTTTAACATGACCTGCTGTTTTCCTCGACACGTCACATTTGTCAACCGATTCTCATGATTTTTAGGGTCCCGTACCTCAATAGGAAAAATGGTTGTACAAGTACATGAGAAAATTAATAAATTATGTTTTTTAAACTATATCGTGTTACATATCAAATTAAAGGGCTCATTTTGAGAACCTCAAATATATATTTTTTGTAATTTTAAAATAAATTGTTTAGAAGTACAACTAGAAAATAGATGTTTGCCTATAGATGACAGGAAAACCTATTAGAAATGTGTAGTCAAGCGTGAGTCGGACTAATTACTTAGTTTTTGATCCGACCACTACATTTGACTTGCACTTGGCCGATTTTTTTGGAAGAGAGTCGATGATAACATGTTTGCCAGCAGAGCCATTGAATGAGGTGAGGTTGAAAACTTACGGAACCATTGGTCTTATTCGGTTTATGAAGTGCAGAACGAACGGTACCTAATATTTAACGAGTGCATTGAATAAACATTTTTTCTTATAAGTGGAATATAAATAATACATATGTACTTAATAATACCAAGTAACCAAGTAATACTTGTAACCAAGGCAGGGACAGACGAGAGTAGTCATTGTCATGACCTTCCGGGGACATATGGGAATAATTGGGCATGGCCGCGGCGCGGCAGGGCCAGGTCGGGATATTGCAAGGAAAATTTGTTTAAACGATTTATACTTCTGAAATGCTGCTTGCATGCGTGATATAAACATTTTTAATTTTATTTCTTCGCTATAGATATGTATTTATATTTTTCTTATTGTTAAAGTTAACATTGACACAATCAAAACACATAGGTATACGATCGATAGGTGCCAAGATTTTCTGGCTATGGATGAGGTCTTGATGGCTCAGATGGCAGAGCGCTGGAGTATCGATCCAGAGGCCGTGAGCTCAAGTCTCACCAAAGACTTTTTTCCACTTTTAAATTTATTCTATGCTTAGTGGCATCGTTAGCAGACGTTTCTGCTTGTTAAAAATTAACATAGGAATACGTTCTAGCTAGATACGTTCTAGATTCTAGATAGATCTTTAAGAAGTGTATCACTCGGTTATTGAGAAACACTATATTTTTATTTCGGCGTTCTCATCACGTAACTGAAGAAATAGCCACAGGTACACTTGTACCTCCATTTCCGACACGAGCTTTTATATTTTAAAAGGTGTGAGGAAAAAGTGCAACTTTAATAAGAGTACATATTTATGTATAGGTAAGTGCGCGACGCACGCGATCGTGTACGCGATGCTGGTGTCGAAGGGCAAGAACCACGGGCTGCACTCGTTCGTGGTGCCCATCCGCGACGCGCGCACGCTGCGGCCGCTCGCGGGGGTCACCGTGGGCGACCTCGGCGAGAAGCTCGGCCTCAACGGCGTCGACAACGGGTGAGGACGTCGATAATCCATGAGATGTTTTATCTTTTACGACGTTTACATTTTAGAAATTCTGTCTAATAATCCGCTACGTATAATACCCACCCGTCAACGATAGGTACCTAAATTAAAGCCGGAAGACTGATCTCCTTCTCTATATGAATCAGTTAAACATGTGAACGGAAAGTGACCCTATCAATGATAGTACATATTTCGTGTCAGATTCGTGATGTTCAATAAGTACCGGGTGCCGCGCGAGGCCGCGCTGGACAAGCTGGGCGGCGTGGACGAGAGCGGCGCCTACCGCACGCCCTTCCGGGACCCCGCCAAGCGGTTTGGGGCTTCGCTCGGTATCCTTTCGGGTAAGGATATACAATACGTTTATGACGGTGTTCCAGCCAATAATGACATGCTTTTGATGAAGATGTCCCGTTCATTTATTAGCCTAAAACATTCGCCAATATGAAACGTGTTTCGGGTTTATGTGTTATTTCATCTTAGTTATAAAATAGGTGCTATTTGTCTGATTTTCTATTCTGTTAACTGATTTAAATTTAACGTAAGTTCAAATTTAATTGGTGGGTTACTGGGATCTAAAAATTACGTCAGTGCTATAACATATTTTTTTGAAATATGAATAATTAAATAAATAAGTAAATATTGGGGACATCTGACACAGATCAACCTATTTTGGTGACAACTAAATGTAATGACGTGTATGATTATTGCATTAATTTGTATGTGTAGGTGGGCGCGTGCACATAACATCGATCTCGACGAACTACCTGCAGAAGGCCGTGGTGATCGCCGTGCGCTACTCCGCCGCGAGGAGGCAGTTCGGGGAGGAGGGCGCCGCCGAGGAGACTCCAGTGCTGCTCTACCAGCAGCAGGTAGGCTTCACTCATTCCCATTTGTGTCCGTCCCGCTCACACCAAGGGATAGTTGGGACTATTTCCATACCTACATATAACTCCATAATCATTTTTATCCACTTCATGTGACCTAGGCGTGAGTATTCATTTTATTTTTATCTAACCTTTCAGTGACAGAATACATAATACATATATATTACCCTCGCCATCTATATCCGTAAGAATAGAATAATTGCCAAGGAATAAATGTCAGAGTAAGCGTCAAGTTTACGTTTATGCTGTTATTTGGTACCTCCTGTAATAAAGTGGCTAGGGAGGTACTGGTAATGTAATAATAAATGTGTGTTATATATGTTGCGTGCAGCAAATCCGGCTGCTGCCGTACCTGGCGGCCACGTTCGCGATGCGCGTGTTCTGCAACTGGTTCGGGGAGGCGCACGTCCGGATGTCCATCGATAATATTATGGGTAACACGACACCTGCTTATTATTATCTTATTACCCTCATTCACACCTACCTTTATTGTATCCACTGATTTTATAATTTAAAGCAAAATAATAAGATTTTCCACGTCGTTTGAGTTCCTCCATTTTGAGGGTGCGAGATTAATTTAAACTGGTAATTCTATCTATCTATCTATATATATAATGCAAGTGTCCTGACTGACTGACTGACTGACTGATTCATCAACGCAGAGCCGAAACTACAAAAGCCAGAAAGTTGAAATTTGCACACCAGATTGCATTTATAAAGTGTACAAGAGATAAGAAGCGATTTTGAGAAATTCAACCCCTAAGGGGGTTAAAAAGGGGATGAAAGTTTGTATGGGGTTAAAGTTTTCTTTTAAGCTAGGAATTTGAAACTTCGTAAAAAGATATATTATTAAAATACGAGAAAACTTTTCAGCGTTTTTGAAAATTCATCCCCTAAGGTGGTGAAAAAGGGGTTGAAAGTTTGTATGGATATCATAACTTTTTGCGAGTGGTGGAGTTGAATCTTTATATTTAGGGATATCATTAGAAGACAGGAAAAGTAATTTCAGCGTTTTGTAAAATTCATCCCCTAACAGGGTTAAAAAGGGGTTGAAAATATTAATCCATTACAAATGCTTTGAAACTTCTTAGAAAGGCATAATAGCCGATTACAAAAAAAACCGGGCAAGTGCGAGTCGGACTCGCGCACGAAGGGTTCCGTACCATAATGCAAAAAAAAAACGAAAAAAAAAACGGTCACCCATCCAAGTACTGACCACGCCCGACGTTGCTTAACTTTGGTCAAAAATCACGTTTGTTGTATGGGAGCCCCATTTAAATCTTTATTTTATTCTGTTTTTAGTATTTGTTGTTATAGCGGAAACAGAAATACATCATCTGTGAAAATTTCAACTGTCTAGCTATCACGGTTCGTGAGATACAGCCTGGTGACAGACAGACGGACGGACTGACGGACGGACAGCGAAGTCTTAGTAATAGGGTCCCTTTTACCCTTTGGGTACGGAACCCTAAAAAGTGACTGCAACGTTTTTGGAAATTCAACCCCGAAGGGGGTTAAAATGGGGATGAAAGTTCGTCTTCGGGTGCAAATTTTATTTTAAGCTAGGAACTTGAAACTTTGTAAAAAAGTATCAAATTTAAATACAAGAAAACTAATTTCAGCGTTTTAGAAAATTCATCCCCCAAGGTGGTGAAAAAGGGGTTGAAAGTTTGTATGTACATATATAAAAAATTTTTTGGAACGCGGGACTTGAATCTTTGTATTTGGGGATATTATTAGAAGACAATAAAAGTAATTTCAGCGTTTTGTAATATTCATCCCCTAACAGGGTTAAAAAGGGGATGAAAATTTGTATGGGGTTAAAGTTTTCTTTTGAGCTAGGAATTTGAAACTTCGTTAAAAGATATATTATTAAAAAACAAGAAAACTAATTTCAGAGTTTTGGAAAATTCATCCCCTAAGGTGGTGAAAAAGGGGTTGAAAGTTTGTATGGATATCAAAGATTATTTCGAGTGTGGGACTTGAATCTTTGTATTTAGGGATATTATTAGAAGACAGGAAAAGTAATTTCAGCGTTTTGTAAAATTCATCCCCTAACAGGGTTAAAATGGGGTTCAAAGTTTGAATCCATTACAAATGCTTTGAAACTTTTTAGAAAGGCATAATAGCCGATTACAAAAAAAAGTAATTGCAACGTTTTTGGAAATTCAACCTCTAAGGGGGTTAAAAAGGGGATGAAAGTTCGTCTTCGGGTGCAAATTTTATTTTAAGCTTGGAACTGGAAACTTTGTAAAAAGGTATTAAATTATAAAAACATGAAAACAAATTAAAGCATTTTTGAAAATTCATCTCCCAAGGTGGTGAGAAAGGGGTTGAAAATTTGTATGGAGATCAAATATTTTTAGAGTACGGAACTGGAATCTTAGTATAAGGTTAAGATTCCACGCGGACGAAGTCGCGGGCAACAGCTAGTACTTGCATACGCATTAAAGCAAATTTAGGTACAGAGAGGTACTTACAGTAATAATCCCGCGCTTCGTAGAATTATCCATCAATTACTTACGATATTTTAATAGCGATTGATAGTTGATGGGTAAGTACCAGCAATAGCCATCCGTGTTCTCACCGGCTTAAACTCACAACATCTGGTAATCGTTATTGGATAAATTGGGACATTCTCCGAAGGATAGTCTTCATTTCTACTCGGCGCAATCTTCATACAAATATTGCGAATGTGATCACGTCGGGGTCACCAATAAATGTTTGAGAATATACAACTCATTAAAACATATCACTTTATTAATATTATAACATTTTTATAAATTAAAATAACAAATCTTCTTCTAGTCAAGAATCAATATTTTTTTAGAATGAACAAAATCATAAATATGTCGTCAAAGTCAATAAAACTGAATTCCGAATTCATTAGGCGAAGCGGCCAGCACGTAGGTACGCGACGCACCAATGAGGCGCTAACAATAGGCATCTTCCGACATCCGATATCGGAAAGGCGCTTCCGATAAATTCAGACATTTGACGTTCATAAGCGCATTGTAATATGCCTACTTGAATAAACATTTTTTTTTTCTTTTATTTTTATCAGCCATGTCGCCATGTCGGAGCCCCCCGTCAGCTGTCGGACCGATAATATTTGGTCGTGTGCGTATGTGTATGCATAAAGGCTTGGCCACACACAGAGCGCGACGCAGCGCCGCGTCCGCGCCGCGTGATGCCGACGCGAAGCCTGGTCAAACAGGGCGCGCGCCGATCGCGCCGGCCTCACGCTCTCAACACGCCCTCAAGGCGCGCGTGAACGCGGCGCGGCCGCGCGGGAACGCGGCGCACCGCTCGCTGCCTAACGTCCGATCCTACTGATGTGACCTTGCGCGACGCGGCGGGCCGCGGCTGCGTCGCGCTCTGTATGTGGCCAAGCCTTAATGCTCGTCGTAGTGTGCGTGACCGCTAATGTCGGCACTCGGATGTAGGATCCTACATTCGATATCGGATCGGACATTGTGAAAACGGTGTAAATGTTTGAAAGCGCCCCTTGTTATCGGTAAGGTTCGGAGTCGGCTGCGCTGGCGGCGGCGCGGGGGGTGGAGATGCACGCGCTGTCGTGCGCCGCGAAGCCCGCGTGCGGCTGGGCGGCGCGCGACGGCATACAGAACTGCCGCGAGTGCACGGGCGGACACGGGTACCTTAAAGGTTGGACATTTATCATAGACTAACATTTCGATCTAACATATTCCTTTTAAACACTGCTATATACCGGGTGTGCGAATTGTTATACTTGACTTTATTACGACTACAAAGTTAGACGGGAGTTCATTTGCAGCCGCCGGCATCGGCGCGCTTCGCGACGACAACGACGCCAATTGCACGTACGAGGGCGAGAACAGCATGCTGCTGCAGCAGACCAGCAACTGGCTCCTCAGTGTTTGGGCCGACAAAGAACGACCGGGCTTCGCCGACACGCCGTTCGGCTCCGTACGGTTCCTCGCCGGGGCTCAGGGTTTACTGGCCGAGACCTGCAAGTGGACCGGCACGGAGATCGTGCAACCGGCCAGTTAGTACATGCTGATGATATTACACATCTGAATGTATTACCGTTTGTCCCAGCTATTCAATAGTGTACATATTTGTGTTCAGACGTGGTGCACATGTACGCGTGGCTAACGACCTACATGCTGAAGCTGACCGCGGAGAAGGTGTCACGACTCAAGGGTCAGGGCAAGAGCAGCTACCAAGTGAGGAACGACTCGCAGTCCTACACCGCCGTCACATTGTCAGTGGTCTACGGGGAGGTACGTACAAAGAGAAGGTGTCACGGCTCAAGGGTCAGGGCAAGAGCAGCTACCAAGTGAGGAACGACTCGCAGTCCTACACCGCCGTCACATTGTCAGTGGTCTACGGGGAGGTACGTACAAAGAGAAGGTGTCACGGCTCAAGGGTCAGGGCAAGAGCAGCTACCAAGTGAGGAACGACTCGCAGTCCTACACCGCCGTCACATTGTCAGTGGTCTACGGGGAGGTACGTACAAAGAGAAGGTGTCACGGCTCAAGGGTCAGGGCAAGAGCAGCTACCAAGTGAGGAACGACTTGCAGTCCTACACCGCCGTCACATTGTCAGTGGTCTACGGGGAGGTACGTACAAAGAGAAGGTGTCGCGACTCAAGGGTCAGGGCAAGAGCAGCTACCAAGTGAGGAACGACTCGCAGTCCTACACCGCCGTCACATTGTCAGTGGTCTGGGGAGGTACGTACAAAGAGAAGGTGTCACGGCTCAAGGGTCAGGGCAAGAGCAGCTACCAAGTGAGGAACGACTCGCAGTCCTACACCGCCGTCACATTGTCAGTGGTCTACGGGGAGGTACGTACAAAGAGAAGGTGTCACGGCTCAAGGGTCAGGGCAAGAGCAGCTACCAAGTGAGGAACGACTCGCAGTCCTACACCGCCGTCACATTGTCAGTGGTCTACGGGGAGGTACGTACAAAGAGAAGGTGTCGCGACTCAAGGGTCAGGGCAAGAGCAGCTACCAAGTGAGGAACGACTCGCAGTCCTACACCGCCGTCACATTGTCAGTGGTCGGGGGAGGTACGTACAAAGAGAAGGTGTCACGGCTCAAGGGTCAGGGCAAGAGCAGCTACCAAGTGAGGAACGACTCGCAGTCCTACACCGCCGTCACATTGTCAGTGGTCTACGGGGAGGTACGTACAAAGAGAAGGTGTCACGGCTCAAGGGTCAGGGCAAGAGCAGCTACCAAGTGAGGAACGACTCGCAGTCCTACACCGCCGTCACATTGTCAGTGGTCTACGGGGAGGTACGTACAAAGAGAAGGTGTCACGGCTCAAGGGTCAGGGCAAGAGCAGCTACCAAGTGAGGAACGACTCGCAGTCCTACACCGCCGTCACATTGTCAGTGGTCTACGGGGAGGTACGTACAAAGAGAAGGTGTCACGGCTCAAGGGTCAGGGCAAGAGCAGCTACCAAGTGAGGAACGACTCGCAGTCCTACACCGCCGTCACATTGTCAGTGGTCTACGGGGAGGTACGTACAAAGAGAAGGTGTCACGGCTCAAGGGTCAGGGCAAGAGCAGCTACCAAGTGAGGAACGACTCGCAGTCCTACACCGCCGTCACATTGTCAGTGGTCTACGGGGAGGTACGTACAAAGAGAAGGTGTCGCGACTCAAGGGTCAGGGCAAGAGCAGCTACCAAGTGAGGAACGACTCGCAGTCCTACACCGCCGTCACATTGTCAGTGGTCTGGGGAGGTACGTACAAAGAGAAGGTGTCACGGCTCAAGGGTCAGGGCAAGAGCAGCTACCAAGTGAGGAACGACTCGCAGTCCTACACCGCCGTCACATTGTCAGTGGTCTACGGGGAGGTACGTACAAAGAGAAGGTGTCACGGCTCAAGGGTCAGGGCAAGAGCAGCTACCAAGTGAGGAACGACTCGCAGTCCTACACCGCCGTCACATTGTCAGTGGTCTACGGGGAGGTACGTACAAAGAGAAGGTGTCACGGCTCAAGGGTCAGGACAAGAGCAGCTACCAAGTGAGGAACGACTCGCAGTCCTACACCGCCGTCACATTGTCAGTGGTCTACGGGGAGGTACGTACAAAGAGAAGGTGTCACGACTCAAGGGTCAGGGCAAGAGCAGCTACCAAGTGAGGAACGACTCGCAGTCCTACACCGCCGTCACATTGTCAGTGGTCTACGGGGAGGTACGTACAAAGAGAAGGTGTCGCGACTCAAGGGTCAGGGCAAGAGCAGCTACCAAGTGAGGAACGACTCGCAGTCCTACACCGCCGTCACATTGTCAGTGGTCTGGGGAGGTACGTACAAAGAGAAGGTGTCACGGCTCAAGGGTCAGGGCAAGAGCAGCTACCAAGTGAGGAACGACTCGCAGTCCTACACCGCCGTCACATTGTCAGTGGTCTACGGGGAGGTACGTACAAAGAGAAGGTGTCACGGCTCAAGGGTCAGGGCAAGAGCAGCTACCAAGTGAGGAACGACTCGCAGTCCTACACCGCCGTCACATTGTCAGTGGTCTACGGGGAGGTACGTACAAAGAGAAGGTGTCACGGCTCAAGGGTCAGGGCAAGAGCAGCTATCAAGTGAGGAACGACTCGCAGTCCTACACCGCCGTCACATTGTCAGTGGTCTACGGGGAGGTACGTACAAAGAGAAGGTGTCGCGACTCAAGGGTCAGGGCAAGAGCAGCTACCAAGTGAGGAACGACTCGCAGTCCTACACCGCCGTCACATTGTCAGTGGTCTACGGGGAGGTACGTACAAAGAGAAGGTGTCACGGCTCAAGGGTCAGGGCAAGAGCAGCTACCAAGTGAGGAACGACTCGCAGTCCTACACCGCCGTCACATTGTCAGTGGTCTACGGGGAGGTACGTACAAAGAGAAGGTGTCACGGCTCAAGGGTCAGGGCAAGAGCAGCTATCAAGTGAGGAACGACTCGCAGTCCTACACCGCCGTCACATTGTCAGTGGTCTACGGGGAGGTACGTACAAAGAGAAGGTGTCGCGACTCAAGGGTCAGGGCAAGAGCAGCTACCAAGTGAGGAACGACTCGCAGTCCTACACCGCCGTCACATTGTCAGTGGTCTGGGGAGGTATGTACGTACAAAGAGAAGGTGTCATGGCTCAAGGGTCAGGGCAAGAGCAGCTACCAAGTGAGGAACGACTCGCAGTCCTACACCGCCGTCACATTGTCAGTGGTCTACGGGGAGGTACGTACAAAGAGAAGGTGTCACGGCTCAAGGGTCAGGGCAAGAGCAGCTACCAAGTGAGGAACGACTCGCAGTCCTACACCGCCGTCACATTGTCAGTGGTCTGGGGAGGTATGTACGTACAAAGAGAAGGTGTCATGGCTCAAGGGTCAGGGCAAGAGCAGCTACCAAGTGAGGAACGACTCGCAGTCCTACACCGCCGTCACATTGTCAGTGGTCTGGGGAGGTACGTACAAAGAGAAGGTGTCACGGCTCAAGGGTCAGGGCAAGAGCAGCTACCAAGTGAGGAACGACTCGCAGTCCTACACCGCCGTCACATTGTCAGTGGTCTACGGGGAGGTACGTACAAAGAGAAGGTGTCACGGCTCAAGGGTCAGGGCAAGAGCAGCTACCAAGTGAGGAACGACTCGCAGTCCTACACCGCCGTCACATTGTCAGTGGTCTGGGGAGGTACGTACAAAGAGAAGGTGTCATGGCTCAAGGGTCAGGGCAAGAGCAGCTACCAAGTGAGGAATGACTCGCAGTCCTACACCGCCGTCACATTGTCAGTGGTCTACGGGGAGGTACGTACAAAGAGAAGGTGTCACGGCTCAAGGGTCAGGGCAAGAGCAGCTACCAAGTGAGGAACGACTCGCAGTCCTACACCGCCGTCACATTGTCAGTGGTCTACGGGGAGGTACGTACAAAGAGAAGGTGTCACGGCTCAAGGGTCAGGGCAAGAGCAGCTATCAAGTGAGGAACGACTCGCAGTCCTACACCGCCGTCACATTGTCAGTGGTCTACGGGGAGGTACGTACAAAGAGAAGGTGTCGCGACTCAAGGGTCAGGGCAAGAGCAGCTACCAAGTGAGGAACGACTCGCAGTCCTACACCGCCGTCACATTGTCAGTGGTCTACGGGGAGGTACGTACAAAGAGAAGGTGTCATGGCTCAAGGGTCAGGGCAAGAGCAGCTACCAAGTGAGGAACGACTCGCAGTCCTACACCGCCGTCACATTGTCAGTGGTCTACGGGGAGGTACGTAAAGTGAGGAACGACTCGCAGTCCTACACCGCCGTCACATTGTCGGTGGTCTACGGAGAGGTACAAATTCATGTTACATTGATATTTTTAGCTTTGCGACCAGTTTAACTAGATAGTACTCTAACTCACATAATATTAGATGCAAACAGTATTAAATAAATATTTTCATCTCTCCTGTCCGGAAAGTTCACCTTTCGTAGGCTGATCGCCGGGTGGAAAATTTCATTTCCCACCCTTAGGGTGGAAAGTAATTTTTACTTCGAGCAACAGCTAATAGCCATATATGCCATAATATTCAGTTAAAAGCTCTCATATTAGCTTCCGCCGCCGTTTACATTTTGATCGAAAAAAAATCGAAAACCATAGACAATCCGATGTTAAATTGGGATGTATCTGAAACGGCTTTAATGTATACGCGCCTTAAAAAAAGTAAAACTGAATGAATGAATGTAATGTAATGATAATATTACCAATAATCGACCTACATTTCTCGTGTTTGACTTTCCTCATAGTCGAAGTGAAAAGTAGAGTGTTTAACTCGGGTAAAAGTAACCATCTCACCCTCGAACTATCTTGGGCAAAAATATCTTAGGTGAAATGGATCACTTTCCACCCTTGGTTAACAATCTACTATTGTTGTTATGATTGGGCATATGGCACTGACACCTTTCGATTTGTCGAGGAAATGGGGATATCATATGTGACATCTGTAAACGCCCCATGTGACCGCCGCCATAAATCGGGTGTTTTGTAAATGAAGTAGGGAGAGATGAGAATTATTCATATGAGTGCATCCATTCCGATCTGTGCCCGGCGGGGACAAATGGGAATACACCTTCTATCGGTGTATTCCTATTTGGGCTCGCTGGGGACAGGTAGGAATAGTTTGGTTTCCATTTGTGACGTGGGCCAGGCGGCCCAGGCGGGTTGGACGGGACGGGAAAATGTCTCATAAATGTTAAGGGCACTATTCCCGCTAGTTCTTGGCGACCGCAGATGGTTGATGTTGTTACTGTGAATGAGTAATTAATTTAAGCTAGTAATTTAGTATCGACGTTATTTTCAGCATTTCATCTTGAATCACTTTTACAAAACGGCGCTCGCGTTCGAAGATGCGGCGTGTAAGGCCGTGCTGCTGAAACTGGTGGCGTTGTACGGCGCCTTCATGCTCGAGAGGCACATGGCCACTTTATACATTGTAAGTAATAAGAACACGGACAAGAATTTTGTTTGTATTTATTTTATTCGGAAAAACTATTAATAAACAAAGAAAATGCAAAAAATGATGTGCTAAAGAATTTGAAATAAAATCCACTAAATAATATTTACTTAAAGCTTGACCAGGAATATATGATCACGTGCCATGTTGCGGAATTTCAATGGAATACATTTTTCCATACTATACTGAACTGTCACCCTAATATACATGAGAACAACAGCGCCCTCTTGACAATTATCATATTACCTAGTCAGGTTTTACATTTAAAGGACTTTCGGGAACTAAGCTGTGTTTTATATCTCAAATAGCATGTAGAAATACTAAAATTGGCTGTGTCGTATTAGCTAATTTATTACCGAATCATCCAGTGCATTTGAATAAACTGCACTAAAATAACAACCGGGTTGGACATAGCATAGGTATCATACAATGGCACTGGTATAAAAACAGATTGTCATTGCCCGAATCGAATTTATCTCTAGATGGTAACATTAGTTATAGTTGTATTATTTGTAGGGTGGGTTCTTCTCCGCGAATCAGGGCTTGCTCCTGCGGGAGGGGATCCTGTCGCTGTGCGCGGAGCTGTCCTCCGAGGCGGTGTCTCTGGCCGACACGCTCGCGCCGCCCGACTGGTGCCTCAACTCTGTGCTCGGATATGCCGACGGCGAGGTGCGTACCATGTTGTGTGCGAGCAGATATGCCTCGAAATTTTTTGTAACCATTTAATCAAAATAGCCGTTCCCTAAAGGCAGATGGGAACCTTTCCCACTTGTCCTTCGCGGCATCCACAGATATGAAACTATATCCGACCGTAACTTCCGTAAGAGACAAATTATAGAGATGATTCCTTTCCATATACGCATATACTTACTCGAGTAACTGCGCTATTGTCGTATAACATTAAAACCCAAACACCTGTCGGCAGGTGTACAAGCACATCCAGGACGGCATCCTCACGTACCCCGGAGCGCTGGCGCGGCCGCAGTGGTGGCGCGACGTCGTGCACTGGGACACCTACGTCCCCGCCAAGCTGTAGACACACACACACACACACACAAACAGCTGGGGGCCGATTTTTGGAAGACACTCGAAAATCGGTGGAAAACAGCAAAATGCAACTTTTTGAAATACGAGCGATAGAAATTGGGAATAGAGTGGTATTGACCCACTCGTTTTCAATTCTATTACCTAGTACAATTTAAATGCCGGGTACTGGAGATATTAATTGAACGAAATACACGAAATGGAGCGGTCGAAATTCAAAAATCGGCCCCTTGGTATAGTCCATAAAATACAAGGAGACATCACAATTTATAAATTAATACTTTCCGGGTGCTCGGACTTAATAAAAATGTACAACAATTGTAATACCTTAAATGAACAAAAATACTCCATTAGAAACCTTTCTTCTATTGAACAATCTTTACCTTCTAAAGGCCATAACAGACTATCGCACCGCACCGCGAGCTTGGAGCGATTCTAGGAATAGCTCGTACTGGCGTGGGCTTTCACACTATCGCACCGAACCGTCAAAACGGTGCGATCCTAGCTTACAGACTGCCGAACACGTGCGCCAGTGTTGCCAAGTGTCCCATATTTCCGTGTTTTTCAACGAATTATTGCAATGGAATCCTTTAAGATTGAATTTAAATTAATGTGGTTCCGCTTTTGTAGAGATAGATGAAGAGCGTGAGTTAATATAATGCACCTTGATCCATGAAAATCTTAAAAAATCTGTGTCTTTTTAAAGCACTGCTTCCGCATTTTTGTTATTTCATCGATTGGCTACATTGCCGTCCACTGTCATAATTTGAAAATGACAGCTGTCAATCGGTGCGATGGAGCTTACACACTAGCGAAATTGGTGCGGAGCGCACCAGTATTATTATTCCACTGTCATAATTTGAAAATGACAGCTGTCAATCGGTGCGATGCAGCTTACACACTAGCGAAATTGGTGCGGAGCGCACCAGTATTATTATTCCACTGTCATAATTTGAAAATGACAGCTGTCAATCGGTGCGATGCAGCTTACACACTAGGGAAATTGGTGCGGAGCGCACCAGTATTATTATTACCTGTCAGTTGGTGCGACGTGCATACCCACCGCACCGCTATTAATAATAATTATGTGCGTTGGAAGCTTACACACTATCGATAAATGCGCCGCACCGCACCAAGGTCGCGGTCCGGTGCGAGTCTGTTACTACTTTAAGTCCAATATAATACGTAGGTATGTAATAATTATCACATTAGCTACTGACAAACGATGTATGATGCATTCCATTGTTATTTATTTATATATTTTATGATAAAACGAAAGAATAATAAAAAACTAAAGGTAATAAAATCCCTGTTGTATTCCTATCTGTCCCCGCCTCGGCCACGTGGTGCGGGGACAGACGTTATAATTGGGAATACGACAATGGCGCCTTAAATTACTTATTTTACTGATTCTGTTCAATACTGAATTATAACTACTATTTTTATTTGTTATTAAAAAGACAGATGCTTTTAAAATATTCAGAATGATGCTCAATATTTTCTTTGTTATAATAACTTTACTATATAGTTATAATAAGTAGGTACGTATAAGTAATAATTTTACAATCGGAATACATTTTTGTTACTAATTAATCCACCAAGATATACAATTATACACGGTTATGGTTACCTAATAAATGTTTTATACAAGGGTTACATTTTATTCCATTAAATTATTTCCTGTAGAGTTATATCCAGAGGGCACTACGGTCCCATTACAAATGCATGTAACTAATTTGTAAGTCGTCCGCTCTCGAAGTTTGTAATTGGACGTGCATACGGAAGCGGCGCTGTCAATCACCGACGAGAGCGTATAGGCTAAGGGTAAGGTATAGGTAGGTACGTAATCGGTTTTTTCTGTTAAGCTGAAGAAATCTAGTCCAGTCCTATTTCCGGTGGAGATATGTTGAAATGTGTGCTTTTTGGGCTCATCGTAATTTCAAGGCAAGTATTGCAGTGATAATTCAACATATTTATAGAGAACCCTGCATTATAAACACCTCAACCGTCTACTTAATTTCGATGAAACGAGACCGGGTCTAAAAATTACGAATTATGAAATCGAACTTCACGTTTTTAAATATTTTTTATATCGTTATTCGAGTAAATTTCATAAAGGACAAACCGACACACGATCCGTGTTATAAGAACCTACTCTAAATGGACGTTAATGTTCCAGCGCGCAGGCGGCGCTCTCCCCCATACTGAGAGGCGTGGAGGAGAGCCGGGAGCTGGAGCGGGTGCTGGTGGAGCTGCTGCGGGGCGTGTCGCGTGACGTCACGTGCGTGGCGGCCGTGTGCGACGCCGCGCACCTCGGCGTGTGGGGCGGCGCGCTGTGGCGCCGCGCCGCCCCGCTGCCCCTCCTCATGGTGAGTGGAGCGGGTGCTGGTGGAGCTGTTGCGGGGCGTGTCGCGTGACGTCACGTGCGTGGCGGCCGTGTGCGACGCCGCGCACCTCGGCGTGTGGGGCGGCGCGCTGTGGCGCCGCGCCGCCCCGCTGCCCCTCCTCATGGTGAGTGGAGCGGGTGCTGGTGGAGCTGTTGCGGGGCGTGTCGCGTGACGTCACGTGCGTGGCGGCCGTGTGCGACGCCGCGCACCTCGGCGTGTGGGGCGGCGCGCTGCGGCGCCGCGCCGCCCCGCTGCCCCTCCTCATGGTGAGTGGAGCGGGTGCTGGTGGAGCTGTTGCGGGGCGTGTCGCGTGACGTCACGTGCGTGGTGGCCGTGTGCGACGCCGCGCACCTCGGCGTGTGGGGCGGCGCGCTGTGGCGCCGCGCCGCCCCGCTGCCCCTCCTCATGGTGAGTGGAGCGGGTGCTGGTGGAGCTGTTGCGGGGCGTGTCACGTGACGTCACGTGTGTGGCGGCCGTGTGCGACGCCGCGCACCTCGGCGTGTGGGGCGGCGCGCTGTGGCGCCGCGCCGCCCCGCTGCCCCTCCTCATGGTGAGTGGAGCGGGTGCTGGTGGAGCTGTTGCGGGGCGTGTCGCGTGACGTCACGTGCGTGGCGGCCGTGTGCGACGCCGCGCACCTCGGCGTGTGGGGCGGCGCGCTGTGGCGCCGCGCCGCCCCGCTGCCCCTCCTCATGGTGAGTGGAGCGGGTGCTGGTGGAGCTGTTGCGGGGCGTGTCGCGTGACGTCACGTGTGTGGCGGCCGTGTGCGACGCCGCGCACCTCGGCGTGTGGGGCGGCGCGCTGTGGCGCCGCGCCGCCCCGCTGCCCCTCCTCATGGTGAGTGGAGCGGGTGCTGGTGGAGCTGCTGCGGGGCGTGTCGCGTGACGTCACGTGTGTGGCGGCCGTGTGCGACGCCGCGCACCTCGGCGTGTGGGGCGGCGCGCTGTGGCTCCGCGCCGCCCCGCTGCCCCTCCTCATGGTGAGTGGAGCGGGTGCTGGTGGAGCTGTTGCGGGGCGTGTCGCGTGACGTCACGTGCGTGGCGGCCGTGTGCGACGCCGCGCACCTCGGCGTGTGGGGCGGCGCGCTGTGGCGCCGCGCCGCCCCGCTGCCCCTCCTCATGGTGAGTGGAGCGGGTGCTGGTGGAGCTGTTGCGGGGCGTGTCGCGTGACGTCACGTGCGTGGCGGCCGTGTGCGACGCCGCGCACCTCGGCGTGTGGGGCGGCGCGCTGTGGCGCCGCGCCGCCCCGCTGCCCCTCCTCATGGTGAGTGGAGCGGGTGCTGGTGGAGCTGTTGCGGGGCGTGTCGCGTGACGTCACGTGCGTGGCGGCCGTGTGCGACGCCGCGCACCTCGGCGTGTGGGGCGGCGCGCTGTGGCGCCGCGCCGCCCCGCTGCCCCTCCTCATGGTGAGTGGAGCGGGTGCTGGTGGAGCTGTTGCGGGGCGTGTCGCGTGACGTCACGTGCGTGGCGGCCGTGTGCGACGCCGCGCACCTCGGCGTGTGGGGCGGCGCGCTGTGGCGCCGCGCCGCCCCGCTGCCCCTCCTCATGGTGAGTGGAGCGGGTGCTGGTGGAGCTGTTGCGGGGCGTGTCGCGTGACGTCACGTGCGTGGCGGCCGTGTGCGACGCCGCGCACCTCGGCGTGTGGGGCGGCGCGCTGTGGCGCCGCGCCGCCCCGCTGCCCCTCCTCATGGTGAGTGGAGCGGGTGCTGGTGGAGCTGTTGCGGGGCGTGTCGCGTGACGTCACGTGCGTGGCGGCCGTGTGCGACGCCGCGCACCTCGGCGTGTGGGGCGGCGCGCTGTGGCGCCGCGCCGCCCCGCTGCCCCTCCTCATGGTGAGTGGAGCGGGTGCTGGTGGAGCTGTTGCGGGGCGTGTCGCGTGACGTCACGTGCGTGGCGGCCGTGTGCGACGCCGCGCACCTCGGCGTGTGGGGCGGCGCGCTGAAGTGTTCGGCGTTCAGGGGTTATAATGATAACACAAGAGTCGAGTAAATACTGAATATATTAGTAGAAAGCGCTGGCCTTATATACTAAGGTTTTAACAGGTTTAATCGAGTGGAAGTTATGGCAATGGTCATTAACCATTGTATAGTAAATTACAGTAAGTCAAGGTTTATGGCATCGTTAACTTAATGTTCTATAAAGTAGTAAAATACATATGTGGGAGATAGGCATCAAGTATCAGCTGTATCAGCTGATAGCAGCTGTGTATGATCTGACTACACTACAGCTTTCCCGTTTTTTTTTTTTTTTTAGACAAAAAATATATAACAAGTATTATTTTTTTTTTGCTTAAGTGAACTTATATCTATGGTATACATATTGGTTCTTAAAATTATGAATGTAATAAAAACTTAATGCTATTTGGATATACAATTTGCTTACATGCTTATTTCTAAGATTACATGTTCCTTATATGGTTATGGAATACATTGTTACATTAACATGTGTTTACTTTTATTGAATCTGTTAATATGATATTTATTTGTTAGGCATTATTGATTAATTTTCTGTGTCATGGAGATAGTGGTTCCTTATATGGATGGTGGTATGCAATGGGATGGGTCTGTTTTTTTTTTTTTGTTATATATATATATTATATTATACGTGTATTTAATGTGTTTGTTGTTCTATTGATGCATAGTAAGGTTTTGTTCTGTTTTTATGTACAATGTGTTCTTTACCTAAAACTAATATTTTTACATTTGTACCTTGATCTTCAATAACTGTATATGGTCCCTTATACACTGGGTCCATTTTATCTCTATCTTCCTTTTTAACTAATACCAAATCTCCTATTGTATACGTTATTGGATTTGTTTTTAAATCATAACTTAGTTTTCTAGATAATTTTGTCTTAATTAAATTATTTCTAGCATCCTCTTGGGATTTTTGTAATCTATACTTAAATTCTATTGGATATGAATCAAAATTATACATTGGATCTACTTGATTAACAATATTACTTGGTATACGACATAATTTACCGAATACTAATTCATACGGTGTATATTTAGTTGCTGAATGCACTGTCGTATTATAGGAAAAACACCAATATTGTAACCAATCTGACCACTGGTGAGCCTGGTTGTCTGTTTGTATTCTTAAAAATGCTCCTAGAGCTTTATGTGAATTTTCCAAGGAACCAAGGCTTTCGTGGTGGTACGCGGTTGATTGCAATTGTTTTATACCTAAAATGTTACAAATTTCGCGCATAGTTGATGAGATGAATTCACTTCCTCTATCTGTTCCTATTTCTTTGGGAATACCATATCGTAATATAAAATTATCAACTAAAGCTCTCGCGACTGTGTCTGTCTCCTTATTTAGCAGTGGATATGCCTCTACATACTTTGTGAGCTCGCACTGTAACGTAAGTATATAGCAATATCCATTTGTATCTTTAGTTAGGGGTCCGCATAAGTCTAGGAATACCTTATCGAATGACGCTGTTGCCGTGCTAGTAATACATAGCGGTTGTTTAACGTTTTTATGGAATTTTTGTTTTTGACATTTATCACATTTTTTTACGAATTTCTTAATGTCGTTATTCATTCCGGGCCAGTAGTAGTACCGCTTTACGTTATTGGTCATTCTTTGAATTCCTGCGTGACCGCTAGTAGGTAATAAATGAAAATCGTTTAATATGACGCGTTGGTCATCTTTATTTGTTATCTTTGTGACACCCTTAATAATACATAATCGGGGTCCGGACCCGGTATTGTGTGTATGCATGTATTGAGCTAGCTCCTTTATGATAAATGCGGTGTCATCATTATATAATATGCATACCTCTTTTATTTGTTGTGCCTTGCAAAATGCACCTAATTCTCTCGCGAAGAAAGCTCGTTTCGTACGCGATGGAGTAATAGGCCTGACACACAATGTCGCCAAGGATGGCGAGTATATGATTTCATTATTTTTACTCATGACGCGATCTGATTGTTTTAGTATTTTGTAGTAGTCGCGTTTATGGAAACTTAATTCCGGTAATTCCTGAGGTTTTTTGAGAAGTTCAACTATGTCTGGTTGCGCAGGCCAGTCGCAGTTGGAACCCTTGTCTTGTGACTTATTATTGTTTTCTTGCTCTTCCATGCGTTTCCTCTGTGCTCTAGTCATTACTGATACCACTTGCTTTGTCATGTTCTTTAATTCTTCACTGGAAATTTCAATCCTAGATAACGCGTCTGCAGCTACGTTATCTTTACCTTTCAAATATTCTACAGTGAAATCGTATTCTTCTAGGCACAATCGAAACTTGGTGAGTCGACTCGAGGGATTATTCATTTTGAATAAATAAATGAGTGGGCGGTGATCGGTGACAATTTTAAATTTTCGTCCATATAAGTATGGTCTAAAATATTTCACTGCCCATACTATAGCTAGTAATTCTTTTTCTGTCGTGGGATAATTTTTCTCTGCTTTGTTTAGAGGTCTGCTTGCATATGCTACTGGTAATCCATTTTCATTGGATAAGACACATCCTAAAGCTATGCCCGATGCGTCTGTGTGTATCGTAAACGTGTTGTCATTTGAGAAATCCGGATATTGTAGTAATGGTGGGGTACTGATGGCTATTTTTAACTTTTTAAATGCGTCGTCGCATTGTTTCGTCCAACTAAATTCTACATTTTTCTTTAATAAATTGTTTAGTGGTTGTGTTATTTCGGAGAATTTCCTAATAAATTTCCTGTAATAATTTACACATTGTAAGTAATAAGAACACGGACAAGAATTTTGTTTGTATTTATTTTATTCGGAAAAACTATTAATAAACAAAGAAAATGCAAAAAATGATGTGCTAAAGAATTTGAAATAAAATCCACTAAATAATATTTACTTAAAGCTTGACCAGGAATATATGATCACGTGCCATGTTGCGGAATTTCAATGGAATACATTTTTCCATACTATACTGAACTGTCACCCTAATATACATGAGAACAACAGCGCCCTCTTGACAATTATCATATTACCTAGTCAGGTTTTACATTTAAAGGACTTTCGGGAACTAAGCTGTGTTTTATATCTCAAATAGCATGTAGAAATACTAAAATTGGCTGTGTCGTATTAGCTAATTTATTACCGAATCATCCAGTGCATTTGAATAAACTGCACTAAAATAACAACCGGGTTGGACATAGCATAGGTATCATACAATGGCACTGGTATAAAAACAGATTGTCATTGCCCGAATCGAATTTATCTCTAGATGGTAACATTAGTTATAGTTGTATTATTTGTAGGGTGGGTTCTTCTCCGCGAATCAGGGCTTGCTCCTGCGGGAGGGGATCCTGTCGCTGTGCGCGGAGCTGTCCTCCGAGGCGGTGTCTCTGGCCGACACGCTCGCGCCGCCCGACTGGTGCCTCAACTCTGTGCTCGGATATGCCGACGGCGAGGTGCGTACCATGTTGTGTGCGAGCAGATATGCCTCGAAATTTTTTGTAACCATTTAATCAAAATAGCCGTTCCCTAAAGGCAGATGGGAACCTTTCCCACTTGTCCTTCGCGGCATCCACAGATATGAAACTATATCCGACCGTAACTTCCGTAAGAGACAAATTATAGAGATGATTCCTTTCCATATACGCATATACTTACTCGAGTAACTGCGCTATTGTCGTATAACATTAAAACCCAAACACCTGTCGGCAGGTGTACAAGCACATCCAGGACGGCATCCTCACGTACCCCGGAGCGCTGGCGCGGCCGCAGTGGTGGCGCGACGTCGTGCACTGGGACACCTACGTCCCCGCCAAGCTGTAGACACACACACACACACACACAAACAGCTGGGGGCCGATTTTTGGAAGACACTCGAAAATCGGTGGAAAACAGCAAAATGCAACTTTTTGAAATACGAGCGATAGAAATTGGGAATAGAGTGGTATTGACCCACTCGTTTTCAATTCTATTACCTAGTACAATTTAAATGCCGGGTACTGGAGATATTAATTGAACGAAATACACGAAATGGAGCGGTCGAAATTCAAAAATCGGCCCCTTGGTATAGTCCATAAAATACAAGGAGACATCACAATTTATAAATTAATACTTTCCGGGTGCTCGGACTTAATAAAAATGTACAACAATTGTAATACCTTAAATGAACAAAAATACTCCATTAGAAACCTTTCTTCTATTGAACAATCTTTACCTTCTAAAGGCCATAACAGACTATCGCACCGCACCGCGAGCTTGGAGCGATTCTAGGAATAGCTCGTACTGGCGTGGGCTTTCACACTATCGCACCGAACCGTCAAAACGGTGCGATCCTAGCTTACAGACTGCCGAACACGTGCGCCAGTGTTGCCAAGTGTCCCATATTTCCGTGTTTTTCAACGAATTATTGCAATGGAATCCTTTAAGATTGAATTTAAATTAATGTGGTTCCGCTTTTGTAGAGATAGATGAAGAGCGTGAGTTAATATAATGCACCTTGATCCATGAAAATCTTAAAAAATCTGTGTCTTTTTAAAGCACTGCTTCCGCATTTTTGTTATTTCATCGATTGGCTACATTGCCGTCCACTGTCATAATTTGAAAATGACAGCTGTCAATCGGTGCGATGGAGCTTACACACTAGCGAAATTGGTGCGGAGCGCACCAGTATTATTATTCCACTGTCATAATTTGAAAATGACAGCTGTCAATCGGTGCGATGCAGCTTACACACTAGCGAAATTGGTGCGGAGCGCACCAGTATTATTATTCCACTGTCATAATTTGAAAATGACAGCTGTCAATCGGTGCGATGCAGCTTACACACTAGGGAAATTGGTGCGGAGCGCACCAGTATTATTATTACCTGTCAGTTGGTGCGACGTGCATACCCACCGCACCGCTATTAATAATAATTATGTGCGTTGGAAGCTTACACACTATCGATAAATGCGCCGCACCGCACCAAGGTCGCGGTCCGGTGCGAGTCTGTTACTACTTTAAGTCCAATATAATACGTAGGTATGTAATAATTATCACATTAGCTACTGACAAACGATGTATGATGCATTCCATTGTTATTTATTTATATATTTTATGATAAAACGAAAGAATAATAAAAAACTAAAGGTAATAAAATCCCTGTTGTATTCCTATCTGTCCCCGCCTCGGCCACGTGGTGCGGGGACAGACGTTATAATTGGGAATACGACAATGGCGCCTTAAATTACTTATTTTACTGATTCTGTTCAATACTGAATTATAACTACTATTTTTATTTGTTATTAAAAAGACAGATGCTTTTAAAATATTCAGAATGATGCTCAATATTTTCTTTGTTATAATAACTTTACTATATAGTTATAATAAGTAGGTACGTATAAGTAATAATTTTACAATCGGAATACATTTTTGTTACTAATTAATCCACCAAGATATACAATTATACACGGTTATGGTTACCTAATAAATGTTTTATACAAGGGTTACATTTTATTCCATTAAATTATTTCCTGTAGAGTTATATCCAGAGGGCACTACGGTCCCATTACAAATGCATGTAACTAATTTGTAAGTCGTCCGCTCTCGAAGTTTGTAATTGGACGTGCATACGGAAGCGGCGCTGTCAATCACCGACGAGAGCGTATAGGCTAAGGGTAAGGTATAGGTAGGTACGTAATCGGTTTTTTCTGTTAAGCTGAAGAAATCTAGTCCAGTCCTATTTCCGGTGGAGATATGTTGAAATGTGTGCTTTTTGGGCTCATCGTAATTTCAAGGCAAGTATTGCAGTGATAATTCAACATATTTATAGAGAACCCTGCATTATAAACACCTCAACCGTCTACTTAATTTCGATGAAACGAGACCGGGTCTAAAAATTACGAATTATGAAATCGAACTTCACGTTTTTAAATATTTTTTATATCGTTATTCGAGTAAATTTCATAAAGGACAAACCGACACACGATCCGTGTTATAAGAACCTACTCTAAATGGACGTTAATGTTCCAGCGCGCAGGCGGCGCTCTCCCCCATACTGAGAGGCGTGGAGGAGAGCCGGGAGCTGGAGCGGGTGCTGGTGGAGCTGCTGCGGGGCGTGTCGCGTGACGTCACGTGCGTGGCGGCCGTGTGCGACGCCGCGCACCTCGGCGTGTGGGGCGGCGCGCTGTGGCGCCGCGCCGCCCCGCTGCCCCTCCTCATGGTGAGTGGAGCGGGTGCTGGTGGAGCTGTTGCGGGGCGTGTCGCGTGACGTCACGTGCGTGGCGGCCGTGTGCGACGCCGCGCACCTCGGCGTGTGGGGCGGCGCGCTGTGGCGCCGCGCCGCCCCGCTGCCCCTCCTCATGGTGAGTGGAGCGGGTGCTGGTGGAGCTGTTGCGGGGCGTGTCGCGTGACGTCACGTGCGTGGCGGCCGTGTGCGACGCCGCGCACCTCGGCGTGTGGGGCGGCGCGCTGTGGCGCCGCGCCGCCCCGCTGCCCCTCCTCATGGTGAGTGGAGCGGGTGCTGGTGGAGCTGTTGCGGGGCGTGTCGCGTGACGTCACGTGCGTGGCGGCCGTGTGCGACGCCGCGCACCTCGGCGTGTGGGGCGGCGCGCTGTGGCGCCGCGCCGCCCCGCTGCCCCTCCTCATGGTGAGTGGAGCGGGTGCTGGTGGAGCTGTTGCGGGGCGTGTCACGTGACGTCACGTGTGTGGCGGCCGTGTGCGACGCCGCGCACCTCGGCGTGTGGGGCGGCGCGCTGTGGCGCCGCGCCGCCCCGCTGCCCCTCCTCATGGTGAGTGGAGCGGGTGCTGGTGGAGCTGTTGCGGGGCGTGTCGCGTGACGTCACGTGCGTGGCGGCCGTGTGCGACGCCGCGCACCTCGGCGTGTGGGGCGGCGCGCTGTGGCGCCGCGCCGCCCCGCTGCCCCTCCTCATGGTGAGTGGAGCGGGTGCTGGTGGAGCTGTTGCGGGGCGTGTCGCGTGACGTCACGTGCGTGGCGGCCGTGTGCGACGCCGCGCACCTCGGCGTGTGGGGCGGCGCGCTGTGGCGCCGCGCCGCCCCGCTGCCCCTCCTCATGGTGAGTGGAGCGGGTGCTGGTGGAGCTGTTGCGGGGCGTGTCGCGTGACGTCACGTGCGTGGCGGCCGTGTGCGACGCCGCGCACCTCGGCGTGTGGGGCGGCGCGCTGTGGCGCCGCGCCGCCCCGCTGCCCCTCATGGTGAGTGGAGCGGGTGCTGGTGGAGCTGTTGCGGGGCGTGTCGCGTGACGTCACGTGCGTGGCGGCCGTGTGCGACGCCGCGCACCTCGGCGTGTGGGGCGGCGCGCTGTGGCGCCGCGCCGCCCCGCTGCCCCTCCTCATGGTGAGTGGAGCGGGTGCTGGTGGAGCTGCTGCGGGGCGTGTCGCGTGACGTCACGTGCGTGGCGGCCGTGTGCGACGCCGCGCACCTCGGCGTGTGGGGCGGCGCGCTGTGGCGCCGCGCCGCCCCGCTGCCCCTCCTCATGGTGAGTGGAGCGGGTGCTGGTGGAGCTGTTGCGGGGCGTGTCGCGTGACGTCACGTGCGTGGCGGCCGTGTGCGACGCCGCGCACCTCGGCGTGTGGGGCGGCGCGCTGTGGCGCCGCGCCGCCCCGCTGCCCCTCCTCATGGTGAGTGGAGCGGGTGCTGGTGGAGCTGCTGCGGGGCGTGTCGCGTGACGTCACGTGCGTGGCGGCCGTGTGCGACGCCGCGCACCTCGGCGTGTGGGGCGGCGCGCTGTGGCGCCGCGCCGCCCCGCTGCCCCTCCTCATGGTGAGTGGAGCGGGTGCTGGTGGAGCTGTTGCGGGGCGTGTCACGTGACGTCACGTGTGTGGCGGCCGTGTGCGACGCCGCGCACCTCGGCGTGTGGGGCGGCGCGCTGTGGCGCCGCGCCGCCCCGCTGCCCCTCCTCATGGTGAGTGGAGCGGGTGCTGGTGGAGCTGTTGCGGGGCGTGTCGCGTGACGTCACGTGCGTGGCGGCCGTGTGCGACGCCGCGCACCTCGGCGTGTGGGGCGGCGCGCTGTGGCGCCGCGCCGCCCCGCTGCCCCTCCTCATGGTGAGTGGAGCGGGTGCTGGTGGAGCTGTTGCGGGGCGTGTCGCGTGACGTCACGTGCGTGGCGGCCGTGTGCGACGCCGCGCACCTCGGCGTGTGGGGCGGCGCGCTGTGGCGCCGCGCCGCCCCGCTGCCCCTCCTCATGGTGAGTGGAGCGGGTGCTGGTGGAGCTGTTGCGGGGCGTGTCGCGTGACGTCACGTGCGTGGCGGCCGTGTGCGACGCCGCGCACCTCGGCGTGTGGGGCGGCGCGCTGTGGCGCCGCGCCGCCCCGCTGCCCCTCATGGTGAGTGGAGCGGGTGCTGGTGGAGCTGTTGCGGGGCGTGTCGCGTGACGTCACGTGCGTGGCGGCCGTGTGCGACGCCGCGCACCTCGGCGTGTGGGGCGGCGCGCTGTGGCGCCGCGCCGCCCCGCTGCCCCTCCTCATGGTGAGTGGAGCGGGTGCTGGTGGAGCTGCTGCGGGGCGTGTCGCGTGACGTCACGTGCGTGGCGGCCGTGTGCGACGCCGCGCACCTCGGCGTGTGGGGCGGCGCGCTGTGGCGCCGCGCCGCCCCGCTGCCCCTCCTCATGGTGAGTGGAGCGGGTGCTGGTGGAGCTGTTGCGGGGCGTGTCGCGTGACGTCACGTGCGTGGCGGCCGTGTGCGACGCCGCGCACCTCGGCGTGTGGGGCGGCGCGCTGTGGCGCCGCGCCGCCCCGCTGCCCCTCCTCATGGTGAGTGGAGCGGGTGCTGGTGGAGCTGCTGCGGGGCGTGTCGCGTGACGTCACGTGCGTGGCGGCCGTGTGCGACGCCGCGCACCTCGGCGTGTGGGGCGGCGCGCTGTGGCGCCGCGCCGCCCCGCTGCCCCTCCTCATGGTGAGTGGAGCGGGTGCTGGTGGAGCTGTTGCGGGGCGTGTCGCGTGACGTCACGTGCGTGGCGGCCGTGTGCGACGCCGCGCACCTCGGCGTGTGGGGCGGCGCGCTGTGGCGCCGCGCCGCCTCGCTGCCCCTCCTCATGGTGAGTGGAGCGGGTGCTGGTGGAGCTGTTGCGGGGCGTGTCGCGTGACGTCACGTGTGTGGCGGCCGTGTGCGACGCCGCGCACCTCGGCGTGTGGGGCGGCGCGCTGTGGCGCCGCGCCGCCTCGCTGCCCCTCCTCATGGTGAGTGGAGCGGGTGCTGGTGGAGCTGTTGCGGGGCGTGTCGCGTGACGTCACGTGTGTGGCGGCCGTGTGCGACGCCGCGCACCTCGGCGTGTGGGGCGGCGCGCTGTGGCGCCGCGCCGCCCCGCTGCCCCTCCTCATGGTGAGTGGAGCGGGTGCTGGTGGAGCTGTTGCGGGGCGTGTCGCGTGACGTCACGTGCGTGGCGGCCGTGCGACGCCGCGCACCTCGGCGTGTGGGGCGGCGCGCTGTGGCGCCGCGCCGCCCCGCTGCCCCTCCTCATGGTGAGTGGAACGGGTGCTGGTGGAGCTGCTGCGGGGCGTGTCGCGTGACGTCACGTGCGTGGCGGCCGTGTGCGACGCCGCGCACCTCGGCGTGTGGGGCGGCGCGCTGTGGCGCCGCGCCGCCCCGCTGCCCCTCCTCATGGTGAGTGGAGCGGGTGCTGGTGGAGCTGTTGCGGGGCGTGTCGCGTGACGTCACGTGTGTGGCGGCCGTGTGCGACGCCGCGCACCTCGGCGTGTGGGGCGGCGCGCTGTGGCGCCGCGCCGCCCCGCTGCCCCTCCTCATGGTGAGTGGAGCGGGTGCTGGTGGAGCTGTTGCGGGGCGTGTCGCGTGACGTCACGTGCGTGGCGGCCGTGTGCGACGCCGCGCACCTCGGCGTGTGGGGCGGCGCGCTGTGGCGCCGCGCCGCCCCGCTGCCCCTCCTCATGGTGAGTGGAGCGGGTGCTGGTGGAGCTGTTGCGGGGCGTGTCGCGTGACGTCACGTGCGTGGCGGCCGTGTGCGACGCCGCGCACCTCGGCGTGTGGGGCGGCGCGCTGTGGCGCCGCGCCGCCCCGCTGCCCCTCCTCATGGTGAGTGGAGCGGGTGCTGGTGGAGCTGCTGCGGGGCGTGTCGCGTGACGTCACGTGCGTGGCGGCCGTGTGCGACGCCGCGCACCTCGGCGTGTGGGGCGGCGCGCTGTGGCGCCGCGCCGCCCCGCTTCCCCTCCTCATGGTGAGTGGAGCGGGTGCTGGTGGAGCTGTTGCGGGGCGTGTCGCGTGACGTCACGTGTGTGGCGGCCGTGTGCGACGCCGCGCACCTCGGCGTGTGGGGCGGCGCGCTGTGGCGCCGCGCCGCCCCGCTGCCCCTCCTCATGGTGAGTGGAGCGGGTGCTGGTGGAGCTGCTGCGGGGCGTGTCGCGTGACGTCACGTGTGTGGCGGCCGTGTGCGACGCCGCGCACCTCGGCGTGTGGGGCGGCGCGCTGTGGCTCCGCGCCGCCCCGCTGCCCCTCCTCATGGTGAGTGGAGCGGGTGCTGGTGGAGCTGTTGCGGGGCGTGTCGCGTGACGTCACGTGCGTGGCGGCCGTGTGCGACGCCGCGCACCTCGGCGTGTGGGGCGGCGCGCTGTGGCGCCGCGCCGCCCCGCTGCCCCTCCTCATGGTGAGTGGAGCGGGTGCTGGTGGAGCTGTTGCGGGGCGTGTCGCGTGACGTCACGTGCGTGGCGGCCGTGTGCGACGCCGCGCACCTCGGCGTGTGGGGCGGCGCGCTGTGGCGCCGCGCCGCCCCGCTGCCCCTCCTCATGGTGAGTGGAGCGGGTGCTGGTGGAGCTGTTGCGGGGCGTGTCGCGTGACGTCACGTGCGTGGCGGCCGTGTGCGACGCCGCGCACCTCGGCGTGTGGGGCGGCGCGCTGTGGCGCCGCGCCGCCCCGCTGCCCCTCCTCATGGTGAGTGGAGCGGGTGCTGGTGGAGCTGTTGCGGGGCGTGTCGCGTGACGTCACGTGCGTGGCGGCCGTGTGCGACGCCGCGCACCTCGGCGTGTGGGGCGGCGCGCTGTGGCGCCGCGCCGCCCCGCTGCCCCTCCTCATGGTGAGTGGAGCGGGTGCTGGTGGAGCTGTTGCGGGGCGTGTCGCGTGACGTCACGTGCGTGGCGGCCGTGTGCGACGCCGCGCACCTCGGCGTGTGGGGCGGCGCGCTGTGGCGCCGCGCCGCCCCGCTGCCCCTCCTCATGGTGAGTGGAGCGGGTGCTGGTGGAGCTGTTGCGGGGCGTGTCGCGTGACGTCACGTGCGTGGCGGCCGTGTGCGACGCCGCGCACCTCGGCGTGTGGGGCGGCGCGCTGTGGCGCCGCGCCGCCCCGCTGCCCCTCCTCATGGTGAGTGGAGCGGGTGCTGGTGGAGCTGTTGCGGGGCGTGTCGCGTGACGTCACGTGCGTGGCGGCCGTGTGCGACGCCGCGCACCTCGGCGTGTGGGGCGGCGCGCTGAAGTGTTCGGCGTTCAGGGGTTATAATGATAACACAAGAGTCGAGTAAATACTGAATATATTAGTAGAAAGCGCTGGCCTTATATACTAAGGTTTTAACAGGTTTAATCGAGTGGAAGTTATGGCAATGGTCATTAACCATTGTATAGTAAATTACAGTAAGTCAAGGTTTATGGCATCGTTAACTTAATGTTCTATAAAGTAGTAAAATACATATGTGGGAGATAGGCATCAAGTATCAGCTGTATCAGCTGATAGCAGCTGTGTATGATCTGACTACACTACAGCTTTCCCGTTTTTTTTTTTTTTTAGACAAAAAATATATAACAAGTATTATTTTTTTTTTGCTTAAGTGAACTTATATCTATGGTATACATATTGGTTCTTAAAATTATGAATGTAATAAAAACTTAATGCTATTTGGATATACAATTTGCTTACATGCTTATTTCTAAGATTACATGTTCCTTATATGGTTATGGAATACATTGTTACATTAACATGTGTTTACTTTTATTGAATCTGTTAATATGATATTTATTTGTTAGGCATTATTGATTAATTTTCTGTGTCATGGAGATAGTGGTTCCTTATATGGATGGTGGTATGCAATGGGATGGGTCTGTTTTTTTTTTTTTGTTATATATATATATTATATTATACGTGTATTTAATGTGTTTGTTGTTCTATTGATGCATAGTAAGGTTTTGTTCTGTTTTTATGTACAATGTGTTCTTTACCTAAAACTAATATTTTTACATTTGTACCTTGATCTTCAATAACTGTATATGGTCCCTTATACACTGGGTCCATTTTATCTCTATCTTCCTTTTTAACTAATACCAAATCTCCTATTGTATACGTTATTGGATTTGTTTTTAAATCATAACTTAGTTTTCTAGATAATTTTGTCTTAATTAAATTATTTCTAGCATCCTCTTGGGATTTTTGTAATCTATACTTAAATTCTATTGGATATGAATCAAAATTATACATTGGATCTACTTGATTAACAATATTACTTGGTATACGACATAATTTACCGAATACTAATTCATACGGTGTATATTTAGTTGCTGAATGCACTGTCGTATTATAGGAAAAACACCAATATTGTAACCAATCTGACCACTGGTGAGCCTGGTTGTCTGTTTGTATTCTTAAAAATGCTCCTAGAGCTTTATGTGAATTTTCCAAGGAACCAAGGCTTTCGTGGTGGTACGCGGTTGATTGCAATTGTTTTATACCTAAAATGTTACAAATTTCGCGCATAGTTGATGAGATGAATTCACTTCCTCTATCTGTTCCTATTTCTTTGGGAATACCATATCGTAATATAAAATTATCAACTAAAGCTCTCGCGACTGTGTCTGTCTCCTTATTTAGCAGTGGATATGCCTCTACATACTTTGTGAGCTCGCACTGTAACGTAAGTATATAGCAATATCCATTTGTATCTTTAGTTAGGGGTCCGCATAAGTCTAGGAATACCTTATCGAATGACGCTGTTGCCGTGCTAGTAATACATAGCGGTTGTTTAACGTTTTTATGGAATTTTTGTTTTTGACATTTATCACATTTTTTTACGAATTTCTTAATGTCGTTATTCATTCCGGGCCAGTAGTAGTACCGCTTTACGTTATTGGTCATTCTTTGAATTCCTGCGTGACCGCTAGTAGGTAATAAATGAAAATCGTTTAATATGACGCGTTGGTCATCTTTATTTGTTATCTTTGTGACACCCTTAATAATACATAATCGGGGTCCGGACCCGGTATTGTGTGTATGCATGTATTGAGCTAGCTCCTTTATGATAAATGCGGTGTCATCATTATATAATATGCATACCTCTTTTATTTGTTGTGCCTTGCAAAATGCACCTAATTCTCTCGCGAAGAAAGCTCGTTTCGTACGCGATGGAGTAATAGGCCTGACACACAATGTCGCCAAGGATGGCGAGTATATGATTTCATTATTTTTACTCATGACGCGATCTGATTGTTTTAGTATTTTGTAGTAGTCGCGTTTATGGAAACTTAATTCCGGTTATTTCCTGAGGTTTTTTGAGAAGTTCAACTATGTCTGGTTGCGCAGGCCAGTCGCAGTTGGAACCCTTGTCTTGTGACTTATTATTGTTTTCTTGCTCTTCCATGCGTTTCCTCTGTGCTCTAGTCATTACTGATACCACTTGCTTTGTCATGTTCTTTAATTCTTCACTGGAAATTTCAATCCTAGATAACGCGTCTGCAGCTACGTTATCTTTACCTTTCAAATATTCTACAGTGAAATCGTATTCTTCTAGGCACAATCGAAACTTGGTGAGTCGACTCGAGGGATTATTCATTTTGAATAAATAAATGAGTGGGCGGTGATCGGTGACAATTTTAAATTTTCGTCCATATAAGTATGGTCTAAAATATTTCACTGCCCATACTATAGCTAGTAATTCTTTTTCTGTCGTGGGATAATTTTTCTCTGCTTTGTTTAGAGGTCTGCTTGCATATGCTACTGGTAATCCATTTTCATTGGATAAGACACATCCTAAAGCTATGCCCGATGCGTCTGTGTGTATCGTAAACGTGTTGTCATTTGAGAAATCCGGATATTGTAGTAATGGTGGGGTACTGATGGCTATTTTTAACTTTTTAAATGCGTCGTCGCATTGTTTCGTCCAACTAAATTCTACATTTTTCTTTAATAAATTGTTTAGTGGTTGTGTTATTTCGGAGAATTTCCTAATAAATTTCCTGTAATAATTTACAAAAGCTACAAAACGTCTGACCTCGTCTGAGTTTTTCGGTACTGGATAGTTTTGAACTATTGAAATCTTTTTTGGATCGGGTTTTATCCCTTCCGAGGTTACTACATGTCCTAGGTACAATATTTCTTTTTGAAAAAAATTACATTTTAGTGGATTTAGTTTAAAATTTACTTGTCTTAATCTCTCAAAAATATCTGTTAAGTTTTTATTATGTTGTTGCAAGCTTCGACCCATGACAATGATGTCATCTAAATAAACTATACATTGTACGTAGTTTAGTCCTGACATAGCTATGGTCATTGCTCTGCTAAAAGCATTTGGTGAATTTTTTAATCCCATAGGTAGGCGTTTCATTTGATAGTGTTTATCTGCTATGAACGCGGTGTATTTCCTGCTCTCGGGATCAAGTTTTATTTGATAATAACCCTGGTTTAAGTCTAAGGTGCTAAAATACATAGCGCCGGTTAAAGAATCTAAGATTTCCGTGATGTTGGGTAAAGGGAATTTATCGTTTTCTATTACCTCATTTACTTTCCTGTAATCTATTACCAATCTCCATTTCTTATCTCCATTTGAGTCTGGTTTCTTGGGAACGAGTAGTAACGGACTTGCCCATTCCGACTGCGACTCTTCTATGATGTCATTTTCCAACATTTGTTTTATTTGTCTATTTATTTCTGATTGCTGTGACTGAGGTAATCGGTAGGGTTTAGTATATACGGGTGATACGTTGGGTTTTAAATGTATTTTCTGTTCATATAGGTTTGTAGTATTTAACAAGTCACCCGGCAGCTGAAAAATGTCGGCATATTTTGCGCAAATGCTGGCAATGGAGTTGCTTTCTTCATTGTTTAAGTTGTTGAATTTTAAAAGAGAATAAAGTAATTTTACTCGGTCTGCGTTATTTTTACTTTTCTCATATGTGAAACAATTATAATCACGCAATGGTTTTATTTCTGGTGTGATATTGTTTAAAGTTACGTCTTCTTCACGTGTGTTTAATATTTTAACAGTTATCTTCCCATTCTTGCTATGTGTTAAGGTATTGGCCAAAAAAATTCCTTCCCCAATTTCGCTTGATAATACGACGTAATCCCCTGTATAATTTGTGGGTAATTTTACAATAGATTCACTTCTTGCGGGTAATTGTATTTGATTTGAACTAATGGTTCTGTTGTTGTCATTTTGTAATGTCAATGGTATTGTAATTAATTCGTTGTTATTGTTTAATGTGATTGCTCCTTTTTCGTAATTTATGACACATTTGTATTTTATCAGAAAATCTTGCCCAATTATTCCGTCGACCTGTAATGGTAATTTTTGGAATACATGAAATTCATGCTCAAATGATTGGTTTTCACTTTGCAAGTGTAGAGTAATTGTATTGTATGACGTTATTTTCCCTCCGACTCCGTTGATATGAGTCATCTTTGGTACCATGTGTCCGCGAGATATTAATGCTGCGTCGTTCGTTATCGCGCTTAGACTCGCGCCTGTGTCAATAAGCCATTTGTGCGTTGTACCGTTTATCGCAAATTGAACTGAATTCATATGACAATAAGTTAGGATATAGTTGTTATTCACGAAAAAATTGTAACAGCTGAGGCGAATTGCTGTCATCTGGTGTATTTTGTATCGCCGTATTAACTTGATATCGTTTGTTTGGTATATTTTGACGAGGACGGTTATAATTTGTATATGTACGCGTATTATAGTTTTTCGCGATTTGTATAGGTCGAGTGTTTTTCATCTGGGTGTGCACCCTTGGTGGCTTGTTTGACGTATTACCCCTAGTAGGGTATGTACGCTGTGGGTATTTACCCACTGGTTTATTATTGTAATTAGACCTGTATTGTCTGTGGTTATTATACCCTTTGTTCCGGAAGTATAAAACTTGCTCCGGAGCGGGCGTAGATGATATGGACACCTCTTGGTCTTTTGCACCTTGTATGGCATCTTTTAGCGAGGTGTATCCTCGTGAAGCTATAATGGTACTTAGTTTGTCATTTCGCAGGCCTTCCGCGAATTTATTTATTGCCATTTTCTCATTCAACGATTGTAAGACCGCATATGCCTCTGGTTTCCCATTGGCCTGTGTTACTGTGAGGTTTACAAATAAATCCTCCAACTCCTGTCCGTATCGCTCGATTGACCTATTTCCCTGTTTTGCCGTAAATAGCTTGGTTTGTATCGCGGTAGCTGATTTAGTCGGTAAAAGACGGAGTTTCATCTCATCAACTAAATCGCTTACACTGGTATGTTTTTCGGATATTCTAAGTTTAGCACTTTGTGTTAATCGAGTCTTAATAATGAAATTCATCAATAATTGTGAATCTGAATCTTTTATCATTGTAGAGTACAACTCTATGGCGTCTATAAGTTGTCTAGTGACGGCCTCCGAACCGTCCATAGCTGGTAGCAATGCTACTGCTGTTTTCAGGTTAAAGTTGTCATTCGACGTCATTGTGACCTGATATTTGTTGTCTTGGTCGTATTGAGTTATAATTTTACTGTAAATTTCTTCTATTTTTAGGAAATAAGACTGGATTAACTCACTGTCCTGTATAGAAATTTCAGATTTTTCTACTTTAGAACTATGTAGCTCTATATATTCTTCGTACTGATTATATAATAGTTTTACTTGCTGAAATTTACTTTGACCATTAGCCTCTTTTCGGCGTTTTGGTCCTAATTTTCTAATATCTTCCTGTAGTGATTTTAATTGGTCATATAACTTTTGAATATTGGTCATAATATTGTTATGAATTTAGGTGGTACGGAAATATTCACATTGCTTACAACAATAATTGAAATTGGTTAAACACAGTAATGCTTAAATTGTACCTCTTAACATCGTATGGTCGTTGTTGGACACTGGGGGTGGTCGTAGCGACGGCTCTGGTGCTGGTGACACGCTGCAGGTGCTGGGTAGCGGCGGTGGGGCTGATGCTCTTCCTAGACGCTGGCGCCGGCGGGCGGCGCGCGCATGCCGCACTCGTCCTGCCCTGTAGTCATCTGGTGGTTGCTGTTAGGCACAGGCGGTGTTGGTAGTGGCGGCGGGCCTGGTGCTGGGCTAGCTGGCTGGCTGGTTGGCTGGCTGGCTGGCTTACTGGCTGGCTGGCTGGGCGGTGTCTAAGCTGTGGCTGCCTCGAGCAGCCCGACTGGCAGGGTCGCCATGAAGTGTTCGGCGTTCAGGGGATATAATGATAACACAAGAGTCGAGTAAATACTGAATATATTAGTAGAAAGCGCTGGCCTTATATACTAAGGTTTTAACAGGTTTAATCGAGTGGAAGTTATGGCAATGGTCATTAACCATTGTATAGTAAATTACAGTAAGTCAAGGTTTATGGCATCGCTAACTTAATGTTCTATAAAGTAGTAAAATACATATGTGGGAGATAGGCATCAAGTATCAGCTGTATCAGCTGATAGCAGCTGTGTATGATCTGACTACACTACAGCGCTGTGGCGCCGCGCCGCCCCGCTGCCCCTCCTCATGGTGAGTGGAGCGGGTGCTGGTGGAGCTGCTGCGGGGCGTGTCGCGTGACGTCACGTGCGTGGCGGCCGTGTGCGACGCCGCGCACCTCGGCGTGTGGGGCGGCGCGCTGTGGCGCCGCGCCGCCCCGCTGCCCCTGCTCATGGTGAGCCCTCAGGTGCACTCATCTGCCCGCCGGCGGATTGCAGCCGTGTATCGCCTTATACACCGGGGAATTTTAGAAACCCTAGAAAACTAACTGGTGGTAAATGTTTTATGGTTACTAGACGTCCGATAGTAGATGTACTATCGTGAAAACGTGACTAACTCTAGACATAGAACCTCACCTCGTGAACGTGCTCCGATAGGTTTATTGTACATTGATCTCTTCCATAATGTTCCTTAATATACGTACGTGTAACGTGTCGGGTGGCGGGTGGTGTTGTAGATAGTGGTGGAGGAGTACGAGGACCTGCTGTCGCCGAACTTCGACACGCTGGAGTCGCTGCGGCGCGCGCGCAAGGACGGCTGCAACGTGTACGTCATCCTGCTGGCCAACGGGCTGCAGGCCGCCAGGCTGCTGCGCTTCGGGGACAGGTACGAGGGCTTCTCTACTCTGTCATTTACCTCTCCAACAACTAGTCAAGTCGAAACAATACAATCACTTACGCAAGTAAGTATAACGGGTTAAATAGCACTGATCGACTTGCACGTTACCTGTCTTTTCGCGGATTCGCAAAGTAATATTTTGGTTTTAATTAAACTGCATGATGGCGATGGCGTCCACAGTTGTTGTACTGTGTAAGTTGGGCAAGAGTGGTAATTGTTAGGCATTAGTAGTTTAATGCATAGATTAAGTAGAATATGTTACTGTCTAATGGCTCGAGCAATTTTCGGTGGACCGGCGCGTAACGTAACCAAACTTAGCACGAAAATAAAATAAATATGCTGTCTGAAGTAAGTAATTAACCCACAGATAATAACGCCCTTGAGAATTATTCGGGGTTTCACCCCGATGTTCAAGATTAACCTTGATTGCCCTGTATGCGTGTCGCAGGCACCGCATCCTGGACACGCGCGCCAAGTACATCATGCTGCACGACTTCCGGCTGTTCCACAGCGAGCTGCACTACCTGTGGAAGCGCATCGTCAACGTGCTGTTCCTGCGCTACCACAAGAAGGCGGTCGGGTTCAGCAAAAGCAAGGCCTGGTTCGACCTCTCCACCGTGCCCTTCCCCAACCCGATCAAGGCAGTCTTCGTGTCCAGGAGGGTGGATATTTGGAGGAATGGAAGGTTTCACTACAACAGGTTGGAAGCCCAAAAGACCATGGTTTACGTAACAAACTATCCATTAACGACCAACTATAGTAACAGCACCAGTCATGGGACATTTAAGAGGAAATTTGGAGTATTTATGATATTTCCCTTATACATGTTAATGGTCTACCGCTTAGCGTGTTAAAAGATGAAAGTCGGATAGCCGTCTTTCATGTTTTAGGCGTGTTGTATCAAAGATACTGCAATTAGTTTCCACTAGTGATGTACCGACTATTGATTTGGCCGACTAGCCGACTAATCGGCGCTCGAATGGCCGATTAGTCGGCCGACTAGTCGGCTAGTCGGCCAGATCATTAGTTTCGTATAAGTTCAGGTGAAAAACAATAGTTTTGCTCTTTTGGTTGCGCTATTCATATATTAGCTTGGCTGAAAGGTGTTCTTTACGGGTTCAAAGACCTACGTATATCATAAGAATCCTCGTTCAATTTCTGTCTTTATTTTATTTTGCGATCCTGAGCAGACCGTCAGTAGGTACAACTTGTAGGAGGTACATATTTCCAAGGCTCTATTTCCCGTATGTAGCCGCCAGTTAAGAACCTATCCCCTGTAGTCAGCGTCTTTACGAGCAACGTGCCCTGTTTATAAGTCTCTAAATTTTGCAATAACATTAATAGTTCCCCATGGCTCCACCATTAAAAAAACAAAAACTGAATTATAATAAAATCCTTTAAGTATAGAACTTGGCCATGAAATTACACGAGAATCAATTGAGATCGACCTGTAGAGGAAAACACCAGCCCACCACCATACAATAACGATCAAACGGTCATTTATATGAACAAAAGTTTTCACACCCTAAATAGGTATTTTGGTAAAATTGACATAAAACATATGGTAAATATTGACTGTTGGTTTCTTTTTTTCTGTTTTTCTTTCACTAATAAAGTGCCGACTAATCGGCCATTTTTGCCGACTAGTCGCCGACTAATCGCCGACTACAAATGTGGCCGGATAGTCGGCTTTCCCGACTAGTCGGCGACTAGTCGGTACATCCCTAGTTTCCACATATTTAACAAATTAAAACTATGCTTTTTTTTCTCCAGTCATGGACACCAAAGCTCCAGTAATGGACCCCCGGTAATGGACGTGGATCCAGTAATGGGCCCCCTATAATGGACATTGCTCTATCAGTATAAAATATTGAAATAGGGAATAAGTTACGGCAAAAAAATCAATTTTTGGTATAAGCTTTTGTCGCTGAATGTATTTTTCTTTCCACAGCCAATTATTACTGTATTAGATCCATCGAGACAATTCTAATATACCCAAACACAATTAGTTAGGGTTATTGCGATAAAATTCCCATGGCCTTCTCCTGTCTCCATCATCAGATTAAGTCCATGTTATCATAATATTGCATTATCATCCGATTTGCATACTTAATTACGTACTTACACAAAACTTCAACTGAATCTGAAATCGAAAAGTGGCTCAAATTCAGCTACCAAGATTGGACCCACACTAACTAACAGGGCAAGTTAAATAAAAGTTTGGAAAAACGATATTAATTTATCCGAAGTCCGAGAATACCTCCTGATTCACATATTTCGTAACTACATTTTACTTCTGTATTGTTTAAACATGAAATTATGGCATGGCAAGCATCATTCTGTCAACTGTCCCATTATAGAAGGTATGCAGTTTTACAGCTCCTATAATGGGATTGGGCCAAATACCACTATTTTTTTACATCTGTGGAGTCACAACATACTGTGTTGTATACCTTATCTCATGGTAAATGCAATTAGCAAAACACATTCTAGTTTTCATCAAGTATTAATTAATTAAAATTTAATAAATTAACTCACCTCTCTTAGCGAAGTTGTTTAGAATTCGTAGTGGTATTTTTTTTCAGTGACACGACAACTTTTGGGTTGACGCCAATTTCTTAAAAAGCAACCAAATTTAATGAAACTTCAAACTGAAACAGCTCTAGGACTCTTATTTATGATAATATACAGCCAGTGTTTATAAACTACTTTTAGATACTTATTTTAGAGGAATTATGTTTTTTTGTCCCATTACTGGTTCCACGTCCATTATAGGGTCCACTACTATATCCGTTCCTAGAATTAATATAACTACCTACTACTGGGATAGAACCCCTAGGAAAAGAATTCCATGCTTATTTAATAATCATAGTCATATATTTATTCAAAAAAACAATACACGTATTGTGTTTGAGATACATGGCTTAAAGACAAAATTATTAAAAGACACTTAATAAAATGTAAAGATAATAATGTAGGTATCCTAAATGTTAATCATCATCACCAGACCTCGGACAGGGTGAGCTGTTTTAAGAGTTTGCATAATATGGACATACCTACGTAGTCATTCAATGGCAGATGTGATGTAATTGAATAACGAATTAAATTATTCTATTTAGATCTTTACATAACTAGCAAAACAAATTAATTGTATAGCAAGCCTCTTTAAATGATAAGCATATTATTACATATATCCATATGAAAGTAATATAACTGATTTGATATCATACCTCTTTAGATAGACAATAACTCTATTTAACGATGCCATATTTAACATTGAAATATCATGACAAAGTCATTAATGTCATTCTAATGTTCTGTTGTGTTATTTTAATTTGTGAGCAATTTGAGTTTGCTAATAAAAAATAAATAATTAAGAAGAGAGATTATTCCGAATTTGAGTATGCCGAAATATAAAGCAAAAACAGTTCTTAAGTGGATTGAAAATGAACCTGACATGACATATGACGGTAATAAAAGTATTTTTTGTGCAAAATGTAAAACCAAAGTGACAACTAAAAAAAGTAATATGCAAAGACACATCAAGGGACCAATGCACAATGGCAATTATCGAAAGTTTGATGAGGATTTCAATCTCAATTTAATTCGATTCCTCATTTTGTGTAACATACCATGGTCACAAATGAAGAACCCGGCTTTCAAACAGTTTTTTTCTAAGTATTTATGCTGCCAGTGTGCAAACCAACCTACACTCCCGAGTGAATCATGGCTGAGGAAAGTTTATTTGGATAAATTGTATCAGAAGCAAATCAGTTCAATACACGATAATCTTTCGAATGAAAAAATATGGATTTCTCTTGATGAAACAACCGACTCTTTAGGGAGATATATAGTGCATTTTTTAGTGAAGCCATTGAATTCATTTAACAGACCATATTTAATAGCCTGCAAAATATTATCAAAAGTTAATGGTCAAACAATATCTGTATTCGTGATGGACACTCTGAAAAATATGTGGGGCGAATCTTATGACTACAAAATTGGAAATTTTCTGGTGCTAAGTACTGATGGTGTTGCATACATGTTGCTGGCTGGCCGAATTTTGAAAACTTATCTGCCTAATTTGAAACACGTTACATGTTTGGCACATGGGCTAAACCGCGTAGCCGAAAAAATACGTTCCCTGTATCCAGATGTGGATTTGCTCTTTCAAACGTTAAAAAAGTATTTTTAAAGGCTCCTAATAGAATCCGCATATTAAAGGATAAATATCCTAATATGCCCCTGCCTCCAAAACCAGTGATTACGAGATGGGGAACTTGGCTAGCGGCAGCAGCATATTACGAAAAATATTTTGACGAAATAAAAGTAGTCCTATGGGCATTGAGATCGTCAGACGCAATGTCGATAAGAGTGGCGAAAAGAATTATACAAACTGAAAATTTACGAAATAATCTAAAATATATTGTTGAGAATTTCCATATAATTGAATATGCCTTAAAAAAATTACAGGAATCTAAAATATCCGTCGTAGATACATTTTTAACGTTGGACCAAGTGAGAGCTGTTATAAGCTGGTCTTCGTCTGCTTCTGTCAGTCAGAAATTAGAAGACGTCATAGCTAGAAACCCAGACTTAGATCTGTTTAGGGACTATGCTGAAAAAATTTCGGAAGGAACAGATGTGGACGGTATTTTAATGTACAACTTCACTCCGCTCACTTCAGTGGAAGTAGAAAGGTCTTTTTCCATCTATAAGTGGATATTAAACTCAAGAAGAAGTGCGTTGAAAATTGAAAATCTAGAAAAATTATAGTTCTTTATTACAATAACCAATAACAAAGAAAAATTTGAATAAATAAATAATACTTACTCGTTTTGTACATAATGCACTGTCATTTTTGTTTAATTATTATTCATGAATTCTTTTTAATATTTCATCTTGAGGTATATCTATATTAACATCTACACTTGACATTAATGACGTAAAAATGGCTCACTCTGTCCGAGGTCTGATCATCACACATCCCTATGAAGAGCGAGTGATCCGTAATGATTTTTAGTTCAGTAGGCAATCTATTATAAAGGGTTTGCCTGATGAAAATAATAAACCTATGTTTTAGCAAGTTTTTTTAAAACACTACCATAATATATTGTAGTATTACTAAGTTACATAACTAAAGACTGATGACCCTACAGTTAAACTCAGGCGAGATAGACTACCCGTCCCTCTTTAATGAACATAGAAAAAGACGGGTAGTTTATCTCGCCGCGAGATACTGTCACGCCAATCATGTGCTAGGTCTATAGTAAGGGATGTTCATGAATACTGATGAGGACTTCATTATATATTACCTAATATTGCAGGCCGTTGTTTGCAGACAAGACTAGGAATCTGAACGCGGAGGTGCTGAACGTGGTGTACCTGGACCACGTGCCCTCCGTGGTCGTCGCGAACAACAACGACACCAACAAGATCGGAGGCGTCGAGATCGAAGTAAGCTATCAAGTGAATTGACACCGCCTTGGCAAGCGATGTTATTCCCATTAGCCTCTGTCCTGTCCCACGTCACCGCCGCCGCCGTCATACACGAGGCGGGGACGGACGGGAATTTCAATTTTCCACCAACAACTTAATTCCTTTAAAAAATTGATGTGTTCTATATTTTGTCAATAACAATAAATCTGCGCTGAGTTCGCTTAGATTAGATGGATTCTATTACCTATCCGGGCCCGGGTTGTCGCCTAAGTAACTTTCCTATTATTTTTGACTTTTCGACTACGGTTCAAAACTGGGAATTTAGGTACTTTTGCACTCGCATGTTTCCACAGATCCTGAACACACTCGCGGAGAAGATGAATTTCAAGCCTAATCTATACCAGTCGGTGAACGCCGAGTACCACAAGTGGGGACAGAAGCAAGCCAATGGCTCATTCTCAGGTAACTTCTTGAACGGGTGCAGGCACCTACGGAACCCTCTCTAGTCAACGAGCAGCCTGCCGCTACCGCTATCCCTACTTCTTAAGCCTAAGAGAAGCTTTACGAATCCTAAATGACTGCTTGTTATTTCTGTGAGGCCTGATCGGCGAGATGGTGAGCGGCGCGGACGCGGCGCTGGGCAACCTGCAGTACACGCCCTACCACCTCGAGCTCATGGACCTCAGCATCCCGTACACGGCACAATGCTTCACGTTCCTCACACCGGAGGCGCTCACCGACAACTCCTGGAAGACACTCATCTTGCCCTTCAAGTGAGTGACCGATGGGTGGCAGTATTCCACGTTAGCTATACACCACAACGCTTCTTTCCTCCAGAGGCTCACCGACAACTCCTGAAAGTCGCTTTATCTCTTGCCCTTGAAGTGAGTGCAGCTTAGAAACTATCTACATTCGCTTGTCCTTGTCCCATTTTTTTTACCATATCTTATAGTAGGTATTGATTACACCTTTCTCATCACACGACTTTGGGCTCATCCAACGTCACACCATTTTAAGATTTTTGACCTCCTCCCTCTCCCTAAGCGTGACCGGTGTCACGTAATTAATGGAAAACCCCTTTCATTCCTGCGCAGAAACCGCAACATGAGAACCGCAAAATTAATTTGCTGGAAATTCATCATTTGACGCATATATCCATTGAGTAAGAATTTATAGCAATGCTCATTGTAAAAACCATTACTGTCACTATACAAGACCTAATTCGTACCTATGGCTTGATGTCTATTCAATACGGTAATTTGGCAGACTATACATGTGGGTAGCTGTGCTGCTGGTCCTGCTGATGACGGGCGCCATATTCCACGGGCTCGCGCGCTACTACCTGCACCTACTGGAGTACCAGAACGAGCACAAGATAATTACAGACAAACACGAGGATCAGGGTACGTTACCACTACGTTAATCTCAACTCCAATGTCTTTGCAAACGATCTATACCTAGCTAGTGTATGTATAGCTATCACCTTTTCACCATGTCCTCTCGGAAAAGTTTTTGAAGTGACAACTTCTTTAGCGGCGCTGTGCACTTTTTGAGGTGAGGAAAAAATGTTAAACTCGAGACAGCGTAATAAGGCGAAAATGTATGCCTGAGGCTGCTGTTTCGTTTAGGCGGCACAGGGCGCTTGCGTGACGTCATGTGTGACGGACAATGTCATTGTTTTTAGGGTTCCGTACCCAAAGGGTAAAACGGGACCCTATTACTAAGACTTCGCTGTCCGTCCGTCCGTCCGTCTGTCTGTCACCAGGCTGTATCTCACGAACCGTGATAGCTAGACAGTTGAAATTTTCACAGATGATGTATTTCTGTTGCCGCTATAACAACAAATACTAAAAACAGAATAAAATAAAGATTTAAATGGGGCTCCCATACAACAAACGTGATTTTTGACCAAAGTTAAGCAACGTCGGGAGTGGTCAGTACTTGGATGGGTGACCGTTTTTTTTGTTTTGCTTTTTTTTGTTTTTTTTGCATTATGGTACGGAACCCTTCGTGCGCGAGTCCGACTCGCACTTGCCCGGTTTTTTTTAATTTAAATGCCATCTAGTGAGTTTCCCCCAAACTGTTTATACGACAACGGTTTCACTCACTTGAATTTTTAGTCGCTATTGGCGACATGTTTCGGGCCCGTCGGGGGTCCTTCCTCAGGCTCGAGTCCCCCCCCCCCCACTTAATTAAAAAAGTGCCATTTGATAAAGTGGAACTGCTGATGAAGACTTGAAGTCGGTTTTATTTATTTTTTATTTAAAGATTAATAAATAACATTTTAACCCCGACGCAAAAAGAGTTAAGTTCAAGCCTTCAAGGGATATAGGTAACAAAACTATGTTTGATCGTCTCCTCTCTCCTCTGGCGTTTTACCATATAAGTATAGTCGAGCCACTGACCTCTGAACGAACTAAAAATAGCACCTCGGTCCGAGGCTTTTATTACACCAAAGAGAATTAATTATAATTATTTGCAGACTCTAAACCAGTCGGCGTATACCTGTTCAGCGAAGTGATCAACAGCATCCTGTACACGTACGGGATGCTGCTGGTGGTGTCGCTGCCCAAGCTGCCCTCGGGCTGGGCCGTGCGGCTGCTGACGGGCTGGTACTGGCTGTACTGCATCCTGCTCGTGGTGTCGTACCGCGCCAGCATGACCGCCATCCTCGCCAACCCCGCCCCGCGGGTCACCATCGACACGCTCAAGGAGCTCGTCGACAGCAAGCTCCCCTGCGGCGGGTGGGGCACGGAAACCAAGCGCTTCTTTCAACAATCTTTAGACGAAATGGGACAGAAGATCGGCGAGAGGTTCCAAACGATAGACGATCCGGACGAGGCCGCCGCTAAAGTCGCTCAAGGAGTCTACGCGTATTACGAAAACAAGTATTACTTGAAGTATTTAAGCGTTAAAAGGAAGAACTGGAATGTGAGCATGGAAACGCAGAACTCAACGAACACTACTACTAATATGAAACTAGCTTCTGATAGAGAGTTGCATATAATGACGGACTGTGTGGTCAACATACCGATATCTATAGGTTTCCACAAGAACTCCCCGTTGAAGCCCCTAGCCGACGTTTACATGCGCCGCACGGTGGAAGTGGGCTTGGTCGAGAAGTGGCTGAATGACGCCATGTACCCTATCAGAGCGCTCGACACATTTGACAATGAAGTAAAAGCTCTCATGAACTTAAAAAAGCTGTACGGAGCTTTCGTAGCCCTAGCAATTGGATATTTTTTGAGCTTCATATGTCTATTTGGGGAACTCATATACTGGAATTGCATTGTTAAAAAAGATCCTAGTTTTGACAAGTACGCTATGGACCTCTATTATATGAAGAAAAAATAATATCTTGGTTTTATAAAGTAAATTATTTATTTGTATTAAATGTATTATGTATTTAAACTATACAATAAGATCATGATTTAAGTTTTTTTATATCTAGTTCAGTCATAATTAGTCTTTAGAATGAACATACCAAGTGAAGTCCAAATAAATGCAGGGATTATGAAATTGACTACAATTATTTCCCAACCCCCTTGCAAAATAGATACCATAATTATACAGATAATTCACCATCTAGTTACATTTCATAAAATTAAAATACAAATTAAGCTACTACAACTACAAACAGTATTCCTAATGAAATGGCATTATTATTTTACACATAGTCCTATATTTTAATGAAAAATATGCTAAATGTGTGTTCATATTAAGACTGACTACAGCTAGTACAGTCACCGAGAAATAAATACACAACTGAAGAAATAGCAGAAAGTCTCAAATATGTTTGTGTTTTTACTTGTCTTATATCACAAAAGACTACATTCAGGACTAGCAGATAAACAATTTAATTTTCACAGTAAAAAACCAGCCCCAGCAATGAGGGATCATTCATTGAACTTTAAATTACATTATAATGATTTTATTTTCAAATCAATGAAATTTAAGTTATGTTAAATTTTAGTTTTATTTTAATGTTGTTTTTAATTTTGTTGGTATTATAAAGAATATTGTAATCAATGAATGAAACTTGTAATGCTATTGTCATAATTTAAACAACCACTAATAATTAACATTAGCCTGCAGCGTAGGTAATTATTGTTTATTCTCTACTTTCACATTAGGGTCAGGGTTGAAGGCAGGTGGCAGCGCCCCTGGCGGGGCATTCTCTACAATCCAGGGATGCTGCAGCACACTGGCGAGGGGCAGGCGGTTCTCCGGGTTCACCACCAGCAGCTTGCCCATGAGATCCTTTGCCTTTTCAGACACATACTCCGGATACTTAATTATTACATACCTAATTTTCAAATAAGTCTGATTTGAGTGCTTGGCGTCAAATGGAGGTAATCCTACAAGTAACTCATAGCATAACACACCGAGGCTCCAAATGTCAACAGCGTAGCTGTGGGGCTTCCCCTCAATCATCTCCGGTGATAAGTAGTCCAAGGTTCCACAGAGCGTCATTCTTCTAGAGGACGGGGAGTGCACGGACCATCCAAAGTCAGCTATTTTCAGCTCTCCATTGTGTCCTATAAGTATATTCTCAGGTTTGATGTCGCGGTGAATCACTTTCTTGGCGTGGCAGTAGATGAGAGCCTTGGTGAGGTCGCGGATGTAGATGGCGGCAGTCCTCTCGTCGAAGCGGCCGCGCTGCTTGAGCAGCACGTAGAGCGCGCCGTGCTTGGCGTACTCCAGGATGAGGTAGATGCGCTTCTCGTCGTGGAAGTAGCCGTACATGCGCAGGATGTTGGGGTGCCGCAGCCGGCACTGGATCTCCACCTCGCGCCGCACCTGGTGCTCGATGTCCGCGTCCAGGATTTGGCTCTTGAACAGCACTTTCAGCGCCACCACGTATCGGGACTCTTTCTCGCGCGCCAAATATACATTTCCAAATTTACCTTTGCCCAGTGCCCGCCCGAGGTCGAAGTCTGTCAGCGCCCAGGAACTTTTCTTCTCGTGCGCACTCTTCAGGCCCGCTGAAGTGGATTCCTTCGTGTCTGGGATGTTCGCTTTGGTGCTCGACTGCAGGGGGCGGCCTACGGGCAACGTTGGCACTTTGAAATTATCACCAGCGGGTTTCTTGTTCTCCATCTTTGTAACAATGCAAGCACAGTGAGAAGCTTTCAAGATGTGTTTTGTCACGCGAGCATTTTATAAGTTAACACTACATGAACATTCAGTAACCGTAAATAATTAATAATAATTGACAAAATATTATTTCGTGAGATTTTTGGGAAACTCGGCAGTGAAATTAGTTTCAAATAAATAACGTATTTTGCTATCTGCAGCGATTTGAATTGAATGAATCGTGAATGTCAGCAGTCAAAAAAGTATTGCCATACTATGCATACTTTTAGAGAATAATATACAAATATCGCCTGAAGTGAATCCTAAGCAAACTCAATTTTAAACGCATTTCTTTGTACAAATAATAGGTATATTTACTGGTACAATATTATAACTGTTATAATATTCGTGAATGGATAATGGGACAAAACATGGAAAATACCATTGATTTTTAATAACACTGTACTAATAAAAAAAATAGGCTATGCGCCCAAATGGTCCAATGGATACTAAAATATCGCAAAATGCAAAGCTTTTTCTGTTTAGTGGACTAGGATAATTTGCACTTAGATATAAATATCGTCTCATGCTTTCTAAATAAAATAAACTAACGTCGTTTGTTTCATATTGTAGTTCATTTGTGTAATTTGGTCTGTGAGACGGTTTGGTTTGGTGATTGACATGTCATTGACCTGGTGGCCAGCTGTTTGTCAAATTGACATTTCGTGTTCAGAGTAGAAACCAAGACAAAACCTGAATTTAGAAATTAATACGTTTATTACTGCTTGTTTTTAGGAAATGGCAGTGAATTTTGTTAAATTTAATTGTATTTAAATGCTTGGTTTATTGTTCTTGGGAGCTACATCATATAAACCTAAATGTAAGTAATACGATGTAGTCTGTTTCATTTTTCGTTTTATTTGTATAATTGTTGGCAAAGTAGTATTTAATATCATAATACTTGTTCCCTGTTAAAATCTCTTCAAGCGGTATTACAAATGCCAACCATTATTTTTAAGAAGCAGGCCTTTTTAGTTCATTAGTCTTATTTATAGGTTATAAATAAACATAATCTACTTAGTAATATCGTAAAACACTCTTGGACATGCAATTTTTATTGTAAAGCTTAATTTAATGTTTTATGACTTGTTTACTGGTCATATTTTAAGATTTTATAAATAGATTGCAGTTTGTTGAGTCCGGTCAGAATGTCTGACGATGCGGAGCAGCAAGCCGAGGAGGTCGAAGTGTTGAAGTCTATATACGACGGCGACGAGAACTTTAAGCAAGTCAATCCTAAAACATATCAGTATAAGGTAAACTTTACAGGATCGCCATAGCCTAATACTCCTAATAGTATCAAAGAAAACTAAGGTGCATTGTGGTAACTACAAAAATAGGGTATTCTTGACTCCTACAGAACTAGAAGCACTTTCTACTACAGCAACAGTAACCAAGATATAGTATAGTAGCCGGTAGTGTTATAGTATAGCAGGTTGGAAAATCAAGTTGTAGGACTTTTCGGTTAAGTACTTTCCATTTAAATCATCTCAGATAAGGGTATACATGGTATCAATACATGCATTTGGTATGATTCCCTGAATACAAAGGTTTAACGCATTCGCTGCCAGGGGGCGTGGCCTAGGAACAAACTTGTATGATGGTGAATGCACATGTGCGTTGGGGGCAGTGAATGTGTTAACAAATTATGAGTATTAGTAATTTGAAATCTGAACCTTTTCTTAGAGCTGGGACAGATGCTGCCAGAGCTTTATGGTTTGTGGACCTGCAAATGTGTTGACTATAATGCAGTCAATTTATATTAAGTCTAGTGATTGTTTTAAATTTTATTTGATTTTGCTCTGTTTCTATTTCCCTTCTCATTAGTGTTCTGTGTTGTTGTTTGTTAGTTAGCGAATGTTTCTTATTTTTCTATCTTTAATTTCCAGTACATTGATGGTGAGAAGTCATTTATATTAGAAATATCCTGGGGGGACACATACCCCACAGAGAAGCCTAACTTTAATCTAGAAATCTTTTATAATCAACACTTGTAAGTATATTTGTTATCTCAATAATTTAACTGTAATTATATTTATAACTACATTACATTAATTTAAGTCATTTAAATATAAAGGTTGTCAAAGTACAGTAAGCAGCGGAGATAACTGACCCCCCCAACTGCATGGAAACTTGTTTGCAGGGGGGGGTCAGTTATCTCCGCTGCTTAGTACTATACCTTTAAAGCACAATGAAATAAAGTGTTTTGCCTATTTTATACTGAAGATAATGTTATATTATATATATATTATAATATATATAAATTTCATTGTAGATTACCAGCAGTGAAGGACAAAATCCTGTCAATAGTAAACGAGGAAGCAGAGCAATGGCTGGGCTGCGCCATGACGTATACCTTGTTCGAGTGTCTGAAGGAGCGGGCGGCGGAGATCCTGTCCGAGCAGTCAGAGGAGGCGATAGTGGCGAGGGTCGAGAAGATAGTTATTGAGGACCAGGAGGTGAGAGCCCTGATTATTTGTTTGTTAAGACAAAACAGGAGCTGAGTTTTAAATATTTTAGGTAAATATACCCGTCTCTAGGGCATGCAGTACCGGTCCCGGTACCAAGAATTTCATTTCCCGGTTCTGGGCATGGCCGGAACCGGGATTCCCGGTTCTTCCCGGTTCTCAAGGCATCTTTTGATTACTTTTAAGAAATTGTTTCTGTTAGCGTACAATCTTTATGAATGACTTATTTTCATATAAATAATTGCATAAGAATTAATAAATGATTTATTTTATTATAAACAAACACTTAATTGGCGTTCCAACCTATTTTACAAAATTAACCGGCACACATAGGCTCCGCCTGGGCCGAGCCCCACGGCCGTAGCGTAGTCGATGCACTCAACACTATATGACGGCACGGCCTGCCTTCACGAATGCCTACTTTACTAGGTTAATTTATCGGGTTATTTGGGTCCCCCGTTTCATAGCACCATTATTAAATGTTATATAATGTCCCGAGCTAAAGTACTAATACATTACTACTATTGAAATGGGAATAAATAGTCATATGATGAGAACCGGGAAGTACCGGTACCGGGTCTTCAGTACCGGTTCTTTTGATACCATAAAATTCCCTGGAATTCCCGGGAATTAGAGAACCGGGAATTCCCGGGAGCATGCCCTAGACGTGCACCTTAGTGCAGTGCGTATGTATAACAGTATTCGTCCTGAAATGTCCTTCTTCTTCTTCCTCGCGTTATCCCGGCATATCGCCACGGCTCATGAGAGCCCGGGGTCCGCTCGACAACTAATCCCATGATTTGACGTAAGCACTAGTTTTTACGAAAGCGACTGCCATCCGACCTTCCAACCCGGAGGGTAAACTAGGTCTTATCGGGATTAGTCCGGTTTCCTCACGATGTTTTCCTTCACCGAAAAGCGACCGGTAAATATCAAATGATATTTCGTACATAAGTTCCGAAAAACTCATCGGTACGAGCCGGACTACGAACCCGCGACCTCCAGATCGCAAGTCGCACGCTCGCACCGCTAGGCCACCGGCGCGTATCGTCCCGAAATGTCCCAATTGCAAAAATCATTTTAATTAAGGAACAGGGTAGGAGCCGAACCTCCTCCTCGAGGTACCTCATAAGTAACGGGCGCGCGTCTCCCCACAGTCGGAGTCGAGGCAGGTGGAGAAGAAGGAGCAGCTGACGAAGGCGCAGAAGCGGCGCGCGTGGGACCGCGCCGAGATGGGCCGCGCGGGCGAGCGGCCGCGCGGCTGGGACTGGGTCGACATCGTCAAACACCTCTCGCAGGTCCCGCACGCGCACACGCCCACCGCGTGACCCGCCCGGGACCCGCCGCGAGACGCTAGCGGACCTAGGGGGCGTCCCCGAACACCTCTTAGGATTATTATGTTATGATGTGAGCTTAGCGATGCGTTTGATTAAAGTTCCCACATATGGCCGGTATCGGTAATATAAAATATATCATCTGGTATTTTCAGATTTAATAATTTCCATTTGTAAACAAGTTACACTGCGCTATTAGGATGTCTTCGTTTGACATGCTCTCTGTCTTCATTTGACTCTTCGTGAAAAGTAGCCTGTAAGAAGATCCTTCTTCTAAAATAAACGTTCATAACTGAATATTGTGAAACGACTTCATAATTATGTTTACGATAAAAGTCAACTTCTCCATCCCGAGAGCTAAGTCAAATGAGCTGTAGGTGGTAGTAAATGTTTGTTAACATATTAGGTAAATGTGGATCTGATCTGTATCTATTTACTCTACAAGTATTCGTATTTAAAAAATTGCTTGGGAACTGCCTAATCGTATGTACGTTGTCTAATGTTGAAACAGCTTTTCTAGTATTTTCTACTGGATTTTTTGTATATTTTGTATGAATGCAGTAAGGTTCATTATTGAGTGGGAAATTAAAACACGTCCTCTTGCTATGATATTTGTAATGCGACTAAATAAAAATGCATGTATAATGCTGTCACTAGGTATGATGATAGGTATTTGTGTGCGCGTTAACATACCGCCGGCCAAAGGACTACTAAGTCCTTTAAAAAACAATTATACAATTTAAGAAATTAAAAACATGCAAAATAGATTGATAGGTACATTAATCATTAATCTCTATTGGCAATAAGCATAGTTTTGTAACAGGTCTTTTCACCACACTATCACCACTTTTAACACTATACACTCGCGTAATATGATCTGGACCTGGATGTTTAGCGACTATTCGGCCGAGAGCCCATTTTCCAGGTGGAAGATTGTCGGTTTTAATGAGAACAATCTGTCCCTCTTTGAACTCTTCTACTCTTTTCAACCACTTTGGTCGCTGTTGCAAACGTGACAGGTACTCTTGCTGCCATCTACACCAAAGGTCTCTAACCAATTTCTGTGTATGCTGCCATCGTGATAGTGAGCTCATTCTAACATCTTTCAAGTCGGGTGATGGGACGTTTATGGGTGCTTCGCCGATCAGAAAGTGCCCTGGTGTAAGGGGTTCTATGCTGTCTGTATCGTCGTTATCAATTGGACATAACGGCCTTGAATTTAAGCATGCCTCAATTTCGCAAAGGATCGTGTTAAATTCCTCGAAGGTAAGGTGAGAGGTGATGATTCTTTTTAGGTGATGTTTCAGGGATTTTACACCAGCCTCCCACAAACCACCAAAATTCGGACTATAGGCGGGGATGAAATGCCATTGCGTACCATCTCTAGCCAAGGAATCGGAAATTTCACCAGCGAAATCTAGTTGTGCCTCTTTCCATGCATTAATCAATTCCTTATTGGCGCCAACAAAGTTTCGTCCTTGGTCGCTCCACAAATGGTTGCATCTCCCTCTCCTGGCCACAAATCTCTTGAAGGCAGCTATAAAAGATTCAGAAGTCAGGTCACTGACGAGTTCTAGATGTATGCATTTGACTGATAAGCATATAAATATAGCTACATACGTCTTAGTGGTCTTTGCTCCTCTACCCTTAGACATTAGGGTAGTGAAAGGTCCTGCAAAGTCGACGCCACTATGTAAAAACGGTCTAGCAGGCGTAACTCGTTCTCTTGGCAGGTCTCCCATCAACTGTGGTTTAGGAGCAGCGTTTTGTCTGACGCATACAAGGCATTTATTGACGTGAGCCCTTACCATATTCTTTGCCTTTATAATCCAAAATTTAGAACGTAAATAACTCATTGTGAGTGTTATTCCACCGTGCAAGGTCTTCAAGTGTGCGTCGGCTATTATGAGAGGAGTTAAGTTATTTCTGTTACCCAATATTAAGGGATGCTTTTCTTCGTTGTTTATGTTTGCAAGTCTAAGCCTTCCTCCCACTCTCAGTAGACCTTCTTCCAAATAGGGATTTAAAGATTTTATAGAGCTCCGTTTGTGTACTTGTTTGTTTGTCGTTAATCTATCTATATCTTCTCCAAATTCTTCTTTTTGTACAAGTCTTACACATATTTGCAGCGTTTGTTCTAAGTCGTGAGTAGTTAGATTTAAATTGTCTATGCTCAGTTTTTTCATGTTCAGAAATTTGCGGCAATATGTGATTGTTTTTATTAATTCTTGTAAATTATCAAATTCTTTAAATTGGTCTGTCAAATTACTCTTCTTCTCGCTTGCATGCACGTTTAAATTTGTTTGTATCACATTCTTCCTTTCTATGTCAGTGGAAATGACATTTGGTCTTCTGTATTCTATTTCCTTTCTAGATAGCCATTCTGGCCCTTCCCACCAAAGCTTAGAAGCCTTCAAGTCGGACAAGTACATTCCTCTGGAAGCGATGTCGGCGGGGTTATCCTCTGAAGTGACATGATGCCATTGGTTTTGACTAACATTGTTTGTTATTTCCACAACTCTGTTTGCCACAAACGTTTTCCATCTTTGTGGTTCGCCGAAAATCCATGAAATTACAATTGAAGAGTCTGTCCATGCGAATATTTGTGAAGCTGGTATTCTCATAGCACGGCTGACTTGTCTTAACAATTTTGCCAACACAACAGCTCCACACAGTTCCAATCTGGGCAATGAAACAGTCTTCACGGGAGAGACTCTTGTTCTCGAAGCAATCAACCTTGTTCTAACTGTACCATCCGCCCTTTCTACTCTAATGTAAACGGCTGCCCCGTATGCGGAGTTAGAGGCATCACTGAACCCGTGAATCTGAATATTTGCTCCTCCAGTGCTCAAAGTGTCAAGCCATCTATCAATACGGATCTCATTGACATGTCTCAAGTCTGCTCTTAATTGAAGCCATTCATCTTTTAAGGGTTGACTAAGTGCCTCGTCCCAATTCACCTTTGCTAGCCACAACTTCTGTATCAGTATTTTAGCCATCAGGACACACGGTGAGATCCAGCCCAGAGGGTCAAACAGTTTCTGGATATCCGACAAAATTGTTCGTTTGCTGATGTGATTGTTTACTTCTGGAAGGTTAAGGTTGTACTCGAATTGGTCTGTTCCCATGTTCCATTGAACACCAAGTGCCTTAATCGTGCCGTCCATGTTTAAATCAAGATGCGCGTTAGCTGATCTATCTTCGGGCTTCAAACTTCGCATAAATTCAACACTATTGGATGACCATTTTTTTAGCTGAAAGCCACCCTTTCGCATAACTTCTTGCAATTGGTTGCTGGCTTCTATGGCTTGTTCGGTGGTGTCACATCCCGACATGAGGTCGTCGACGTAGAAGTCTTCTGTGATCATCTTTGCTGCAACAGGAAACTCGTCTCCTTCATCTATAGCCAGCTGTCGCAACGTTTTAACTGCCAGATATGGAGCTGAAGCTGTTCCAAAAGTTACTGTAAGGAGACGGTAATCTTCTATTTCCTTGTCGCTGCTACTTCTCCATAAAATTCTTTGATAGTCGGAATCTTCTTTGGTTGTCAGCACCATCCGATACATCTTGTGAATGTCTGAGACGAAGCATATAGCGTGCATTCGCCATCTCATTATCAAACTTCGCAAATCTTCTTGCAGAACTGGCCCAACCAGAAGGTCGTCGTTTAATGAGAAACCATTGGTACCCTTACACGACGCGTCATAAACGACGCGCGTTTTTGTAGTTTCCTTCTCTTCTCGAATAATTGCATGGTGGGCTAAGTATACACTCTTCTTTGTATGTATTTCTTCGGTTGGTACCTTTTCCATGTGCTTCTGTTCGATGTAATCGTCAATCACCTTTACATATTCTTCTTTGAGCTTTGGCATTTTTAGAAATCTTCTCTCTAGTTGTATTAATCTGTTCTGTGCTATTTCTCGTGTATTTCCTTCACATGCTCGTGGTACTTCTGTCTTTAAAGGTAATTTGACGATGTATCTTCCTTCTTCATTTCTTTTGTAGGTACTTTCGTAGATTCTTTCACATGTTTGTTCTTCTTCAGTTAATGTTCTCTTTGTATCTGGTTCTACTTCCCATATAGTCTTCAGTAAATCATCAACATCGACTTGATGATGCATCGTAATGAAAGATTTTTCTTGTGTACTTGTATCCGTGTCTCCATTATCTCCAAACAAGATCCAGCCAAAGTATGTTTTCTGAGCACATGGTGTACCCGGTGGACCCTTGATTATTGGTGTATTTTCTTGGATAATCTGTGCATATACTTTCACTCCAAGGAGAAGATCTACTGGACCTGGTGTATTATAACTTGGGTCAGCCAGGTGTAGATTTTGTATGTGAGACCAGTTGCTTGTATTCATAGTTTTCATGGGCATTTGAGTGGTCAATTGCTTAGAAATCACATAGGCTCGAAGCTGTATGGAATACGACGTTTGATATTGCGACGAGACCTGTAATTGAACCACTTGATTTGCGTTCGCCTTTATAGGCCCCAATCCAGTTATGCTTGCTCTTGTTGACTCTCTTTTAAGTTTGAGTAATTGAGCCGCTTTCTCACTGATGAAAGATGCCTGTGAGCACGGGTCGATAAGAGCTCTCAGTGCAATGGTGTGACCTTGCTCACTCTTTACGTTTACGATTGCGGTTGCTAATAAGCCATCACTATGTCTAGCTGTGTGATGAGATGCAATTGCCACGGTAGCTTGAATTTCTGGTTCAGTCTCGTTGACCTTGGAGAGCGTCGGTTGAGTCTTGCTATCTTGTTCTGCTGTTTCCGGACTCTTGGAGACATGGACGAGTGAATGATGGCGCTTGCGACATATACGACATGACATGGGCAGTCGACACTTGAAAACCGCATGTCCTGGTGCTAGACAATTATAACACAGCCTATTGTTTTTTGTATATTCACATCTCTCAGTGGGTAGCATTTTTGTAAAGTCTTTGCAATGAGCGAGTGTGTGATTACCTTTACACATGACACAACTCTTCTCTGTGTGTGATTCTGTAGCGTGGAACGTGCGTTCTTTGTTTACTGTTCTTTCGCGCGGAGTTGATGAAGCAGCGGTGATGAGCTCGAGCGTTCGGAATTTAGCTTCCAGAAATTTGACGAAGTCTGTCCACTTGGGTAATTCCTCAGAATCGTCCTTGTGAGCATACTCCTCCCAATCCTTATGTGACTCCGGGTCCAATTTCTGCACTACCAGAAAAATGATTATAGGATCCCAGGAATCGGTGGCCATGTCCAAATTTTGTAAACTATTTAAGCATTCAGTTGTAGTATCCAATAATGATTTCAGTTGAGTGGCCGACTGAGTATTTAATTTCTTTTGCATAAATAACCGTTTCAATACAGAATTCACTATTAACTTTTTGTTTCCATACCGCTTTTGAAGAATGTCCCACGCTTGTGTATAATTACTTTCGGTAATTTGGACGTGCTTTAAAATCGCCTCTGCCTCGCCGGATACACTGGTCTTCAAATAATGCAATTTTTGTACATTACTAAGCGACGCATTGTTATGCACAATAGACAAAAACAAATCTTTAAAAGTGGGCCATTGTTCATAACCACCGGTAAAACTTGGAAGTTGAATTCGAGGTAATTTTCCCACTTGGTTATCCGAGTTACTTATATTGGGGTTGATTTGTTTTGTGTTGCTGTTCAATAAGTCCTTAAGATCGCCTTCAATGTTCAGGTATAAATCTTCGTAAATAAAGTATTCTTCGTTAATAAAATATTGCGTAACAGCTCGTTGTTCGCGTGGCATAACCTTTATAAGTTCTTGATGTGTTTGTTTGAACGTCGCCCAGTACTGTTGTAAGCAACTTAATCTCGCCTCAACATAACCTCTTGTTAATCGTGCCTTAGGGCATTTCTTTAAATTCACTTGTGTTTTCTGAAGTAAACTTGCCGTATCTTGCAAAACAGTCATCAATTGATCCGCCGTAGCCATTTTTCGTAACTTTAATCTTCACTTATTCACGTAAAAACACAAGTAAACACAATGTTTTGAAGTAAATTATTTAAGTTGAAACTAAATTGCATTGAAGTCGTATCGTTTTAACTTGTTTCTATCGCCTTGTTTATCACATTCTTTTGTTCTCGCGACCAGGTGTCCGATGGCGGGCGCTCGATGCACTTTTTCCTTATCCGGATCGTTTGGACCATATGTTGAATGCAGTAAGGTTCATTATTGAGTGGGAAATTAAAACACGTCCTCTTGCTATGATATTTGTAATGCGACTAAATAAAAATGCATGTATAATGCTGTCACTAGGTATGATGATAGGTATTTGTGTGCGCGTTAACAAGCTCCTTTACTAAAGTTACTTGATGTAATTAATAATGCATATTGTAAATGAAATATAATAATATTATTAGAAACCTGTTCTATTTTTAGATACGATTAACAAATAGATATACCTTAGTCCTGTTGGCCGAAAGCTTTAAATAGATATGTACGTGTTTAGGGGAGTAAGGGAATTGGAAGTATATAGTTATAGGTAAAATAACATATTATAAGTAAATATTTCGTAAAAGAAGTTTATAAAAAACCGGGCAAATGTGAGTCGGACTCGCCCACCGAGGGTTCCGTACTTTTTAATATTTGGTGGTATAGCGGCAACAGAAATACATCATCTGTGAAAATTTCAACTGTCTAGCTATCACGGTTCGTGAGATACAGCCTGTTGACAGACGGACGGACGGACAGGGGAGTCTTAGTAATAGGGCCCGTTTTACCCTTTGGGTACGGAACCCTAACAAGTAACAAAACATTTTGCATAATGTGTAATCGTTACGTAAAAACAACAAAATCGTTATAAACAAAGCCTATCGTGCTCGCTATGTGGCCCGTCGTGTTTGAGGTCCCTGTTAAAACGGGATGGAGGTTTCAGGCTTGTCCTTGATGCACTCCGTGTCGCGGCAGAAGCAGTCGTCTACCGGCGGCTCTGCGGATCACCACAAATTACAATTGTACAATAACCTTTACATCCTACATTAAATACAACACAATCAGAATGGGAAAAAGTCGCCTAAAACGCTCCCTTTCGTCCGGGATTCCGTTCTTCTCTAATGTTTCTGCGTATAGTGCACGTCATGGGTAGCACTATTAGACCATACTCCTACCAGTGGCGGATTTGCAGTCTTTGCCGCCCTAGGCCCCAATAGACTAGACATAAAAATTCAAAATCGCTCTCCTTCTTGATTCGACTGGCAAATCATATTACTTTTTGGCAACCGGGTTTTTTAACCTAATTAGACCCCGCTGAATCCGAATTTGCCGGTTGCTCGATCGAAATCATGACCGGAAGTGAGATATTTGACATTAAAGGTCCCTTTTTTTAGTTTTTCATAAATAACTCTTAAACGGAGGCGCATAGCAAAAAATGTTCTATTACATAAGTAATCTGCATAAAATTGCTTACAAGAAAGATTCAGTACAATTTTTGGCTAGGATCAATATTCAAAGAGATATTAACGCGGGAAATTTAATTATAATCACTTCTAAGGTCCCTTTTTTTAGTTTTTCGTAAATAACTCATAAACGGTGGCCAATATCAAAAAATGTTGTTCAACGATAATAATTTACACAAAATTTTGAACAAAACAGATTCAGTACACTTTTCGCAGGGATCAATATTTAAAAAGATAATAAAGAGGGAAAGTTCTAGTATAATGAATTCTAAGTTTCCTTGTTTTTATTTATTCGTTAATAATTTGAAAAATATGACTCATAGCAAAAAAAATCTTATACCTAAATAATAAACATAAAATTTCCTACAAAAAACCTGTAGAACACTTTTCGCTAGGATCAATATTTAAAAAGACAAAGCAGCGGGTAAGTTAATTATAAATAATTTTAAAGTTCCTTTTTAGTTATTTGTAAATAACTCGTAAACTGTGTCCCATAACAAAATAGGTTTTTAAAAATAAATTATCTACCTACATAAAATTTTCTCCAAAAAACATCTGGAACACTTTTCTCTAGGATCAATATTTAAAGCGATATTAATGGAAGAAAGTTAATTACAATCAGTTCACTGGTCACTTTTCATTAGTTTTTCGTAAATAACTCGTAAACGGTGGCCCTTTGCAAAATAATATTCTACATAAATATTAAACATAAAATTGTCCACAAAAAAGGTTCTGTACACTGTACAATAACCTTTACATCCTACATTAAATACAACACAATCAGAATGGGAAAAAGTCGCCTAAAACGCTCCCTTTCGTCCGGGATTCCGTTCTTCTCTAATGTTTCTGCGTATAGTGCACGTCATGGGTAGCACTATTAGACCATACTCCTACCAGTGGCGGATTTGCAGTCTTTGCCGCCCTAGGCCCCAAGCCTTGTAGCCGCCCTTTTCTCAGCATCAGCACCCATCATATTGACTACATTTAGATCAGGCAACGAAAATATATATTTTAGAGGGAAATGCTTGGGACACATTTTTTACTTAGTAACTTTTTTGGACTCGTTAGGAGGTGAACATATCAAAAGTAGGGGGTTTGGTTTGAAGATTAAATTTTTCGGTTTTTCGCTTATTATATCTCAGAAACTATACGTCCTTGTGACATGATCATAGGAACATAGGTTTTACGAAAAAAATAAGCAAATATGTACTTATTCATTTTAAGTGACAGTTTGACAAATAACATTCAACTTTTTATGTAGGTACCTACAAAAACATTCAAAAAATAAAAAACATAAGAAAAACATTTTCTTGCTTATTTTCTTGAATAACTGCTAAACTATTTATCCTAAAATTATAAATAAAATATTTGAGATTCTTACAATGAGCTCTTTGATTTGATTTGTAACACGATGTAGTTTAAAAAACTTTATTTTAAAATTTTCTCATTTACCCCCCAAAAATGGCCTTCATATTTGAAATTCATTTATTTACGTTACACGTCCATCTTTGGGTCACAAACTTACATATGTGTGCCAAATTTCAACTTAATTGGTCCAGCAGTTTCGGAGAAAATAGGCTGTGACAGACGGACACTACGGACAGCCAGATGCACGAGTATAAGGGTTCCGTTTTTTCCTTTTGAGGTACGGAACCCTATAAACGAGGAACAAGGCGCGAAGGCGTCAACAATATGCGAAATCGACGCCACACTCGCGTTCGCGGCTTCGTGCCGCAATTCGCACACAAGTGTGGAGAGCCCTCCAGATATCGTAAAAATTGTAGCTTGTAGCAAATTTAACCAACTTTTATTTTGTATAATGATCGATCATGTCGTTAGAACGCATAGTTTCTGAGATATAAGCGAAAAACTGAAAAATGTGACTTTCAACCCTCTCTCTTCCCCGGCTCAAGGGCTACGGCCGGGGACTTTTGATATGTTCACCTCCTAGATAATCCAAATAAAGTTAGGTACAAAGTCAAAAATAGTGTTTCAATTTTTTCTCTATAGGTACCTTTTTTTGAGAAATCGTTGCCTGGCCTAATTTTGAGTTATTTTTTGTTATCATTAGCGAATTTTTTGTCACAATTTGCCGCCCCTAATATCTCGCCGCCCTAGGCCCGGGCCTACTGTGCCTTATGGGAAATCCGCCACTGACTCCTACTGCACTGTTCGGTGAAACGAATAGAGTTAAACCAAACTCACCTTCAGTCAAGTCGTCATTGTAGTAAATCAAAATGGCCGGCACGTGGATATTGTCCGGCAGCAGCACCTGCGAGAACCGCTCCCTCTCGTCCGGGATCCCGTTCTCGGCCAGCGTGAGGTGGAGGCAGAGCCGCCGGCCGCGGTGGCGCCACGAGTAGGAGGCCAGGTGCGTGTTGTGGCGCCGGTAGCGCTGCATGATCTCGTAGATGGTCTCCTCTGAGCACACCTCCAGGGTCACCGTCGAACCTTGACGGAAGACGAATAGACAAAGCGTCAACTGTACTTATTCAAGAAAGCTACAAAAATCTCACGTCAACTCAGGGCAGCCCAGCTGAAGATACTTCTTATTTACCTACTCCACACCGTCTCAACCAATCATTACGAGTGTCTATATGTAGATGACCAATCGACAAAATTTATAGTAACACTAGCTGTTGCCCGCGACTTCGTCCGCGTGGAATCTTATCTTCAACATTTTACATCTTTAGTTCTCATAATAGGTACCTATGCCCTTATACAAATATTCAAGTTCGGCACTTACAAAATATCTGATCTCCATACAAACTTTCAACCCCTTTCTCACCACCTTGGGGGATGATTTTCAAAAATGCTTGAATTAGTTTTCATGTTTTTTTAATTTAATACCTTTTTTTTGCAAAAAGTTCAACTTCCTAGCTTAAAATTAAATTTACACCCCAAGACGAACTTTCATCCCCCTTTTAACCCCCTTAGGGCTTGAATTTCCAAAAATGTTGCAAATACTTTTTTTGTAATCGGCTAATATGTCTTTCTAAGAAGTTTCAAAGCATTTGTAATGGATTCAAACTTTGAACCCCATTTTAACCCTGCTAGGGGATGAATTTTACAAATCGCTGAAATCACTTTTATTGTCATCTAATAATATCCCCAAATACAAAGATTCAAATCCCGCGCTCGAAAAAATGTATGATATCCATACAAACTTTCAACCCCGTTTTCACCACCATAGGGGATGAATTTTCAAAAACGCTGATATTAGTTTTCTTGCATTTTAATTTAAAACGTTTTTACAATATTTTCAAGTTCCTTGCTTAAAATAAAATTTGCACTCACAAACGAACTTTCATTCCCTTTTTAGCCCCCTTAGGGGTTGAAATTCCAAAAACGTTGCAATCACTTTTTTTGTAATCGGCTATTATGCCTTTCTAAGAAGTTTCAAAACCATTTGTAATGGATTCAAACTTTCATTTCAACCCCTTTTTAACCATGTTAGGGGATGAAATTTACAAAACGCTGAATTTACTTTTCCTGTCTTCTAATAATATCCCTAAATACAAAGATTCAAGTCCCACACTCGAAAAAATGTTTGATATCCATACAAACTTTCAACCCCTTTTTCACCACCTTAGAGGATGAATTTTCAAAAACGCTGAAATTAGTTTTCTTGTATTTTAATAATATATCTTTTAACGAAGTTTCAAATTCCTAGCTCAAAAGGAAACTTTAGCCCCATACAAACTTTCATCCCCTTTTTAACCCTGTTAGGGGATGAATTTCACAAAACGCTGAAATTACTTTTATTGTGTTCTAATAATATTCCCAAATACAAAGATTCAAGTCCCGCGCTCGAAAAACTTTTTGATATCCATACAAACTTTCAACCCCTTTTTCACCACTTTAGGGGATGAATTTTCTAAAACGCTGAAATTAGTTTTCTTTTTTTTTTATTTGATACGTTTTTACAAAGTTTCAAGTTCCTAGCTTAAAATAAAATTTGCACCCGTAGACGAACTTTCATCCTAGCTTAAAATAAAATTTGCACCCGTAGACGAACTTTCATCCCCTTTTTAACCCCCTTAGGGGTTGAATTTCCAAAAACGTTCAATCACTTTTTTTTCTTATCGGCTATTATGCCTTTCTAAGAAGTTTCAAAGCATTTGTAATGGATTAAAATTTTCAACCCCTTTTTAACCCTGTTAGGGGATGAATTTTACAAAACGCTGAAATTAGTTTTCTTGTATTTTAATAATATATCTTTTTACGAAGTTTCAAATTCCTGGCTTAAAAGAAAACTTTAACCCCATACTAACTTTCATCCCCTTTTTAACCCCCTTAGGGGTTGAATTTCTCAAAATCGCTTCTTATCTCTTGTACACTTTATAAATGCAATCTGATGTGCAAATTTCAACTTTCTGGCTTTTGTAGTTTCGGCTCTGCGTTGATGAATCAGTCAGTCAGTCAGTCAGGACACTTGCATTATATATATAGATAGATTGCATCTGTTTTGTTGTATTCCTTGCACTTAGTGAATAATAAGGTTGCCTACCTAGTACTTAGGTACATACATTTTAATAAGCGGCTAGCAGGAAACCTACATCGGCGGTGATGAGAGATGTGGATTACAACCAACGGTATTTGTTGATTCCTTTCATCTCCGCTTTAAAGGAAAGGCAACCAAAGTCATAGGAAAAAAAAACAGTTTTTCCCCACCATCTGCCACCACCAACACCAATTTAGTCGTTATGTTGTAGATAGTTTAGTGATACAGTCGAGCAATTAGAACTAACTACAAAGTATAGTAAACCGCTCACTAGTAAGAGTATTGGTAATCCTAATAGGCCGGCTCTTAGCGGTCAGCTTCCCCACAACCAGGCTATCGTCCAGCCACCAGGGCTTGGTGTATGGCCGCCACTTGGTGGAGGGCACCTGTGGCGTCAAGATAGATCTAATTGACTGGCACGTTAGGATCGCGGTATCGGGGAATAACAAAGCAGCAGGTATAACACAATAATGCCAAAGTTTAAATAAACCTGTGGCTCGTGCGGGCCCAGGCCGTGCGGCCGCCGCGCCGCCGCCGCGCCCGTCACCGGGTGCGTGTACTGCACCCATTCGTTGCCACGGAACCAGTGCGAGATGTCCTTGCCTGCGTACGCCAGAATGGTCATCGCAAGCTGGGGAGACGTAAATGGAATTAGTAAGTATCGTAATTCGTAACAGTGCAAGAGTTACCCTAACCCACATCACATTCACGCTTTGTAAGTAATACTGTTAATAACTACGTTTATATAGTTTAATTCTTGGAAAAAAAGAGAGTTTTAAGGTGCGCTTTATATAATTGACCCGATTGATGAGAACTGTATATGTAGGTTTATTCGCTATAAACACCTACTATATATACACAGCTAGTACGATCGATCGCCCACACTGTTATCTGATGTGTATTACATCGTGGACCTCATGCCTTGTGTAGTCCTTACTACACAAGGCATGAGGTACAATCCACCAATGTACAGTTAGGAGTGTTGATCATCATCATCATCATCTCAGCCATGGGAGAGTTAGGAGTGTTGCCGTTTGTATATTCTATGTGTCGGAAGCCGGTGTTGCTCGAAGCTCTAACTAAAAATGAAGTGTGTGGCAAATTGAAATACACGTTGGCTTTGCCAACCCCTCTACATTACAAGCGTTACTTGTCCAGGTAACGCTTGTAATGTACAGTTGCAAATTATTTGTTCCATGTATAGTTTGCCAAATTCTCATTTTCTGAACGAACGCATTTTTATCCAAAACTTATGAAGGTTTTCATAAAACGTGTTCAGTCAAATGATGCAAAGGGCACACGTTTTTTGAAGTTGCGATATGATGCCTACGACGTATGTATCGTAACGGCAGTCTTTAACGCAGTCGTCGGTGTAGTACCAGTTCTTGATGATGATGATGCACGAGCAGTTCTTGTAACTACACCTACCTATAGGTACTAAGCTACTATAGTACATACCCTCTTCTTGTCGCAGTAGGGGAACCCCTGCTTGAAGCAGGGGCAGTACTCCACGCAGTCATCGGCGCAGTACCAGTTCTTGATGACGCAGGAGCAGTTCTTGCGGCAGGCGCAGAGCCGGAACTGGTCGGCCAGCCAGCCCGTCATGTCCAGCACTCTGCCGTTCAGCGTCACCCAGCAGTCCTGCGCGGAGTTGTGGATCACCACCTTCAAAACCATGTATGTATAAGGTACCTATCGATGTAATACACGTTTAATAGGTAAATTATTCTTTTTATACGACTTCTTAGTACCTTTCCATAATTTAGATAACTGAAATATAAATAATATGTTTTTCACCACACCAGCTCGGAAAGGTTTACTTTGCACTTCAAAAACTGATAGCAAAGTTGCATTTTATTCACATGTGAGGCAAAGTAGAAATATATTATTCAAAGTAATCAAATGCAAATTTTGAGTTGTTTTCTCATATTTGCTGGTAGAATTGACTTTTAAATGATGATTTTGGATGATAAATATTTAATAACATTCATTTGGATTTGATTTGGTTTGATTTTGTTTGATATTTTACATTTAATATTTGCTTCGGGTTGGTGTGGTGAAAAATTTTGTGTGCAAACTTGGGGGCAAATTTTGTTTAACCCTCGTGCTTTGAAACCCTCGCAACGCTCAAGATTCCATTTTCCGAACCACTCGCTACGCTCGTGGTTCAATTTTGGGATCTTTCGCTTGCTCGGCTATCAATATTAGCACGAGCGGTTAAACAACAACTTTGCCCCCTTGTAAAACAAATAACTATTAATTCTTCAATATCAGCCTCATTGGTTATACTTATACTTAACTCATATTTTTGGATTTCTTCTTCCCATTTGTCGCCGAGGCGTTTTAATGATCGTGTGGTTCTCCGATATGTATATTTTGTTAGTTATATATTGTACTATGTATGATCAACCTACATATATCTGCTTTATTAGTAAGTAGTTAACTCTGACGTCAACCTACCTCGGCGGGTGTGTACCATTGTTGCTTCGTGTATATCATAGTAGTGAAGTAAGATTTTTTTTATTTCAAATAGTGCTGGTATATTCCATGATAAACCACATATTTCACTATATTTTGAAACCAGGTCGTAATTTTTTTGATGTCACTTTATGGCAGCTGTCTAATTGACGCTGATTTATTTTTCAATAGTGTCGCTGTTGCGAATCACGGAAGAATGAATGAGCGGAGCCAACTTTATTTTTACTTGGAGTATTACTGCAATGTTCTGCCTTTTGGTTCTGCCGCCAGAGTGCAGCACTAATTTGTTTAGTAAAACATATAGTACCTAACTTATAGGTACATACTAGTCCTTAAACAGTTTTTTGACAAGTTTTCACTATGACATTGATGCACCAAGGCGGTTTGTTTACAGGTGGTCTACCGCGAAACGCGAAAATCGAAATTTGGTCATCTGTCTCTCTATCAAAGCTCTCTCTATCGTTCGAATATAAGGAGGAGTGATAGAGAGGCAGAAACCGAACTTTCTATTGTCGTGTTTTATGGTAGGCCATGTGATTGACCTAGTGACGCATGATGTGTCATTGATGATGTCAATGAGGTTTGTTTACTGTGTGCTAGTGGTGCCACCTACACAGAGCTTTGTCTAATATTCCCTAGGTCTACCACGATGTAATTTCATTGTTTTTACATTAAATTCCGACATTTCAGCTGAGTTGCACCAGCTGTGGTCAAGGAAAGTCTGACGTCCCAGCAAATGTCAACGGAGATATAAATAAAACACCACTAAACTATCTACCCGAAACTAGTTTATAAAAAAGTAATGGTCTACAAAGAAATTTCTGGTAGTATATGTAGACCAATGGCCGATCGGCATTTCTTGCCGCATCGATTAGGTACAGACGTGTCTTGACTCCTGGGGTGGTCCAGCAGCTCTGCGATTTCGTTTCTGCTTAAAAGTTGGTCCAACCAGAGCTCGTCATGTTTTGCCATGCCTTTCCGCAGGTTACGACGCCACTCCGGTCTCATCTTCGCGCGTTCCTCCTAACAGTTAGCTGGAAGCCGAAGCCATTCATATCGCGTTTACAGGAATCCTTGAAATGCAGTACGGGTCGACCAACCGGTCTCTTAGCTTCGGCAATCTGTCCGAGCATGACTTCACGTGGCAATCTGTCAGGGTCTATTTTAGCCACATATTTTGCCTAAGGTGTAGAGTTTGTGAAATTAGGGCTTGTAGAGTTAGAAGCTTGGCTCTACAAGCGATCTGATAACTTTTTGACAGTACGAGCCTTATGATTGTATCTTGGCAACATTTTACATGAAAATGTTTTTGGTGGGATACCTACTTATTTACCTAAAGTCGGACTCATTATAGCTGTGGTACATCAAGTACCTAATACTAAATCCACCAGAGCTCAGCGATTTGGAAACATTCACCCAAACGAATTAAGTATAAGTTTAGCACGTCAGTGTACATATGAAAAGAAACACATGTAGTGCGGTGGGACCATGGTAAAAATAAATTAAATTGCAAACATTGTCAAACTCCGGTTAGTCATATGCCTTATGGGAATATAGTTCAGAGCCGGAAACCGCTACCAACTTTTAGTATGTTGTTGGGCATGGCATTGGGTCTCCAAAACTGCCGGGAGACGGCGGCGCCGGCCATCTACTTCAGCGGAATGACGTCATCAAAATGACTCCCGCTTCGTTGCGAATATTGCATACTGCACCCAAATTATGCATAGCACATACCCGTGTGGGGTATTAAATGAAAGCCAGTTAAATATACTATATTTTGTTTGTACAAAGTGTATCAAAATATGCAACAGTTTAAGAGAAATTTACAAAATAATAAAAATCACGTAAATAAATATTCGATTATTTGGGTTTTACAACCAAACCAAAAGTCGGACGATAAAACAATGTACTACAACATTAAAGATGACTTCTCAAGCCATACACTGATATCAATAAAATCAAAATTGGACCAAATATGTGGAAATTATGCATCAAAATGTAGATATTCGCCCATACAAATGCATAAAAGTTAAAAAAATCAAAATTGGTCATTTTCAGGATAATCCGCATAAGCTTCTAGTATGTTATTAGCAATATGACCTGGAGTCTAAAACTGCCGGGAGACCATCGCTGTTGTTCCTCAGTTACAAATAATGACGTCATATAAATAATCACTGCCGAATTTCGTAAAATGTAAATTATAGCTATACCACGAGTCTCACATACACGTGAGTTACATGTAATGAAAGGTTATTAAATGTATTATGATTCACCTAAACATTGTTTGTAAAAAAAATGTACGGTTTCAGAGCTAGAAACAACGAAATACCACTTTTTATGGAAAAAGTAGATATGTATCAATTTTATAGCTAAACTAAAACCGTCAAAAAAAATTTGCGTATAACATTTGAAAAACTTGTTATTCAACTATATATCACAATTTAAATTTTACATTTCCGACAAAAACTGTGGAAGTTGTGGAAAAAAAACTAAAGCGCCCCAACAATTCTACCTTAATGAGCTCATATTATGCAAAGAATAGTTCTATTTATCGAGTATTAAATGAATGAACATTACATAAAATACATGAAAACGACATTTTCAAATGGAACCTTATTTAAAAAAATAATAATTTAGTTGATAAGTAAGCAAAATACTGTTTCTTTAAGTACCTAATCTCCTCCTTTCAAAGTCGGTTAAAATGTGGCTTTTGTGACCTGGGCTACAAAGACAAATAAATTGACACCTCATTTATCAAAATCAGTTCAGTTGTTTCATGTAAAAAATACATAATTACATACGTAGATAGCAGTTCCTGCTGTAGTTGCGGTAAATATTAATATGAAATAGACTCTTATTGTCATGGCCTAACGCTACATTATTAGAGAAATGTAAAGTTACATGCCAGTAAGTAGGTACATGCCTAATACAAAATGCCTTATCGAGGTAAATGACCTATCAGTTCACTTAATGCGATACATAATTATATATTTAAGCCTCGATTAGCCTTGTACATACATACATCACTGGCTCAGTGACCCAAAGCAAAGAGGATCTTGGCCTCTGGCACAAAAGAGCGTCACTCTGCCCTATTCTGCGCCACTTCGCGCCAGTTGGGTATTCTTATAAAAGTGGAATCTTGAGTGGTGCAAGGGTTTCAAGGCTGAGCTGAGAAGGCTGGCAGAATTTTCCCTCTGATCCTCCGAAATACAGGTCACCCCTCTGATCATTCGAAGCCTCCATAAGCCATCTTGCTAACTCATCGAGGCGACGCCCGCTAGGCCTGCTAACATCTACGGCCTGAGAGTTTCAACGTTAGATGCCAAGCCACGCCAGGCCTTAATAGTAAAGGTCTAATTATTGAATTTTTATTTTTTGTCCGACTACGGCAGAATTTGCTATCTATGCGTGCATGTGTAGGTACCGTTAGCATGAAACTACTGAACTGATTTTGATAAATGAGGTGTCAATTTATTTGTCTTTGTAGCCGAGGTCACAAAAGCTACATTTTAACCGACTTTGAAAGGAGGAGATTAGGTACTTAAAGAAACAGTATTTTGCTTACTTATCAAGTAAATTATTATTTTTTTAATTATGGTTCCATTCGAAAATGTCGTTTTCATGTATTTTATGTAATGTTCATTCATTTAATACTCGATAAATAGAACTATTCTTTGCATAATATGAGCGCATTAAGGTAGAATTGTTGGGGCGCTTTAGTTTTTTTTCCACAAATTCCACAGTTTTTGTCGGAAATGTAAAATTTAAATTGTGATATATAGTTGAATAACAAGTTTTTCAAATATTATACGCAAAATTTTTTTGACGGTTTTAGTTTAGGTATAAAATTGATACATATCTACTTTTTCCATAAAAAGTGGTATTTCGTTGTTTCTAGCTCTGAAACCGTGCATTTTTTTACAAACAATGTTTAGGTGAATCATAATACATTTAATAACCTTTCGTTACATGTAACTCACGTGTATGTGAGACTCGTGGTATAGCTATAATTTACATTTTACGAAATTCGGCAGTGACTATTTATATGACGTCATTATTTGTAACTGAGGAACAACAGCGATGGTCTCCCGGCAGTTTTAGACTCCATGTCATATTGGCAATAACATACTAGAAGCTTATGCGGATTATCCTGATAATGACCAATTTTGATTTTTTTAACTTTTATGCATTTGTATGGGCGAATATCTACATTTTGATGCATAATTTCCACATATTTGGTCCAATTTTGATTTTATTGATATCAGTGTATGGCTTGAGAAGTCATCTTTAATGTTGTAGTACATTGCTTTATCGTCCGACTTTTGGTTTGGTTGTAAAACCCAAATAATCGAATATTTTTTTACGTAATTTTTATTATTTTGTAAATTTCTCTTAAACTGTTGCAGATTTTGATACACTTTGTATAAATAAAATATAGTTTATTTAATTGGCTTTCATTTAATACCCCACACGTGTATGTGCTATGCATAATTTGGGTGCAGTATGCAATATTCGCAACGAAGCGGGAGTCATTTTGACGACGTCATTCCGCTGAAGTAGATGGCCGGCGCCGCCGTCTCCCGGCAGTTTTGGAGACCCAATGCCATGCCTAACAACATATTAAAAGTTGGTAGCGGTTTCCGGCTCTGAACTATCTCTGCGACCGTTTCCCATAAGGCATGGCACTAGGTTACGTAGGCGACCGAAAGAACTGGTCACTCTACAATCTAAAATAGTAGTACGATGCGGCTAAACGTAGGCCGCCTTATTGAAGAACGTATCGCAATGACAATCCGGCTAATCGTCGAACCGCCGCATTTCAAAACGCCCCTGTTTTTGAAAACGGCTAGCCTTAATGTAATACGGCGGATTATACGATCTGACTACGACACATACAAAATATATAAATCGCTGCCGCATTCCTGTTGATTCTTAGCAAGAAATTAAATGCTAGTCTAGAAAGTGTGTTGTGCATTGTACAGTGTGGAAAGATAAGTCGAGCCCTGGAGGGAATCTACCTTAAATCCTTAAGCTGGCTTATTTCCTTTATTTTTAAAACGAAACAAAACTGTATTCAAAAATTTTCTAAAACTCGCTTGCCTCGCCCGAGACTCGAACTGACTAAAAATTCAAAAAAATAAACATTCGTAATTTTATTCTACTACTCGATACAGTTAATGTTAATGACAACATTTCTCAAAGAAAGATTAGGTCTTACACTCGTCTGTCATACAAAATATCCATAAAATCTAATATTTAGTACTCAAGGTTTTTTTTACACAAGCCAAATTGAAGAAAAAAAGAAAAATCGTTGAATGTAGTTTTGTTTCTTTTTAAAAATAAAGGAATGTCTCCTTTAAGTAAAATGAGCCAGCTTAAGGATTTAAGGTAGTTTGCCTCCAGGGCCCGACTTATCTTTCCACACTGTATACCTAAATGGCATACTGTATGGCATTAATCTTTATAATAAGTATTCAAGCACGGCGCGGGGCAGGCAATAGATCAAGCTGTTTTGTTGAGTCGGTCATGGTTCTATGGACACCTGACTTCTCTGAAGGCAGCGAAGCCCTTCGTCGATGAAATATATACAAGGTGCTAGTTTACGGCAACCTGTGGGTTCCTTATTCCTATAGGTTTGGGGTTATTGGTGTTTTGAAATTTTTTGATCACGTTTTCATATTGTCTGAGGATAGCTAGTTTAACAGCCAACTGTAACTACTGCAAGATTGACCAGACCTTTTCTTCAGGGTATTAAGTACATCCAGAATATCATGGACTAGTAGGCCAAGTAATAAGAAGGTATAGAGGGAAAAGCTAGGAACACAAGATGTGGAAGAAGAGTCGTAGAATGTATTAGGTATTGGTTCCCATATATTCTTTCTGCACAGACTCTACAATAAAATCACATAAACCGTTCTGGTGAACGCTCCCGAAGCGAGGGGCTTTTTGCCCGCTTTTTGTGCGTGGGCGCGTGCCCTGACATACTGCGTGGAAACGGCCTTTAATGAATGTTGACGGGGTTCTATTGGGGTTATTGTGGTACATAATTGATTTACGGAAGCTAATGAAGAATTCAATATGGTACTTAATTAGCGTGTTATTAGAAGCTATGCATATGCTATGCGGTAGCGAGATTTTAAACTAGAATAATGTAGGTTTATGTATGTCGCAGGCAAATTGTAAGAATCCGCGGTGTACAAACGGCGTCATCAATTTACAAACGGCTTCACGATTGTAAATTGCCGAAGGCAAATTGTTAGTTCGCACAACAGTGACAACGTAAACGCGATGGTTGTCTGAGGGTGACCATGGTTAGCTGTTTTATAAATTTTTATACCACACCACGATCCTCACGCGAGTTTTAACCGCGATCCCACTGCTTTGAACCACAGTAGGTCTACGGGTACTTTATTTTTACCAGTTTGGTCGCTCCGCATAAGTGTTTCTTTTCCAAAACATTTCCTTGTAACACTAGACGGAGCCCCGCTAAGCGGGGCTCCTAGTACTCTGGGCGGTTTGCCCTTCGGGCATCTGAAGCTACCTAACGAACCTAACCTACCTACGCTTTTTCCCACAAAATGTAATGTTTTCACGGACGTCACACTAAATCAATAGGTAGGTTAGGTTCGTTAGGTAGCTTCAGGTGCCCGAAGGGCAATAATCACCCAGAAATAGGAGCCCCGCGTTCCCGGGGCTCCGTCTAGTTAAGTAGTGAAGGAAATGTTTTTTTTAAAGAAACAGGGCGGTGGGCCCATTCAAGAACTCCAGATTTGATAGACACCCCAGCGTTTTTCATAGTTCTGATGTGCAGCGCCACGCGTGGTAAATCAAAGAACTAATTCCACGTGTCCCGCACTCTCCATCACAGAAAACCAGCGCCGTTGACCAGGCTAGTCGTGCCAACTGCATTGCTGAGTGGACACCATTTCGGCTTCACATGTCTATTCATTTCCACTGTTTTGTTTATCTTTGCCCTATATTTGTATACATATAGGTAGATGTCGGGAATGTTACGCGAAATTCTGCGTAGGAGGCGCCACTACCACTATCTGGGGGTCTACCGCGAAACAAGAAAATCGAAATTTCGTTATCTTAAACCTCTCTATCCCTCTTGCTTATTCGAGCGATAAAGAGGCAGATAATTAAATTTCGATTTTCTCGTTTCCCGGTAGGCCCTTGTTAACAAACCACCTTGATGCATCAATGTCATATTTTATTGGCTGTGGAAACAGGCACGGTGTGTGTAAGTTAGTCAAACAACCCTTGTACAGCCCTTGCGCTGAAACAACTGATGGTTCGATTGAGTTGAGGTATTATGCAAGTCGGTAACTCTACGCCTAGGACGACAAGACGACAAGGACGAATAATGTTGGGGGCAAAATTTGTTTGTCGGATTATGTCGGTTGAGTTTTGCTTTACCGTGGCCGTATGCTGTAATAAATAGTACAAAACCGATTTCTCCCAGTAACATATGCCAGGTGGGACATGCCAAGTCACGAGTATCCAACCAGAACGAATTATTTTCTTTCTGTCCGACCATATTAATCTGAAATCTCCTAATCAAAGAAACTACAACAACCCCACCACATTGAAACAGACATGCGCCCATTTACGTCCATAGATTTTGAGTAATGTAATCTAATAGAGTGTAAGTATAAGGAGTGTTGGCGAAAGGTTCAGACGTTTTTAGTGTAAGAAAGAAAAGCTTGGACCATAAGGTCCGCTGCGCTCGGCGGAGCGCGCTTCCTGTGACCGGGAGGTACCTATTCCACAATAAGCCAATCAGCTTATTTCTTCATGTTCTCCAACATATATTCCAACCAGTAATTAACTAGCAATTTGCTTGAACAAAACTCTCTACAGGAGTTAGAGCGTTTTGTCACTTTTCATAGTATTTTGGAGGCCAATTTCTCCCAGTAAGTTGAGTATGGGCAGCTAAAAAAATACGTGTCTGTTATTTTAGACTACCCTATAACATATATAGAAATAAATCAAATCGGAGCCGGACAGTTGGGTATTCAAGTATACAGTATTCATTTATTTCTTGCTCTCATGGTACATTTTTAGGTTTTACATATTTCTTATGGTAGGTATGGACCCTGAATATATTGTAGCAAATACAAATAATTTAATTACTTAGCATAATATATCTAATAGTGGCTTACAAACTTATAACTAACATATTATTATATAATCAGTGTATATGTCGCAGTAAGATAGATAAAGCCGTTATATAGTTATAACCCTAGGGATATAATTATATGACGTAACATAGATATATGAAAGCGATTCATTGCTATCTTACTAGGTATATAACTATAATACGGCTTTAGTTTAGTGATATTGTTATATTACTGGATTAAGTTTAGTGATATAGTTATATTACTGGATTAAGTTTAGTGAAATAATTGTAGGTAGGAGTGCAGCGGTGCGGCGGAGGTATAGTTATATCCCTAGGGATATAGTTATATGCCATATAATACTTCTTAGCAATATTACGTAAAAGTATAGGTCGATTCACGAAAGCTGGCTCGAGATTTCTACTGAGTGACAGCTATTTTCATTGAAATTCTGTCAAATCTCGCGCCAGCTTTCGCGAATCGATCGCAATGCCTCATAAACCCTTAAAAATAGCAGCATGAAAATATATATAATAGTTATCTTACTAGGGATATGATTATAATACGGCATATAACTATATCCCTAGGGATATAACTAAACCTTCGCCACACTGCCGCACTCCTAATACCTACAATTACTATCTTACTAGGAATATGATTATAATACGTAGTTACGTACTATACGGCATATAACTATATCCCTAGGGATATAACTATACCTCCGCCGCACCACTGCACTCCTACTTACAATTATTTCACTAAACTTAATCCAGTAATATAACTATATCACTAAACTAAAGCCGTATTATAGTTATATACCTAGTAAGATAGTAATGAATCGCTTTCGTATAACTATGTTACGTCATATAATTATATCCCTAGGGTTATAACTATATAACGGCTATATCTATCTTACTGCGACATATACATATAACACAAACTTATCACTAATAACAATAATCATTGTATAGGTATGTACCTACTATTTAGAGCAACTTATAATTTTATTATCAATAGGTTTATTGTGGGACGATCCATGTCTAAAATTTATTTTCTTCCATAAATTCGGTTATTGTATAATATGCTTTTTTAAATAAAAGTTGTACCCTTCCTTGTGAGTAGATATAACCCAAAACTATTTTTTTACGAAAATTATAATAGATTTTCTAAAAAAAAATGGTGCACTTTTAAGTGCAAATGCCCTTATACGTCGTTAATACGGCAAAGCCTGTGTAGAGTTATGGACTCTACATCGGTACCTACCTACCATTAACTTAGTACCTTAGTAAGACTTCGTTTTCCAGAAGGAATTATAGAACCAAATTTATGTTGTATGTATCTAATACGAACCCAAACTCCTGATTTCTTTTTCTGAAGCTATAACCAAGTAACTCAATAATTTTCTTTTCTTCTTCAATTTAAGAGGTATCCTCTTGTCGGTGGAGTATTTTCCATTTCTCTCTCTCATAAGCCAATAATTTTACAGTCCCTAATATCCTACGCTACCTATACAGTCATATTTATACCTACCCCTACCCTACCCCTATCCCCCTTCCCTATTGAATAGCCGGGTCAACAACAAATGTCAATTGTGTTATTTCCAGTGCATGGACATCCAGCACATGGGAGGGAAAGCCAAGGAAAACGCTTACCCCGTTTTCCCATGCACCTAGGTATTAATCTTTATACTGTGTCCAGTAGAAACTACGTCCATTACCATCGTCCATTCACATTTCTCGTTTGTAATTACGAGTACTTGCCCCACGCGAAATTGTTATTTCCATATACTTATTTGCGGCGCTTGAAGCGGGACCACCGCGCATGCGCGAACACTATAATACTCGTACCACTTGTTGCCCCAAATTACAGCAGACAAACTTAACTTTGCAGCCAACCGCGGCGCCCTCATCAACTTACTCCAGCTAATTTATAAGAAGCGACAATAATGTTTGATTTGGTCGTCGGCAAAGCGAAGTTGGTCGCTATAATAACCGCAACCCCATGCCGAGTTCTAATAAAAATAACGCACGTCTTGCTTGGCGGCCATTTTTATTGTGTCCATAGAGTAAGGAGTGACGCGCCGCGAGTGACGTAAGAAAGCGCGGGAAATATTTGGCACGAGTTTTCCTTTTTTTGGTGTTTTGGTGACGATTGACTATAGTTGTGGACTGTTGAGCGACATAAGTGTTTTGTGTTGACTGTTTTTATACCTATTCGAAAGAAAATCGTGCGTGTACAAAAAATCAGGTAATTTTTTTAAATTAATTACTTAAGTATATTTTGTTCACAAATAACTAACGAAAATTCTTGGAGACAACATCTTGATGAAATATTAGTTTTTTACCTAACTATAAAGAAAATAAAATAATTCCAACTTTATCTTATTGTCGGTACACCTAGGAACGTGTAAATTCTATGAAATTATGATGTACTTATAAATAACACTTGGACTGCGTGGGTTATCAAATCCTCTGCAGAATTTTCTTGGTCTGAATCTACCTATTACGTCATTCAAGTTTCGTTAGGCGTTTCCTTTCAACGATTGTCGTCTTGGCTAGGCCCCCCGATCACTATAATTATGTATCTGATCCAGTTTCCATGCACAGTAACACAGGAAAGTTTTATTTCCAATTCCCTAACACAGGAAAGCTTCATTTGCAAAATTAAAAGTTTAATCTTAATTGCCGAAATTAGGCGGTGGTGCGTCCCACCCAGTCATTGGCCCTGGCAACATTGACAATCAGGCGCGTCTATTGGCATTGGCACAGAAAGCTGTTAGCTTCCTGTTGCCCCCTCACTTGATCGAACGACTCCCCCAAACTAAACTAAATGTACATTATTAGGGATCACTTTGTTTACTTCAAGGTCAAATTTTCACCCTATAAAGCTAAAGCTCTACCCTATCTAAGTACAGAATGTCTATACTTACGTATATGTACATATACTTATTACGATCAGTCGAAATAGTTGAAACGAAGAGACAATACTTCGATCTTTACTATACACTTTTTGTAGTTCTTATAAATAAATATGTTTAAGAAACGTCCAAAATGTATAATATATAAGTATAATAATATGTATATTTAAACAATTTTATTCATAGAGCCCAGCTAGACTAAGAGTGACAAAAGCGTCTCATTTCATTTCGCTTCGTTGTGCAAGTTAATTTTGAAGGTGACTCTACCTACATCTACATATATGTAGTCGTTTAGAAAAAACGTGTCTCTAGATATGCCAAATCTAAAAAGACATAAAGTGTTTGTTTACATAGTTAGCAAGTTTCATAGAATGACACTATAGTTAAATTCACACACAGATTTTCTATTGGTTCCAAGACAGTCGAAATCATTGACCATTGTAATCTTGTAAATGTGGATTTTAACCATAGGTAATCGTAACCGTATATAGACGTATTTAAGACGTAAGCTTATTTATGTAGGTGATGCGGCATCACCTACATAAATCATCACTGATGCCGTAGCTGCATGGTTTTCGTAGGAACATGGATTTGGCCGTGGCGCGTGGTTTCACCGTCTAGAGCAAGTCAAGAGTGTCAACCTTTACGCGTCAACGATCCCTGTTTCATGTAATTAAAAATAAACCGTCACCTCAACTCGATGGCATTGTGTTTTCCGAATCGGAACAATAGACACACGCTCATCGAACTCTATTGTCTATGGCGGTCAAAAACAAAACCGCATCCGCCCAACTTGGACTCTTAATTGTTGACTACTTTGGTAAAACTGTTGTAGCGTAAGTAGGTAAGGTAACAGACTATTATGTATTATGTACATTTATCCCTTTCTTTTAGGTGGTAAAGTGACGTGCAATAATACGCTTATTTTGCACAATGCAGAAAAAATATCTGACACAGCTCTTATAGCTCCACGAGTCAAAATAGTAGTTTATGTGACTATGCTTAATGAAAGGCATTAAAACTCGAGTGTGGCTTTATGAACCGAACGCAGTGACTTATGTTACTGTTCTTATTTAGCAATAACTGCGGCCAGAAAGCTGGGCGTCCTAAATAAGGTGAAGCGATACTTCACACCTGGACAGCTTCTAACACTTTACAAAGCTCAAGTCCGGTCGTGTATGGAGTATTGCAGCCACCTGTGGGATGGCTCAGCTAAATACCAACTCGCCGCTTTGGACTCAGTGGAGCGCAGAGCCAGGAGGATGATTGGCGACAAGAAGCTAACGGCTAAGCTTCAGTCTTTGGCCCATCGGCGGAAAGTCGCCAGCCTGTCGGTATTCTACAGGTTGCACTTCGGGGAGTGTGCCCAAGAGCTACACGAGCTTATTCCACCGTCCCCATTCTACCATCGGACTTTTAGACGCACGGCCGGTTTCCATCCTTACTTGGTAGATATTCCACCAATTCGCACGAAGCGCTTTGCTTCTACTTTCCTTATGCGCACTGCCAAGGAATGGAATTCCTTGCCGGCGTCTATATTTCCGTGTTCTTATAACCCGGCAACCTTCAAATCAAGAGTGAACAGGCACCTTCTGGGCGAGCTCGCTCCATCGTAGGCCACGTCTACGCCTCGGCTAGTCTGTGGCCATGAGTAAGCCCATTCATAATAAAAAAAAAAAAACATTTTTACAAATAAGAATTTTGTTCTAACAAAAATTATATTTTTATGGTGGTCATAATGTGCTGTTCTTGAACGCATCATGGAGGGCTTATGATATATGGGTAGATAATAATTATTGCAGGTTACATCACAATCATTAACCAATTAAATAACTTGGTGATCTTCGCAAAAATAAGAATTTAAAAGGCATTGTTTGATTACAGATTTGATGAGAGAATGGCCACGTTACCCATATACGTCTCGCTGAGCAGGTAAGTTGAGCTGTTGAGCAACATGTTAATTCCTGTGCAATTCAATAATTTGAATCTACTTCATATCTGTCAATAGTAATACATTCCAACAGTCAACAGTTTTATTCCGAAAGACATAGAGTCGGACCAAAAATTGTCTGCAGCGCAGCGGATTTGATAGCCCGCGCAGTGTAAGTGTTATTTATACGTCACGATTTCATGGAAGTTTGACGTTTAAAATAACACGTGCACTGCGTGGGCTATCAAATCCACTGCAGACTTCTCTCGGTCTGACTCTAATGTGCCTACTCCGCACTCCATGCACACACGGAAAGCCCATCAGTCTGGATCTAATAGACTTGACCCCCGATGCTGACCAAAATGTTGCCCCGTGAAAATATTGTTTTATATTTTGCCTATAACTAGGTATATCGCCATACGATTAAATAAATGGCCAGGTAAGAGCGGTACTATTAGTACTGAACCAACTAAACGAGTGTCAACAGACCTCACCCCACACAGAATTTCCCAAAATAAAAGCTTCTGAAAGTCCTAGCTATCCATCAAAATATCTCTTTAACAGCTTTTTAACTGCCTCCAGCCCCCGTCGTACGCATCAGCCACCACGTGTCTTCTTATTTACTACTTAATAATTACTCTCCAATAATGAAACGGCGTAGAAAACTGTTTTTTCTATCGGGTTCCGTCCTTTTATGCCAAGACAACTGTAATTAATGCAGTTTACGAGGTGGATGTTGCGTCACGAAGTTTACGAGTTACTTTTATACCCGAAAGTTATGAAAATGCGGTTGAGTGGTCGATTTAATACCGCGTGGATACCTACAGTACATATGTATACAGGGATACAGGATAGTAAAAATAATGTAGGCAGTAAATCATGTTTGATGGTGCTTGCAGTGATCGTATCCGACGTTTAGAGGCGACAAAAATAAGTGCATCATATAAATTTGTACAAGATATGTCCCATTAGTAATTTTTACGAGAGACCGTTAACATGGAGGTGTAACTATTTGATATTAAATGCAGTTTCGTGCTTACATTAGTAGGGACCTGGATGGTACTGGGATTGCGTCCATCTCGTGACCTTGTCCAATATCCATGAACTGCTTGAGGGATAAGTAAGAGAGCAATGAGATTGACGAAAATAACATCGATAGTGTCTAGTAAGTATGTACAGTAACGTCTTACACAGTCATACGCGCAAAGTAAGTATTAGGTAAAAGTAAGATGGTGCCAGATTCGATATAACATTGTCTGTGCCTACTCTAACGCCACATTTTGTGCAGGGCGCTGTCCCCTACAATATTTGAGATTGAGATTCTTGAGCCAGGGGCTCGTGGCTTAAGGTTCAGTGAGGTCAGCCCTCCTCCGACCGAACCCATCTCGCGCCGAGCACTGAGCGGACGGCCGTGCGTGCCGTCATCACCGGTGGCATTGTCACTGAATTGTTATTTATAATTTTTATAAACAAAAAAGTTATCCATATGATCGCACACATTTTTAGAAGAAATTTTATTGTTATAGCTTTTGTGAAAAAAAGTTTTAAACTTTTAATGGTGCGTTTTAGACCCATGTTGTCAATTGAGATATGTAACTCCGCAAACCGATAGGTTATAATTATAAAACATGATCGATATACATTTTTACATATTTAGAGGATGTACTTACTAAGTATGTGTACATAATGAATAATATAACTACACAGAATGAGTACTTAACACGAGTCGCTTCCTCTGGCCGATATAACAGTACATTCGGACATTGTCTGTCTGTACGGCTGCCTAGTAGACAAAGGTTGTATGTTGTTAAGGTCCACAAGTGTTGTATGACATATCATAACATTGTGGTAGTGGTAGAGCTTTCAACTTTTAAGCTCGGGTCGTCCCTGTTCGCGTCGACCGCTTCCTGTCCCGTTTAGGAAGTAAACGCCGATACGTGTGTCGGACTTTCTAGGGTTGACAATACCCAAGTTTCATCTATCAAAATTAAATTATGTAAGTATGTTATATTTATATATTTTTTACCGTGAGAAATACGAGTTTAATACTACCTACATATTTTGTTATAAAAACATAATATTTATTATATCTTCATGTCACGTGACCAGCCACAAGGGGTCATCCATTAATTACGTCACACCAATTTCTAGGTTTTTTGACCCCTCCCCCCCCCCCCTTGTCACACTTAGTCACATTTGGCAAACCCCTCCCCCCTAGTGTGACGTCACATTTTTTCTACGAAATCGCCAAATCGATGTACAGCGAACTAAATAATTTAAATAATTTTCGGTTACTGATGAAGTTAAAGTGACGTCACAAAGTTTGTGTCTCCCCCCTCCCCCATGTCACAATATGTCACATTTTCTTGACCCCCTCCCTCCCCCTAAACGTGTGACGTAATTAATGGATGACCCCCAAAAGCCGACCACCATTTCTTCTCATGAGTGACGTCACTACAGGAGAAACAAGTGTTCAATTTGCACTTCACACTTGACGTTTATTTGGCAAAAAAACATATCAATTTGTTTCGTAAAAATTGAGAAAAAAATTGTTCTCGAAAATGAAACTGCAACATTGAATAAACGTTTTATCTATTATGTAAGTATGTATATTTATTTTGTAGAATCATAAAAAGAGACAATAAACTAAGGGAACTAAGTACCTATTTCTGCAGTTGTTGTTTTGGAATCTCGTGCGTAACTGTGCGTACTTTAGATATTTTGAGTAAGTATAAAATTTAATTATAATAATAACTGTAAGAAATTTTCGATAGTTTCTCCAATAACGAATGAATGAATATTTCAGCATTTTATGTCGACGGTTTCGCTTGCAAAAAAAGTATAACAATCGGTAGGTATAGTGGTAACCCTAACGCTGCGGTGAGTTATTAATTCCAAAGCGGTGATATTGCCATTTCGTCCGTCCGCCACTTCCCACATACTAAGCAGCCTAAACAACGCCACGCTCGGCCAAATACCGACGTAATAGGAAGCAATCCTTTTTCGGAAGGAGTTTTTAAATGTTGTGGACATGTTTTATTGGGATGTATGTTCATATGATAGTTTATTTAGAAGCAAAATTTAACTTGCCATCTGAACCTTATATTATTGCCTTATTGCAATAAGATTTACGTATTGTCAGTTAACAGCATAAACGACGATTATTGTTTTAGGCTCCCTCACCTACGAGTATGGGGGTGTTATATAATATATGTTAGAGCCAATGTCTGTCTGTGGCGCCGTAGCTCTCAAGGGGATGGATCGTTATCGATGTGTTTTTCTGCGTGAAAGCGAGTTTTCTCGCGTCGCTAGTTAGTCCTTGCTTGATAAAAATCGATCCAGCAGATTGAAGAATTATTACGTTGGGAAAGTGCGTTTATGTATCCCGTCTCGAGAGGATATTAACGGTGAGGGTATCGGAATGAATATCCTGTCAAAAGTAGAAGTGTTTGGACTTTCAAGTCTTTCAAGTTTCTTGGACGGTCATTTCTCCAAAAAGGAGCCACTAATGAGCCGTTAGCCCCATGACTCGCCATCATATTTTACTAACCTTTCCTTTCCTCTGCTTAGCTCCAAACTTTTAGCTTTTATTTCTTAAAAAACCATGACACTCGCCAAGTCTCCCCGCAATCCTGACAAAGGATAAACAATCCTGACAAGTCAGGGAAAATCCTCACCTTTAGCGAGAGAGGCAGTGTAAGTGCATCAAGTCAGTAATCAAGTGTAATAGGTGTGAAAATCACTTATATATTTCCACACATTTCGTACTAACCACTAATGAAGTGTATTAATGAATTGATATTACAATCAGGTCATTACCTCGGATCATAATCTGTAATGAATTTAATTATCCTGACTATGCCTCGTTGTAAAATCTCATTTCACACTTCATTACACTACCTCCAGCATTCGAACGTTATTCTCAACTTAATTACAATAGTCTACACGGTAAGTTTAGAAGACTATAGAGAGAACATGTGTTGAGGGTTGTACCGTAGTATACACTGTCTTCTGAGCAATTGTGAATCTTATTACAAAGGTATAAGGCTTCCCTATAGTTAGTAAAGTTGAACAGCCAGTTCGGAGAAGACTGGAGATCGGAGTCTCATCTCGCCGGCAACGGTCGGGTGGTTGTAAAATGGTAGGAAATTAAAGTCGCTGTCGTTAATTTATTGTGTTTATTCGGTTTTATTGTTCACTATCACGGTTTCCATTTTTTTTACGCTTCATTGGTACTGAACTATTAGTCTATAGGCAAATTAAACAAGTCCTCTCCTTCACGATTTTCGTCGACATCTCTTCTAAATACCTAAAACTGATATGGATGTGTTCCTCGTGGTCTCTAGAATACGAATTGACCGGTTTTAGTTTATGGAGGGGGGGACGTAACGAAAAAAAGGGGGGGAAAGTGGGCGGCCGACCAGCATTGATATTTGTTCATATCTTGAATCCTATGGGACCTATCGGTTCATGTGAGGTGTCTTTCGAAAGAGTATTGAACGTGCTATTATTGTTTCATAATAACTGTAGTCATAATTGTAGTCGTTTACAAAAAAAAATTAAATATACGATTTTTCACCTTGCATGGATGGCATTAGTACTGACAAAACATGCGTCTAACTCAATAAATTATAACTTTACCGCAATTAATGTTATTACAAAATATACGAGAAATTTCATTAGCTTTCCAAAAATATAAGTTTTATTAGTGTATAATCTTATATAACCAAGTAATTACGAATTTTGTTCAGCACGGGTCACTACGCAGCGTCACGTAAATGGCGGGCGACCGACGTCAACTTTTCATTATTTCTCGGGTTCTAATTTATTGATCAATTAGTGATCAATTAGCTATTTGAAAGGTTATGAAACGTACTATAATTGGTTTCTAATAACTGTAGTCATAACTTTAGTAATGTACAAAATATTTTAAAATATATGATTTTTTTACCGTGCATGGATGGCATAAGTACTGATAAAATATGCGTCTAACTCAATAAATTATAACTTTACACCAATAATATTCGTACAAAATGTACGTGAAATTTAATTAGCTTTCCAAAAATATAAGTTTTATTGGTGTATGATATTATATAACCAAGTAATTACGAATTTTGTTCAGCATGGGTCACTAAACGCTGTCACGTAAATGGCGGGCGACCGACCTCAACTGTTCGTTATTTCTCGGGTTATATTTTACTGATCAATTGGTGATGGATACCTTTAGAAAGAATAATAAACGTACTATAATTGATTTCTAATAACCGTAGTCATAACTGTAGTCATTTACAAAATAATTGAAAATATATGATTTTTACCGTGCATGGACCAAGTACTGGTAAAATATGCTTCTAACTCAATAGATTATAACATCACCGCAATAAATGTTTTCAAAATATACGGGAAATTTTATTAGCTATCCAAAAATATAAGTTTTATTGCTGTATAATGTTGTATAACTATGTAATCATTAATTGTTCAGCGTCACGTAAATGCCGCCCGGCCATCGTTGAGTTTTCATTATATTTCCGGTTCTATTTTTCTAATACTTGGTGGATACCATGTGCAATTAGCATATTAAATTTTCTGTGAATACTTGATTGTTTGAAATCTCAGGCCCAAAATTAACCATTAAAAAAAATATTAAATATGATGTTTAATTTTTACCTAAGAGGTTTGCTTAGTGGCTGAAATAATTTGAGAAAGAGATAATGTAGTAAATATAGCGAGAAATTTTTGGGATAAAATTAACAAACTATTGATTAACTTTCCAAAAATATTGTTTAGTTACCGTACAACTATAAACATATATGTATGCCAGGACCAATTTCGCCAAGCAAGCAAGCAAACACACGGCGCGGCGAGCGCCTGGTAGAAGGCGCTCGCCGCGCCGTGTGTTTGCTTGTTGGTCTACCAGCAGCATTCTATTATTGTTAGACAGTACATTTTATAATGTAGGTATCCAAAATGTGAGGTTATGTTATAAATATCGATATAAAATGATGGTTTGTTTGTTTTGTCTTTTATCACAGGAAACTTAAGTATGTTTTGACAAAAGCCCAGTTCTAGGTTTATAACATCGTTAAGTTCGTAGCTTTCATGATTGCAAGACCACTGTATATAAAGTACTTAATATCTGTGTTGTTATTTGACTCACGTCTACACGTAAAACGTTTTCAAACCCACTCCGTAGTTAATAATTTAAAATTGTCTTGAGATCTGAGGCTTGTGGCGTTTTAAATGGATATTTGCGCCGCACGCTCCAGGATGCAAAATAAGTGACTACTATTTGAGTAGCAGCGTAGGTCCACATAGGTGATAGTTTCAGCTTTAGATGTTAAATAAGCATTTATGGTCAACATTTGTAATAGGCGATTAGGCACTCAAGAAGGTAATTGCACATTATTTTCCTTTGCCACTATCTACTTTCGTTGTATTTTTGTAAGCTCACAATGTGATAACTTGAAGTAAAATCTAATGGCGAGTAAATAAAAACAAGTCATTATTGAATAAAATATCTATATTTATTTACTATTTTATTTTACGGTCTAATTTATAGTTTTCGCTTATCTATTGATTCATTGGCGTTTGGCATTGTAGTTTTAGCTTATACGTATGACTCTATTGACATTCATGAGATTAGAGAGTGCTACGGTATTTAAATAACGCTCGTCTGTAACTACATGATCTTAGATCTATAATAGCGACTCATAACTTCTCTATTCGACTGTAAGTCATACAAGAGAGTTAAGTAGCGATTGCGATATAAAAAGCTATAAGTAGAAGACTTTATCACACGTTTAGAGCCTTAAGTGCAAATTGCAGATTATTACTCATATAGCTGTTAAGCTTGTTCAATTCACTTTGAGCTATAAGCTATAACACTAGCAGCTTAACATGCATTATAGCGCCCAAAACAGCTACTGTAGATCTTAAATCTTTAGATGAACCTTTAAAAACACTTTTATGTCACCAGAGCCTGTAGACTGTAAACTAAGACTAAATATGTAGCTATTCTAGATATCTAGCCAGGCTATGTATTTAGGTAAGAAAATAGGTGCTAAGTGTCGCCTAATTATCTGTTGGGATTTATATGACAGTGCGCAGTGACCCATGCTGGACAAAATTCATTATTACCTGGTTATATAATATCATACACCAATAAAACTTATGTTTTTGGAAAGCTTATACAATGTCTCGTATATTTTGTAATAACATTAATTGCGGTAAAGTTATAATTTATTGAGTTAGAAGCATGTTTTAGTAGTACTCATATGCATGCACGGTAAAAAATTATATGTTTTCAATTATTTTAAAAATGACTAAAGTTATGACTACAGTTATTGAAAACCAATTATAGTACGTTTAATATTCTTTCAAATGGTGTCTATCACCAATTGATCAATAAATTAGAACCCGAGAAATAATGAAAAGTTGACGTCGGTCGCCCGCCATTTACGTGACGCTGTGTAGTGACCCATGCTGAACAAAATTCGTTATTACTTGGTTATATAATATCATACACCAATAAAACTTATGTTTTTGGTAAGCTAATGAAATGTCTCGTATATTTTGTAATAAAATAATTGCGGTATAGTTGTAATTTATTAAGTTAGACGCATATTTAAGCAGTACTTATGCCATCCATGCACGGTAAAAAATCAAATATTATAAAATATTTTGTAAACGACTACAGTTATGACTACGGTCATTATGAAACAATAATAGCACGTTTAATACTCTTTCAAAAGACACCTCACACGAACCGATCGGTCCCATAGGACTCAGATGTGAACAAATATCAATGATGGTCGGCCGCAATCTTTGCCCCCCTTTTTTTCGTTACGTCCCCCCCTCCATAAACTAAAACCGGTCAATTCGTATTCTAGAGATCACGAGGAACACATCCATACCAGTTTTAGGTATTTAGAAGAGATGTCGACGACATTTTTCAAAACAGGCCGGATTCCTACAGACTATATTAATTACACACATAAAGCACATTATTATGCCGGCTGCAGGTACCTACGTACTCGTTGAGAGTGTTGAGAGCTTCTCGCCGCCGCGCTGCCGTGAGTCTCCGCAAAAATCCGACCCACTCGGAGAAGGGCGAGACGAGACAGCATTTGATTTAGGTATATGAAGTTAAAGTGACAAATCTAATAACGATCAAATAACAGACCGAAGCTACATTCTTTTGTACCTCAGTCAGGCTTCCTTAACCTTAACGTATATAAAGTGTTTAGGCTATCGAACAACACGTGTTACAAACACAAACTTATTGATACAAGTGATAGCTGTATTTGTGAACTATTTACAACCGTGCGTGAACCGTGCCAAACAATATAATAAATATATATAGCGTCATTGAAATAAGGTTGCATATCGCTTGTGATGTCTTGGTCGGTTGATAACATACTAATAATTCTTAGAATATTGAATGGAAAGAATGCTTTATTCTAGTTTATCGATGTATAATATATTGATACATGAGAATATTGCATGCAAACAGATTGTCTGCGATATCAATCGATAAATTTATAATAATTAGTAAGGATGCTACGTGCCCGGGCACATAGTCCGGATGGGGGAAGATCGAGCAGTCTGGATGGTGTACTCAGGCCGTCTGGACGCCCTACGCTAGAGAGACGAAGTGCAGAAAGACCTTAGCGAACTCGGCGTCGTCGCCTGGACAGAAACGGCTTTGGACTAACATGGCAGTCGGAGGCCAAGTTAAGATAGAGGAGGTAAAGATCCACTTCGGGTCGTTGCGCCACATCAGTAAGTAAGTAAGTAAGTAACAGTGGCGGCGCGTCCATAAAAGCCGATTCCCACCGGCTTGCCTGTTTTTTGACGTTTGAGCACAGTTGTAAAGGAAATATGTAAGCCAAATTAGCCCCGGCTTGCCTATGGATATGTTTGACGCGCCGCCACTGGTAAGTAAGGATGCTGCTGCGTTGTTATTAGAGCAGGTGCGCGGGCGCCGGGCGCCGCCCACGTCCGTCCATCTCGGCACCGGTGCCCTAAGTTACCTAGTATACCTACCTACCCAATGGACTATCTAACATAGGTACCTACCGTACAACCACCCATACTATAGCTTAAAATCTTCTAACCGTGCCATGGTTGCTAAAGAGTAAATAATAATAATAATTGCGGGGCCCACTCAATGAGTTGGCGAGTCACCACCTGTTATTTACAATTTTGAGACTGATTGTCACGGCAGGTGTCCGCTAGTCTCTCCCATAGCCCATTCCAGTCCAGTCCATCCAACTTTCAAATCTATAGCCCAATGACCTTAGTTCCCATCGCAGCACAAAAGTGCTGCACTGAAATAGTCTTTGCACCTGGCGGGGACCATCTCCGGATGTATCACATTGTGCGTTCGGGGATAGTATCCGCCACGTGTATCCCTTGCTTTTAGATTAAAGTGTCTTAAAGGCACTCTGCGCTGTTGTCTTCGGCCCCACGTACGCCTCCTAAAGGTCCGGGACCCCATGGTCCCGAGATATGGAAAAGACATACAAATAATAATAATATTGTTTATTTCTAGTTTTAAAACTCATATAGTATAAGTATAAGTTTTAAAACTCATATAAAGACGTATGTTGCAGAAAAAGTCACCAAAGATTTTTTTAAGCAGACTCTATTTGCATCATAATGACCCTAATGTTGTCTACATATTTAGATCTAGGTTTGGAAATACAGTTGCCCAAAGTTACTGGATTTTTTGAATATCGTACATTAGGCTCGGGAGGCAAGCAGGGCTTCATTTTTAGTTTTGAACTTCGTGTGCGAACTGTGCCTAGGTACGTCTTCTTTGTAATCATTTAGCATTCTTTTCCGCTGTTTATTTATACCAGTGATTTGCTTAATTATATACTACTACATATGCTCATACAGTCAGTGAGAAATTTTGCATAGAAAAGAAGTTTACGATCGCACCCACAATGCATGCACTGCCAGATGCGCGCTTGGTTGGGTTTACGGCCTCTGAGCGACATTTACGACTCAAGATGGACGTAATTTGTGTCGTGGGGAACTGTCTGATTGGAGATATCTTAATTATTCTTATTAGCAATGGTGGTCAGGATTCTCATACCGTTCGTGGTTAGGTACAAGTCTAGGTAGTTCCAACCAAACCTACATGTAATACCGTTAATCTGCATTTGGGGGTGTAGGGTAGATTAACGGTTGATTGCCTCAATCACATTTAAAAGCAGAAACTTTTGACGCCGGAATTCAACAAAAAATATATTCAGTAGAAGTCACTATTTGCCGTATGTATAAGTTAACGAACGTTAAGTTCGAGCACCCATCGGAAGTGAGGAAGCGAAGCAGGGACGGAACGTGCAGACGGGAAACATGTGCATGTGTGGAAAACGATGGGTGTAGGGAAAACACTCTCCAAACTTCAAACTCTTCAAACCACGTGCCTGTTTTCTTTGAATTCTTTGTCTAAACAAGGACATCCTTCCTTGCTTGCAATACCTTGGCTTGATAAAGAGTTTTCTTTGTCAATTGCTGGATTATAAGAGCGTGTCTCACCGGCCGCCCGGTCCTCCCCTGCCCAAAAGCTGCGCCCACGCCGCCGCCGCCGCCCCTCCGTGTAAGGCAGCTTGTCGGTGCACTCAATACTGGTCAGGAGGAGCCGGCTGCCATACAAGTATTATTCTAACTTCTTTGCTTTTAACTTTGACTGATGCTCAGCTCTGATGTTAGAGTCGAACCAAAATATCTCTGCATGGCATTTGCAGTCACAACATTAATGTCAAATTTTTATAAAATATGACATTTAATACGACACTACCTCACTTTGTTCAGTTCAAATCGGTGCAAAGATAGTTTAGTAGAACTCTAGTATAACTCAATTATTTGTGATCCCAATCGAAATTCTTATTAAGATATATTTGAAAACCAAAATCTCATCCCCAGCCCAGGAACCTAAGAATAACGATATCCAAGAAAAAGGAGGATGACCGTAGTAATCAAGTCATCGGCTGTCTCTTTCAATGTCAATCACTATCACTACACCTTCATCATCACTACACACCGCCGCCGCGTCTATCTGTTTGTGTGTTTGTATGTTTGTTCGCGATAAACTCAAAAACTACTGAACGGATTTTCATGCGGTTTTCACCTATCAATAGTGATTCTTGAGAAAGATTTACTTAGGTGTATAATTTATTAATCCTAGCGAAGCCGGGGCGGGTCGCTAGAAAAATATACAACTCGTAGGCCTACTGCAGGAAAAGCTAATTTAATTTATGTAGGTACCTATATGTCAATTAATAACTAATTCATTGATACATTTTGTTTGTATGTCAGCCGGATTAGCAATCAACTAATAAATTATAAACATCTTTAATGAAGGTCCCTAACACCATATATGCATCATTTCTCGTATCATAAAAATTGTATTAAAATGAGAGTCCGCTTTAATGTTTAAGACTTGTATGTAAATTATTTAAATGGTCGTGTTTTGCCGGATTTCCCTATTAAAGATAATTTTAAGGTTCTCGGAGGATACGTAAAATGGCTTCTATGGAAAATATACTTACCTATGTTTTAATTCTTTCTGAAATGCCTTTTTATAACATTGGTAGCAACCATGTAGGTAGGTACTTACATTTTTTTAAATCACGTTCTGTAATTTTTCTTAATTCATCCAGTCTGCTTCAAATCGAAGACTATTTCCCCATCCATACTTAAACCCTAATTAATCATAGTAATGTCCAAAAATAAAAATATAGCAAACATCCTTAATACGGCAACAAAGATGTTGCACTATATTGGAAATACCATTTTGACAGTCACTATACGTAAGTACATTTTAGTAACATACAGGGTGGAAAGATAAGTCGGGCCCTGGAGGGAAACTACCTTAAATCCTTAAGCTGGCTTATTTTACTTAAAGGAGACATTCCTTTATTTTAAAAAAGAAACAAAACTGCATTCAAAGTATTTCTCTGTTTTTCTTCAATTTGGCTTGTCTAAAAAAATCTTAAGTACTAAATATTAGATTTTATACCCATAAAATCTATACGACGTACGACAAACAAGTGTAAGACCTAATGTTTCTTGGAGAAATGTTATCATTAACATTAACTTATCGACTAGTAGAATAAAATTGCGAGTTTTTATTTTTTGGAATTTTTAGTCGGTTCGAGTCCCGGGCGAGGCAAGCGAGTTTTAGAAAATCTTTGAATGTAGTTATGTTTCTTTTTTAAAATAAAGGAATGACTCCTTTAAGTAAAATGAGCCAGCTTAAGGATTTAAGGAAGTTTCCCTCCAGTGCTCGACTTATCTTTCCACCCTGTATAGTCTATCTGTTTGATGATGGTACCTACAGTGTTCCCCGCTTTAGTTTGTAATGATGTTAGACGAACGATGATGATAATGACGAATTGTCGAATATCTTGTACGCGGTTAGGGTTGTCATATGAAATAATTGGATATTCTGACAAAAGTCCGGACATCATTATAATCCTCATTAAAATCCTGACATTTTCAAAAAAAATTCGTATCCATTATCACGATAAAGTATAAAACGCTCATGAAATCCCATCTAAAATCTTTTTGCATGTGCTAGGGCTATAGCATAACCGTTCGTAACTTCTTATCCTCTCTGTCCAACTCATTTAGTTCGCTTCTAGTCAAGTTCTCTCGTACGAAGGACCAACAATTCTGATATATCAAGGGAAATCCTAATCCTATGGCAACTCGATACGCGATGTTCAGTTGAACACAGAAAATATAATACCTTTATTATTGTGTTCCGTGAATTGCCATTGTACATGCATAAATTAATTATGGCTTCAAGGGGAAACATGCTTTTTTTTAAACTCGTCAAAAAGTAAGAAGCATTGGCTTAACGGTTGCACACAAATCACAACCAATCGATCGTTTTTATCAATAACTACCGTTTCTTGTTTGGATATATGTATTTAGAATGGCACAATAAGCATTGTGTGTATATGGCGTCTTCGTCGTGCTAATTGCAGAGAAACTTATTGCCATCGCCACTGTATGTATGTACGGAGAAACCATGGGAACTGAACCAACTGCATCGATTGAAGTCCTTTGTTCTGATGTCATCATCAGCATCTGCAGTTCTGCAGATTCTTATCAGTTTGACTATTTATGTGACAGCTAATTTTTTTACAAACATTAAAAAAAGAGATCCAAGAAAGGTTCCAGCTTGCTGACAAATACTTATAAATAGGTATTTAATTACACAAACGGGTCTACTCGTACCTTTTTTTTTTTTTATTATGAATGGGCTTACTCATGGCCACAGACTAGCCGAGGCGTAGACGTGGCCTACGATGGAGCGAGCTCGCCCAGAAGGTGCCTGTTCACTCTTGATTTGAAGGTTGCCGGGTTATAAGAACACGGAAATATAGACGCCGGCAAGGAATTCCATTCCTTGGCAGTGCGCATAAGGAAAGTAGAAGCAAAGCGCTTCGTGCGAATTGGTGGAATATCTACCAAGTAAGGATGGAAACCGGCCGTGCGTCTAAAAGTCCGATGGTAGAATGGGGACGGTGGAATAAGCTCGTGTAGCTCTTGGGCACACTCCCCGAAGTGCAACCTGTAGAATACCGACAGGCTGGCGACTTTCCGCCGATGGGCCAAAGACTGAAGCTTAGCCGTTAGCTTCTTGTCGCCAATCATCCTCCTGGCTCTGCGCTCCACTGAGTCCAAAGCGGCGAGTTGGTATTTAGCTGAGCCATCCCACAGGTGGCTGCAATACTCCATACACGACCGGACTTGAGCTTTGTAAAGTGTTAGAAGCTGTCCAGGTGTGAAGTATCGCTTCACCTTATTTAGGACGCCCAGCTTTCTGGCCGCAGTTTGTGCTTTAGACTCAATGAAGCTGCCGAAGCTGAGGACTGAACTCAGCTCCATGCCGAGGAGTTCCAGGCTGTCGGCAATAGGTACAGATGCACCCCGGAAAGAAGGAGTCAGGTCGAATGGACTCCGTTTTGCGGAAAATAGACACGTCTGCGTTTTGGAGGCATTGAACGTGACCAGATTGTCATCACCCCACTGGGAAACGAGACTAAGGGTCAAGTTCATTCGCTCAACCATGGCCTCTCTCTGTGAACGTATATCCTCCCTGCTGTCCCCTGCACTAGCCAAATATCTCTCAACAACCGTACTGTCATCTGCATAACCTACAATGCTGGGTTGCAGCATGTCGTTAATGTGGAGCAGGAAAAGGGTTGCGGAGAGAACTGACCCCTGAGGAACACCGGCGTCAATGGCCATGAGGTCTGAAGAGCAGCCATCAATAACTACTCTGATCGACTGTTCACTCAAGAAATCAGATAGCCAGCTACAAAAGTCAGCAGGGATGCCGTATGCAGGAAGCTTGCTAAGGAGACTTGCGTGCCAAACCCTGTCAAAGGCCTTCGAGATGTCCAGTGAAACAGCAAGCGCTTCACCGTTCCTCTCGATGGCCTCGCCGCAGCAGTGCGTGACATACGCTAAAAGATCCCCAGTAGACCGACCTCGGCGAAAGCCATATTGACGGTCACTGAGCAGATCATTTGCTTCGAGGTATGCCAGCAGCTTGCCGTTAAGTACCCTTTCCATGACTTTACAGAGCATGGAGGTAATGGCGATTGGTCGGTAATTGCAGGGATCAGCACGACTACCCTTCTTGGGTACTGGCTGCACGTTTGCAAGCTTCCAGGATTTCGGCACCGTTCTTGTTTGGAGAGAGAGGCGGTACAGGCGTGTCAGTACAGAAGACAACTCAGGCGCACACTGCTTTAGTACACGTGCAGGTATACCGTCTGGTCCACTGGCCTTATTCACGTCAAGATTCTGCAGAGCTCGGCGTACCTCTTTTTGATGAATAGCAATTCTCTGCATAGAGGAACTGCATTGAGGTAGCGTAGGTGGAAGTTTTGAGCCTGCGTCTAGACGTGAATTGCTCGCAAACAGAGAAGCAAACAAGTTTGCTTTCTCTGTCGCGGAGTGGGCCAGTGTCCCATCAGGTTTCTGCAGAGGTGGCAATGTGGGTCGGCAGAAGTTGGATTCGACCGCTTTCGACAGGGACCAGAACCGCTTGCTACCAGGAGGGTAGGAGGCGAGTTTGGCCCCTATTCGACTGACGTGGTCGAATCGAGCCTTTCGAAGCACCCGTTTGCAGGACTTGGCAGCTGAGTTAAAGGCTTTTTTCCTCGCGCGAACCCTCTGTGCTCCAGCTTTGGTATCGCGGGCTAATACCCAAGCCTGGTATGCAGACTGCTTAAGGGCCTCGGCTCGAGCACAGTCCGAATTGTACCATGCTCGGGTCTTGTGATCGAGCGATAGGTCGGAGAACGGAATGTAATATTCCATTCCCTGCCGAATCACATCCGCAACAGCCTCAGCAGAACACGAGGGGTCACCCGAAGAAAAACAGATCTGCCGCCAGGGGAAAGACGCAAAGAAATGCCGCATCTCATCCCAGTCCGCTGATTCGTATCGCCATACTCTCCTCGTGCCCCTAGGGCAGAGATCAGGAGGAGAGTGGATCGACACGGATTTCACTAGACAGTGATCGGACGATCCTAGCGGAGCTGAGACCGAAACCGAGTGCCTGTCTGGATCAGTTGTCAGCAGAAGGTCAAGGCAATTGGGTGTATGGTCAGTAACATCCGGTATCCGCGTCGCAACATTTACCAGCTGGGTAAGGTTTAGGGATACAGCAAATTTGCGCGCTTCCCTCCCAGCGTGGCAAGTATTCTTGAACGGGAACAGCCACTCCTCGTGGTGGGCGTTAAAGTCCCCAAGGAATACGAGTTGAGCCGCAGGGTACCGCTGTTGGGCTTTATCTGCCATCTCAGTAAGGTGGTCAAAGAGCCTAGTTGTCTCCTGGTTTCCGCTGTGCGATCGGTAGACACAGGCATACAGAGTTTTCTCTGAGCCCGAGTCAACCATAATCCACAAAGTGGAAAACCCGGCAGCCTCAAAGCAACGGAGACGCTTGCAGCAAATGTCATCGCGGACGTACACACAGACCCCAGCACGTGCTCTGAACTTATGTTCCAGTGAGTAGCCTGGGTAGTTGAGGTACGACGCGTCCGCTGGGGTTTTGATTTGCGTCTCCGTCAAAAAGAATAGGTGCGGTTTTTCGGTTTCAAGATGGTGGTGGACCGGATCGATATTTGAGTGCAACCCCCTGATGTTGGTGAGGTGCACTTTCAATGGGAGGAAGTGCAGCCGGTGTTTAACCCTATTCTTTTTTATTTTCAATTTCATATTTGTGGAGTGTGGGATGGGTGAAAAAATGCCTGTCGAGGTGTTGCGTTTACCATTTGGATCACTTGAGCTAATCCGGACAATGAGGAGCTCACTTGGAGACTGCGGGGACGCCCGAGCCCCCCTGAAATAACCCACCGGGTCCTCCCGTCCAGTCGCCAACTGGCACGGTGGAGCTATTCCAGGATTTTTCGCTAGGTGGCGGGGCAGCCTCTCGCACGTGGCTGTCGTACAATTGGGCCCCCAACTTCCTGCGGTCGGCCACCGGCAAGACCGTGCCTCGGATCCCGCTACCCTCCAACGTGAGCCGCTCGGCCCGACGTCACTCAGGAATCCAAAAACCGGCATTATGCAACACAACTGACAGCCAATCATCCCCCAAAGGCACTGGTACTCCCGCACATAGACGAAACGCAGCAAGGCTGCTTGGCGCCTGACTCCGGCGGGAGGGTGGTAGCAAACCAGGCGGCCCCTTGCGGGACCTACCACCGCTGGTTTGGACGTAGTTTAAGGACATACCCGGGTCCAAAAACCTGGGTACCTTTCGGGTTTTTACCTTTAATTCCGACGTTTCAGTTGAGTTGTACCAGCTACCAGTTGCAGTTGAGTTGAGTTGCATGGTAGACCCGTTTGTGTAATTAGATATAAATATTATGTGTACAAAACGCGAGAGTTTAAAGTGTTAAATATTTATAAATATATATATATATTATCATGTGTTAAGATATACAATGGATCCTAGTAATTGGAATAATGAAATTATATTATTAGTAGTCATAAATGTTAAAACATCAACATTTGGGTACCTATGTTACATTTTCATAAAATCTTAACATTTATATTTATTTATGTAGGTACAGTTAACAGTGTACTGGGCAAATGGCACCAGACGTAACCCGAACTAAAAATTTTATAACATCGCCTCGCGCAGAAAATATAAAATTATCATGGCTACTTATATAATCCTTTGCGTTTTTACACTTAGTTTGCAAACTGATAATGACTTCCCAGAAACTAGATAGACATCTAAGTAAAGAACAAAGCTCGTTTATCAAGCTAAATTTAAATTTAACTTTAAACAATCATCGCATAACTTGGCGTCGGCGGACCGGTAAATTACGTTAAAATCACGTGTCATGGGGTCCTTTATGTGTGCTTATAAATAGGAAGTTCACAAGAATTGACTTGTTTACCTAAGTAAGTATTCTAACAACAAAGGTTTGCTCGTAGGTTCCGAGTCCACATTGCCGAGTTAATTGCTTCGTGAGAATAAAAATATTACGTCCCCGAAGTTTATATGAATTGTGCATTTAGCATATGGACGCATTGTAATTAGGAAATGATTTCAAGACTAAATAAATTTGTATAGAGAGAACCGGGAATTTGCAGTTTCGGGAAATTCGGGACTGGTTTTGTAGTTATAGACAATCAGAGAGCACGTGCCGCCTAAATTACAATCTCTGAGAATATTTTAGGGAACTTTGAACAAATCAACTCTTTCAGCAGGGCTATTTATTTACCTAGCTATGCTTGTATTTAAAAACTTTACATAAATTTTTGTGACAAAAAGTTATCTATAAGCAGAAATTTCTGAAGGGCTGTTGAAAAATATGTGTATATTAATTATTATACCCTAATAGTCATATTGCTTGTCTAATACCTATTACACATGCTACTCGTACGTGGTTCTAATGATTGACAATTATGATATGTGTAGTGCTGTTAGGAATGTGCAGTTTTTACCGTGACTGCCTTACGTAAAGGCCACAAAGTTACCGACAGTCGTAAACCTTATCCCAAAAGCAAAAAGTCCATTTCTGGTAGGTAATATAGTTGTCTAACAGTAATTATCCTATAACGCGAGTAACGGGCCTAACAATGATGGGAACAGTGAAGTCGCTAAACGACGCTTTATCAAGAGCATTGTCAAGTGCGGAGTTCGTTAACATGAGACATCGGGGAAATCTGCTGCCGGAGGCGCCCATAGCGTACTACATCACCCGCAAAAAGGCTTAGGCTTGGTCGCCACCAGACATATCGGAGCGGCCGAGGTATTAACAAATATCTGTACAAAGCCTCTACTATCAAGTCGTTAAGGTGCATGTTCCGAGCTCGCTATAGGTACTAATGAATAAATAATGTTTGAATGGGGTTCAAACCAGAAACCTTCAAGTAGACTGCACCATTTCTAAAACTTCACGAACGATTTTTCAGTCGCGTCCCTGTATCACAATGTTGCAAAATGATTTCGACGCCGCACTACGAACAAAATAAAGCGTCTATTCTATAAATTCTATTACATACTCGTATTAAAATATATTAGGTAGGTATTATTTTAATAATGTTGTTAAATTGATCTTTACCTATCTTAACCTGAATCCATGAATGAACTAGTATTTAAGTATAAATTGTATAATACAATACAAATTACATTAACATAAGATTAACCTCGTATTATCATGTAATATATTTCAAATTCGAACTGCTTTCCAATTGGTGGGGCAGTATATAAAATCGCCATAGTAGGAAATTGACGATGTTACAAACAAGCCCAATAGCACCGCTATATGGAATGTAATAAATAAGCATAGGCAAGGACTCGTATCCCCACGCAACGGTTGTCAAAGGCCATGCGCATGACTTACAGTAGCCAAGTGCATGTAAGTACCTATCTGGTATTATAATATACGCGCAGGTTTCTTCGCGTAACAAAGGCGAAATAATGACTCCCGCGCAGCCAACCGTGACCGCGAATCGGGATACTGTGCATATTTACTGTGGATTAGCTTTTACGTACGTTGCGACTATTTCTAGACACTACTTCGACTAGACTATTTTAGAATCTAAATAGTTGTTTTCGATTTTAGATGAAATATCTGGCAGACCGAGCTTTGCTAGGAAAACATATAAAAACTCACAAACGCGTGTTTTCCCAGAGATAAGATCTAGCTAGATCGATTTTTCGCCCCCGAAAACACTGCCCTGCTTATTGTATGTGCAGTACTTGCATGAAAATCATCGTTTAAATACAAAACTTATTCAAAAAGAACAAGATAAACAATTCCATGACTTTACAACTACGATTACTGCATATGTTGTTAGCACGGCAGAACACCCATATAGCAAATTTCATCGAAATCGTTAGATCCGTTTCCGAGATCCCCGAAATATAGAAGGATGCCGCTTGGTTTGGTCTGTAGAAATCTCCGCATGAATTTGACCTGTACTGGAATAAAGTAAGAGAAGGTTCTCTCTTTCAAGATCATAAACTAGAACACGTTTGAGATATACATATTATTAGACTTGTTGTTGTTGTTGTTGTTGCATCGTATTAAACGAATATTTTATAATACAAATCCTTATTCCTATTTTTTACATTCCGGTCACCGGGATCTCGTCGTAAAATATTGCATTTGCAGGGTTTGTACTCAGAAACCTTAATTGAGTAGGTACACCTACATCGTGCAAATATCTGGTATTATAACACAAGTGCTGAACCGTTCGCCACAAAGGATAAGTGATGAGTGGCGTGCAGCCTACCGTGTCCGCGCCGCCATCGAGTCACTGGCGGTGGCGTGGCGTCACTGCATTAAACTCATTTGTTAGTTGTCAAGCAACGACGGCATTTAGGTACCTGCTGAAAGCGTGGATTCGTAGTCTGTTTAAGCTAACTCTGTACCGGCTTTGATGTGATAAAATGCAGCAGTGCCACTATAAACGTTTTTTTTAATAGGAACTTGACAATCTTGACATGGAGGTATGGTGAAATACTTCGTCACTGAAAAGCTTCTGCACAGTTAGCCTGGTCGGACTCTAGGTTGCTTTAGAACAGCTGAAATACGACGTACAGTAGTAGAATTAGAATACGACGTAGGTATACGTAGAATTTAGAGCGATCTCAATACTTAAGGTGCTTGGAAAAACTTTAGCTGATAGGTAATTTATAAACCCGGAACATGGAAGCTTACCGCTTATTTTAAGTACCTAAGCTTACGTCAGTTCACTGTAATGACTATATAATGACAGATTTGGCGACAAATGCAGTGGTAAAAATAAAATCCTCGATTGGATAATCCTATAACTGTAATGAAATGAAAGGCACTTGTTATGTGTTATTTCGGTCAGCAACACGGAAGGCATTACCTCTTGTTATCGCGCCGGTTCCTGTTTGCATTCCTCGCCACTCGTAAACAACATCGCACCACATTCGGGAAAGGTCGGGAAGGCTCTCGTCAATCTCGTCACTTACCACCTTTTGTGTGCCAACCTCTGGGGTACTACTCCAGTTGCTTCAAGCTCATTGCTTTAAACGTCACAGTACCTAAATAAGTTTTTGGCAAAAATTTCATTTTTGGTACAAGCTTTTATCGCTGACTGTACTTTTCTTTCCACATGCAATTAATACTCATTGAGACAATTCTAAAAACCCCAAACACAATTAGGTTTCGTTGTTTTATCACAGAGTTCCTATGGCCACCTCTGGTCTCCATCATCAGATCAGCTCGATGACACCATAATATTGCATTGTCACCCGATTTACGTAACTATGTATGCAAAATTTCAGCTCAATCGGAAACCGGGAAGTGGATCAAATTAAACTTGCAAGATTTGATTACAGCAGACAACGAACGGTCAGGTGAAACTAAATAAAAGCTTGTAAATTACTCACACAAACTGACAAAAAAAGGTTTATTAAATGTATTAAATACTAAATAACGTAGAAATCACCCATGACTCAGGAACAGCAATATGGCCCATCTAAGTGTTTACCGCAAACCGTATTGACTAGTTGCAATGTTTTTGAAGAACTGTTTACTGTACAAGTGTAGGTACATAGTCTTTGAGAAATTCCCGATGGGAGTATTTTAAATACTCGTAGCAGCAGATTTTTGATTAGGTTAAATAACTATGTTTAAACTGATCTCTTTAAACCAAAAGCTTGGGAAATCATACCAAGCAACTATTAGGCCGACCCCAAAATCAGTCATCAAATAGGTTATAGTGAGGCGAGTGGTCGGTGGTCGGCAACAACAACGGCTCGTGGAACAATGGGCAGGCAAGTCGGCGTCGCTGCTGACAGTGGCTACTGTTGCTAGGCTCTGGATGGAGGAATGCGAAACAAAAGTTGTGTGAGTGTAAACAATCATCAGATACAGGTTACAGGTTGATTCATAAGAGTTAGTGCGACATTTGTACTGACTGTCAAAAAGTTTCATAAAATCCGCGGGTTAGCGTATAATTTGAAATATGAAAAGCTAGAAGACATCTTACGTGCGCACCGTTAGACCATTTCGAAACGATAGCTGCATGTTATCTACGATGATAGGTACGAAATAATTCGTCCTGTATACAATGAAACTGTAAGCGCAATTTATTTTTAAAATTTTATCACCATACTGTTTTGGGAAGCCTATATTTCGCGCGTACCTGAAAAGGCGGGTAAGTATCTAGTTGTTTTTTAAACATATTAAGTTGCCATACCTATTTTTATAAGATCGTTACGTAAACAAGCAAAGCTCGCTGGCCTCATGAGCATGACACTATTCGAGTTAATGTAAGTATATGTAAGCTAAGTTTCACTACCCTCATAGTCGAAAAGAAAAATTGAGTGTTAACTTGGGTGAAAGCACCCATTTCGCCCTCGAAATACTTATTGGTTATTGTATAATAATCTCAGGAGCTAATGGTGAAAGCGACCCATGCTGAACAATTTATTGAATTGACTGACTGATATTTATTTACTTATAACAAACGACATATATGTGTAAGGATCATTATTTATTAATAGCTTATATTTTGATCATTCTTACTTCTGGTTATGATTAATTTATAAAAGAGTATCAATTGACTCATACTTGTCACTGGTTCCCGCCATGTTGGATTATTATAAAAGGTGGGTACCTCAGTGACAAGTGGCCAGTTCGAGTACGGACAAGTTAGAGTGAAGACGTCTTGAATAATTTATTGTAAATTAATTGTTATTATGTTTGTAACAAATGAATAAAGTTAAATATTGGTACAAGTAATAGTTTTCATCATCAACCCGGTAATAGTCCAACAACTCAGAAGTTGGATCCAACAAAAATCGATAGGATTTTTGTCCACGCCGCACGAACGTAAGGTTTTCTTTTCTTTTTCGTTTGTATCAGTAAGTAAACTATGTTTACCGGAAAGTGTATTTGATTATGGTAAGTCAGTTCTTTATATTTCTTTTTTTTACTCCCTTTTATTTTAAATAAAATGGGTTTGATAACCTACCGTCAACGTCATGTCTGTATTAAATATACTGTATATATCATTAAAGATAATGATGATGATTTGCCCAATTTTGGTATGTGTATGTGTAGAAAGAACGTACGAACGGATGACGGGTAATCTCGCTTATAATAAAAATACGGAATATAAAATCTACAGTTATCATATAAGCGTTTCTGAATATTACATATGAGTTAGTGAAAATCAGATCAAATGTCATTATAATGCTTCTATCTTATCAAACTCAATTTTATGATGGTGTACCACATCGATTATATCAAACTCAGGCTAAGGACTCATTATTTAGTTTTATTGCGTAACAAGATAGCATAGTACAACTGTAGTAGCGGACTACAGTAGGATATTGTTTTATTACATTAAGATTTACGATCTGCTGCACCTTTTGAGGTCAGTTTGCGTTACTAAAATTGTATGAATACACTGGCTTTGTAACCGTGAAACCGATGAGTAAACTAAAAATAAAATCTTGCCAATTGAATACCTCTGAAGTAAACCCCTGATACGTTTGTATTAGCAATGCCTCTAGTACAAAGTTTTTAAACGCGATTTGCGTCAGTGTATAACTTAGTGTTGTTACGAATGCATCTAAGAGATTGCTTTTATTAAAATGTTGGGCATTATAATATATGACCTTTCGGAACTCCACTTTAAAATTATTCTGATCACTGTGTAAGTTTATTCATAATATTGCGATTCGATTGATACATTATTTAAAAGAAAATGACGTGTCTATCTAAGTTCAAATTGGAAACCATAATGCAGGGTTACGTTATGTAACTTGTGTACCTAGTGCTATTAGCTATTAATGTTTTTTTTAACCTAGTGGTTTTATGCTGATGTCGGTTTTCATTCAGCGACGCTGCCTAACGCAGCATTACTTATAAAAGCCTCGATGAAGCTAAATGACTACAACACGTATTTATAATTATCTCCCTCTTGTATGGAAATACAACACCTCTATGACATGTTGGATGTTAAACGTAATAATAGTATGAATCAGAGTTGGGCACTTGTAATTGCAATCTGTGATTAAACTAAAATAAAGCTTAGTCAAATGATTTCATAAGGAGTAAAGTAGCGGTCGTAAAACGAACCTTATTTTAACTGTATCAACTAAAACATTAGTTTGAATAACCATGATAACCATTTGCTCGAATAATTAAAATAATTTCAAACCCGTGATCGATGATAAAATCATAAGTGTGTCATATCGAATTCAAGCTAATTGATAAACTCATAATAAATTTACAAAATAAGTTGCCGTTATTAAAACTAACGTTACCATTCTCATTTTTTTAATTTAACTAATTTTGCCCAACTCTGGTATCGACATACCTACATCTATATTAAATCTCCATGTTATGGAGCGTATGTCGTTTGTTGAATATACAAGTAGTAACTCGTTAAGGAATGTACTTATGTAATATGGTCTTATTGTTTTTCTATTGCACACTCCTCAAGATACGTAACTCGTAACTTTGTGCGCTGAGCATTAAAGTATTTTGAATCTCAATGGATTCAATTTGATAACCGGTCACCTTTTGTTTAGACTGTATAACTGTATGTCATCACGTCTAAATTCTATGACTAACTAATGTAATCAGTTTCATCATAACAACCTTGTAAGGGCCAGTAATTTTGGCACGAGTACTTATCAATGTATATAAATCTATGTGTTACCATGATGATCATGGAGAAATAAGAGGTCGATGGGAAATCGATATGCTTAACTATTTGATATAATATTTGATTGCGAGGTACGCATACTTTAAACATTTAGAAACTCATTTACCCCTTTATTTATAGGATGTGAATATTTTGAATGACGTTAAAGTAAAATCATATTCATAATTGCAGTGTTTTATCTGACAGTAACGTTTGCTACATTTTATTATTTAGTGTATTCTGTGGATATCTTTGAAGTTGCGTGTAGTAAAGTTGTAAACTTGTAACTTAAAACTACGCTTATGCATAATATGTAGAGTCAGATGTAGAGTCAGATGTAGATTCAGATGTAGAGTCAGATGTAGAGTCAGATGTAGAGTCAGATGTAGAGTCAGATGTAGAGTCAGATGTAGAGTCAGATGTAGAGTCATATGTAGAGTCATATGTAGAGTCATATGTAGAGTCATATGTAGAGTCATATGTAGAGTCATATGTAGAGTCATATGTAGAGTCATATGTAGAGTCATATGTAGAGTCATATGTAGAGTCATATGTAGAGTCATATGTAGAGTCATATGTAGAGTCATATGTAGAGTCATATGTAGAGTCATATGTAGAGTCATATGTAGAGTCATATGTAGAGTCATATGTAGAGTCATATGTAGAGTCATATGTAGTCAGAGCTACACATAGCTATACGTTGAGTGGTTTTCATATAAAGAATCGATGACGTATGTGCAGACGCTAGTATCAGTAGATAGGAAGCGCCATGATAATCGATGTGTTTGTGTAGGTATACACAATATGCAACGCACGTGGACGGACGTGTGAGACTTTAAGGCACGTGGATGAACGTGCGAGACTTTAACGCACGTGGATGAACGTGTGAGACTTTGACGCGCGTGGATGAATGCGCTAGACTTTTGTTCCAACTTTCATAAATATATTTACAACAATTTAAAATAATTAGTCAACCATATATCAGTATAATTTAATCATAAAAACATAATAAACAGTAATAATAATAAGCAAAGAAATTTCACACCTCTATTACTAATATGTTGAGTGCTCATCTGAGTGCAGTTTAGATTAAAGCGGTATGAAATATCATATTATGTGTGCTATACACGAGTTGGTAAAATCCTAAGATAGTAATAATACTTTTATATTCACAAAAAAAAGAGACGAAGGAATTAGATACCGACACTTGATTAATAAAAGGGAATAACGATTATCGCTCGTTCATAAATATAAAATTACATGTAATGGAAATCGATACACGCATAGTTTAATGATACCTGTTGTCTTAATGTTTAACTTGAACTTAGCTGGGCGCGTGAGCCATAGAGATTAGACATTCATAATGTAAAATATATATAAAACCAATGGTTATTAATGAGGAATATACGGTAAATTCTCTGCAAAAGAAATAAAAGGTTCTTATGTTTAATTCATAAGTAAAGCTTTTAAATTTACACGGGAAGTCATTTTTCCATTATTTCGATCATCATAGTACAACATTATTATGAACTTTTATATATCAAATAATAATTGATAAGGTGCTTCGCTTTTAATATACTGTCAAACTGTTCAATATTGCTTGACAATTATACATGATTATTATGCATATGTGAATTTACATATTTCAATATAAGTTATAAAGTTACAAAAATTAAATATATAGTTTTTATTTAATGAGGCTTCAGAAAACGGTTCTTAATTTGTCTCACATTAATTATTTACGAATATCTCGATCTAGTAAAGTAAAATGGTATTATAAATAATATGCAAGACAAACTGTATTCAATATACCCACACTTTATTGTGTCCAGGGTTTTATACGTGAATTATAACAATAACAATATTTTCCTTGTGACTAACGAATTAATTTATTAATAAGTCTTATTTTCGTAAAGCCAGAATAATTTTAATAATAAACATACTCCAAGCATACATACATAATTACATGCATTAATTGTCGAATATGATTTAATTAGTATTATCATTAATTCTTTAGATATGTCCGAAGCAATAACGAATTAGGATGACAAAATGCACCGTAATACCTATTAGACTTGTTTCTGAAAAAAAAACACGACTATAGCTGGAAATTAAATATTTGGTATCAACTACATTAATAAACTTGTTGGTTCAGATAAAACCTGTTGAAAAAACAAACATAATATTTCTTAGTCACTTGGTAACATGAATATTATTCGATCTAGATTCGCTAAGACTGTTATAATAACCAAATACTTTTAAAAATAAATCACAATGTAGATATTCATCATTCATATGGAATAATCAATTGACTAGTTTATGTCTGATGTTTAAATCCATTTTATGTGATGAGGAATTTGTTCTCGTAATGAAGTTATGAACTTCTATGATAAAATTATTCATTCGTTCATTCAAATTTACAAAACCTAACGACTACTTAGTTTATGTTCTTATACCTACTTGATGGATCTTTAATGGCTATATTTATGACCTAAGGCGTGTAAATAGTTCAAATGAGGATTAGTCGGTCGCATTCATATAAAATATAAAACTTTTACTGTTGATAATAGCAGGTTAAAGGACAATAAAACTACCTCCAAAATAAGATTAATTTCTTATCAATTAAACTCTTCAAACGGGTTCAGTCATAAATATCTTAAAAATAAAAACAATCGTTGGCAACAGGTAACGTTCGAAGTAATATCAAAAGTTTAATTAAATGGAAATTATCATATAACCTTATACTGAAACTTCACTTAATCGTGCGCACTTGTGTTTATTACGTTTATGAAATTAAAACGTGTTAATTGAAATCAACATATTATATCATCAGATAATCAGTAGCCCAAACAAAAAAAAAAAACATAATCTGTCACTTATATTATTTTTATCAAGATGTTTTTATATCTCGGCATAATTATGATTGCATTCATGTCAACTACGGGCTGGGCCCGAAGATATAAAATCAGAACCATGCATTCTTTATAGAGATGTGACACTTATGTCTTATTTTCATTATTAAACTTTACTGCGCAATACATGATAAAGTGATCTATGGACTATTTTAATTGCAAATATTATAATAATTAATACAAATCAGGTACAATATTTGGTAGTTATGTCGTTTATGTACTAAAATATTTGAAACGTGAAAAATAAAATCATAACATGCTTAAATCGATATAACGATTAAAATATAAAGATGAATAATAATAAAATAAATCAATGAAATAAAACCACGAGTCTTATGCATTCAATAATAATTTTAAAAAAAGGAAGTGTTAATTTCATATATCTAAAGAAAGTCTTAAAAGTTTCAGAACGACCCAGGAGCGTCCAGGTGAAAGGGCCAGGGTTTGAGTGCCCAGGTAAGAGGGTCGGGGTGTGGAATCACTTCCGACCCAGGAGTGCCTAGGTGAGATGGCCAGGGTGATGACATTCCTGTTCCTTAGCAGAACTAAGGTGCTTCTACGCAGAAATACGATCGTTGACTACATCGCAGAGTCTTAGAATGCTGGCATCATGGCAAGCGAAGCTGTGGCTAGTAGCGGCGCGAGATCCGGTGCCCCATGTTACGCAGCATCAGCGTGGTTGGTGGCATCTGCATCGTGGACAGCTTCAGATGTGTCGACGGCACTATCGCAGTGGGCAGAGCTTGCGTGGTCGGTGGCACCATTGCAGTTAATGAGAACGTGGCGTCGATTAGGCAGACGGCGCAACCCGCGGTGACGCAACTATCTTCTGTTGGTGAAGTGATCCGTGTATAGCGGTTTGAATATTTACGTGTGAAGGTGAATGGTGTTGTGTACGTATATTATATTTCTTGAGCATAGTTATTGAAATTTAACAAGTGGTAAAGAAAATTTAATAATGCTAGATTGCGTAATCTTACTATTACATAATGAATTTTCTGTTGTTTAATATTTTATTATGTTTCTGCAGGTCGAACTAATTAAATTTATTCGTTTCTATGATGACATAGTTTCTTCAACCTTGATAACAGACTTGTGAAAATTCTTCGAAAACCATAATTTGAACGATTAATAATATGTATTGTTTTGGTAATGGCCACCTATTTCCTAATTATCATTAATTATCATTTTATTAATGCCTAATAATTAACGATAATACACATTATAATTATAATCCTATTAATAGTAAATATCGTGCAATCATGAGTGCACATGAGTATTACATGTTTGTAATTTTATTTTCTCTTGTTACTTATTATTATTTAATATGCATATTATGTGTATAAATATCATTTACATAGTAATATTGGATCAGTGAATCTTGGTTTGTTTTAATGTATACATTTTAATTTAATTCATTATTTTCATAAATTTGTCTTTTGTTTTTATCATTTTAACTATTTTATATTAAGGTTTGGCGAAGGGTCTCGCCTCGAACAGGATGGCCGAGCTGTAAGGATCATTATTTATTAATAGCTTATATTTTGATCATTCTTACTTCTGGTTATGATTAATTTATAAAAGAGTATCAATTGACTCATACTTGTCACTGGTTCCCGCCATGTTGGATTATTATAAAAGGTGGGTACCTCAGTGACAAGTGGCCAGTTCGAGTACGGACAAGTTAGAGTGAAGACGTCTTGAATAATTTATTGTAAATTAATTGTTATTATGTTTGTAACAAATGAATAAAGTTAAATATTGGTACAAGTAATAGTTTTCATCATCAACCCGGTAATAGTCCAACATATGTGATATGCAACCTGCCAAGCCCATTCGACGTCAACAGGTTGCAGTCACAGAACGTGACATTACCCGGTAATGGCAACAATTATACCATTACACTGCGCTTTAATAACAATAATAACCTTAGCGGCCGATTTATGCGCCTTACGGATTTCCGTCGCGGGATAGGAATAGCGACATTTCTTGATTAATTGTGTGAACAACCCTTCAGTTACTCTTATTTATATCATTCTTGTGTTACGATATGACATATAGCATCGTAAGACATAAGATGTTTATGTTGAACCAATTTATCTCGGAATTTCAGTTCGCGGGGGTTTGAATCTCCGCTCATATAGAAACTATTCTCGTACCTATCTTGTATATTATTATATTTATTTTAATTACTTAACTGTATAATTAATAGCGGACTTAAGGCTGCCGTAGGGCGATATAGCTATACACAGTACACTTCATTATATTTAACTCGCACAAAAGCCTATGGCTCGTTTTTTTGCACCAAAGCAAAAGAGCGAAAAGCGCTGCGGAGCGGTCATTTTACAATGATCATCGCTTGTATTATACGTAGATAGATATAAGATACTTCACTAAATAGTATTTTTATGTACGTTGTATCAAATCTTTGTGCTTTAGGGGTGGTCGCAATAAGTGTCACGCATATAAAACGCAAATAACTAGCGTCCGTTACATCGATTATCCGTAATCAAATTCCCTGCACTGATACACTTTATATCGAGGAAATATGGAGACGTGATGACAACCTCACCCTATCACCAAAACAAGCGAAAATAACGCTTAAGTCTGCACTACTAAGGCTGTGTGAGCTGTAAAGTTAAGTTGGTGAGGGAACATCCTGTGGTGGCGCGGATGCGGTCGTGTAATAAAACTATGAACGAAAGCCGATTGCCTTTAGGATTCAAAAAACAGATCGACTGGTGGGTTCCGCTGGCTCTTGTACCTACGTGGTATGTTGAATCCACTTTCACATACACGATGATAAGATGACAGGAAATTCGATTAGATCTGCGCACTAGACTGTCACAGGATTAAGGCATGGGTTATCCTTTCGCCGGTCATTTTTTGTCATCTTGCTGGTAAAAGGGACAGGGAAAGAACATGTCGTTGATACCTTTCTGATGTCTGACGTTCGTCTCAGCAGAAAGTGCAGTCCTGCAACCCCGTAAAGTTGCTTCGGGATTACGTACGAATGTCAGGATCGGGAGTGAACGTCCGTCAACAGTATACTAAATCCAACCCGAGTGAGCTCTTGCATGCAGTCAGTATCGACTCGTGTAAAAACTAGAAGAGAACAGGTTGAGTTACTACGAGTCGCCACAATTACGACTGATTCCCGCCAAGCACACAGGAAGTCTCCTTAATAGTTTAAACTCGTTTTACATAACTTGATGTATAGTATAGACACAGAGCTTCGGGTAATTGTTTTTAGTTTTCATTGATCAGTATTTGGCGTTAACTACCTAATCGTATGTTAAAGCCGATTTGGATACTTAATGCAGTATTTGCAGTTTATGTTAATTTATTGATTGTTATATATAAACACAGACCTTTCATCCATAATATTTGGTACCTATCAACAAGTAGGTAGTATGTATCTGCAGTTTCAGTTGATACGTTATGTATCTATCTATTTTAATTGATATAAAAACTTGTTAAGGGCTTAGCTTGAATTTTCTACCGTAATATTTCGCAGAAGTCGTAATATTTGCCCATGAATGTCGTTAATTTCTTTCAGTCTCTATTTCGACATTTTCGACCAAATACCATTGCAAACTGGTAACAACGAAATAACACCATAAAATGTCCCCACTGCCGATTTTTTACAGAACACAACTTAAACAGGATTTCAAGCATTTCACAGTCGAAGGACATCTATCAAACTTGACTGAATTCCGTTACTTTAAATATAGAATATGATCCCACCTGTCCCCTGGAAACTGGTAGAACTAAGTATGGTTAATTAGTAGCCGCCACATTGTTTGTGTCGAGCAGAATGGTGTCGACCGTCGCCCGGCTAGCACGCAACGCAATCGATCATACGCTCTGCATAAAGAGCTCGACTTGATTCGATTCTAACGCTTTGAGAATACACCCTCAACTCTTCCTATTCGAGTTTTTAAAATAGAACGCGCGAAATACACTGAACTTTTTTTCTGTTTGCGGCCAGTGCTTTTAGACATTTTAAAAAGTTTAAGTGGTTTTTCTTATTAGTGGCCATGACTCCAGTTGGACTTCTGTTTAAAGTGAACAGGTGAGTTGGCAGGGCTGTGTTAATGACTCGTGCACTAAGTATGCATGCCTTGCCTATGTATGGTGGTTTGAGATGTATGGGCGTGCTTGTTTCTATGCCGGTTATGGTTAAAGTAAATAGGTGCCAGTTGAGATGTTGCATTAGAATGAATATGTTTGCGTATAGGTTGTTTGTTTTCAGAATTATTGTTATCATTCTTATATTGGTATCAATATTTTTTAACGTCTTATAAGGTAAAATATTTATTGTTTTAATGAATCAAACGTGTTGAATGTGCTTTTCGTATGTTAAGGTTAGATTTAGTGGGTCCTCTATTCTTCTTGTTTACGAATATTTATTTGCATATATCAGAATCATAATAATCCTCCTTGCTTCATCTTCTAGAATAAAAATAAACGTTTAATATTAAAAAAAAAAATGAAATGAAGGGTATTTTCTAAATTAATAAAATGAATGGGTGTAATCACAAAATGTATTTAGCGACTTAATTTTGTTCGAATTTTACTCCATAATATATTCTGGCAAGGCATCTTTGTCAGTCAAAAAAGGATCCAATATGAAAAACGAATTCCTATTCATGCTATCTCCCATTCACCTTACATACAGATATTTTGAATTTTTATAGGTACCTAGATATTGAAATTAGATTCGAAGCCACAGCCACAACCAGTACCTAAATAATAAAATGAATTGATGATGACCAAATGCCCCGGTGGGCGTATTAACATTTAAAACACCAGCCAAGTGCGAGTCGGACTCGCGTTTGAAGGGTTACGTACATTAAAGTCCGAGTCCGACTCACGCGACTGCACATTTATGGTTTTCCTGTCATCTATAGGTAGGTAAAGAACTATTTTGTGTATTTTTTTTCAAAATTTTAGACCCAGTAGTTTCATAGATAAAAGGGCTAGTAGTTTTGGCTATTTTCTTAACTTCTAACCTATGTTATAGCTAAGTTTGAAAAACTTTATTTTATTTACTTTCTCATTTACCCCCCAAAAGTGGCCCCCATGTTTAAAATTCATTTGTTTACGTTATATGTCCATCTTTGGGTCACAAATTTACTTATATGTGTACCAAATGTCAACTTAATAAAATTGGTCCAGTACTTTTCGATAAAATAGGCTGTGACAGACGTACAGACAGACGCACGAGTGATCCTATAAGGGTTCCGTTTTTTACAAGCTTTTATTTAGTTTCACCTGACCGTTGTCTGTCTGTCTGTTTGTAATCAAATCTTGCAAGTTAAATTTGATCCACTTCCCGGTTTCCGATTGAGCTGAAATTTTGCATACATATGTAAGTCGGGGGACAATGCAATATTATGGTGTCATCGAGCCGATCTGATGATGGAGACCGGAGGTGGCTATAGGAACTCTGTGATAAAACTACGAAACCTAATTGTGTTTGGGGTTCTTAGAATTGTCTCGATGAGTATTAGTTGCCTTTCCCCAGTGCGCTTATGCCATATGCGCCTGCCACCCAGGGACCCATACACTGTATATCAGTTGAAGAAGTAAAGAAGGCATTAACAAAAATGAAGTATCACAAGGCTACTGGGCCTGACCAGTTACCAGCTGACATCTGGAAGAAGCTGGACCAAACGGCACTACCCTGGCTGACTAAACTTTTCAACTGTATTGTTAAAGATGGCAAGATCCCTGAAGACTGGCGTAATAGTACACTATGTCCTATTTTTAAACAAAAAGGCGATATTGCACAGTGTGGAAACTATAGAGGAGTAAAGCTCACATCACACACATTAAAACTCTTCGAAAGAGTAATTGCCTCTCGTTTAAATAATCACATCTCCATAACCGAAAACCAATATGGCTTTACTCCTGGCAAATCAACGATCGATGCTATCCAAACAATCAGAATTGTGATGGAAAAACACCGTCTGAATAAAGAAAACTTGTATGTCCTTTTCATCGACTTGGAGAAGGCTTTCGATAGAGTTCCCCGAAGGCTAGTATGGCAGGCGATGAGAGCCCAAAACATCCCAGAGAACTACATAACTATAGTCCAAGATATGTATAATAACACCAAAACGCAAGTCAAAAGCCCTGCCGGCCTCAGCGATCCGTTCTGCGTAGAAGTAGGGGTCCATCAAGGATCAGCTTTGAGTCCTCTACTGTTTAACGTGTGCATGGACTACATCACCAGAGATATACAAAAGTCAACACCGGAATGTATGCTTTACGCGGATGATATCGTCTTGCTATCGAAAACTGCAACAGACCTTCAGGAAATACTCTGTCAGTGGGTAACACGCATAGAAAGCCACGGGCTACGTATAAGCCGGAGTAAAACTGAATATTTAGAATGTAACTTTGGAGGCACTGAAGTAACTGGGTGCAATATTTATATAGACAATCAAGCACTACCCAAAGTGAACAGTTTCAAATATCTAGGGTCGGTACTTACTTCTGATGCAAAAGTTGATAAAGACGTAGATCACCGTATTAACACCGGATGGCTTAAATGGAGATCATTATCGAGTGTCCTCTGCGATCACAAAATGCCCATCAGAGTAAAAGGGAAAGTGTACAAAACGGTTGTTAGACCAGCCATGACATACGGTGCAGAGTGCTGGACCTATAAGAAAGTACACGAACAAAAACTCCACACAAGCGAGATGAAAATGCTCAGATGGGCGGGAGGAGTGACTCGATTGGACAGGGTCAGAAATGAACTTATTAGGGGATCGTTTAAGGTAGCACCAATAGTTGAAAAAGTAAAGGAAAGTCGATTGCGCTGGTATGGCCATATCCTTAGACGTGATGATGACCATTCTGTTAAAAAGGCCCTAAATATACCAAACCAATCCCGAGGAAGGGGAAGACCACCCAACACCTGGTGGTCAGACATGCAGAGAGAGATCCAGAAAGAGAACCTTAGTACGCAGACAAGCCAGAATAGAGCACTCTGGCGCAGACATACAAGGAGACCCGACCCCAGATAAACTGGGAAGAGGGACAGGCAAAGAAGAAGAGAGTATTAGTTGCCTATGGAAAAAAAAGTACAGTCGGCGATAAAAGCTTATACGAAAAATGAAATTTTTGCCAAAAACCTTTTTAAATTCAATAATATTTTTTACAGGCTTTTATTTAGTTTCACCTGACCGTTGTCTGTCTGTCTGTCTGTAATCAAATCTTACAAGTTAAATTTGATCCACTTCCCGGTTTCCGGTTGAGCTGAAATTTTGCATGCATGTATAAATCGGATGACAATGCAATATTCTGGTACCATCGAGCTGATCTGATGATGGAGACAGGAGGTGGCCATAGGAACTGTGTGATGAAACAACGCAACCTAATTGTGTTAGGGGTTTTTAGAATTGTCTCGATGAGTATTAGTTGTCTGTCGTAAGAAAAGTACAGTCAGCGATAAAAGCATGTACCAAAAATGAAATTTTTGCCAAAAACTTATTCCTTTTGAGGTACGGAACCCCAAAAATACAGACAAGCAATGAGATTTCATAATGTCCAATTCTTTTAATTTATTGTACCTACACTAAAATAAAAGCTACCTACATAGTCATAAACTAAGCAGTCATGTCGACTCTAGTTTACTGGCTTTTTGGGACAGACGGACGGACGGACACTGCGGACAGACTTGACAAAGTGAGATTAATGTCCGTCGGAGCTCGGCATAAATTTACATCTCATCTGTAAAGTTCAAATCGAACCCAACTTATGCGTTATTCAATGGCAGATGGCGGTTCCACTATATGTGGACTATATTTCGTAGGTATAAAAAAAACATTGTTACAATAGCATCAAAATGTTACTTCATAAGGCTAATAAACCATGTAAATTCAATGTAAAAGACTACAATCAGCTAGCCTTCACACACGACGTCGGCTGCCTAAAACTCTTTTAAAGTAAACATCCTTTCTTACTACATAGCTACATACCTGTATACGACATCTGAAGATTATTCATATTATAAATTTCAACGGTTCAGCTTTGTGATCATCTATATGACTTTATAAGTATTATTGTAACTATTGTAAGGTATACCAGGTGTTGTGCTGATGCACATAGCTAAGCTAATAAGAGATATGAAATAAATGGTAATAGGAACTTTATCATTCAAAACTTCCTAGTTTACAGTCCGTTAAACCAGGTAGCGCCGGTAGCATTGCGTTCGTGCCTTGATCTTTATATAAATGATATCAAGTGCACAAATGTCACCGTGATGTAGGTAGGTACGTGTCCGTAATTACCGCAATATTTACATAATCTGCCGCTCTGTATGAGTGGAGAGAGTGGCGACTGTCGTCTGTATGAGCGATGTTCGCACTGTACAATTTGTCAATTCACACGAACCTGTAGCCGCCGTCGCCGCCGCCGCCGCCGCCATACAATCGAAGTCACGCTCTCATTTTACAGCGACATTCTGAAAAAACGTGAAAATTTGACATGGACATTCAAGTAACATACATACTTATGTCTGATGCTACTAAGTTTTAATTGCTAGAAATTACAAGAAGTACAAAGAAATAGAGCGAGTTTTAGAACTTTCACATACAAAAGTTTTATTCGATCTGTTTCCTATGTAGGTATAACAATTATTAGCAACGCAAATTAGTAAGTACCTGAGATAGATAATATGTTATCCACGTGAATGTTCACGCCAAGTCTCTAAATAATTAATGTATTACATATGTATTGTTTTAAAATGGGAGCGTAACTTCGACAGTATGGAAGGCGCTTTTTGGCGGCCGATTCGTAAGACTCGTTTTGATATTGTTATGATGCGACTTGCAGTACATCTCGCGCATCAATCAGTGCGAGCGATCGTATCATTTCTAATATCAAATCATTAACAGATATTACAACCAGAATGCCGCTTACATCGCGTGGAAATGTGAAATTAATCATCCGCTAACATTAGATCAATATCTGATTGCGAGTGATGACTTTATAGTTGATATAACGACTTGTGTAAGTTAGATTAGAAGCCGGCAAGTGCGCGCCTGGTCACGAACCCTAAACTTATTAAGTCAATGTGAGGAAGACCGTCTATCAGGTAAGATAGTCTATAAGCTCTTTTGCCGCTTTTAACTTTTGCGTTCGTTCGTCTACCACAGACCTACTCCACTTATGTGCAGAAGGTTGGTAGAGCTGAATGAGCAAATATCTTATTATCTGACTGTGCCTGGCTGGGCGAAGTATATACCTACGTTATCAAATACGAAAGGTCTTGCCCTATGGCAATGATCCCAACCAAAAATTGTATAAATGCCCGTCTACCGCATATTGACTTCACACATTTTCTTACAAACTTTTCCCTTTATTGACAGACTCACACTTGTATATTATCTTTCTTTATTATCACACCTAGTTTGAACATTGTACCTACTTTATAAAACTTTACAAAAATACAAGAACAATACGTTTTTTATTTGGGAGTCAGACTTACCTTTTGATTTATTTAATTTTATTTAGGTATTAGTTGTTACAGTTAGACACAATAGAAACTAAGAAATATTCTAAATTCGGTCTATGACTAGTTACAACAGATGGCTCTGTTTGTCACCCTTCGGGGACGGAACCCTAAAAATGAAATTTAATTAGGTATAGTTAACAATCAGTATGGAACGTAAGTGCTTGTGGTTTTGCCATTTTAATAAGCATTTCTAGTATAACGTATACTTACTAGCGACGTGACGAATTTTAATCGATTGAATCGATTAATCGCAGTAAAACCGGCCACACTTCTCTGGGCGCCAGTGATTAGTTATTGCTACAAGTGTAACAACTAACCCAGTAAAATTAAATCAAGCATAAATAATGTATTAAGTTATTTAGTTATTGGTTACTTGCTGTTATACTATGTAGGTTAGTAGTACGTAATTTAACTGCCTGTCTTACAAAAAAGTAGAAATAGTTGTCAATTTATGCAGTGTAATTAAATGGAATGATTTAATACAGTAAAATATTAGGATTCAAAATTTACACCTGTGTATAGCATCAGTTGTGTTTTAATTATTATGTTTAATACTAAGAGTTTCCATTCCACTGTACCTAATGGATTTGCAATTAGTTTTTTGTTTTATTTGCTTGGGTGGCCCAAAACAAGTTGTCAATTTTTTTACTGCGGCATATTGTTGGTAATTTAAACATACGCTTGCGCTTAGGTATGTACAGATGTAGTGTATAAATTGTTTTCCATCGCATTTTCTCGGAAACGTTCGTATTTGTCCTGCTAGTTCAGTCCATGTCAGTACTTTTTGTACCGAGACTGACTGAAATAGCAAGACACGCCCGTAATTTTCCGTGAAAATATGATGGAAAGTAATTATGCACTACAGCTGTATATCTGTATCAAAGCTAAAGGAGAAATACTTTGAAGATAATACGTTTTGTTTTATTTAAATTATTGTTGTTTTAATTTTAAATGGCATTTTGTAAGTAAGAAAATATACCAAAACAATTTTTTTGGAATGAATTGTTGTCTGCGGTATTTCCGGTTTGAGACCACCAGAGCGTACTTCTATCTTAAATGCCGTTAACGCACTTGCAACCCCACTGATGTTGCAGGTGTGACAGGTAAGTATCTATGGGCAACGATAATTGCTTACCACCAGGTGATTCCGATATAAAAAAATCGTGAAATGGAAGTTATCAAACCTTACCTAACCAATATAAACATTAGCTAACTTGTCAAAAATCACGCAAATATGTCTGGCGTGATAACCGACCCATCCATTAATTACGGTGAGTTACGTGTTACGTGCTTATTACTGTAGGTATTTCCTTTCCGTCCGTGTGTGTGTGTGCTGTTGCTGTGTAATCGTGTGCTGTTGATGTGGCCTGGAAGTGGGTTCCGGGAACGGCTGCATTTATCTTTAATTCTACGTTTGGCTAGGAAGCTTTGCTGAAAAATAATTACATACGTTGATGGATATACGGATGAATTTCTGTGTTGCAAGAAAATGTATTGTATAATAATTATACAATTACACTTCAATTATAATTAAGTAAACAATAAGTTTTCTTGCAACACAGAATATTGAATTTTTCTTTCCGCCGGTTGTGCGTTAGATCCACGTCGTCTCTCCTGAATTTCTCAGTAGGTAATCTCAGTAGGTATATTGAATGAAAAGGGATACAAAACCTAGGTCTGATTGATCCCTTGTTCTTGTAAAGACGGTCTAGGACTCTAGGTGCTTTTCTTATAGTATCAGGACAATTTCAAAAGAATTTAATGAACTAAAATTCAGAAGTTTCCGAAAATATTCAATTGGAAATTTTCCGCTATAACACTTTCGTACAAGAAGTTGTTGTTAAGCTGTTGGCAGTCGGTGTGGTGAGCCGGTCGCAGTAACCGAGCCGGCTGGGAACCAACTACGCCGCATACTAGCTACGCAAGCAGATGTTACACTTATAGGACTGCTCTGAAAGTTATCTAAATAGCATTTTGGAAAATGATGTTCAGATTAACCACATTTGATTATGTGGCTATTATTTGTTACCCCACATGTGCAATGCTTAGATTGGGTGCAATATTATGTTAGTTGGGTCCATTTCGTAATGCGCATTTAATGTTCTGTTCTTCTGCTTTTGTTGTCTGTACATTTTCGTACTTCGTACATGTTTGTGACTGTCACGAATATATGTCTTTTATCTTTATCATTTTTATCAATATTGACTTTTCGTACCGCGGTGGCAGCCATTTTGATGACGTAACTACGCGGGACATGTAAGACATCATGTTCACCTGCTCTACCTGCACCAATGTCTCCCGGCAGTTTTGGGGACCCAAACACATACCTACTTACAAAAAGTTGATGATGGTTACCGTATCTGACTGAACTGTTTTCCCACAAGGGAGTGTACTATGTATAGTTGTAGAACCACTGGCAGTGCGTGCGCTGTGCCGTGCGCGTACGCATGATGGTCTATTTGTATTGATATCGCGTTACTCCCTGTTTGATTTCATGCCCATGCCATGAGTAGAGAAAGCGTCAACTCTGCACTTTACATAATTAAATTAAATAGGCGTTCTACTTTGATTCATTAAATAAGTTTTGGCTAATCACCTTTTTGCCTTTAGGCCATTTACCTTACATCCTTTTGGGTTGTGTATAGGTTGAAAATTGACACCTTACTAAGGTACACCTCTTGAGTCGGATGATGGTCCCTATGACAGTTCCTTAAAGGGCTTAATTTGAAAAAAATAATTGAGGCAATAGCCTTTAACTGTCTTTATTACTTAAATGTTACATATTTCAATAAATGTATGAGCTCATCTCCCAAAAAATGTCTTCTCTAACAATTTACGTGACTGAGCTACACTATATAAAAATTAACCATCATTCGACGCGAGTGGTAACAGGTACCTATGTCGCCAATGTACCTGTACATTGGCGACATAGGTACCTGTTATGTCTCCAGACTGTCAACGCATCAACTACATACATATTAAGAGCAGCCAAAACAAATCTGATGACAACTGAACCCATTGTGTACGAGCCTACGAGGTTAGCGTCCACGTAACTTGACCGCATACCTGCAGCCCATGCATATGCATGCGACATGCTGTTCACTGGGCTACAACTACCGGCGCCGAGAAGCTTGTTTTTCGACAAAAACTAACACCTTGCTTGATTTATTTCGACTAGTTTGCTAACCAGTCAAAGCAGCTTATTTTTTTATGAAACCTAAAAATTATTTTTTATAGAGCCGAGGAATGAGGATCCTCTTTGGGTCACTGAGTTAGTTGGTTGTGCTGTTAGTACTGGGGACAAAACCCCGACAAAACCGACAAATTGAGGAATAGAAGTACAAATGACCAGGATCTCTTACGCAAAGATTTTGCCCACAATATTTGTGTGTAAGTTGTTTAACATTACCAGCTTAGGCATTAGCATACCACATTTTACTCACAAGTCATATATAGAACTATTATACATGGTCAGTGAAGACTTTTGCTGTCAGTACAGTCAGCATCAATAGTTACGCATAAAACAATGCGCCAAAAGTAATACATACATTTTTTTTTTTACTCAATAAAAAATACACAGTAATCCATTACACATATTTTTTCGCCAAACTGCATGACAGTTTGTTGGCGAACGGTAGCACTCAACAATCTTCCTTAATCTACTGTGTAAGGTATAAGTAGGTACCATCGGCAGTACACTTACCCGAGCAGTCGTTAGGCTTTATCTCATTGCAACAAAGTTCAGAACTGGTCAGATAAGTCAGATAACTGTGACGCCGATGGAATATTTGTTAACAGGTAACATACTTAAATACAATCTTATATCTAGTACTATGCTATATTATATAAGAATATGTTTATTCTAAAGAAATTTAACCAATAGGAACTGGTATCAGGTACCTATGTTGCACTTTATAGCATTATAGGTAAAGTAAGCTTTATAGGTTCATACAGACTTATTTAATCCGAATCTTGTTATCCAGAACATTACGTCGATTATTAAATGAAGTAACTTAAGAACGAAAAACAGGTTAACACCACGTTAATCTGTTTTTGTGTAATTGTCTAATAAAAACACTTTTAGTTTATTTCTAAAGGACAATATGCTACTACAGTCGTCGTACATATATATATACTCTCTAAGTCATCCTTTTATACTCTACCAAATAGAGATATATTGCTACAGTTCGCGAATCTGAAGAAAAATCGAACAAAAGAATCTGTCGCAGTCTAATTATTCTACGTACAAATTTTTTGTTAAGTTATTGGGTAAGGTAGGTAAATGGTAAGCTCAAGTGGGGTAAGAGAAATAATAGTATATTTTGCTCGAACAAGAGAAACAGTATGAGGATTCTTTACAGCAAGTGTTTCTCTTACCCATCTAACCTCAAATTTTAGGCGTTCGTCTGATCCGATACTTTTGATGCTGGCTATACCATCGTGAACACATTTAACTCACAATTCATATACCGTATTGCATTGACATACGGTCCATCAATAGTGATTCGTGTTGTGCAGCGATTGCAACGCTTGACCCCCGCGTCGTATCTCATTGGCACAAATAGCTGGCTCCGGCTATCTTTAGAGTTTGGCCATTACAATGCAAAGGGAATCGTAAACTTTAAGCACTACAAGCCTTCTAACCTATGGCGTAATTTTGCGAAGGCAGTTATCATACTGACGCTATACGGTTGCGGTGCCAGTGTGAAAATTTCAAGTATTATTTAGTTTATACTAGACAAAAACTAATTAAAGTTTGTACTATCGATGCCAGGTAGATGACGATATACTTAAATACTTGGATAAATATAGGTAAAAAATTTCCATAACCATAACTCAGAGAAATATATATTTGTGGTAATACAACAATATCTGGGAGACTGAGCTTTGCTCGGAAAACATAAAAAAAATCTAAAATGCGTGTTTCCCCAGAGATAAGATCTAGCTAGATTGATTTATCGCCCCCGAAAACCCCCATTTAGTAAATGTCATCGAAATCGTTAATAGAGCCATTTCCGAGATTCCCGAAATATATACAGGGTGTTACTGACCATCGGGCTTTAAATCCAGGGCTCGATTCTACTCGCTAAACTGAGCTACTTTTATTATGGCACCAACCCCGAAATCCCAAATATTTTTTTTTACTTTTTCATACATTTTGGCTGATCAGATGTCGACGTTTTCTATGGAAAAGCCAAAAAATTCTCCCCGATTTTAGGGTTGGTCCCATAGTAAAAGTAGCTCAGTTTAGCGAGTAGAATCTAGCCCTGGAATTAAAGCCCCATGGTCAGACACATACTGTATACATATGTATTTATAAATAGTTAAATAAACAAGAATAGCTCGCTTAAAGATATACAACACGTATACAATATGCCTGTTGCCTTACAATGCCTGTTGAAACTGTTGAAAAATATCCTTATTTGCAGAAGTTTAAACTTGAAAAAAAAACGAACGGTATTTAATTATTTAGGAAACGAATAATACTGCTTATTTTTTATCAAAATCAATAGAAATAATGAATTATTAATTTATATACTTTTAGTTCCACACGGCGACGAAGATAATTAAATAATCAACGCACTAATATGATTAATTGCTCGATTATAAAAACTGCTACTAAATTATGCGGCTATAGGCAATTAGTCATTGTCGTTTGATTAGAAACCAGCGCACGCGCATTATCATGGGTAATTACCAACAACATAATCTCCTATTGGTTATTCCTGTCCTTACGCTAGTCTATACCCAGTCTAACATCTCACCCACACTCTAAAACATACTCTAAACTTTTACCTTAAAGCTTAGACTCGATTGGCGCGTACCAAATTCATAAATACAATGTGGGTATAAAGCAAGGAGATTTTTTCTCAATCATTCGTAATTAGTCGACAATGCGAAGAAAATATAGTGCTCTTCCCAGTGCTTAAGCCTTATTAATAAAACCAATATTCATTGATCTTAAGACCAGTACAGCGATGTACAGCGAGAGTTCATATTGCAATACTGGTTAGGTAAAGAGAGTACCATTGATATTAACAGTGGATGCGTGTGTGGACGGTTGGGGGGCGTTTTTGCGCATCTCGAACGTTACCGGAACAGTTTTGTTTAATAACCAGTATAATCGACGCAGTGGATCGTGAACGCTGATTTATTGAGGTTTAATGATAGATTTGGTGACAGAGTTTTCCATTTTTATCGACTCTAATGGAGAAGATTGTGGTTTTTCAATTATCGAGTCCAAAGAAGATTACTTATAGTTTTCTATACGGTTCATTTGGCCTATCGTATCATTGTCATCTAAGTAATGTTTTTCCAGTTGCTTCCTGAAGGAGTTCGGGATTCGCTTTTTCATAACATAAATGGTTTTTATTAAAGTTACTGCCGTCTAAAGTTCCAACCCAGAGAGGCTACGCTATTAGAAACAATTGGTATTAGCCCGCGGTTTCCTATTCCCTTATGACTGAGAAAATTGATCCAAATTGCGAACGTATTGTGTGGAACGTTGCCATAGGCTTTCTGTCAGTGGAGTTTTCTACAATAGAGTAGCAGTTTTGTCCCTCAGTTGATCTGGACATCCTGGTATTAGTCTTGCCAAATCTCTTCATGATGGATATATTTATGTGCCAATTTAAGTCCAAAGCATTCAAGATATTCACATACATTAACCTCCTTTCAGCGGCGGGCGGATAAAAAGAGGAATAGCAAACATTTTGTTCGTGCGTCTTTCACAAATGCCGTCCATCTTCTATTAGCATAGCGCGCATATCCACACGTTTGTTAGATAGCGGCAACATTTTTAATTAAATCAATATTAATATGAATTTCTGCAATTAAAGTAACTATTATTTATTACTACTAAGACAGAACAATTCAATTATTCTGAAGTAATAACTTTATTATTTACATTATTCGTTTTTTGCACGATATACATTAGTAGGTAATCGAGTTACAAGTTTCCACACATAGAGTTTAACAAACTAAGTAGGCAGCAATTTTGATAGCCTACTATTTGTTTTCAATTCAATAAAGCCTAGTATAGAATACCTTTGGATGGAAGGTCAGATGACAGTCGCTTTCGCATGAGTGTAGCCTACACTTATTCTTGTTATTCGTTCCCACGCAGACCTCAGGTTTCCATGACCCATTGCAAAAGGCCGGTGGAAAAGGCAGGAAGATGATGATGATGTATGTAACGTCATTCATCATACGAACGCATATTTAAAGTCCATTCCTCGACGGGTATTCGCCTCCACAGTCTAGCGGCGCACGCGCAGATGCCGGAACCCGTCCGTCTGTCTGCGTGTTGCGTCCGATGTAATTGTTATCTACTACTCATTAATGGTACCGTCGGCTACTGAAGCGCCCAAGTTTAATAAGAGTAGCTCGTAGTCGTGTATAATTTAAAACTAAGTATTTAAATGTGTGGCTCCGTTATTTTGAAAACTCTCCAACAATTAATTGGCAAAAAAATCTACATACATCTACAATCATAGAGGTAGAAACTGCTCACACAATTTCACGAGAATATAGAAAAGATAACCGCCGTACAGCTGCTGAATAGTAAGTACCTAACACAAAAGCAGTTGTGCCCCAGCTGAAATGTAAACGCTTCGCTCGCGCCTTGCGCTCGCTCGGCCAATATGATGATGGAAGTTAAAGAGAGATTAAAGTACAAAACCTTAAAACTTTACGCAACACAGTAGCTAGGTACTTACCTTGTAAAATGTACTCGCGAGCAGCCGCCGTCAAGTTACCGGTGCCTACGCAATATTTTATGATGTATTGTTTAGGTACGTTCTTAGTGAGCAAAGGGTGTATCTCCGCGGTGACATCGCTTCAAATGTGTCTGTTTGTCACACAGAAGCTAACATAACTACATAGCCTAAACCGTGCCTAAGTCAGGGTGAACGGCGTCATTGTTTATTTTCTAGCAGCTTTATAATGAACCCTTTAACTGGCGTAAAGGTGTTAGAAAACACGTTTAATTGAAGAAAAAAAAAGTCGGTTAGTAAACTATTGTTGGATTCAGAAGAGCAGGATTCGTTGGATAACTATATGAATTTAAATTGAACCGTGATTCGTTTTTATAGAAATGGCTAGAGCCCAATAATATTTGATTATGTCAGCGGCAGTACCACCTAGCGTCGATTAATATGCCGTCAGGTGCGTCAAGCGGCTGCGCGTCCGATAACGACGATCACCGAGATCCAATCATTATTGCTATTTAATTTTCCACGTCCATCGATACTTACTCACTTCGCTAGAGGATGTAATGCACAACTATCTACTTACTATAGTAGAGAATGTGGAAATACAATTAAAATAATTATAGAGAAGTTATATACCTATGATTATTTGCATAAAAGAAATGAAATGACTTTACCATTAAAAAATAATTGCTTCGGAGAAAATAATTAATGTAATTTTTTTCGATCCAGTGATATTGTAACTGAAATGATATTGAAAACTTGTTCAACATGAAAATGAACAAAACTTATTGCGCATCAATAGACAAGTCATAGGACCCCACAAAGACCCTGAGTAACATGATTAGTTTCATTTTCGATGGGAAATATATAAGTACCTACCTAGCTGCAGGGCAATGATTAATCGGTGTAATATTTGTTTGTTACAGCGAGGGCCTGTTCACGTGCCCCGTGAACGCCTCCCCCGTCGACTACGCCAAGGTAAGTCACTTTATACAATTATTGAATTACATACAACTAGTACTCGCCATATATTTTGAATGTCATACAATACAACTTAAATTAAGTTTCAGAACTTTTTTGTTGTTGTCGATTTTATTTCTACAGATTTTGATAAAATTTTGAAGAGGATCTCATTTTGGGCGAATTAAACACGAAATACCAATTTGGGACAGCAAAAATGTAGGTATGTAATATTTCCGTTGAGTTACGAAAACATCATACGTTTTCGTAACTTAAAGGAAAATTCTTAGGACTTACGGTGAACCTATCTAACCAACAAATTTTATTAAAATCCGACGTCAAAGAAATACTAAAACAAAACGATGCCCTTAACAAAAACAGTAACTTACGTACCTACCGACAGTGATAGATGTCATAACTGATAAATTCAATTAAGTAGACGAAATTGCGCCCGCGCGGGTGGTCGCCCGTTGCCCTTGCGGTGCCGCCAGCTGCCGCGAGATGGCGCGCAACACAACTACAATAACCGCCCTAAACCACCGCTTCTGTACCACTTGCTTTATTGCTCGTAAAAGGGTAATTACATATCTCCTTTTTCAAAACAGTTTGTGATTAGAAGGACAGAGAAAGTTATATGTTGCGTCCGGCGAAACGAGAGTTGTGAAATCAATTCGTCGTTTTCTCCATTGCTGAAGGTCGTGTCCGTCCTTTAGCGCTTTGGTGACCTATGTCACCAGTTGTCTCTATTCTGTCCTGTCCTCAGCTTTCTTCATGGTGGTCGTTACTGGTAGGCCAGTCAGTGTAGCAACCTGTTCTGTCCACCGGCTGGGAGATCGGTTAGGTCGTTTTCCATCTACATTTCCGACAACCGCCAACACCAACCAGTTACTCTAAGTTCTCAGGTTCTCTGCGGGCTATACCTATGCCCAAAATAACTAAGAACTCTTTGGTGCTACCAACATGGAGAGATGTGATATTTAGCCCCCAAAACCGCCACTCTCAGTACAATCGCTTTTACTGGTCGTAAACATACAGTTGGCGTTGTTTAAATTACGTAAACACTGTTTAATGATTGTTACTGTTGGAGTCGAGTGTGAAGTTAAAGTATGTAGCAAATGAAATAAACATGAAGTTTAGTCTTTCATAGATTGTCAGAATCGGAACCAGACATTTATTGATATAACTGTTTAGAACAAGACAGACAACCTCAAAAGCTGGGAGGACACGGGGTATTTTTTTTTTCACAAATTTCGTATCGGTCGTAAAACTTTTCATTCGCACTTGCATGATCGTAGCAAGAGTGAAAGAATTAATTAAAAAAGAAATTGTGACGTAAATAGCTTAACAATATGCAGGTTGGTGTATCGTTTTAACCTCGTTTCACCTCGATCATCATTTTTGATTTGCGAATAGGCTTATGTATAGGAATATGGGCTTTTGGGATAGGCTTTTTTACTGACAGTAACATACAAATTACGAGTAACGAACGGTATTCCATCACCAAATAGGGGTACACTAGACACGCGCGCTTTTTGCCGGCTGGCGTGCGAACCGGCGGAATCCAAATCTGAATCCCCTGAATAATGCAACGTTTCCGAGCTGCCGCTCTCGGATGATGGAGGCGGTGTCATCGGCTTTTACGACTACGTTTATCATTGGCGCAGTTGGCTGATTCATTGTAAAACCTATTGTAAAGACATAGGGTCTTGTGATGGTCAGCTAATAATATTGTCGAGGTTAGTGCAATGCTTGATACAATCATTGATTATTTGCCTTACTGCAACCGGCCCGTTGATGTTAGAGGGGCCCACTGATCAACAGTCCGCCGAACGGTATCGGCCTGTCAGTTAGAACAAAATTTCGACAGTTCCGAACAACTGACAGGCCGATACCGTTCGGTGGACTGTTAATCAGTGGGCCCCTCCAGGTGTAATTACCAATGATCGTATATTTTCCAGCATTTTTGGTGCAGCAGAGTTGTGTTAACGGAATTGGTATAGATACTTTCAACTGAAATGGTAAATTAAGGTTAATGTTAACGTAATTAACGCTAATTAATCATTGGGGTTGAAATTATTTCTACCAATTCCGTTAACACCATTCCGCTGCACCAAAAATAGGTACTGGAAAATGTACGATGTCTGGTAATTACAGCGAGTTGTTGTGCATTATGGATGTTGTTTTTCGTGCGCCCTAATATTAATAGCTGGCTAGGCTGAACTTGCTCCTGGATAGTAGGGTATTCACGTGTGAAAATAAAGTTGTCCAGCCGTGTTGAACGTCTCGTCGAGTCACGTAGGAGAGATTAGGTCTCTCTTTTCGTAAGTAGCGTTTTACGTACAAGGTTGTTATTCGGTCGATATCTTCTAATTTTTTGGCGCTGTTATTGAAGATAAAACATCATGATGACCTTCTTCCAGCCAGCTTCTTCCAACGTAACGTTAAAGTTTAAGTTCATCATGTATACATATAAATGTATAAAATATATTATTTATTAGTGTAAGTACTTTTTTGGACTCGAGATGGTCAAACATTTTTTCAATGTTTGACGTAAAATTTTACGAATTTTACGATCTTTATACTTTATCAGTTTCAGTTCTCAAATTGTTTTAGTTGAAGTTTTGGAAAATAACATTATATACGTACCTACTTTGGAAAATAAAAATATTTCGTCGGCCTAAATCGCAAACCTCGTAACTCCATTTCAAGGAAATTAGTAATTGCTACCTTGGACAACAATACGTATAGTCGCAAACCCTGTAACTCCTCCGGAGGAGTTACGAGGTTTGCGACTTAGGCCGACGATTTGTATTATAGCGCCATCTATATTGCAAGACTCAACATAACGTCGATTCATGTCAATACTGTTCGAAAGATGGCGTAACGGTCATAGGCAGTGGGGCAATAGTTTTAATTTTCTTAGTTTTAATTTTTTTTCATCATTATTTATCTCTACGTGCCTACGTGTACTTTTGTATTTCTTGTGGGTTTGTAGATCTTTATTTATATATTTAAACACTTAAAAACTTGTACCTAGTATCGTTAAACATGTTCCGAAGCTTCCATTTTTATTCCGCATAGCAACAATATTTTACAGACAACTACAGTAAATTCTCAAACGTACCACCGATTTCACACGCAATTACACAACACCAACTTACCTCTGCAGCTGTCCAAACTCTGAACTAAGCTCGCTCCGTACTAACTCCACCCCATTATAATGCAGCAGCGCCACGATTAACCGCACGCCTAAGTTTGTTTCTTTAGTTTGGTCCTTCGAACCGGATAAAACAAAAGGAGCCACGAAAACAAATCTAGGCGGTTTTTGCTAGTGAAGCTATTAAAAGCAATTATGAATTGGTCATCAATTAAAAATCAATATTACTGGATTAGTTAACCTAAACATGGGGATTTGGCACGCGAGCTGTCGGGTGCGCACCGACCGCATGGGTCGCTGTCGCTGCGGTTGCCGCGCCTGAGGGCCTATCGCGAACACAGAAGTTCGCGAATTGCGGGCATCTTTCTCTTTCACACAGAATTAGCTTCTGGAATCTGAATTATATATACATACATTTATTACTACTAAACCATTGTCTAGGTAGGTAGTTTATAATTTGTGATATATATTTGTTATATAAATAAATAATGATATATTATGGACAGTTTAAAAAAATACTACTAAAAAAATACTAATAATAAGTGGTGAGTGAGTGGAGTGAAGAATGTAGAGAGATATAGTGATGAAGAGTGTTTACTTATTTTTGTTCAGTTTAGTTCTATTGATATTAAATAGTTCGGATTACGTGTCACATAATAATAAATAAATATTATAGGACATTTTTTTACACAAATTGACTAAGCTCCACGGTAAGCTCAAGAAGGCTTGTGTTGTGGGTACTCAGACAACGATATATATTATACAGTTAATACTTAAATACATAGAAAACAACCATGACTCAGGAACAAATATCTGTATCATCATACAAATAAATGCCCTCACGAGGATTCGAACCCGGGACCATCGGCTTCATAGGCAGGGTCACTACCCACTAGGCCAGACCGGTCGTCAAGGTCGTCACATGGTCGGACAATCGACAGTCAAGCACGAAGCTACGCTCTTGCACAGATATGATATTGAGAGCTATCTGCGTTTATTGTAAGTTATCGCGATTGGTTAAAACATGGTAATGATAAGCAATAAGCAAGGAAATGCGAGAGAAACAAATGAGTAGGTATATGCACACAAGACTACTAAAATATGCCATCTAGGCTATCTTTAGTATTTTTGCGCCGACTTTGCATTGTAGCAATAAAGTATGAATGTGATACTATAAATGTCATAATTTCATAGGACTTGGACTATTATCATGCTATAGATGTGCTGTGCAATGTCTAAGTAGTAGTAGCCTGATTCGACTCCATCTTCCTATTTCTTATCGAATCGTCCCTAGAAAAAAAAAACGTCCTTTAAAAAATTCTAATTTGTACAGCAGTATGCGGTTTTTCTGAAATGCTGTGTAGGTTAGGTTAGATTTTTAGTTTTTTTGCTGATCGTTTACATAGCATAGTACCCTACCCTTTCTTATCGCATCATGTCGTCGCCGTGTGACCCCATACGGTCGGCGTGCACCCGACCAATGCGTTTGCGCATTCGTGTCACTCACCTCTCGAAACGACCTTGCAATGCTAACCAGTCACGCGACGCACCCGTCCCGCTCTAACACATCTCGTCGACATAGCGTCGTCTCGCTCTGACCGCACACCGGTCTGGTAGCATGGCGCTCGAGCACCTTTGTGCTATGGAGCAAAAAGGTCGGAGTGTTAGTTCAACAGGTGAATTGTAGATGGCGTTAGTCAGGGGTCGATGTGCGATGATCTTGGAATTATACAGTGGGGTTGGCTGGTCGAAGTATTTTACAGATAGCGCCAGCGTAGGTTTTACAATGCGTAAGGAAACGTATGTGAACTGTAGAGGGCTGCACTTGCTTTGGCGTGAAGCGTCAATGTACAGTTGATGTTTCCGATTCAGGCCACAAGATGGCAGACCCTTGAACACGCACGGTCTCTATACCGGCTCCACGACTTCCTAAGACAACGCCGGTCGCGACGCACACTTTGGAAACCCTGTTTTATAATGTTTTACCAATGACAAAATAAACTTAAAGGATGATGTTCCGCTCCCATACCAGTTTGGCCCAACATTCGCTAAACATGGGTGGTATATTATCAGGCTCTAAAGATGAAAATGGAAGTCCCCATAGTTATTAGAAATTCACGGACACTTCACAGAACATTATAAAATTAAGCGGAATTTCTCTAGTATCGCTAAAGAGCGATCTCTTTCAACAACCTAAGGGGTCATCCATTAATTACGTCACACGAATTTCTAGGTTTTTTGACCCCTCCCCCCTCCTTGTCAAACTTGGTCACATTTGGCAAACCCCTCCCCCCTAGTGTGACGTCACATTTTTTCTACGAAATCGCCAAATCTAATTAAGTAAGTACCTAAGTATTATTAATATTTTAACAAAATATTTTTGACGATATAAATATTAGTAATTTTATAACCCAAAACTGCTTAGGAAAGAAAATTAAACGAATAAAAACGATTATCGTTTTAAAAACTTGTTATTTAAATGTATAGCGAATAAAATAATTTAAATAAATTTTCGGTTACTGATGAAGTTAAAGTGACGTCACAAAGTTTGTGTCTCCCCCCTCCTCCATGTCTCAATATGTCACATTTTCTTGACCCTCCCTCCCCCTAAACGTGTGATGTAATTAATGGATGACCCCTAACAAGGTTAAGTTAAGGTTGGTTGTTAAATCTAACAAGATTTGTGATTGTGCTGTGTTTTTTCTTTATTTCTTTTGAATCTTCTTTAGTCAATACGCATAAAAAATTAGTTATTCTGCCTTTGGCGTTAAAATATTATAGTGCAAGAGTGCTATTAACCACCAATTGTTTTTGTTTTGTAGTGTAGTTGTAAGACTTGTAAGTGTCCGGTTTGCTCGATAGGCCGGCAGCTGCGCGGGCGCGGGCGCAGGTCGTGAGAACCTGCGCGGCTGATCATTGGCTGATTGTGACTGATCGAGTTGGATCGGATCTGATCCAATCGGACATATTATGGATTAAGTAGTTCACTGTTGTTGGTAGCTCCACATGATACTGACCTAATATTTTTGGTTTGTTCTTGAATATTAACATTCTTTACCGATTTGGACACACCGGGAAAAACTCGTAGAAGCGAGAAGGAAATCGTGAAAAAGCGAAGACAAACCGAAAGTGATCCTAGAGAGCCTCTTGGTTAAAGCATGTTTTGTGTTATTTCTTTAAAATAGATAGCTGAGGTTTTATTTGTGACATAAGTCCTTTTGTGTAATTTTTCGAAAAGACTCGGATAATACTCGACTCAAGAGCACCATTCTTATATAATAGCCGCCTAAAATGGAATCCTTTTTTCTTAGATAGGCCACCTCGTCAGCATCGTTAAGGTACTTTCTTGCATGTATTCCTCTCGACTGCATATGATATTCTTATTACAGCTTCCTTTTCTAAAAGGTCAACAGACCTTCAAACCCATCTCAGACCCCAGTAGTAAAAAACCCATTATATTGTACAAGCCCAGATGTCGCGGGTATTCAATATTCCACGTTCCTCCACGTCGTCTTTGTTTACGGATATTTGCATCAAAAAGGACCCGTTTTATGTTCAATAAAGCCTTGAATATACTTAATTTGGGGATGAGGTCACTGATCTATCTCAACTAGGGATGGGACAGATTTGTCTTTTGACCCCTAAGATAGGGTTTATGAGGAGTAGACTGATGCTAGTCATAAACTGTCTACATATAGGAATCTATAAAAGTTGGAACTGTTGTGGGAAACATGTAGACAATTTAATGGAAATTTCTATTTCGAAAACGGAAAGTTACAATCTTCACACAAAAATATGAGAAGAAAAGAAACCGTAATTTCTCCATATGGAAATTCCTTTAGATATCTACATACCTATGGTCTGTAAAATGTAAAATGCCGTTGAAATCCGTTTCTGCGTACCTACCTAATATTATATGTATTAAGATATTTGTGTTTTTTGTTAGAAAAAAAGCAAATTAGGTTTACTATTTATACGACCTAGATCTAATTATTATTTGGATAAACCTACCTACACACATACTCGTATAAAAACATGATATATTTTATTTTATGTTAATCAAGTAAGTTATCAAGGTAGAGAATAGGATAAAGAAAATTAAATGATTAGGTAAGTGCATTGATGTAACATACAAAGTTGACTGCGAGGATAACGAGAATGAGTATGAGGATGCGGTGCGCGCGCGCAGCTCTAGCACAGATTAATCTATAATTTGAGTGACAAAGGGCGGAATGTGACGTGAATACACGTCCACGTCCGAAGATGGCTGATACCATTCACATTGTAATGACTAATATTATTATATTAGTCGCTTTTGTACGATTTAGAGATTTCACTGTCAATAAACACACACAATAATATATTAGATTAGAGCCCAACAAGTAAGTAAGTATACACTATAGTGTATACTTACTTACTTGTTGGGCTATAGTTTCATGTTTTTTACTAGGTATAGGTATTTTCTAACTGAGCTTATTTGGGTGCATTTTTGTATAAGTGATTATTAATAAACGGTATTTATGGACAAACGATACCACAGGCCGATTGCCTCGCTCAACATTTGATGGAGCTAATATCCGAGCTATTAATTTCCGATTAAACACGATTATTGTTTATGAAATACGTACCTACCTACTATGTTCATTCTGTTTGGCTTGAGATAACGATATGTGAGCCCTTTGATTACACTGGGTGGTTGAGGTTTGCTAAACATTTGTATAATTTGACACGTGTTTGAACAAGATTTTTAGGAGCTTCGGATTCCGTCGGTAGGTAGTAGCATGGTTTTGCAATTGGTTGTTTGATGACTGATCTAGCACAAAAAAATATTGAGTGAAACTGATCAAACCAATTGTCTAAGTAATTGCTATAGGCACTATATTAAAGTGAGCCCATGCAGATCTAGCAAATACTGTGCAATAAATTTTTTCTTCATGATTATTAAAATCAACATTATCTTTAGTACCTGCCCCTACTCTCTACTGCATGTCCCATTTAAGTTGCTCATTCTCTATTAATATTATTATTTGTGTCTCCATTTGGATTTCACGGGCCTTTAAATCCCGGTCTTTTGATAGGCTTGCGTGGGGATATAGATCCAACACGTAGAGGCCCCTTGGAGAGCTTTAATGTCATGTAGAACGCCTGCTGGAACCCGTTCACAGGCGCAACAATAGACACCCATGAACCGGTCGCAGCAGGCATTGGGACTATTGTAGAAAAAGTGAACAGTATTCCGGTCTATGGATTGATGTTTGGGTGGACAATGAGACTGGGCTATTTTAAAAGAAGTCCGGACACCTGCCATAACAATGTTAATACCGTCATCGAGGCAGGCGGTGACTCGCCGCTGACTAGATGGGCCCCTGAAACTGCCGTCGCGAAGACGACCAGGAGCAACATCGGTGTGAGCGGCTCAGGGGTGTCGAGAGGTGTGCGCCGCTTTCTACCCAGTGACTGTTAACAGCCACTGTGCCAACTCGCGTCTTATGCATCTTTCACTTCCACCCCTGGAGCATATAGCTCTAGCGACTCCTCTCTGGACGGCCAATGAAGGCAAGCCAGAGCTGAGAGTCCTGCGGATCCCCTTGGGGTCCACTCCGACCGACGAAGACACGCCGGAGACGGAGACCCTGACCGACTCTCGGGAGCACTCGGGTCCGTGGGGTCGTTACTCCCCAACAGCTCGCCAATTATTAATATTATTATTTAAAAAATATAAAATTTATTTAGCGTAATGATCTAGACGGATTTTAAGTTTTTTGACATACCTACATAGAATTTTATTTTCTTTACGTTAAATATGTCCTTCCAATAATCCACCAAATATAATACCTTAGCTTTTATCAATTTACAGTAGATAATGATCTAATCCAATTCATTTTCATTTCACGTCTATTATTATAATTCAGTTGTGATATGAAACCAGTTAAGCAATCTAACAATAAATAAAACATCCCCAGAACAGATTATCAAAATATCATGTTCCCTCAAAAACCCCTTTCAATCCCAAATTAGAATATTCTCTGGACGTGTTTTCACGCTCCGCCGACAGACAACACCACAAAAGACGTCGTTGCCCATCGGGGCGGGGTGTGCATCAAAAGTTGTCTAGTCGTAGATCGGTTTCTTTTTCTATGAGTTTGATTTAAATTTTAATATCCGTGTGAATGTACCATCACAGTTAACGATTAATTCATAAGTATAACTTATCGCAAAGACATAGGAAAGCGACATAAAACCGATACATTCTATGACTCTTCTCCTTCCGCACAGACTCTACTATAGTTCGTTTTTTTAGCATTAGAAAGAACTTGCAAGAAGGTAAGCGATCTTGACATGCCTTTTAATTGAAAAACGCTTTTTAAAAATCAAAAACTATTACTTATGAAAGCAGAAGAATATAAATAATCGTATTAGATTCATTATTGTTACATATTTGCCGTAACTTATTTTTAAAATGTGGTTTTCAATTAAAAGACACATCAAGATTGTTTACCTTATTTCTAATGCTAAAAAAACGAACTATAGTAGTTTTAGTAGTAGCATTGTTTGTTGTATAGAATGGTTCTGTTATATACAGCAATTCGGTTCCCGGTTGTGTTGTGAGTGACCTATTTTTAAAATAATTATAAATGTTCGAGTCTCACTACATCTATTAATTTATCACAGACTATTCTATGCATTTGTATGAACTAATCACCCTTTCATAAAGTTAACTCACTGCCTTCTAATCTAATAATACATGTAGGTAATTTATGGATAAAGATTTAACAAATAAACTAAACCGTCAAAGCTTGATCCTTGCTATGAATAATGGCTCTCAAGTATCAACTAATGGTAAAGAAAATTTCAATAGATCGACACAGGTATATTAAAACGGTGTAATTATGGCGATGTTTCAAGGTACGGGCGATATATTTTATATTACGTGTAACAATGGCGGTAATATATTAAGGAGAATATATCAAATTGTCACATAATGCTTCAAGAAATCAAGATGCGCGCGCGCCGCTGTCGCTACCGCTAGGGTTGCCTCATGCCATCTCTACAATTATTTTACTATAATTTTAACATATATGATACTCGTATTTTCGCCCTCAAAAGGGTAATGATAAAGACTTATGATGATAGATTTTTTAAATCGATTATACACAATTTTTATATTAAGATAAAAAAATATATATTTAATTCCTTCTTCACTGCGGACACATCCGTCTGCGAGAAATACAGTCAATGAGCGTATTTTTCTTCGACCTTAAGAAATAGAGCCCATTTGCTTTTGACTGCTGAAACTGAAGATAAAAGCCATCACTGCTTTATCGATGAAGTTTACAATCGTGTACCTACTAGATATTGTTTGAAAAAAAGCGCTCATGTACGGAATTTCCGCATTGACTTTACATCAAAGACGTACACGTTCTAATTGACCTTCAGCTTTTCTTAATTTTTACATTATTTTCTAATATAGGTAATGAAATCTAATAAAACCGTTTACAATATATCAAATGAACCAGTTTAATTGCCACTTGAATTTAAAACTTAATACTGGTCTGTGCCGTGGTGACAGCCCTAGCCTACCTATCTAGGTAATCATAATCCATCATGGCCGCTTACTGATGCTGTGGCTTATCGCAGGTTTAGATGAGCCCGGTCAAAGGTTCCCGTAATTCCTTCGAAAAGTACCTATCAGTACCAGCCGCATTACTTTTAGATCTAGATCATTTTAAATGTACATTTGTGTTTGAGTTTATTTATTGTCATACAAGTGTGTAGCTTTTCTAACATTAAACGTCATTTCAGGAAACTTGTTACCTGTACACTTGTACAGGCTAATTTCAGACAAATTTTGAGGAACAAATTGTTTTTACTATATATAGGTCTACTGTTTAACTGATGAGGCGGTTCGAAAACACGTTACGATGGTCTGCTATGAACTGCATGAAGCTGATTTGCATTATTTCAAGAAAGTGAAAATGTAATAATTTTTAGTCTTTCAGCTACCTTCTACTAAAAAATTACCGTGCAACTTCTTTAGCGACCACCTGAGATAATTGGTCGACCTATAACTTAACAGTGCAGCATCAGTGTGGAAATCGGTACATCGGTACACAATGTAAATGTCCTATTATTAAAAGTTATTTATCTTTCCCATCAAAATCTATTTAATCTGAAAGCAGAATACGTTCGTTAGTTGTGTCATAATAGCCGCATGTGACACGAAGTGACCTATGACGTCACGCGTGATTTACAGTCGATGCACGAGATATGTAGTTAAGCCGACAGGAATGTGTCTGTCAAAGAACAATGTTCATACATTCCGTAGGGTTCCGTGCACAGCTTAAGAGTGACATTCCATTTCCAACTGCAGCTGCAATACTGTTCATTTTACTATGGAAACGCGTCGCTGCCATTGTCAATTTCCATAGAAAATGAACAGTATTGCAGCTGCAGTTGGAAATGGAATGTCACTTTAAGAGGACATAGTACCTACCTAATTATTCTACCTACAAATAATACTGGTACTAAATTGGAAAGCTGGAATTGGGGATAGGTATAAGTACTTACAAAATTGGTAAGTATGTACATAATAAGAACAATTTAATTAAGTAATGTTTGTGATGCTAGTCGACGGGTCTCAACGGGTCGGGTGTCATTACGGGTTATGTGTACATAATGGGAGTTAACTTTGCTACCTCTAAGTGAGTAATAAAATAACTATTGCTAGTCAATTACTATTAAAAACAACACAAATTCAAAAAAAAAATGTAGCCATCATGTCATTCATTCATTGAAATAAGTGAGAATCAACATTATATTTAAATAATTTGGTCAATTATCACAGCTAGTGATAATGAAAAACCGTTGAGGTAGCTGACAGATTCCCACAGTTAACAAATAATTGTTCTCCCAGATTACACATTCATGGTGCACCCTTTCTTAGATTAATCTTATCAATATACACCGTATCGGTTGACCATATTTAATTTTTGTATCTACATTATCTACACTGCCAGGGAAGATGATAAAAGGGCGTGTATTTAAGAACGTTTATACGACGCATACGACCTTTATTAGTGAGAAAGCTCAATTAGGGGCTTTCACCCTGCGCAAACGCATGACATGTTAATAAACGCTCAACAAGTGACGGACTGTCGTAATCTACTTCGGCTGATTCATTTTTTTTGTTGAATTTTTTTTTCCTTATACATACCTACCTATTTAGATAAAATTTGGCAGGTTGGAATAGATCCTTATTCTGGGAGGGTTAAATAGGAAATCGCCGTCGCCCATGGGCACTGGGCACCCGCATCACCAGACCATAAGATGGATTCCTTGAGCGTTCGCCTCTGTGAGAAATGACAATACATTGTGTAAATATTACGTGAGAAAGCCTGAGCCCGTTACTGTCCGAGTTCTGTGAACTGGGATTATTAGGTTATCTCTGGGAGATCCATCTCGTGTGATATTATGTTTAAATACGTAACGTTCACTCATCATGACTTGACTTTAAATAAAGTTAACTGTCCGGTATTCGTATCAAATGTATAATTTAAACCATTTAAAACAAAAGACTACGATTAAGTGAGGTTTATGTGAACGAGTTGAAACACAACGTCTTGTTTAGTTCCAAGATAAAAATGCCAGATTTTGGGGGTATCTTGACTTATTTATATTTGAATATAATTATAATACGAACGCTTTTAAAAATCCACAATTCAGTACTCATAAATATGTAAAAAAATTACCCAGATATTGTCGGTAGATTTGCCTGTTACCCGCGTCCTTATCTCATTAAAATAGTCCGACAGAGACAAACAAAATAACACACAAAACAATGATCTGATCCATGAAACATTACATCAACTGTACCATGTTGCCACCTGCGTTTTCCATCCCGCTCATTAAACATGATAGAGAGGGACAGCTAGATGATTACCATAGAGATTCAGATAAGCAAGGCATAGTGAAGCTAAAGTTAATTTGATTACATTGACACGGCTCGGTACGCGCCAGCTATTTCCAACAACTCTCTTGAACTTGTTATAAATATCCACAATGGAGAATAAAAGAAATGAAGGTAAATATTTTCTTGATTTCATTTATAAGTTTCTCATAAAATAATTAAGTTGTTTTGTGTTGTATTTTTACGAAAATAGTTACTTTATCTGTATAAACAAGGTCAAGTTTGTTTTTTAGCTTATGATATTAATACATATTACGTAATATGTATCACCTGAAAGTCCTGAAACATATCTCACTCTGTCTCATGAAAAATCTCATGAAAATGAAGTGAATTCATTCAGTGTAACTCTGGCTAACAAATCGGCAGCTAGCTTATTAGTAACCTCATAGTAACGCCTTGTTCAGTGAATAATAAACGGCATCATTTTATAGTAGTTCGACGTTTAAAATAACACTTGCACAGTCTGGGCTATCAAAATCGCTTCCAACTTAGCTTGGTCTACTCTACGTGTCTATACTTAGTGGGTACTTATATCTCAGTGCGATAAAAAGACCAAAAATGTTGTACAAAAAATGAAACTTTTCTGACCGTATCTCTCCCGAACTGGCCACGCGTCAGATTGTTACAACAATCATTAAAGAAAAGGTGCAACCGACATGAGATTTCAACTCATTTCACATGCGGCGCGGCGGCGGCAGCTGCGTGCCCATCTGCGCAAGGTGGCCTAGCACGTGTGCGAAGACCTTCATTACCAACTTCATTTTACACCTAGTTTGGTTAACACTGGAGAAATCTAACTGGTGAGATAAGTTGGTAAATCTACAACAATGTTTATACAGTTAGTTTGTGCGACACTGGAGGAGTTTAGGTGTAATGTAAAGTTGGTAAGTAGTGGTTTGAGGATATGCTATAGTTTTTATTTTTGTTTTAAGGGCTTTCTTCACTAGGTGGTTAGTATTGGAATTTTTATGAATGTACATATATCGATGGTGTGCTATTTTTTAAATTTATTTTACATACATACTTATTATACGATATGGAGTCTCACGAGATACAAACTGGTATACTTACGCAGGTACTGAAAATATCAAGTATGTTCATATCACATTATACATAGTCATACATCAGTCAGATCGTTTGAAATTGATTTATGATGATACTAAGTATACAAATCTCTATCCCCATTTTGTTGAAGGCACTATGAATAAATTGAATAAACGCATAGAAACAGAGGTCAGCCCCGACCAACTCAAAATTCACCTGAATTATGTATTAACACAGGACCCACAGCTCACAGATCGTAGACGATAACAGCTAGCCAATTGTTTAAAATCTACTTATGTTTATTTCATACACACATACATACATTATAGACTATTTGTTGCGTCTGGAACTCCAATTCCATAAGTTTCCCAACCCAACTAAGCACTATAGGCAACTATAGGTACCTAGGTAGGTAGGTAGGCTAATTTCGTTAAATCAAACATTCACCGTAAAACAGGTAAAATTAAGTTCTTTGAAGGGGTATCATTGGTTTTTTTTAATAATAAGAAAGATACTACTATTTTTGTTCTCATTGTTCGCCTAGTTACTTTTTTCTTTCTAAAGAAGAAACAATGTAACACTAGTGTAAACTCTATATTATAGCGACACTCTATAGTCCGTTGTTTTTAGCATTAGAAAGAACTTGCAAGAAGGTAAGCGATCTTGGCATGTCTTTTATTTAAAAACGCTTTTTAAAAATCAAAAACTATTACATACTTATGAAAGCAGAAGAATATGAATGATCGTATTAGATTCATAATTGTTACATTTTGCCGTAACTTATTTTTAAAACGTGTTTTTCAATTAAAAGACACACCAAGATTGTTTACCTTATTTCTAATGCTAAAAAAAACGAACTATATAGCGTCAAAAAACGTCCGGTCCCTCGAGTGTCCCTATACGAGTAATATAGAGTTTACACTAGTGTTACTTACGGCTCGATTCGGGAAATGAATTAGAGACTCACTAGATATGAAAAAGTAAAGATATGTGACGTCCCACTGCAAAAGGTACCTTATGGTGACTGGCGCCGCGATTCGGGAATTTAATTAGAGACTCACTAGATATGAAATAGTAAAGATATGTGACGTTCCACAAAAAAAGGTACCGAATAACGGCTGGCGCTTACGTCGCATAGCGCCGCAATAATATTGGAGCGGCGTTAATAATAGCGTAAGTAAGCGCCAACCGACATAAGGTACCTTTACCCGTGGGACGTCACATATGTTTACTATATCGTATCTAGTTAATCTTTAATTCATTTCCCGAATCGCGCCCATTGTTTCTTACAATACGACAGATAAAACCATATCCCTCAATTATTACATAAATTTTAATCATATAAGATCTGTGACTAATTGTTACATTATTGCTAAATTTTCTTAATTTCCCCAATATTACCACCCACTACTGTAAAGTCAATACTTACCTGGTACTTACATACACAATGACAGAAACCAAAAGTCCACTAAAAAGCATTTTTTTTTACAAAACAAAGCGCTTCATCTACGAAAGAGCTTTACAGACGAATATTTGCAACAACTTATGCCTTTTGTAAGTAGGCACGCGTTGTCACACTATTTTACCCAACTAACCGTTGCATTTCAACATTTATCATTCATCGAAATACTACAGCTTACTCCGTTGTAATAAGATCCAAAATTACCAAATTAAACAAGTATTATTTACAATTATAGGCATCATAAACTAAGCCTGCTGAGGTAAGCCTTCCATTGTGTTTTGTTTTAAGACCGTGTCATCAATTTCTTTTCACCGTGCAAAAGACCATAACAACGGTAAGATCCTTTACAGGAGTCGTCTTTTGTTTCTCTAACGGATTCTTTCACCTATATTTATGTATACTGTAACCATGCCAAAGTTACATTTGCGATTCTCAAAATCACGTTTTCTAAAATTACACTTAATGACACTATGAAGAGAAGCGCAAAGATAAAGTTGTTTGGAATTTTTGACACAATAGGTCGGCCATTTTGGTTTAGTATTGCACATTATGCGTGATAACGGATTGCATTTGTTTTGCCACACGAGCATTGTAAAACATGTCTCTATTGACTGTTTTGTTGTTTTTTTGGAAATGCTACTTAGGAGGTAGGTATTAGTTAGGTACTGTAGGTAGGAAGAAAGCTATTAATTTCTACCATTAAAAAGAGTGAAATAAATAGCAAGGTATATTTAATAACCGAAGCCGTCTAGCTCCTGCCCGCGATTTTCGGCTCGATTCGGAAAATTAAATAGATCTCTACTAGACGTCAACAAGTTACGATATGGATAAGTTAAAGATATTTGTAAGATAGATATGTCAAATTTGACGTTTCCGCGATTCTGGAGGTCCTCTTGAACGATTTCGACAAGTTATGACTTAGATATCCAAGTCACATCTAGTCGATATCTAATGTAAATCTAGTTGATCTCTATATCGTTTCTAGATCTTGTGATTATCTCGTTTCCCGAATACGCGTGTTTGTCTACGTGGATTCCTATGTCATTGCTGGGGCGGCGGCGGCGGCGGGCGTCAAATTATATCTATACCCAATTTCATGTAAATAGATTCAGTGTTTTAAGCGTGATAAAAAGGTAACAAACAAACAGAAAGATGGAGTTACTTTTTTCACATTTATATTATGATTATTGGTAGGGAATAGGGTTATAGTAGGGTAAAAAGGTTAAAGGTGCCCGAAGAACGTAGTGTCGTGTGGAGGTATTTGGTACCTACTGGAGGGTGCTCGTCTTGAAAATTTACTAGTCTCTAATCACGATAAACGTGCTCATAGTTTTCGCCCTCTAACCTCGATCACGTCGGTGTATTCCCATTTGTCCCCGCCTCACGTAGGTACCTAACCGCCGCCATGCATGAGACGGGGACAAATGGGAATGGGAATGATTTATATGAATACCTACACCTATTTGTATAAATGGAAATACACGATCACGTCTCGTGGCCAGTCGCGGGGGTGTTCATTTCCAGTTTTCCAGTAACACTCTACACTCACAAGTTGTTACTAGATCCAATTCACGTTCACGCCGTTATAACGGACAGACAGACGGTCGAGGTCGAACAAGGTCGGACAGGTAAGCAACATGTCGCGACAAGTCGCGCTCTGAACACAATTAGACCTTTTATGGGTCGGATCGAATGTGAAGGCCTTTAACTTTTCTTTTTGTTGGCAAAAGATAGTTGTGTGCCATCGAGTAACTTGATAGAGAAATAAATCCTCAAAATGAATGATTGATATATATTTGAATTTTCAACTAAAAGAGCAACTGTTGTCTACGGGCTCTATCTACGGGTCTACTTCGAGTCTACTGGATTTACAGTAAATTACTTTAAGTTTGTAGATATCATACCAATAAAAGTAATTCAACACAACTGACACAAGCCATAAAAACCATTCCAATGATTTGACTACAACCAAGTTCACGCCAGCGCCTATAGATGATAAGCTAGAAATTGTAATAGGTACTACGTCGTCGTAGGCTCGTAGGTAATGTAAGTAGTAAGTACATATTAGCAATTATCGGAGCTACGTCAATTGTTTTGTGAAGTAGCCATACCTATTGCATGCAATCGAGTTATATTACACTAAAGCTATTAGACCAAGAATTCTTGTTCTGATCAAAGATTCTTACCGCATACGAACTTGAGCATGATACATCTTAGAAAATCCTATTAGTAATAGACATCAACGACTTGACTAACATGGAAGAATATAATTTTGTAGTGCCTACTTATACCTTACATCCAATATGGATACATTAATATAATGAAAACAAGTTCCATCCACCGTAGCCAAATGTCATTGCCCATTGCGAGCGAACACATTTTTTGTTCTCCACGACCACTTACCGAGACCTGCCCATATAAACCTTATCCACATAAACTCTTTTAAAACACAATGTTATCTCTCAATTACCATAATTAAAGAATGTCTAATTACTGGTCATTTCGTATCTTTGTCTGATGGTTAGTGTTAGATAAGGATGACGAGTGTGCGCGTAATGATATTGTACTGTTTTATGTAAATGTTGGAGGTCTAGGTAGTTTGGTTGGGGGTAAAGGCGAATGGACGGCCTTGCCTAGATGCCTGTAGTGATATCATCTCGTACGGTTCTAGATAATATAATATTAAGTTAGGTATTTAGTATTATTTCATAACATTGCGTTGCGTTGCGCGTAACGTGAATCCAGTGGAGGTGTGGAGTTACATACAATGTCGCTCTTTTTAGATTGAAAAGTTTGGAGCAACATGCAAATAAATATAAATTGTCGAAAATTGAGTAATCGAGACTATAGTGGCGTGAGTGTGTAGTGAAATGAAACGCTATCATTTTCATATAGGTAATAGTATATTCCTCACGTTTACTTATCTTAGCGTTTCGTTTCGTTTTCTGCAAACGATTGTCATCTTGTCTAGGCCCCCAGTTGTATGAAATAAAATCAAAAATAATTTATTTCTAGCAAATTGTAGTCTATGAAGTTTATTAAATTCATAAAGCAATAACAAGTAATATGTATAAACAAATAATTAAAAATTACATAAAACTACAACTACCTAACTGCAGAAACTAAAATTATAAATAAAAACTGGTTTCAGCTCTAGCAAAATTGAAATTGTATTTTTTGAATTTATAAAATAATGTATATTATATCTAATGACGATCATAATATAAATGCGTGTAAGTAGATTAGTTGAGGATAATTTATTTTGTAACTTTGTATCTAAATCTAAATGATGAATTCCATAACGGGTTGTGTAACACACTAATACTTATATCTAGGGTTAGTATTTAAAATTAATTAATACAAATTCTTACATAATGTGGCATGTAGCTGCGACCAGTGGGCCTGCCTGCTAAAGCGACAAGTGAACTTTCTGTAACATAATACTAATTTATTTTGTGTCCAAAGTTCTTATGTTTCCCTTTTAATCGCCCGCTCAAAGCAAAAACCGACAAAGTCAAATACCGGTAAACTAGATCCCGAAGATGACAGTTTCATTACCGGGAACTGTCCGACCTCCCGACACGTAACAAACAAACAAACACACAATCAGTTAACTAGAACCCACTGTGGATCTCAATCGCGCCGCCTACTACATCGTTCACAACAAACATTTTGAAATACTAGCAAAAACCAACCTTATTTTTAAGATTATTAAGTTCAATTTCAACAAAAATTTTGAAATCTTCTAATTCAATGAAATTTGGAGTTTATGGCTAAGGTAATAGAGTTAAAAATGGATTACCTATTTTAGGATAGTAACAAGGTGTCTTAGGTGTCAAACTGTGATATACAGGTGTCTTGCACCACCGGAGTCGAAATACACAACTAAGTTTGCATTTCTCTAACCCTTTTGTCCTTGTATTAAAGTGCATTTTAGAATGACAGTTTAAAGATAAGTTGGTGGCGGTAGGGTAAAGTAACTCGTCGATGACAGCTATGGGGTAATTTATTGTCGATCGCAATAAGTGATCGGTTTACGATCTCTTTGGTGGCCGAAATGTTCGGAGAAACTTTTTTTACTATGGAAATTGAACCCGTCTGCGTCTTTATGGTCAATTACCTATAGGTATGAGTAAGACCTTGTTACCAAAATTATCAAATACCTACACGGGGTTTTGAGATGACAAAAAAATGGTATGTAGAGATTGTAGAGAAATATGTCTGTAGTTCGTGTGTTCCAATTCCAACATACAGTAGGCGCAGTATAGAAGGCACATTGTAATTAGATTCGATCTCATCATTTATTGAAATGCTATCGTGATTGCTGCTCATGCACTATTTGTGCTTGAAAATGGCTAGGGTCCCCATTTTCATTTTCCATTTCATTTTCCAACCGAAACATCTCGCGCGAGTGAAAAACAGGTACCTAACATGAAATACGTGAGTTTTATGCCATGAAGCCATTGTCATTGATGTTGATTAAATTTCACATGTCACCGTGGATTAATAAATGATTATTAAAAACTGTACTCAGACATATAGGTATATACGCATGTACATGTACTTGTACCTTTATTATCTTTTCACCACACCAGCTCCGAAAGGCTTACTTTGCGCTTTAAAAACTGATAGCAAAGTTGCATTTTATTCACATGTGAGGCAAAGTAATCAAATGCAAATTTTGAGTTGTTATCTTATGTTTCCTGGTTGAATTGACTTTTAAATGATGATTTGGGATGATAAATATTTAATAACATTCATTTGGATTTGATTTGGCTTGATTGTGTTTGATATTTTACATTTAATATTTGCTTCGGGTTGGTGTGGTGAAAAATTTTGTGTTTCACTCGGGGGCAAATTTTGTTTAACCCTCGTGCTTTGAAGCCCTCGCAACGCTCAAGATTCCATTTCTCGAACCACTCGCTACGCTCGTGGTTCAATTATGGAATCTTTCGCCTGCTCGGGTATCAATATTAGCACGAGCGGCCCCCTTGTAAAACAAATAACTATTTCTCAAAACTATTAAATCATGAGGTATATTTAAGATAATAACAGTCATATCTGAAATACAGCTAAATCCATATTTGTCATCTATTAAAACGTTAAACTTAATAAAACACATTTTATTACAGTCAACAATATGTTTGCGCGTCCATCTGTCTGATTCAATATTCAATCTTCATAACATCACATTACCATCATTCAAAAATAAACTATAATTAGTAGAAAATAAGGTTGACTTTCTATATTTCGACCTATGAAGTTGGAACGTTTTCTACGTTGAGAGTAGATTAGTAATGACTCATAAAAGGCACCGAACTTCTCGAAATTTAGTGTCCATTTATTGTGGTGTTTACCCTACGGATTCCTTTCTAACAGACAATGTATAAGAAAATACCTGATACGTGCGATCCATTGCTGGTTTCTGTACACTAACAGGCGTCAGTTTGTGCAGAAAAGCCAGTAGTGAATTGGGTCTTTGTAATACTGTTGTTGATGCTTGAATTTTTTTCCGCTGCTTTTCCATTGCCGCGCCTGTAGCGCGTGTTTTTAAATTGTACTAAGTGAAGAAGTAATGGATCGTATAGTTAATAATCGTTTAGATCTTGTATGTTGGTGCGATCGGTATGCCGTTGTGTGGTCTGGGGTAAATCAGTGTTGACATGTGTTTTATTGTCCAATATGGAGGTTCGGAGAAGTCAGGAATTGCGTTTGTCAATAATCTTAGAGGATTTATTGAAATCAGGGATTTCAATCAGTGAATGTTGTCTGTCTTTTGAAGTTACCGACACTTATGGAGCTTTATGTTTTAAATTCAATTTGTAGTTAGGTACCTACATATACAATATACATGCCCCTATAGCCCCCTCCAGACTATGCGCGTGAATCGCGGGCGAAGCCGCGAACGCAAGTGTGGCGTCGATTTCGCAGATTGTTCACGCCTTCGCGCCTTGTTCTCCGTTTTTTGTCGGTATTTCGGCCCGCGTCAAAGGAGACGCGAAGCGCGAACTTGCAAGACTCCACATTACACACTATTTGGCTCTTCTGTGGCAAGATAATTATACGAGTATTATGATTATATTATATTAATCAGCTATGTTTTACGGTTTCACAAGAAAACAAAATGGAAAAACAGCTAAATCACGTATGATGCCATAGATAACTAACAGTTAAACTCGATCAGTTGATGCTTTTCCGCCATCTTGCCGCAAACCAAACTGCGAAATCGCCGTGAAGTGTGCGAGTGTGGAGTCTAGATATGAGCGCCGCGCCGGCGCGCCGCCGCCGCCGACAAAATTTTCGCGCCGCCGCCGCCGACGTTGAGCTATCGGCGTGGCATCGGCGTGACCTTGTAGATATTACTACTTTCAGAATCAGATGATATATATTTTATGTAGTTTAGATCTTTAACGGGGCTAGTCTGAATAGACATTCAAAAGGTATTTTAGATCCAATAAGCACGCCATTGAGCACGATTAGCGTCATTTGCGGCAACTCTGATCCAGTTCTTGCCAGCCGCCTTGCGAAGGTCATCGCTTCATCTATACTTCGTTTTTTTTAGCATTAGAAATTAGGTAAACAATCTTGATGTGTCTTTTAATTGAAAAACACATTTTAAAAATAAGTTACGGCAAATACGTAACAATTATGAATCTAATACGATCATTTATATTCTCCTGCTTTCAGAAGTAATAGTCTTTGATTTTTAAAAAGCGTTTTTAAATTAAAAGACATGCCAAAATCGCTTACCTTCTTGCAAGTTCTTTCTAATGCTAAAAAAAACGAACTATAGTCTGCGGGCGTCCTACGCTACGTTTGCCGATGCGCGGTCTCCACTCGAGAACTCGTCTACCCCAACGGTTATCGGTTCTACGGCTAATATGACCTGCCTACTGCCACTTCAGCTTGCTAATCCGGTGGGCCATGTCGACGACTTTAGTTCTCTGACGCGACTTCATTTCGAATACGATCCCTCAGAGAGACTCCGAGCATAGCCCTCTTTCCATAGCTCGCTGAGTGACTTTAAATTTATGGACCAGTCCTACCGTGAGTGTCCACGTTTCGGCTCCGTATGTTATCACGGGTAGGACGCACTGATTGAAGACTTTTGTCTTCAGACTCTGTGGGATTGATGACGTGAAGACTCGACAAAGCTTCGCATATGCTGCCCAGCCCAGCTGTATCCTTCTATTCGACTCTTTCTTGAAGTTGTTCCTTCTTAGCTGCAGTATTTGCCCTAGGTAGACGTATTCCTGAACAACCTCGAGAACAGCCCCTTGTACTGCAATAGGTCCCGGAGCAACACGTTCGTTGAACATAACTTTTGTTTTGTCCAAATTCATCCGGAGACCTTTGCGTTGAGAAGAATCAGCTAGACAGGTCAGCATATGCTCTAAATCCTGCAACGTCTCAGCCATGATGACGATATCGTCCGCAAATCGCAAGTGTGAGATGTACTCGCCATTAATGTTGATACCATGTTCCTGCCAGTCGAGCGTTTTAAACATAATATATCCTCCAATGCATTTGTTAACAATTTGGAGGAAATCACATCCCCTTGTCTCACACCACGATGCATGGGAATAGGCTTAGTCTGCTGGTTTTGGACTTGGACAGACATGGTAGCTGCGTTGTACAGACATCTCAACACTTGGATATATCGCCAGTCGACTTGGCATCGCTGCAGGGAATCCAGAACAGCCCAGATTTCAATGGAGTCAAAGGCTTTCTCATAGTCCACAAATGCTAAGCACAGGGGCCGATTATACTCCTCAGTCTTCTGTATCTGCCGCACTGTGAAGATGTGGTCTATAGTGCCGTATCCTCCTCGAAATCTGGCCTGCTCCGGTGGCTGAAATTCGTCGAGTCTTCATGCTAGGCGGTTCGTGATGACCCTCGAAAACAGCTTGTAGATGTGGCTTAGGAGCTAAATGGGTCGGTAGTTCTTCAATAGGGCCTTATTTCCCTTTTTGAAGAACAGCACGACAGCACTCCTACTCCATACCTCTGGAGTTCTCCCATCGAAGAGACCGGCGTTAAAGATGTTCTGGAGCTCCTTCAGTGCAGGTTTGCCTCCCGCTTTCAGAAGCTCAGTTGTAACGGCGTCGAAGGCGTCGGAATCAGGTCTTCGGTGTTAGGTGGAGCTCGGCCTTGGCCATAAATCGGTTTATTGGGTCGATATTGGTTAATGACGGACCTTGATTTTCCTCACTTCGGCTCTGGACTGTCGACCAGACGTTTCCCTGATACGGTCAATCCGCTACTTCTTACTTAGCACAAAAGATAAGGGCCACGCAAAGATCTTCCGGCGAGGGCCTCGCCAAGATTAAGACCGCCTCTGATGCTGCGCGATATTGTTTATACACTGTACTATATAAAACAATTTCGTACCTTTATTCAAAAAATATTACTTGAAATTGGGAAATGCACTTATTTTATAACTTTCTTACAGCAAAAATATGTATTTTCGGTAATATTTTGGTTCTAATTCTTTTTTCATTAATCAAAGGTGTTTCAAGGCCACGCCGCCGATTCGCCGCCGCCGCCGACCGATTTTGACCGGCGCGCCGCCGCCGGCTAAATGCCTATCGGCGCTCATATCTAGTGGAGTCATACGTCAACTTCGCGATATGTTCGCTCCGCGACGTCGCGGCGCGATTCACGCACATAGTCTGGAGGGGGCTTATGACGTACAGAACATTACAGCCCAAAGAATCTGGAATTTTCTGGATGCAATGCAACGTTAGTAATGAACTTTCAAGGGCCGTCACAATAGATCAATGCTGGTCGACGCGACACTGAAAGGCCCTCGTCATCATCCCAAAATAATAATAAATGTAGTACTTATGTTATGTTATGTAGTATAATAAATATCATGATCGTCTTTGAGTTTATTACGTTGACTTTAAGGTTTAGAATAAAATTAGTAGAGTCAAAAGCTATAATAACCTATATGTTTTAATTTACACTTACACTTTACGTTAGGTAACTAATATATTCAATATTTATCTATTATTTTTATGATTACACAGGTTAATTATGTAGGTAGGTAACCTATCCCTAGCAGCTCGCGGCATTGAACATTTCAAGATATTACAAACTTTCGAAAACTTGAGACAGTTAGATAACCCTTGATTTTACACTAAAACCCGTTAATTCCATTATCTTGCCACAGCTAATAATGTCTAATTGCAAGCCATGTCACAACCAGTCATTACAACAAGTCGAATTTACCACTGATCTCCCAAAACAAAACCAGTAAAAGAATCTCCCCAAACACCATTAATAAGGCCTATTCACACAAACGCCATATGTGTCACGATTGCATGCCTGCCGTAAAATCAAAGAGACCTAACAGTCGTACGAATCCAAAAAAGCCGCTCACATAGTCAATACAATCGAAATTGCGCTCTTATTTAAAAACTACATGCTTGAATCACATGAAACTTGGCATGAACATTGAAAAAACATATATCTTTAACTGGTACGACTAAATTTCGTTGCAAGAAATTGTTATACATACAAATAAAATAAGTTAATGTACTTAACATAAATATGTAACACTTCTACACGCTCTGATTTCCTTGTAGGTAGTTAATACCATTTCTATATAGCAACGAAGGTCGAAAACTGGTATCAGACATAGATATACTCATTATGTTATTGAATTTTCATATTATTTCAGAATGTCGTTTTACAATGAGAGCGTAACTTGGATTGTATGGTGGCGGCTAAGTTCGTAGTAAGTAGTTGACTTCACGACAACGGAGATTAGACTTTTCGGTTTTAAGGCCAGTTTAGCAACACATGGGCCCATAAATCAGAGCATCGCCTGAACAAACGGACAGACGTATTGTTTTAACAGCGGTCTCAGACTAATTGCCCTTTTGGGAGTTTTGGGGGAAAAAACTTCAACTCCAGAAGGCATGGGTATAACATATACCTACCTACTGCATGAATGCTGAAGATTACCGCGTTTTTTCTGTTGCTGGCCATTTTTTTAACACCCGACGCAAAAAGAGGGTGTTATACATTTGAAGCCATCAATGTCTGTCCTGTCTCTCTGTGTGTCTGTATGTGGCTTCGTGGCTCTTGGCTCTCAAACGGATGGACCGATTTCGATGAAATATCTAAACGTGAAGGCGAGTTTCCTTGAGGTGGTTCTTAGCTGTGTTTGATAAAAATCGATCCAGCACTTTGAAGAGTATAAGCTCTTTTCCAAAACGGTGTAAGGCATTTGTAGTTGTAGGTCCTTAAATACAGCTATATTCAGATGAGGCATAAAATTATAAGAGCTGCTGATAACACGATTTTCATGTGTCATTCTCGTAACTTAAATAATTCGTTGAAAACAGTGATAGGACGACTTGAATGGTAACTGAAAAACCGATCCTTAGAGTGCTCCCTCCATACATGAGATCCTTATTTGATAGTAATAAGTGCTATGGGATTATTTAAATTACACAAACGTAAATCGATTTTGAGGAATTAATACTTTGTATTGTATGCATATTGTAAGTAGCTGCAGGGAATTTTTTCAGCATAACCCGACAATGTTAAATAGTGTAGGTAAATAAAAAAATATATAACGGATTATAACTTGTACCTAATAACAAGGTAGGTACCAAAAAGCACGACTATTCCCAGTACCAGCCGACAGGAACCGCTATTCTTGCATTATTAATAAACAATCGACAATCAGAAAAATCGTGGCCACGCGCCGCTCGCCCACAGAATTGTATAATTTCCTTCCATGTGAGGTTGCGAGGCGCCATATTGTTTTGATCGTCTTGCACGCCAGTAGGTAAGTACGTGACAGTTTTGTAAAGAACCTGGGATATTAAATTTGGAATAATTAGATTTAAATTTTCCTAATGTGTTTTTGGAATTTGAATTTCGATTGTTTTAAATAGAGATGGGGCATCGTCGATTATGGTGTCGTGAACATGAATATTGCTAGATTATGCAGATCGTTTCCTTTAACTGCAATCAGATTCCTTTACCGCAAAACACGAAATTCAAAATATCGCTCGAAATACACAAGAGCGATTTTTAGGTTTTGGCGGTAAGCTCTCTAAATGCGGTAGGACTAGACTTGATGCCTGTTAAGATACCTCTTTCGTACATTTGTAGGTATTTGCATGTGAGTGTTCATACAACGGTGGTGTGACATTGAATATTTATACGTAATTTTGTAACATATTATTTTTAAGCAAATTTGCAAACCACGACTTATTTAACTTACCTATTATGAATATTCATGACTTTTTTTCGGTTAGATTCAATTAATACTAACAACTACTTAAGGTTAGATACAATTAATCCAAACAACTTAATTTACAAGTATATATAAGAAAATAACGCCATTAAGTATGTAAACAAGCTACTAAGAAATATGTGCCGGGTTCTGCCCAATCCATTTGGCATTCAATTGCAGCCTCCCACACAGACAGACGGGCTCCTTATTCGGTAACTAACTAATGAACGATATTTAAAACGATACCGTCTAGGCTAAATCCTGCCTTCATTCAATAAAACCATTTACGGCTTTTTAGAATAAATCCCAACTATTCTTGTTTGGACAAGTTTGGAATTGTCTTCCGTTAAAAATGGCTAATTTGCTAATAATGTTCTTTATTTTACATTCCTATTCTAACTTTTATAAGTACTTTATAACACCTCTTTCGAATTTTTAAGTGAAGCTATAAAAATCTCGTTTTATGTTGCATTACATCACTTAGCAATAAAAATAATGTTTCAAACTATCTAATTTACCTGCTTACTTAAGTAGCTTAGTAAGAGACAAAGGTGTATCAAGTAATGGTGTTTATCATACTTCGATCCACATAAAGGTCAGTGAAAGCAATAATCCGGTAGCGCCAGCATTCTACTTAAACCACATATTCAGCTTATCACAAATTAGAGGTAGAAACTTATGAGCTGTCAAACTAAGCCAACTGACACTTCTAATAAATGTGTCACCGGCTTTATATTTTTTCACGCTATGGTTTAAAAGTTCTCTGCCCTTTCTTTGTTTTGAATTTTCAAATTGAGAAAGTGACGCAACGGTTTTGAGATTTGAAAATAGAATGTTTACGCGGCAGACAAAGGGGAGTATTACAAATCGTCATAACGGTCGATAATGCGTTCCGAGAGTGACAGTTAATTTATGAAATGGCGGGCATTCTGATTGTTTTCACTGGGTGAAGGCGGGAATTCGGTTTGAAATTTATTGATGGCTGAATCGAAATAGCTGTTTCTAAACAAGAGTGAAAATAAAATAAAATAAATCCATTTTTTAGGACAACTTGATTGATATTAAACTTTCGTGAGACATATTTTAAATTGTTTGTACGACAACGCCCCGACGGGCCCGAAACATGTCGCCAATAGCGACTATATAAAAATTCAAGTGAGTGAAACCGTTGTCATATAAACAATTTGACAACTTGATTGCAAAATTTAACTCAATTAAAATGTGTTATATAAATTTTACTTCAGTAACTACGTATGTAGATGTATGTATGTAATTTTAAGAAAACGAATACTAAATAGATATGTACATACGTATTATAATGTATGTTTAATAGTAATAACGTTAGTGACAAACAAAGGCAGATTATGTAGGAATTCTCTGTTATTGTTAAAATAACATCAACATGAAATTACAAGTCACTCCAATAATAAATCAATCAAATATAAATTAAATACCAATCTTTTAAAAATAATCTCCTTAATTCAAATTATCGATGACAGTTGACATTCGATAAACTCCAGTAAAAAAGGAAAAGGACCTCCTATTACATTCTATTTTTAAACATTATTTGTTTGACGTTTTTTAAACGTTAACTGGACTAATTACGCTGACAACGTGGTTTGTGGCTTAAACTCCCTAAACCAGAACTCGGGATTATAACAAGAACCTTATTACATTCCATTAAGGGCTATAAGTAATCAAATGGTTGTTGTAACAAGTTGACGTTGAATAATCTTTAGCCGACTAATTCGTTTGACAGTCGACAGTCGAGTAAATCTCCGTAATCATAATTGAGCTAACGCACGTCCCTAGCGGGCGTTGTTGGCGCCGTAACTTTTTAATTTCAGATTACTTTCCGAATGTCACATTTTCTTTCATCCTGCGTTTAAAACTGAACTTTATTCAGATGTAACATAGAATGCTTTAGCAATAACACGAAGGAGAGTAAAGAGATTTAAGAGTAGTTAGTCATTATATTTTATTTCTGATGACACAGGCTGACAATCATAATGCCGGCTATTAAACTTTTTTTAAACTTTGACAAAAAGGTGTTGGTAATTGGTGAGATTAGGGGTGCCCTCGAATTGGGATGTTTTACTTTTTAACGTTTACTGTATTTTTCTGTCAAAGGAATAGATTAAGGGCAATTTAAGGACTTAAATATTACATCACATAAGTGGCTGATGAAAATACTAGAAATCGAATAATATAATTAAAATTACATATTCATTTTAAACGAGAGAAGTTGACATAAAAATAATTTATTTAAATATTTTAACGAGTTCATTCTGATATTAATTACCAGCATCCGCATTAGCAGATTGAACTAAAACGAATGGTGAACGAATGGTCAAATCGACCGGAAGGAACGATTAGCCCAATATCCGGTAAATGGAGTGATTGGGCAATAGCCATAGAATTGATATAATTGTTTAATAAACAAGATAATGTTCTTAAATCACTCAGGGTCATAATGTTACATAGCTCTTAATATGACTAGAACAGTCGAAGTAAAAGGGATTTTGATTTTCATTATTTGTAATATACCTAATATATCTTGCTTATCCTGAAAACTACAGTTATAGGTTATTAAGGTATAGGGTTACATTTACATAATTGTAGGTAGAATATTTTTAAAGAAGTTATGAAGAAATAACTTATTTATTCATGACTTCTTTATTTCAAATAAGGCACTTCTAAAGGCCTATATACCGACCGCGCGACGAAGTTCGCAAATTGCGGGTATATTTCTCTGTCACTCTAAATACGCCTTAATTGTGGTAAAAGAGAAAGATGCACGCAATCTGCGAACTTCGGTGTTCGCGGTAGGCCCTCTAACACTTGTCGCCGCCGCCGCTCTAGTTGTCAATATCCTTAATTTGACGACCGGTCTGACCTAGTGGGTAGTAACCCTGCCTGCGAAGCCGATGGTCCTGGGTTCGAATCCCAGTAAGGGCATTTATTTGTATGATGATACAGATATTTGTTCCTGAGTCATTGGTGATGTTTTCTATGTATTTAAGTATTTGTATATTATATATATGGTTGTCTGAGTACCCACAACACAAGCCTTCTTGAGCTTACTGTGGGACTTAGTCAATCTGTGTAAGAATGTCCTATAATATATATTTTTTTATTTGTATCAAGTCGTCGATTTTGCAGAAAACTAATCAACCCTGCACTTCATTAACACCAAACCGTAACATTTGGACAACTGTCGGTGTCGGGCGCGCACAAAAGGAACGCCCTTCCTGCGCGTGCACATATGCTCACAATACTAACATTACTTCCAAAATGACCTTACACTTTAGCCATCCTTATACATTTACATCATTTTGCAAAGTCAATAAGTCTCCCATTGATCAGAAGTCAGAACACTACAATTCCAACCGCGTAAAGAGTCGAGCACTCAGGCCAATGAGCAAGTGCGTGGTGGATAAGTGGCTATTTTTCTGGGCTCCATATTATTTTTTACAAATCGTGGCTGTGTCATGTCAATCATGTATCTACCTGTGCGTTTTTTTAGAAACTTCTTCGTACAGTTAAAATGTGAAAGAAATTAAGGCCCGCCATATTTCCGGACCAATGTCACCTTCAAATCTTCAAGAATAGAACGTATTCCCATCTTAAAAGCCGACAACGCATTTGCAAAGCTACATAATATATATGTAACTTTTGTACCCTAATACCCATAATAAATATGTAACTTTTGTACCCTGCCTGTCCGAGCGTTTTACTCTGTAACCTATGGGAATACACATCGCAACAGCTGTTGGCAAAATCAGCTGACGCGACATGACATTCGCATTTCAAAATGACAGTTGGGGGTGTAATTTATGTTAGGGTCTATGGGTCAACTGTATGAGGTCTTACCGGACAATGAATCTCTGGCATCCTTGGGTCACCGGCAATGAAGCAGCAAATGCAGTGGGGCCTTTGTAAAGTTGTTTAGTTTTTGAGAATTGTAGGTCGATGTCGACTTTTGTATTTATATTGACGATAAGATTTATCTAAAATTTATAGGTACAACTAAGATGTCTAATTCTATTAACTTTTCTCAAATTCAAAGGTGTCTTCTATTCACAGCAATAGACATAGTGAAATTTATTAACTATAGGTATTTGTGACCGATATTTTTGTTACGACTGCATTGTTTCGTAGAAATTGTGTTATGTAATGTGTCTTGTAATTCAAGACAGAAGGCCAAGATCAGCGATCATGAGTTACATATGACGCTGTCACTGTCATGGTCGTGACTCGAGTAATCCTAGACATTGCGTAACACCAGTATTTCAATCCTGCACTTATTGTCCACTGCTGAGCATAGGCCTCTCTTCGAGTACACCACTTGTCCCGGTCCTGAGCTAATCGGAAATAAAGGAGTCGGGTTTAAAAGCTTACCCCTCTCCCGAAAACCTTGCACAAATAGTCGGCAAACTGTTTTGTACAGAAAATGACAGGTAAAGCGTCTCCGTTACTATATATATGCTCTAAGTATTTTTTCTTGTAGTTCGACGTTTGTCGATGTACGATTGTCATCTTGGCGGGTCTAGCCAAGATGACAATCGAAAAAGATGTGTTTTAGCACAGTTGGACGTATAAAGGCTGATTTTTAAAGTTAAAACATATTTCAAAATTAATATTATTACTCTTTTATTTGCAGGTAAGTCCACCATTTGGTTCAACTCGACATCCCAAGATAAGTATGATAATATAATAAGCCAACGTACCTGTGTTTTGCATTGCATGTCGAGACATAATGATTTTACTAATATCGTGTAACCAATATCATCATAAATTAAAAAAAAACCGCAAATGGAGCATGATCGATATTATGCTAATAACATTAGTTTCAACGAGGAAACGTGGTTAATGAGGGTATTTAATAGACTGATTATATACGCCCACGCTATAAACCACTTAAGTTGACACTAAATTAAATTATTAGGTACTGTTTTTATTGGCTTCTTAATAGAATAATAGTACCTACATAAACATTGACACACTACTTACTTAACTTTCGAATAATTTCTTGTTAGATGAGTATTCTCTCTCTATAGAGGCCGTGCGTACTAGATGATCTGCCACCTTGTGGCCTAAATCGGAAACATAAACTTGACATTAACACTCAAAGTAAATAAACTGGATCTTGTGGTGCTCTCTACCGGAGGCCGATTGTAATTTAACCATTTGTTAAGGGATTTGAACTAGTTTTGATACGCTGATTGGTGCGCGTGAGATGGCTCTATAATGACAAAATTTTATATCAGAATTAGCCTCTTCGTACGGTACGATACCTACAGTCTATAGTTACTGTTCTATTCGTGTGCCTTCTCCGCCATGTCTCCGTTTTGGCTGCATGTAGATCGCAATCGAATTGCGAGAGATCATTTGATAGGGAACATCCATTCATAATATCGATATCGATCATGTGGGATTCCTCTCTAGTCTGTAACAACCTTGAAACACCAATCGGTACATGGAATTGTTTCCTATTAGCCTAACAAAATTTTAAGTTTAAAATACATACTGGGTATTAACTCCTAAGCGAGTCATATGTCATTTATCCTTCTTATAATCCTTTCTACTTATTGAATTTGCCGCAGTCGAGTAAAAAAGTAAAAACATAACATGCGACATAAAACAACATTTACTCATTCTTACGACTAGGTACTATTATGGACGCGCCATCGGAATTCCATTTCAACCACAAACTCCCAATATAAAGAAATATCCTCATATTCAATCCATTGTTGACAATCACAAGAATTTTATCTCAGGTTAATCTTTGTCCCAATTAAGGTCTATTATATGATATTTTCAATATAATCTTATATCTATAACGTCCCAAGTCCACTTTGCTGCACATGCTGAAGTAATGCTTAATTTTAACAACTTATGGTTGAATATTCACGTAGGTTTCGGTTACTTTAAGTTTACTGTCTTGAAATTATAACATCCCATGTTCAGATTTTGACACACGTTTTTTTGCTATTTATGGCTACTAGTTTAAGGTCTTAACTTGTGTTAAATATGTTTTGGTAATCCTTTAGGCTTTAGAGTCAAAATCAAAATCAAAATATACTTTATTCATGTAGGCCTAGCAACAAGCTCTTATGAATCGTAATTAATCTTAATCTAATTATCAGAGCAATTTATTGATGTTAATATTATTCCATAATAAAATTGGATTATTATACATGTCAAATTTAACACTAAGAATTTCACAAAAGGATCGTCAAACATTAAAAAAAAAATTGTATAAAAAAATACTAGTCTAGAATTTCTAGAATAAAATCTAAATGTCAAAAAAAGCATAAGTAACAAACAAGTAGATAGTATTACATCGGAATATCAATTTCCTCATCAATAATCCGATTAAGTACCTATTTCTTTCATTTCCTTTACTTTTCTGGTTCGAATTAATATCTATATATCTATTTATATTATATGTTGAGTATTTATTTATTTTTATTTATACCTATATATATTATATGTATATGTACTCTTGTATTGTTATATTTCTATTTATTTATATTTGGAGTAATGTGTATTCAAAACGTGCATTTTATTTATTTTAGGGATTGTACACTTTTGCTTTTGTTTGTCATTCATCGTTACTTCTGTTCTACTCATTTCCTCAAAGGTTAACTGGAAGAGATCCCATTCAGGGATAAGTTCGCCTTTGTTGTATTTAATTGACTCTGTAACTGTGTTTCTCGTGTTTATATTTCTATGTACAATAAAGTAAATACATACATACATACATACATAATAATCAAATATACCTAATAAATAAATAATCATTTCGAATAACAATTAATCCCACGTTGTATTATCATTCATGTAGTCCTGTGTGGTATAATAAGCTTTGGAAATAAGTTTACGCTTTACATAATTCTTAAATTTATTAATAGATAATTCAGTAATATGGTTTGGAAGTTTATTATAAAATCTTACACAATTACCCATGAATGATTTTTTAATTTTATGGAGCCGAGTGAAGGGCACTGCGAACTTATGTTTATTTCTAGTATTAATATTATGGATTTCATAATTTTTCCTAAAATTTACAATATTTTTATGTACATACAGAATATTCTCATAAATGTATTGACAGTGCACTGTCATTATGTCAATTTTCTTAAATTTATCTCTAAGTGAGTCTCTATGATTCATTTTGTATATTGCTCGAATAGCCCTCTTCTGCAGAACAAAAATGGTATTTATCTCTGAAGCACCCCCCACAGTAAAATACCATATGCCATAATGCTATGGAAGTAACTAAAATATACTAATCGAGCTGTTTTCACATCAGTTAACTGACGGATTTTGCTCACTGCAAAAGCTGCAGAGCTCAGTCTATTCGAAAGAGTAGCAATATGGGGACCCCACTGGAGTTTAGAATCTAAAGTTATACCAAGAAAAACTGTACTATCAACTAATTCCAATTCCTCATCCTTCACAATGACACTTGCTTGCACATGCCTTACGTTACTACTAGTGACAAACTTAATACATTTAGTTTTTTTCTCATTTAACATTAAATTATTAACATTGAACCAATTTACTACTTTTGAAATAGCATTGTTTACATCATTGTAAGCTTGTTGCTGTCGTTTGACTTTGAAAATAAGTGAGGTGTCGTCTGCAAACAATACTATATCATGGTGGGTCTTAACAAGGAATGGCAAGTCATTTATGTAGATAAGGAACAAATACAAATATACAAATACAAATATTTATTGATAACACCAATGTTACATGTCAAAGGAATTAGGTATACATTGTATAAGAACAGGAAAGGCCCCAATATTGACCCCTGTGGTACACCCATAGAGACCAATGACCCAGGTGATCGCTGTCCATTCACATCGACCCTTTGTATTCTACCATTTAAGTAGGACTTAAGTAAATTCAGTGCCGATCCTCTAACGCCGTAATAATGAAGTCTTTAGTTAGAGCATGTATGTAAGATATTAAATTTGTATTTAACTTAACTGGCGCAGCGGTGGCCCGGTAGGCCGACAATGGATCCATTTGGATGTTTTGTGGCCTGTCACGGCACTCACGGGTAAATGACAGTTCCTGTGTCGTATTCAAGGAAAGCTTGTGGAGTAGTATCGGAACAAAGTAATATGTAGTAAATAGCTGCTTTTGTATAAGTAACTTTTACTTTAAGTACTTACTTGTATTCGTTGGTTGCTGCCTCTTACTGCAGAGGATTAGGTACATCATTTTCAATTTTTCTTAATGATGTAAGGTAATTTATCGCTCAATGCTGCTGGCACGTACAGGGAAACTACACACAGAACACTGGCTGAACCAAGCTGGATGCAGACAGGCCAAGCAAGCCATGCCTAGCATGAACGGTAAGCTCACAAGGACGCTCCTTCAACTAGGAAAGGTTCGACTGAGTATGGTAACCAGTGTCATAACAGGTCATGGACTTTTTAACAAACATCTTTTTATAACAGGTGTCACAGACAGTCCCCTATGCCGTGGGTGCATGGAGAAAGAAGAAACAGCCTCTCACGTGGTGCTGGAGTGCAGCGGATTGGCCCCATACAGGGCAAAACATCTCGGATCCCCGAGAGACCTCCCCGAGGTCCTACTCAACATCAAAGGTCTGATAGGATTCCTCGAGGAGCTGGGCTGGCAAGACTAGCCCACCCCATATCACGCAAAATAGGCGCAAGACGTCGAGTTGCGGAAAATCGCCCGTACTACAATACAATACAAGGTAATTTATTTAATAACAAATTAATAAAGAATAATTTTTCTTAATGATTATTAATTGCTTTATGGGACTTTTGGGATTTGAATAGAAGAGGGCGTTTTATTTCGTATAATGGCCAGTTTACTTAAAGTTGAGGAGAGCTTTGTCTTTAGTAGGTATATAACATCTATTTCAGTTTATAACTTATATACTTACTTACTTATACGGGAACAACTTCTAAAACTATGTATAAGTATATAAGTTATTCCCGCAGTTAAAATAAAAAAGGTTTTAAAAAAAACGTTAAGTATATTTTTTTGCAAGGAAGGAAACTCTGCACCAATCACATTCCAATCTAACGCATCATAACGCCTCTTCAAAAATAGCTATGATATAAACATAACGTTCGAAAGGTCAGTATACCTACTTAATAATAACCGACATACAACATAAATACAAGAACAGGTCGATCAGCTGTTCACTAACCAGATCCGGACCCCGGACCGATATTCGACTATTGCCGTCTGTTTTACTCGACAGGCGTGGTGGGAATGGTGGAGAGAGATGGAAATGTCACGTTTCCGGTCGAGACCCGTTTGGCCGTTGATATTGAGGCCTGCGGGTTATGAAAGTGGTTTCGATTGATTTTTTATGTACCATCAGAATAAAGAAGACACAGCCCTCATACAAGTCATACAGTGCTGCGAAAATCGTCGATGTTGTATGTAGATGGCATTAATATTACTTGCACATTTTTGTTATTTGCATTTTATACGCTTTACTATCACGATTAACCCTAGTTTAATTAATCACGTAAAATAGGACTTTACTTACATCCGTTTAACAGGAGGTAAATCGCACATGAACAATTGAACATAATATATATTTGAGTTAATTGTCGGTTTTTGTTGTTAAGTTTATGATAATGATTATCTACCCCATACGATAATAGACTCATTTACGATACATCATCGACATTTAATACATATCTCCCCTAACAATATTTGCTTTTCCCACAAAGCATTAATTTTATTGTTTTCCTGAATTTATCGACTGTCACATTAACGGCATAGCCCAGAATAATTAAAATAAAAACACGTGTGCAGTCCCATGTTACCCCCATAGGTACACAAAACAATTTTAAAATATTTTAACTACCTATAATTTCTATTTTTTATATTATCAACCTTAGTACAATAGCGAGAAGATTTAAAATTGAAGAAAATGTTAGTGGTTATTATGACTTTTTGATTTAGGATTGTTCAATTGTTGCTTTGTTTCGTTACTAATTGTTTTAAGGATAAATTGTTTTTTTTTTCTATTGTCTGGGCCGGAAATTATTTTTAACCCTCGTTAAGTGCAATAAAGTGTTAATACCCTTATCCTTATCGAGGGCTCTTCATATTTGTTATAAACAACTTTGAAAAGTTAGAATTGTGAAGAAATAGAGTTAAAAATCAGCAAAAAACACATACAGTGTAATTTATGCAGGAATCCAAAAACCGTTGCAGATCATTGTTGGTTTGTCATTAGTTAATTACTTGAATGTACCTACTTAGTTCAGTTGTTTTCCTTAAGTTCCTCTAAATGACTGTTGGGATTTGTCCTCAGATCCCTAATCTAAGAGTAATGACGTATTTTTTCCGTAACTAAATGTACAGAAGAACATGTAATTAGGATAAAAGGCTAGAATCTGGGGAAACTGAATGTAATTAAATGCTACGGGGAAGATTGAATGAAAATCTTCCCCATGGCCTTTTGAAGTAGGTATTTTTATAGTTATTTTATTTCGTACTTTCAAATGCATGTCTTCGGATTAGAAAATACAATAATGTCTCTCATCGTAATTCCTCTGGATTTTTTACAGTTTTTTTATGAATCAGTATGTATTTAGCGACCTCGGCGTTTTACTGCTAATAATTACAAAATAATCAGTCACGAGAAGCTGTACTATGTTTTATTACCTACTGTTCTTACAGTTATAAAATAATAACGACTAAATTATGTATAACAATAGGCAATATTTAGTATCATGTCAATAGCTAAAAACAACCGTGACAAACTACTAAGTATGACCTTGTTAATATATAATAATAAGAATCGAAACGAGCCCTTGAAATATCTAAATACATACTTCAAACAAATTGACATACTCAAAAGTATGTTCTCTATATTTTTTCCCTTTTGATTTCACCAAACGAAGTAGGTATTTAACTATTTACAAAATAAATGCAGAGTATAATTAATTCAAGAACCATCCATTATAAGATTTATAAGATGCCACAGTTTCCAATTGTTGTAAGGGACAAAAGTTTTAGCAACTCCTTAGGTATCAAATTGATGTAATGGACAAGTTTCCATAGTCATCTATTTTTATTTTACGTCCTTTTATTGAAATGGTTAAAACTATTGACCTATGTAAAAAAAGAAATTTACCTTTATTGTTTCGGAATGCCTTCACAAAATTGATAAAAAGTAAAAAAAAACTAGAATAAGTAATTAACTAAATTATCTTTACAAAGATGTTGTACATTAAATTAACCTATGTTATCCAAATATTCCAAATCAATCAGGAACCACAAATAATTATCCCATAGGCAACAGACGCGGCATTTTACGCTTTGCCTCCTTAATTTATGGGCCCAGAAATAGTCTTCTCATTTCGGCTACAACGCTTTTGACGTAAGACTAATCTCGTGTAGTCAGCGACAAAGTACGAGTTTTTAGCTCTTTGTCGTATGTGCCATCGTCACTATTCACTGACGAGTCGTGACTTTCCTGAGCCTTGTTGCAATGATAATAAGATCTATCAATGGACAATGAAGAAAGTTGTTGTTACTACAATAATGAACCGAGACAGTTTCGTTGCATCAGATTAGTTAACGTGACAAGGTGCTACTGACACGTAGTACTGTTTTGGATGGTAATGGAAGGGTTATTGGAATATAGGAGGGTTAGGATGGAACATATAATTAGGAATTTGTTTACGTATTGTTGATTTAGAATTTCAAACAATAGGATAGTACAATATGTAGCTAGGGTAGCAATATGTGGGTCAATTTCGTGTACTTAAAGGTAATAAAATAATAAAATGCGTGTGTTGAATAGTCACGATAGGTAACAAATAATAAGGTAAACGTACTAGTACTCGACATGCTAGTGCCCAATAGATGACACCTTGTTGTCAGCTCTATTGATAATGACTTAAGTTTTAAGATGACATGTATATAGAACCGCGTCGAGCACCAGTACGTTTACCTTACATGACAATCATGCCCCAAATACTGTGAAATTATTTATACAGGGGTAAAAAATATGAATGATTACATTATCTAAGTAAATATGTGTCTATATCGGATAATTCTCTAAGATATAGTTTACGCTACGTCCAATATCTCTAACCTATCATAACACAGAGCATCTTCAAACAAAAAGGGGTCGCTACACTCGCTACCCCTTTGCGCGGACCCCGAGGGCTCCGAGCCGGGCACTCGGGCTCCTTTGTTCTCGAGGGTCCCTTGCAGTTGCATCAGGGGAGAAAGTAATTAGGAAGGTTTGGCTATTGAGATTGTATCTAAGCTCCCGTGGCTATAGTCCGGTAGCAATAACTTTTGAAGTTATAAGATTATTAATGTTGCTTATTTTTTACATATAGTTTCCAGACCACATACTAAACCTAATAATAATAATTTGTGTCATCCTAGGTATTTGCTTAGGTAGAAATTTAGGTATTTCTTTTTTTAAACAGCATTCGGTAAAAACAATATTCGAGATGAAATTCTTTGTTTCCCTGTAAAAGCGAAGTGGCTTCCGACATACACACGCATTTTGTGTCATTTTCATCCACGGGTATAATGACATTTAATAAATACCTAATAGTGAGCCTAAAATGCCTAAAATAAAATTATAGTCGGTAAGTGAAGTGTTGTACTTCACAGGATATTATAATATGTTATTCAAACAAATGTGTGTCAAATTCATCCACCGCTTCTATTTTTAATATTTTTTTTTCTTATAAAAATCAAGTATCTGCCACAAAAAAAAATTCATGTTAATAAGTTTACGTCCACATTATTATAATGCCACATCGAGACAACATTTATAATTTGGGTCATTTTTAACCACGGTTTTTTACTATTTGGCAAAATAAAACTTTGCATGAACGGCGTACGCGGGGAAGGCTACCTACGCGGGTAGGGTGCTTGTTAGATGAACATTATGGCTTCTCTATCCGATGGGCCAACGCCGGCCACTCCAAGGAACGCAGCCATGCGGTAGAATGAGATAGCAATATCACTTGCTCCCTCTAACGCATAAATGTGTCCCTTGGAGTGGCCGGCATTGGCCCATTGTGTAGAGGAGCCATTACAGTGTATTTATTTCATTCGGAGGCATCTTTTCATAGGCTCCTCATACTGACCAACATTCGTGAAGTTCGCAATCAAAAGGTACCACTTTATCCTTGCCATAAGGACTCTCTGACAGGTTATTTGTATAAAGATACAATAAAGTTTCGTCTTTATGGTAAACGACAAAGTGGTCCCTAGCTTTTGAATGAGAATGTCACATCAGCGACTTTTAAAAATAACTTTTATTCGATATTTAGAACACTTTTTAAGATTATTTTAAGACGCAATGTATTGCTAATTTTGTGATGAATAAAGCCTGGCAAGCAACGTCAATTATAATGATGATGATGTACATTGAATACAAGACTTCATAAATTATAAAAGTTATTGAAAAAAAAGTATGTTCGTTTGAGGAGCAGAATATAATTGTTTTAATTATTTTGGTGATATTACGGGCTCCACCGGGTTGGTATAATTATGAGAAAAAATGTTGGTGATTATCGTTAGCCACGCCCCCCACAACATAGCATGAATTGAATGCAATGAAAATATTTGCACTTGCATGTGCAACTATAATATGTACCTAGTTGATACATAATATAAAGACTGATTTTATTAATTTTAGTAATATATATTATTACGATACCTTTTGGTTCAATTGGCGTAAAGGACAAAATGCTACTTTTCAGGAGACGCGAAAAACTGCATTTTTTTTAAATGTTTATAATATATTTTTGTGGTTTATCGAGCTATGTTTTTGATGTGTATTGGAAAAGTACTCAAAATGTATAACCTGAATTAGCAATCATATCTATAAATTAAATACGAAAGAAGTTAATTTCCTTTAAAATTGGTCAAAAACACTATGAATGACCTTTACGCCCATGAAATTTTTGATAATTTAGTGAATCTTGTTTATTAGGGGGACGTAAGAGACGTTATCAGACTATTTTATTCCAAATTCGGGGTGTATTAGTTACCAGTCACGGTACACATGTTAACTTTTCTTAGCATAATTTACTGTTACGAAGCTTAAAAATGTATCAAACGGTAGTTGATTATGCCAGGTATATCCCGATTAGAGTTATAATAGTATAGTATCTAAAATCCTAAGAACTTTGTTTATTAAAATTTTCATACATAGGAATTTTACATCTTAAAAATAATTATAGAGTAACTATTAGTCAAACCCGTTCTTTATCGCTACCGGTGCAAAAGTACCCATAATACTCACAGCATTACCCCGCTGGATGGCTATGGACAGCCTCTGCACCAGAAAAGATTCAGAGTGGGGATCCTCTCCCTTTTGCCTATGTCACGCACAAATTGTTTCGCGTCAGCACCCCAGCAGCCCGCAGTTTCCTCCGCAAAAGGGACGAAAATAAAGGGCAAGTAAAATAATATCAATATGTAGTATAATATGTCCTTTACGACCATATTGACCATACGAGATACGATATGAAAAATCATTAAGACAAATGAAGGGTTTAAAGGACGACAAAACACATGTAAGTCATTTACAACAATATTTATAGCGGTAACCTTTACGATAATATCCATATTTCTAATTTATAACTGGTAATTTACCATTGAGATAAGCTGTTTTTGCAAGCTCATAGTGCAAAAATTGGGTCGTAAAGGCAACTTTTTAAGAGATATCGAACGAAAGCGCTTGGAATTCTGAACAAAACTGTATATAACGACTACCGTAGGCTCAAAGGGCGTAAGGGACAAAATTGCGAAAATGCAGTTATACTCAGTATTTTTTTTTCTATCGAATATTATTATTTAACGTCTCGATAACTTGAAAAAAATGTCCGTTAAGCACTATGAAAAATCAATGCTTGAACACAATTCTCCAACGCATTTGGCCGTATCTGCCAATTCAAAAAAAAATTGTGAGACATTTTGGCGTAACTCCCACCTTTGTGTACGATTTGCGTGGATGTCTTTTGCATCGGAAATTTTATTAAATAAATATGTGGTAATTTTTTGTCTGTTACGCCTTTTGAGTGCTAAATGTACGTTATGCCCACAACTAATGGATGTTTACACGAGTGTTAGATAATTCAATGTACGAGATACGCCCCCATACTATGTATAATTTCGGGTTTATAATTGTTGTTTTTTTGTGTTTAAGTGGGATGAGCTAGTTATACTTTCCTTGTGATTTTTTTTATTAAGTAGGTACTTGCATTACCTGCTCATGTGCTCATTGCTTTATTTATAGGGTTACAAAATTTTGACAATTTAAACTGAACTAGTGGGTACTTTTTCATCAGTTTTATGAAAATAATAAAACATGACTATATTCAAATGATAATTATGGCGTTTAATTAAGGTAAGACTGATAACTTTTAGTTTTGTTTGTGACTGGGTCATTGGTAATACCTATTGGTTAAAACGTATCATTAATACTTTTTTGTTTAAACCCTAATTTACAGGATAACCCTTATGAAAGTTATTGTTTAGTTAAATTAACGTTTGCATTTAAATCCATAGAAGTACGTAAGCCTGGCCTTTTTCTACTCTAATGTAATGTCATAAATATGCGATCATATTCATTAAGTTTTACTGAATAGGCATATGAAATTTCTAAACTACTATTGTACCTAATAGTATTTTAGTATGTAAAAGTAAAATTTATAATCTAATTAACATTACAAACAGAAATAACGCATAATACTTTCTATAGTTAAATTAATTTGTTAGAAATTGTTGTATATATACATCAATGGTAGGACAGCAGTGATTCTGTTGAAGTAATATACCTAAACAAATAAATAGAGAATTATTTTAGTGGCTTAGAAAACGACCTTTTCCACGTTTAAGTATTCAAAATAACAAAAATGTGGATAAACTTAACAGTGAATACTACATCTCTATATTTTTTCGGAACAAAAATGTAAATTATAGTAAGTACTTAGAAGTATAGTGTTCCCTAAATGCAAGTAGTAGCAATATTGGCAACATTGCAACGAAATTATTGGATTTACGCCAAATGGTACTAAAACAGTTTAAAGTTTAGTACATTACGCCCTTTTTCTAATAAGATAAACAATAAAGAAGAGACGTAAGGGACGCCCTTCTTAAAAACAGTCGTGTTTTTTGGCGTAACGGACATGCTATTTTCGTTAATAAGCATTGTATTGTAAGTTCAAGAAATCAGTTTAAAAGACCTCAGAAAGTTAGGAATAAGCCACATACAGGCATTAGTTTATTCAAACAAACAAAAAAGGTCTGATTTTTTTCCTCAAACAAAACTGTTTTTGGCTCTCCTGAAAAATCGCGTTTTGTCAGTTAAGCCCTTTGAGCCTACGGTAGTCGATATAACTCATTTTCACCAAAATGTCCTTTACGCCAATTGAACCCAAAGGTAATTATTATCCAAGAAGCTTGAACTATCAAAAGTGTTGGTAATTATTATTGAGGGTAAATGTATAATAATAATACTTCAATTTTTGTTCAAATACTTCATAGTAGCCTAGCTCTTGTTGGTGGAGTATTCGCCATTCCGTTCTTTTCTCTGCCACTGTTTTGAGCTCCTGATGCGTCACGTCACTACATTAATTTTCTCTTTGGCCTGGTCAATATATGCACGTCTCGGTCTTCATCTGCCTCTCTGTTCTTCTATTCTGCCTTCAATTATAGAGTTTATGTAAGTATCGTGACGTATCATGTGCCCCAACATGTTTCCCCTTCGGTTTTCAATTGTTTTTAGCAGAGATCTCTTGTCACCTACCAAATTAAATTAAATTAATATACTTGAAGTAATATAAACAAATAAAAAAAAAACATTGTTTTTGTGGGTATAAACGACCTTTTCCACGTTTAAGTATCCAAAATAACAAAAATGGGGAAAACTTGACAGTGAATACATCTCTATAATTTTTCGGAAAAAAAAATGTAAATGCAAGTTGCCAATATTGCAAAGAAGAGGCGTAAGGGACGCCTTTTTAAAAATAGTCGTGTTTTTTGGCGTAACGAACATGCTATTTTCGTAAATAAGCATTGTATTCAAGAAATCAGTTTAAAAGACCTCAAAAAATTAGGAATAAGCCACATACAGGCATCAGTTAATTCAAACAAACAAAAGTGTCTGATTTTTTTCTCAAAACAAAACTGACTTTTGGCTCTCCTGGAAAATCGTGTTTTGTCAGTTAAGCCCTTTGAGGCTACGGTAGTGGATATAACTTATTTTCGCCAAAATGTCCTTTACGCCATTTAACCCAAAGGTATTATCCAAGAAGCTTGAACTATCAAAAGTGTTGGTAATTATTATTTAAGGTAAATGTATTTAAAACATAAGAATAAACAGGCTTTAAATAACCTCAATACGTGTAATTAATAATATCTATTGTAAAAAAATGCTAAGAACAAAAAAATACATTAAAAAAATAATATGCATAATTTACGTTAAGTATGGAAAGACTGGTTTGTGCTATTTATAATGAAAAAAAAATGTTTATATTAAAATTTATTAGTCCATATAATTAAGATATATTGAAGTTAGACTTGATTAGATAATTAGATATAGAAATCAAAATATTAATAACATCATAGACTTATAATATATAAAGACGGTGTCTCAGCGAGCTGTCACTGTTGCCACTTCTGTTTAGTGTACGATTAACAATGAGGCCCACGTTGCTGTAGCCATGTCGATAAAGTCATATCGATAAACTATCGACATTTCTTGCAATTTTAATTTTACTTCAAAGGCTTAACGATACCTAAAATGACAAAAAACGCTTTTATTCTTTATTGTGGTTATCAGAATTCAGATCACAATTTTATAGTCACGCCCCAGCAGGGAACCAAGGGAAAGTTCAGATATTTAATTAAAATACATAAATACCTCCTAAAATAGGTGTTCCGCAATAATTGAATTATATTATTATATTATAATATATTCATTATCCATTAGCATTTCAATTATGTTTATGTTTAACGAAGATATTGAAGCTTCAATTAATCGCTATTTCGTTCCGCTGTGTAGCGTTTATCGATATATAACATGATTAAAATCGACTTTTCACATCCCTAAAAGAGCACACATATACGCTTTTACGCACACATACACAGCCTGGGCGCATCAAGAAAGGCAACACTTGATTTGAAGTCCACCTTGTCAACAGTATGGTTGTCCTTTTTTGAATAACGGCATTTTAAAAGAGCGAGGAGAGAGAAATGATACTAGTTGCTGCGTCGTGAAAGAGAACAGAAAACGTTGGGCCCTTGAATAACATTAATATAAATTAAATTCAAGAAGTAATATTTTTATCAAAGAATGAAAGTTACCTCAAGTCACGGCATTAATAAGCAAATTTTACTCAAGTGGTACCTTTTCCCTGTCATTGTCACAAGTATATGATGCGTAACCGTGAACACTAAAGTTTGTAAATTGCGAACTCTTTCTCTTTTACTCCAATTAGACGTAATAAAAGTGACAGAGAAAGATGTCCGCAATTTGCGAATTGCGATGTTCGCGGTAGGCCCTCAGGATGGATATGTCACATATTTGTTAATCAACATTACGTAACGAATGTCAAAGAGGAATTTCACATTCTCAATGTGTATAGATATAAACAGACCTTAATTCTCTTTCTTACTTACACACAGTTATTTTGCTAAATGGTGACATAATGTACATGTACAATATCTATAAGTTCTCTTTGTAGTAGTATAACTTTGCATAAGTTGCGTTAATTTGGCGCGCAGGCGAAGTAAACATGCGTTGCGTACGCAACGTGTGGTTTTTAGAGAGAGGCCCTTACCCGCCGTCACGCCAAGGTCGCGCCGCGCCCGCTCCCCGTGCATGGCCCGCGTTGCCCGTTAAGAGCCACCCGCTAGCGTCGTATGAACGCGAACATTATTTTTGTATTATTTGTTTATGCAATGGATAAAACTGACACAAATTCATATTTCTTATTTATCCCGCCTTTTATATTAATAAGGTGTGAACTCTAGTAACCTTAATATTCTTTTGTTATGGTAATAGCCTGTTAGAACAAAATTATCAAAAATCTTATGAAGCTGTGCCTCAATAAGACACAAAAACATGTAATGTACATATTGATACGATTAAATGCGACGTCAGCAATTTATTTTAACTTTAATTATTTTTTGAGTCATTTTGAATAGTATGACATAGTATCCGATTGCAATGGACGTAATTGACACAAACTATGTTTTCACATTAAAAAAACTATCCTAAATGCGACACAGTTACATGTTTTCTCTCGAATATTCTTTTCTCCAAAATAATTCAAAATAAAAATAATTACCACAAATTATTAAATAGCTTAAAAAGCAAATAATATCTGTGACACAAAACAAAATGTAAGATTAACATCATAAACAGCATTCGTAAGCGAAAAAAAAATTTGACTTTAATATTACTTTAAGTTAGGGCTCAAAATATAGCCAGCGCTGCAGGACTATAGAGATATGGGGATGTAAAGCGCAATTTTCGACGTTTATGCTATTTTCATTACCGTATTGTCTGATTATGTCATATTTTGTGTTTAGTTAGTAATATATCGTTGGTCGGATTAGGTATTATTAGGTACTATGTGGGTATAGCTAAATACTCAGATAAATGTGCTAAAGAGGCAGCAGAAATAACTACTTAAGTGTCATTTTGCTTATTTTATTGCTAAAGCGTGGGTTTGATCTGATAATACCTATTCGTATTAATTTATTAGCAAACAAAAGGGATGACGTTAGTTGGTATGTACCTACTTGGTATACGCTTAAGTCTAATTATGTCCACAGAAGTTCTCAAGTTCTGCGGTTTGCCACTAGAGCTACTTACTTTCAAGAAGAGCCTTTACCGAAAGGAATCTGCCATAAGATCTCTCTTAAACCTCAAAAATCTTACATTTTTTTGATGTCTTTGCCGCTGCGGGTGGCAGCTGTGCGCGCACGTGCGTGTTGCCACGGTGGCCTGCGCGGGCGCAAAGATCCGTGTCCGGGGGGCACTTTTTAGCATAGTAAAAGCTGCCTTTTAAAAATATTACAATACCAATAAAATAATAATAATGTAATAATATGTGGTTCCTATTAGCTGTAGTAAGTACCTACCTATTAACCGAAATATAAAATATATTTAAGCACTTATATTTTATCAATAAAATATTGATTGATTGAATGAGCGAAATTGATTTTCTCGTTGCACCATTTTTTTGTATTTTGTGCAATGAGTAAAATATTAAACTATTTAAAAAAAATCTTTATTTGTTGTCATGATCATGAGAATTTGAGTAAACAAATGATAACTTAGGACCTTGTGCTGTGCATGCTTAGGTACTTAATCAATTTAATCATTAAAAATAACTAAACCTAACTCATTACGCTTCTTAAATATACCTACTTCATGATTTCCAATAATTTACGCAAAAAATGATTTTCATACTACACCTTTATCTTTTCGAAATACAATAGAAAATAATTAAAACTACAATTCAAACAAAGTATTTATCCAGTTTTTCACTAATAAGAGTAATAAGTACATTATGAAGCCTAAGCTGTTTTAAAACAAATCAATGCAAATGACATTAAATTACTATGGTCCCTTACGTTGTTTTTTTATCGTATGCATAGTCCAATACAATGCAACGTTAATAACAGCCAGCTCCACCATTGAGGCGAGTTATTTATACATTGACCGTTTAAATTCAAAATGTCCAAGTTTAAAACTGAGTCCAAGGGTGCCACCCCGTCGTAAATGAGTGTTATTTCGAACCTTTACGACCGTCGCTAATTCCCGAGATGTGGGTCGAAGCCAAATGGTGTAAGAATCAAATGTTGTAAGTGACATGTAATTATCTATCATAAAAATTCATAATACTAAGAGCAAATCGATATTACTAGAGGTTGGGCTTGAATTAGACACGATGAATTTGTTGAATTTTAATGCAGGTATGTATACTGATAACTAGGTGACGTATTTGATTGTTTGTTAGGTGGTTTACAAGGAACACAATAAACATCAATATTGACAGTTTGCTTATAAGGAATGTGATGATTCAAGGCTTTTGACTTATAAGGAAATAATATCTTGTAGGTAGGGTTTGCAATCCGGATCCGAAATGTATGAAATTATCCGGATCCGCGGATCTTCCCATACATTTCGGATCCGTCGTGCAAACCCTACTTGTAGGTTAGGTAAGAACAATGGCCTTATTTATTTACCTCTAATATTTTACAATGTTTTATATTAGAAAATGCAGTTATGTACCAATACATATAGCAGATGATTAATTAATTATGTAATTTTTACTGTTATTGAAATTCTATACAAAATACACCGTCCCGTGGCATGATAAATGTCAAGTAATATTATGGAATTCTTTTAAAGGAGCTAATTGCGACGTATACGAGGTAATAATGGCCCTTACGTCATTTTACAGTCTATGTGGGGATCTATGTGGCCAGTTATATTGGTTATTGTTTCGTTCCGCCAGCAGCTGCCGGACAGAGGTTTGCTTCACCACATGTCGGGCATAAAACTTAATAAATAACTACACACACATACATATGTTTTACATGTTCATACTAACATTTGCTTTTGTTTAGCTATATGAACGTCTTTAATATTTGATAACATTTTTACAACTTTACAAAAACACTAAAACTTAAAAATAAAAAATTTGCCCTATGTCGTAGTCCATTATCAATTTAACAATGCTTCATATAATTTATACCCTGTGCGATAGGCTGTAACTATCCAAGGTGTCATAAAAACGCTAGAAATGCGAAAGCGAATTCCTTATTAGCTCTGAACTTTACCGTACCAATTAAACTCAGGCTAAACGCGAACGCATATCAATAAACAAAAGACTGCACGAGTGCACGGCTTGCACCGACGCACACACGCGCACTTACACCCTACACAATGACGTAAGTGCTTCCATGATGCAGTGGACATACGGCCTGTCGGAGGCGGCGCGCCCCTCCAGTCGGGTCGCAACTTGCAGGCTGTTGTAGTATCCGGCATTCGGCCGCCGACCCCCGCGCCGGGCGAACGTGACGCGTTGTGAAGTGCAGTGTTCATGGACAGCCATCATGGTGCGTTCTCTGTCTCAGTGGACGAAGACCCTCAGCTTCCCAGCGAGGTTGTCTCCCAACCGCACCTCCAAGGAGAGTGTGGTCAACGTGCAGCCGGGCTCCCCTGGAGTGTCTCCGACTCCGAGCGCCTCCTCGCTCCCCCAAGGATCGGATAAAACAGTTTCCCCTATCCCCATCACGGAGATCAGCCAAATCGTAAGTGATTACTATACCTACCGAACGGTTCACCCTCTTAGAATTTTCATTAAGGTTTTGATGCGATGCGTTTTGCATCTAAATAGGCACGTTGCCCGCTTGTATTCGAATTTGATGACTTAAAACTTTTTTGTTTATTGTTTTTATGACTAAAATTTTAATAATTCGGTTATTTTACTTCACCCTTATATTATTTACAAAAATATGCTTAATAAGTTTTAAAATTACTTGCAAATGTATTTTTTGAGCAATAATTGCCCAACGATATGCGAAAAATTTAATAATGCGGCTCTTACACCATAATCGATTAATATTGCCAAAAATGTCCTTTACGTCATCCAAACAAGGCTTTACTATCAAGTTCACTTATCAATGTATTTTAGAACGTGCCAAAATTCCATCGACGTGTTTTGCTATCCTTCACCTTAATTTGTGATGTGATGATGATGCCCAGGCTCATTAACTCTTCATATGGCGACATCACATTGTGCATTACTGGACTAACGCAATTGTTTACGTCAAGGTATTCTGACGTTGCAAAAAGACTCATCATTAGGATCCGAATTCAATTGAAATCTACCTTTTGTTATTGTTGACACAATTCTATTTCGTCAAAAAACTTCAATGGAACTTTGAATTCTTGGCACATAGCAACCGTCTAATAAACAAGTTATTTATATATACATCCTTTAAGGTTGTGGCACAGTTAGATCCACATCCTGAAAAGGTTTGCTACGTGTCTCAAATCCGAATATGCATTCCATATTTGCGAAGCAATCCATAAAGGAAGTAAATCGGGAACAGGTGCGACTAAATCTATTCATGCGTTATAGAATGCTGTGTCTGTTCAATGGTACGCTTGGTGTACCTTGTCAAACAGGCGTTGGATAACGTGTTGGTGTTAAGTAACGATGGTGATGGAGTGTCGTGGTGTGCGGGGCCGGTGTAACCGTTATGCCCCCCTTGCAGTTACCTTGGCAAGGCCGCTGAGATGCGAGTTTTTGCAAGCACATGACTTTCACCGCTGGAGACACCTTTCTAAATGTTTCAGGCCTTTTGCTGGGATATGAAATTTTGTACATATCTGGTTAGAAAGCTCTTACTTTAAAGAAATAACCTACCTAGCAACCATTAAGTTAAAAGGTTAGGTACTTCAAAGTCCAGTTGCCTATACCGATACATTTTGATGTTGTTTACGTCAATTTGAATGGACCAGTTACACTTACTAATATGAATTACAAGACAAGTAAAAACATTTAGTCGCTAGAAGGTAGCAGGGTGCCGTTTTATCGCTACTACACAAAATATATATAGCCATAGTAGCCATACAGATACTTATCTAGCTGCTTTTATGTTGTCATAGTAAAAAAATGTTTATAAAACTTTATTTTGACTGAGCAGAGTATCCGAGGATGTACTTCTTGATTAGATAGTCATCTAGTGCACACGTACCTAAATACCAATGGTAATCACTATGGTTTTACGCAATTTTAATGTAGAATAAAACAATGAACGTAACTTTCATTGTACTACAGATAACTCCTTTGTGAATTGTGGCCATTGAATCACTAATTACGAAGATTTTAGATAACATAACATAATTCACTTTCCCTTGTCTAAACACTCCGTTGTGTTGTAGTTTCCACAATAAAATACTGATCAAAGTGCTACCGTTTAATTAAAGTTTTACATAAGTGTTGCTAATTTATTTTAAACTTTAGATTTAAGTAATTATTTTAACGATATGTTGTAAATAAACTTTTAATCGATTGACTTTAATGACGATTATGGATTCCTAATCCCAACCTACCCCCAATATAAAAACATTGTGTATACTATTTTATACTTTCGTTCATTATAAAGTCAATTAAAAAATATATAAATGTTTACCAAAAAAAATACCATCTCATCCTCCAAACAAGAAACTCAGCCAGTGAATGGTGAATAAACCGACCGGGAACTTTATCCAATTTAGTGAAGTCTAAATCATCCCCTCTTATATTGCCGAAATACATGCCTAGAAAATTCTAGGCACCCAGGCCTTAATACAAATGTATTAAGTCTAGAAATCGCAGTAAATATCTCAAACCAAGTACCTAAAATAAAATCTTAAGATATCATCAGACTAATAAAGTTTTTTAAGGGCTTTAAAAGTAATTTGGTCCCTTACGACTTTTCGCATGAAGTCGTTTAATGAGTTTAAAAAGTTGTCACTCTCGCTTTTGAGCTGATATATTGAGATTGGTTTTGAGCGGTTATTTTTACAAATATACTAAGTATTAACAATCATCCAGGGCACTACAATAACTTGTCAAGTCTCGTGACAGTAAATGACACCGTAAATAAGAGCTATAAAACTGAAGCCGTAAAAGAAAGCCATCAATAATCCGCCATTTCGATTTATAGCACGCCGGTGCTACAACGAATTAAAAAAAGTTAAATTTAAAAAGTTGTTTAACGTTTCAGTTATTGACGATAAAGTTGTAAAGGTCGCTGTGCAAGTACATTGAACTTGACTCGAATGCCAGCTTTAACATTCTTCTTATTGGACCCGGGTATGTCCTTAAACTACGTCCAAACCAGCGGTGGTAGGTCCCGCAAGGGGCCGCCTGGTTTGCTACCACCCTCCCGCCGGAGTCAGGCGCCAAGCAGCCTTGCTGCGTTTCGTCTATGAGCGGGAGTACCAGTGCCTTTGGGGGATGATTTGCTGTCAGTTGTGTTGCATAATGCCGGTTTTTGGATCCTTGAGTGACGTCGGGCCGAGCAGCTCTCGCTGGAGGGTAGCGGGATCCGAGGCACGGTCTTGCCGGTGGCCGACCGCAGGAAGTTGGGGGCCCAATTGTACGACAGCCACGTGCGAGAGGCTGCCCCGCCACCTAGCGAAAAATCCTGGAATAGCTCCACCGTGCCAGTTGGCGACTGGACGGGAGGACCCGGTGGGTTATTTCAGGGGGGCTCGGGCGTCCCCGCAGTCTCCAAGTGAGCTCCTCATTGTCCGGATTAGCTCAAGTGATCCAATTGGTAAACGCAACACCTCGACAGGCATTTTTTCACCCATCCCACACTCCACAAATATGAAAACAAAAAGAAAAAAGAATAGGGTTAAACACCGGCTGCACTTCCTCCCATTGAAAGTGCACCTCACCAACATCAGGGGGTTGCACTCAAATATCGATCCGGTCCACCACCATCTTGAAACCGATAAACCGCACCTATTCTTTTTGACGGAGACGCAAATCAAAACGCCAGCGGACGCGTCGTACCTCAACTACCCAGGCTACTCACTGGAACATAAGTTCAGAGCACGTGCTGGGGTCTGTGTGTACGTCCGCGACGACATTTGCTGCAAGCGTCTCCGTTGCTTTGAGGCTGCCGGGTTTTCCACTTTGTGGATTATGGTCGACTCGGGCTCAGAGAAAACTCTGTATGCCTGTGTCTACCGATCGCACAGCGGAAACCAGGAGACAACTAGGCTCTTTGACCACCTTACTGAGATGGCAGATAAAGCCCAACAGCGGTACCCCGCGGCTCAACTCGTATTCCTTGGGGACTTTAACGCCCACCACGAGGAGTGGCTGTTCCCGTACAAGAATACTTGCCACGCTGGGAGGGAAGCGCGCAAATTTGCTGTATCCCTAAACCTTACCCAGCTGGTAAATGTTGCGACGCGGATACCGGATGTTACTGACCATACACCCAATTGCCTTGACCTTCTGCTGACAACTGATCCAGACAGGCACTCGGTTTCGGTCTCAGCTCCGCTAGGATCGTCCGATCACTGTCTGGTGAAATCCGTGTCGATCCACTCTCCTCCTGATCTCTGCCCTAGGGGCACGAGGAGAGTATGGCGATACGAGTCAGCGGACTGGGATGAGATGCGGCATTTCTTTGCGTCTTTCCCCTGGCAGCAGGTCTGTTTTTCTTCGGGTGACCCCTCGTGTTCTGCTGAGGCTGTTGCGGATGTGATTCGGCAGGGAATGGAATATTTCATTCCGTTCTCCGACCTATCGCTCGATCACAAGACCCGAGCATGGTACAATTCGGACTGTGCTCGAGCCGAGGCTCTTAAGCAGTCTGCATACCAGGCTTGGGTACTAGCCCGCGATACCAAAGCTGGAGCACAGAGGGTTCGCGCGAAGAAAAAAGCCTTTAACTCAGCTGCCAAGTCCTGCAAACGGGTGCTTTGAAAGGCTCGATTCGACCACGTCAGTCGAATAGGGGCCAAACTCGCCTCCTACCCTCCTGGTAGCAAGCGGTTCTGGTCCCTGTCGAAAGCGGTCGAATCCAACTTCTGCCGACCCACATTGCCACCTCTGCAGAAACCTGATGGGACACTGGCCCACTCCGCGACAGAGAAAGCTAACTTGTTTGCTTCTCTGTTTGCGAGCAATTCACGTCTAGATGCAGGCTCAAAACTTCCACCTACGCTACCTCATTGCAGTTCCTCTATGCAGAGAATTGCTATACATCAAAAAGAGGTACGCCGAGCTCTGCTGAATCTTGACGTGAATAAGGCCAATGGACCAGACGGTATACCTGCACGTGTACTAAAGCAGTGTGCGCCTGAGTTGTCTCCTGTACTGACACGCCTGTACCGCCTCTCTCTCCAACAAGAACGGTGCCGAAATCCTGGAAGCTTGCAAACGTGCAGCCAGTACCCAAGAAGGGTAGTCGTGCTGATCCCTGCAATTACCGACCAATCGCCATTACCTCCATGCTCTGTAAAGTCATGGAAAGGGTACTTAACGGCAAACTGCTGGCATACCTCGAAGCAAATGATCTGCTCAGTGACCGTCAATATGGCTTTCGCATAGGTCGGTCTACTGGGGATCTTTTAGCGTATGTCACGCACTACTGCGGCGAGGCCATCGAGAGGAACGGTGAAGCGCTTGCTGTTTCACTGGACATCTCGAAGGCCTTTGACAGGGTTTGGCACGCAAGTCTCCTTAGCAAGCTTCCTGCTTACGGCATCCCTGCTGATTTTTGTAGCTGGCTATCTGATTTCTTGAGTGAACGGTCGATCAGAGTAGTTATTGATGGCTGCTCTTCGGACCTCATGGCCATTGACGCCGGTGTTCCTCAGGGGTCTGTTCTCTCCGCAACCCTTTTCCTGCTCCACATTAACGACATGCTGCAACCCAGCATTGTAGGTTATGCAGATGACAGTACGGTTGTTGAGAGATATTTGGCTAGTGCAGGGGACAGCAGGGAGGATATACGTTCACAGAGAGAGGCCATGGTTGAGCGAATGAACTTGACCCTTAGTCTCGTTTCCCAGTGGGGTGATGACAATCTGGTCACGTTCAATGCCTCCAAAACGCAGGCGTGTCTATTTTCCGCTAAACGGAGTCCATTCGACCTGACTCCTTCTTTCCGGGGTGCATCTGTACCTATTACCGACAGCCTGGAACTCCTCGGCATGGAGCTGAGTTCAGTCCTCGGCTTCGGCAGCTTCATTGAGTCTAAAGCACAAACTGCGGCCAGAAAGCTGGGCGTCCTAAATAAGGTGAAGCGATACTTCACACCTGGACAGCTTCTAACACTTTACAAAGCTCAAGTCCGGTCGTGTATGGAGTATTGCAGCCACCTGTGGGATGGCTCAGCTAAATACCAACTCGCCGCTTTGGACTCAGTGGAGCGCAGAGCCAGGAGGATGATTGGCGACAAGAAGCTAACGGCTAAGCTTCAGACTTTGGCCAGTTTGGCCCATCGGCGGAAAGTCGCCAGCCTGTCGGTATTCTACAGGTTGCACTTCGGGGAGTGTGCCCAAGAGCTACACGAGCTCATTCCACCGTCCCCATTCTACCATCGGACTTTTAGACGCACGGCCGGTTTCCATCCTTACTTGGTAGATATTCCGCCAATTCGCACTAAGCGCTTTGCTTCTACTTTCCTTATGCGCACTGCCAAGGAATGGAATTCCTTGCCGGCGTCTATATTTCCGTGCTCTTATAACCCGGCAACCTTCAAATCAAGAGTGAACAGGCACCTTCTGGGCGAGCTCGCTCCATCGTAGGCCACGTCTACGCCTCGGCTAGTCTGTGGCCATGAGTAAACCCATGCATAATAAAAAAAAAATTCTATTATCTTCTTAATAACAGAATCCTAATCCTGAATAAATTATTAGTACCTAAATTATTTATGACTAAAAAATTTCCGATATTTAAGCTGCATTATTTATACCTATCAGTTATTAAGACATTTTTTCAAGTAGGTAAGTAATAAATGATTATCAGTTTCAGCATAAGTACAAACAAAAAAAAAACATTTCTCTAAATGCAACTGATGTAATGGACATTATAAGTTAATCGACCTTTACAACAATTGGTCTAAGGTTACAAAACTTCGCAAACCTTCATAAGAAAATGCTCAGTGCTGGAATTCGGTGCCGTGTAAGATATCTATTGATGTTTATCAATGTTCCGTCAACAAAAAATTAAGACTACTAGTAGCACAAATCGTAAAGGATGCTAAAAGTTAATTCTTTATACCAATCGGTCTATACCGCATTAAATAAATGTAATATTTTGAAGCTGACCTTTAACTTTAACTATTATCGTTGATCATCCCAGCTAATTGTCGGCTGTCAATAATTTCGAACGAACTTTTATAGCAGTAACGCCTTACACATTACTGAAAGAAAGTACCTTTTGTTTAAAAATTACACAAGTTTTATTAAAGTACTAGTTTGTTACGCAAAGCTTCATAAGCAGAGGCTCGGTGCACGGCGTGTCCATAACCTGGCGAATTCCTTTATCGTGGAATGCGTTTGATTGCCATAATGCTGCCGTTAAACCTCCGGCTGGGAAAGGCGACGTTCTTCGATAATATGTACTTACATTCACTGACATTCTGCGACATTGTACACAGCTTTCACAAGTGTTAGGGTTCATATAATACTTATACCTAATTGTCAATATTACAACGAGAGATAAAACAATAATAAAAAAAATAAGGATCAATTTTATTGATCTCGGCTGTCTGCGTATTATGATGATTTCCATAATAAAAACTGCCTATCCTAAGATATGCTAAACACAAATGCCAAACTATGTAATGCTCATTCAAATCAGTTCGTAAACACTGATTTCCATTTGTGTTTGATTCATAAGTTTCATAATCTAGTGATTCTAGTGTGTCAAAGCCCTTTAAATGATTTTTTTACAACAGGCACCATTCTAAACGACATGTCAAATGTTCAATACGTTACGGGTAAAGCACGCGTCGTTAATGGACATCCCAGGCACTTTCTTTAATCGGTCACATGGCTACGCCGTGATTCACATTATGCCAACTAGATTTGACTTTCACGAACTTGATAAAATATATGGATTTAATTTTTTAATGGACCTTAGCCTCTGCTAACAGAAACATTAGTTTCGTTTTAAAGCTTTGACATATTCTTTGTGGTTGATAATGATAATACTTTAATGCAAGAACATTTTTCTTCATCAAAGCAAGCATCATTAAAGCAAAATAACACGACTATGTGTTACACTGCGTCGATCAATCGTCCACGATTCGGGTCACTAATACGTGCTACTAAACGAAATCATAGAAGTTTTCTAAACGAAATAATAACACCGTACACTGCCTTTACAAAATACTTAAATGTTATACGTTTAACGGCAGAATAAAATCGAGAACAAAATCATAGACCATTCCACACACATCCACATACATTTTATGATTCGCTGTAAAACACGTTCTATTTCCGACATGGCAACACTTTTTAACGCTAAGACAGAAAGTGCAGCGGCCATATTTATTAGGTATTTTATTCAGTCGGCAAAACATCTGCGTGTCAAATTCCATAGTGCCATGTGCAAGCGGTGGGAGCGCGGAGCGCACACATGACTGGAAATATAAAGTTATGTAGATTCGAAAATGGAACGTCGTGCTTTGTTGGTTTTGGGCTCGCTTGTCTATGCTTTTAACCGTCTTTTGTATAGATTTTAAAGTTTGATAAATAATTTTTAGATGGAATTGGATAAAGATTAATTGAAGATTATTATAATACTATAGTTAACTATAATCCATTGTAATTTATACGAAGGCTTAAACGTAAAATTAGAGTGAATTTTAGCCAATGTTTTTATTCATAGATATATATTATGTGCCAAATAAAAAACTTACTTATTTCAGACAACTTGTAGGCCAGCTCATGTAACAATGCTCTTAAATCTTACAAACTAATGCAAAATTATGATATAATTAATGTATAATCATCTGCCCATAACGGACTACTGTGCGCGTTTTCATAAATAAGGTATCTCATACATCTTTATGCTCCTTTTCTTTGCTTACGCCATTTGTACTCCCATTATTAGTTGCTTTACAATTCTTTTAAAAGAATGATTACGAGTAAAGAACCACGATTAAGACAAAAACTTGAGCTAACATTCCACATATCATATGTAATTACCTCCGTACAATATGAAGCAGTGAACCATAGACGAGGAAGGGTGTTTTTTGTGCCGTCAGCTGTTCATCAGTGTTGCGGAACCCGACACCCACTCTTACAAAGGGCATACATAATAGAGATTTTGAACGCCTTTTTTTGCGGGTGGCAACAATTTTATACTTTATTCTTGTGACGCGTATGTTTTTTTGAAGAAAGCGTAGATAGAGATATAACTATGTATATTCGAAACTTCTATTTAAGTACTTATTAACCTATGTTGATCAGGATAAAATCAATATTGATCGCATAGTTTTTTATTTGGTATTTATTTCAGTTTCTTTACTTGATACCGCCGATATTTCATAAAAGTTCTACTTAAGTATCTACTTTTTTAAGTATACAAACAAGCGAACATACCTAATATATATCTTAGTATTGCATAAAGTTATCAAATAAACCTTGCAAAAAATAATCGCACACATAATGCGTCTTCACGATATCAAATATCATCGGCGAGTAACGGATGCGATATCCGATATTCCTTGTCAAGATATCAATATGACCCTCTCCATGCCGGATATAAAAAAATGATAAAAAAAGGTTCCGGAATTTATTCCTAAAGAAAGGACGTCAAATGGTTAGAACTGCTGGGAGTTGATAAGATTTGACAATACATCATCCGTTTAGGGTTAAGCTTAAATATGTAACTATACAAAAAACCACTTTAAAAATATGATTAATGTTGGTTGTTTAATTAGTAAAATTACCCAGCAGCTTTTCTACCATAAAGAATATTAATTTTAATGAAAGTACTCCAGCACACTTAACAAGTTAATAACAATGCGGTGTATTCAACAAGACAATAAGTACACCCTACGACAGGCTAAGAGGCGTACTTGAAAATATAATTGTCCAGTGGTAACACTAAAATTTAAACAGAGTTCGAAATTCGAAATTCCAAAATGGCACCTGCCGGGAGCAGATGTTGGCATAATGAAAGGAAGGCCATGCTTAAATGTATAAAATTTGGGCGCACGCACCAAAGACCAGCTGACGGTGAAAAAAAAAATTTAGTACCTGGTTTGAGAGGAATCAACAATGCTTGTCGATCAGCTGAGCAGATGGTTTCCGAATTAAAAACCTTTCTGATTTGTTACAAAAAATTATAGGTAGGTCGCGAAATGTGTGATGCACGCAGGAATGTGCTTTGTGTCAAAATGTTTTAATCCTGAAAAAGTTAGCAGTTGCAAAGTGAATGCATTATATACTCGGGAATCGTTGAAATATTATTGTTGAAATGTAATTTCAGTCCGGAAGGCATCTGATCTTTAACAAGCTAGGTTGCTTTAAATATAACGTAAAAAACAATATTCTAAACAAAATCAAGAACATCCTTGTTTAGATTATATTTTTTATGGAGCCATATTAAGCGACTCAAAGGTACTTGAGGTTTATTTATAAAGGAACAAAAGCCCTTTCTAGTCGGAAGTCTGGTTCGTATCCCAACTGTTTATTATCCAAGTCCGAGGGAGCCTTCCCCCTTGTAACCTTTAAGTTGTAAACATACTTCAATGTCAATCTTGTTTTGTACAGAAGTGGGTGATGTTTCCAGCGTGTCTTGTGTTTACTGATAGATAGCCCATAAGTAAAATGAGGGCATACTTAAACCTACATGCAGTAAATGTATAGCTTGGGATGGATTTCTGATTGGAACCTAATATTATTTTTCGTTCAAATCAGATAGCAATTATAAAAAAGAATTTCGAAACAATTTGGATGGTTTTGAAGAGCTAAAGTTTGGTAACATTGTTCGTTGATTTAATATAACCCATTAAGGTTGATCCTTTCGGATGCCACTGTTATTTTGATAGGTTTTATGTTCAAAACCCTCAAACTAATAACGGGTCTGGGAAACCAAAAGCATTTCAAGCAAAAAAGTGAACAAAATTCAAATCACCTTTAAGTGGTCGAAGCGTTTCCTTTTTTTCTTAAATTAGTGGGCCCAATGCAAGTTTCTAAATTTATAACATTTTAATCACTGGAAAGGATTGTAACGATCACATAATACTTGACAGGGCATCATTTGAATTCGGATCAGTAACCGATGATAATGACGAAATTGATTTAATTATTGTATCGTTAGGTGTAATTGCTAGGCGTGTTAATGATTATAATAATCATAAGCCTTTATTGTTAATGGAGGATGATTGGAGCGTGAAAGGGTAACGTACTTGCGCAGATGTGATTATTCCGTGAGACGTCAGTCTGTTTAAACTTGTCTATTTGATTGCTGCCTGGAGTGTTCGAGCAGACATTATTAAGGTATCGAAGCTTTAGCAGTTAATAGGCTGTCAATAACCAATGGCTGAACACTTATCCTATTAGTCGTCGGCTACTTAAGCAGGTTGAGCAGCTTAATTGGACATGACAATGCTTAAGTTGTCAGTCTTTTGTTGATTTATCGATCCCATGGGAATTTAATAATGAACATCCATTATAGAAACAGTAAACGTTTAGAAATCACAATTTTTTTTTTGTTTTAGCTCAATACACATGTTGTCAATTTAAATCATCAGTTGTTTTGATTCTTTCTTTTAAATGTATTTTAACAAGTAGGTATTTCTTACTTGCTTGTCTTCTTCAATAATATTACGTGCTTTGAATTTAGTCCATAATGACTCACATCTACGTCTACTCGTATGTTCTGACTCATTCGTTGTGTCTGTTCTTTTCACATCAAAGTTGTTTCAAAAATGTTATCAAGCTAAGTGCTAATCTAATTTAGGGCTATTAAATACTATCGTTTCATTAGATCTCTTCACTGTGACCGAGCACGGAAGCATCACTGTTAATTTATCTGATGGACCCACATTTTGTTGCATGACAAGAATACTTATTCCACGATTACATCTTTTAGGGATGAAGGGCCATTTAGGTTAATTAAAATTTTGATCATGGTGCAGTGTAGGCGGTTGATATCTTAATTGTTGGTTAGGCTACATTAGGTGCATGATGATGATATTATATCACATTAAATTTGAATCGCAAGTAACATATGATCTGCCAATAACTTATTTCTCTGTGAAACCTAGAACAAACTGGTCAATGACCATTGATGACTTCTTATAGGAATAAAGTGACCAATCAGATATACGAGTACAGTGCATATTTGGAAAGAAACAAAAACGATAAAATTTGTAAAACCCTTTATTATTCGCCCGATTAGATAAACAGAAGTGAAAATGGTCAAAAATTCATTAAGACCGCACGAAAACGGCGGTCGAATATTTGAGATGCGATCAAAACTATCCAAATATTTTTTTATTGATCGAGATCTTGGCTCTTTTAAATGGGTTCCAATTATCCATATGGCCGCGACACTCAGTTGGCCGGATGTCGGGTAATATTTAAAAGTCGTACCGCATTACGCACTTGATTTCCGTCGTCCTTCGCCACTCCTTCGGCAACGTCACAATCCAATTTAGACTTTTTAACAACATTAATAAAACACAAATTACTTCGTTTATATTCTACAATGTTGCCAGTACCTATCCATTAGTGGATCCTATAGTTTTTATTTAATCCGTGGGAGAATGCCTGATGCGTAACGAGCGTTTCAAATTGTCGAATTTTATCAATTCGAAGGCGAACGAAATTGTCGCGTCATTATTCTTTAAGTATGTTGAAACGTTTGAGATATGTCTCATTGTCAAGGTAATTTGGGCTGCGATTTAACGGTCAAGTAATCGAGTAATAAATATCTTCATTGTTTAGTTTTTTAGTTCTCAATGTCATGGCTCTTCTGTTTGGCTACGCTTGAGTTACCGAGAATTTCCATAAAAACAGACGTGGATAGGATTAAACAATGGTGTCATTCAAAAATCAAACCACAAAGATATCTTCCGAGTGCTTGAAGCAAGGAAACTACTATAAATAGTTAGTGACTATTTTCCTGGTTTGAAATTTTACTGCTCTTTTCAACTTGTGCACACATTACGCAAATGTCATTAGTAGTTAGTAGGTTTTAAGGTATATTCTATAGCAATGTACCGGTTTATTTACATTTACCAAGAGGGCTTTTAGTTAAACGGCTAACTTTATCTATTTCTCAGATTCTACGCCAGAGCATCTTTATCTTATTTGATCCTAAACTGATTACGATAATAACCATATTATCTATGGATTAATTATTATATATAAGTACTCAAGTTAATTAATAGGTTTTTACTAACGTTTGTTAAGCTAGATGATTTAGATTTAGTTAGAGATTTAAGCTAGATGTCATGTGACGTAACGTATAAACTTCATAGGTGTACAAATTAAACAAGAAAACAGCACTTGCCCATAAAACCTTACCTGTAAAAGTATTTCATTATTATAAATACCTATTTTATTCAGAAGGAAAAGACGCCTTATACCGTTCTTCTTAAAGATCTTAAACATATTTCTTATCTTAAGCACAATTTTTCATTTTTTTTAAGTGACTTTATAAATAATAACATTATTAGGAGATATAGATCTTCGGGATAAAAATCGTCGATGGACATTAATCATTACTGGTTTAGTCATCGTGTTGTTATGCGCACACGCACTTCGGTTTAATTTACTGACCCTGTACGGGACCCATTCGGAACGAATCAACCAGAGACATTATGCAAAAAGATTGATTCTGTTGAACTTTACATCGTTACATCGAATGTGTTTTTTTATTTATTGCGTACCTAAGTACTGAATTTTAAAATACGATGATGACGGATAACGGTAATCTATAAATTCGGAAATAAGTCTAAACATTTTAAGATAACCGACCCAGTTTTGTAAATCTTTTAATCATAGCAGAGGCGAATGTGCCAGTTGCAATTTATTAAGAAAGGATGGAGGCCTTTTAGATTAAAATATTTTAATATTTAGATATATTTGAGTTACTTTTGTATGATTATTTGTGTACCATTAACCTTTTATTAAGAAATAAATAGGAGTTGCTGTAATAATAATCCTTGCAATGACAATAAATTTATCATCAGACACAGAAATGTACTTATCAAACCCAACTCCCGCATTTATTTGATTACATCCGCCACTTTTTATGCCAAATCGCTGTCGCATTCGCACCGCCATTGTGTTCATTGACCGTAGACAACGCCCTTGACTACCAACATTAAAACAAAAACATTTAAATCTACCAACACAACAATTTAAATTTCGCGAAACTGGCAACCCAGATTATTTTCCCACGAACCCTACACGCGACTGTTTTGTTTTCAAACTTAACATATCCGTGCCCGAGGCGATTTAAAAAAGTAAAACGTCATGCTTTCGTTTGATAGTCGTTTGATTGCCGGTTGGCCCGTGGCAGTCTATCATTAGTGTTATTAACCGTGTTCCACAGATGCGTAAGCACTTTTTGACGTGTGTAAGTACCGTGATTTATTATCACGCTCTAGACAAATTGCTCAGCGTCCATATGGCGTAGGAACTTCTGTTCAAATTAGACCCTTTTATTCGAGTGTTTTTTTCTTATAAATGCACCACACTACTTACACTGCAATACGTTCATTATGTGCTTAGTAGTGTCTGTCCGTACACTTGTTACGTTTAGTTTTTATTGTCTTCCATATTCGACAGATCGACAAATCGTCCCACGTTCTTGTTTAGAGCGTTCGATGTCATTCATAACCATATTTTTACGACTTAATCATATCAATATAAATTATAAAGTTAAGTATGTACATGATTTTTTAAGACTAACTATTACGTTTAATTCTTGATAGATATATACAAATCAGTGATGCGCAGTTTGGGTTTCGGCCCAAACTATCTACCGAGAGCGCGATACTGAGCCTCAAGCACACCGTCGAATACTATACACTCAGGAAGACTCCTATATATGCATGTTTCCTGGATCTCTCCAAGGCGTTCGATCTGGTTAACTATGAGCTCTTGTGGGCCAAGTTAGAAGAGGCGGGGGTCCCTATGGATATTGTGCATACACTTAGGAGTTGGTACTTGTGTCAAGTTAATGTTGTCAGATGGGGAAAAGACATGTCAGAGGAATACAGGTTGGAGTGCGGAGTGAGACAGGGTGGGAGAACGTCTCCTAAGCTCTTCAACCTGTACATAAATGCTCTCATCGAGGAACTCAGCAGCATTCATGTCGGCTGTCATATTAGCGGTGTATGTATGAATAATATTAGCTATGCAGACGACATGGTGCTGTTGAGTCCCTCACCAGGAGGGCTTGAAATATTGTTAAAACTATGTGAGAAATATGCATGTAAACATGGCCTGAGATATAATGCTATTAAAAGTGAACTTATGGTTTTTAAGTCTGGGACCAAAAGTCCATCTGTTGTACCACCGCTATATCTAAATGGCACACCCCTTAAACGAGTGACATGTGTAAAGTATTTAGGCCACTTAGTCAATGAAAATTTGCGTGACGACGCAGATATAGATAGGGAACGTAGGGCGCTGGCGATAAGAGCGAATATGATAGCACATAGGTTCAGAGGCTGTACAGCTCAGGTCAAAATTACACTCTTTAGAGCCTACTGTACCTCTCTTTATAGCTGCAGCTTATGGGCTAATTACTCGCAAAGATCGATCAGCGCCCTACGGGTTCAGTTCAACAACGCCTTCAGGGTGCTGTTGCGTCTGCCACGCTTCTGCAGCGCGTCAGGCATGTTCGCGGACGCACAGGTAGACAGTTTCTCTGCTACAATAAGAAAGCGTGCCGCCGCGACGCGTCGCAGAGTGCTTGACAGTAGCAACAGTATCCTGAGTGTGATAGCGGGTAGGCCCGATAGTCGCTATATGCAGCACTGGTCGAACTTGCACCGTTCCTTAGCTCCTTATGAAATGTAGTAGTTAGATACCTAATAAGTTTGAGTAAGTACTAACATAGTCTTAAACAAGTTCCTGCATGTACACGTTCGACTAACCTTTTTGTTATGGATTTTTGTGGTCCGAAATAAATGATTTTTATTTTATTTTTATTTTATTTTTATTTATTTTATTTTATTAATTCGGTTGGATCCCACTGACAAACTACATTTTTGCATACTTAGATTCAGTTGAGTAATCCCTGTTACAACAGGTAGGCGTTTCATTTTAGTACATGCACCAAAGATCTTACCACATATATTTTACTAGTGTGTACCTACCTATATTACCTAGCTTTTAGCGAACAAGATCATACAAAGAAAAGTAATTTAAACCCACATTAGTTTGACGCAATCTCCTCTAAACGTGGCGTTAAGTCCGTAAGAAAGGGAAACGACGCATACGAGCAAGAATTTAATGCTCTTTTTACCTGAACTATTCTCATTTTTAAAACCTATCGAGTTAAATCAGTGGAACCAATATACCGGAGTCTCTATGTCCATAATAACTACCTGACTATAGAAAAATCCTGAAGTGGTTGGTCAACGTGGATCGTTCGCAACAGCCTTTCTTGTTTACCAACATTAACACCGCGAGATTTTGCAAGCCTACTTTATAAACCGGTTGCCTCTTCAAGTCTTCTCGGCAAAGCTTTAAGTCTTTCACTTTAAGAGCTAGACTATTTGTAGCTATCATTACGAAAGGACACACTTCCTTACAACATATTAGTACCTAAGTATAAAGTGTTTTATTTAATGGTTTGGATAATATGCGCGTTGCTCCGAGTTCTAACTTGTTGGGAGACGTGTCTGGACAGGTTGAAGGCTTTCCTCTTATTGTATCAAATAGTGATCCCGTACCTACCTAATCGGCGATGCATAACATTGTCTTCACTTTAGTTTTGCGGCTCGCCTTGAACTTTTTGTTCTTTCATTTAAATCAAATGATGGTCTTATACAACATTTTTTAAACACTCGGCACTCTCTGGTAGTAAGCGGTTTCTGTAGTCTATGGACGCCTGAAACTCCAAGGGTACTATATTATTTTGGGTAAAAGTTATGACTATGACTTTTCGCATTCTGCTTTAGAGATTAACAAACAAACCGCACACCTATCAATCCGTCAAAACTGTAAATATTTTCTTTATTCAAACACGTTCCACTCGGCAAGCTGATTAGCGGCCTTATAAGGCCTTGCGTAGGCGCATGGGTGAGGCATAACCTCCCGTAAGCTCAGGTGGGTAAATTGGTCAATTCGCCACTCTTCCGACGGTCGGTGTCAGGTTGCAACGCGTTGTACGAATCTTTAAAAAAAGAAAAGTAACAAAACATTTAATTCTAAATTCAAAGTTTATTCTGCAAGTTCCCCAAGGGTTCTTGCACAAGTCAATATTTTACCGATTTTAGTTACCCAGCAATGTGTAAAACGAGTTACGTGGAGTTCCTATATGAACTTTTAGAGGTATGTTATGTTCATATTATTCATATAGGTACCTATTTGGTTTCTGTGCAACTTCTTATTTAGTCATATTGGCAATACTGACAATCAAGTCATAAAATTGAAAGTCACTAGAAATAGAAATCATATTTAACATAATATGCCAAGGTACGAAGTGGCACAGCACAGACAATCGGAAATCAAGCAAAAGCATCTTTTCTCCGCTGAATTATAACTAATGCTATTGGTGGATCTCCGCACATCTCATCTTCGCTTCAGAGAAGGGCAGCCTAAAATTCCTTGAGCAAACATCCAATCCATAGCTATTATACCAAGTCATATGTAATCAAATGCCCTGTTGTTGCGATTCCATCGAAGGTTGGTGTTAATAGTTAATTTTTAGTTTTTCTGGGATAGCTGGAATACCTTATTATATGTCTAGAATTATGTTGGAACAAATAGGCTAACCATGTCTCTGCCAAGAGTTAGGAGTATATGACAATTACTTTAACTTTCATTGTATATAAATGACTCGCCGATTCATATTAGTAAAAGTGGGTCAAAATCGTCGCAAATTTGTTTGCATATTTTACTTACATCGAGCCAAATCGCACCAAAACCGGTCCAACGAGTTTTCTTTGTTTGATCTTGGTGTCAGTGTAATAAAAGTAATTCGACCTTTTTACTGACTATAAAACTAATAAAACTTAGCAATAAGCGTGATATGGCACTAAAAAGTCTAAAAACTGTAGAATTAACCTTCTTTTGTAAAAGGCGTGTTATACAGCAGTATTTGATAGAGTCCGTCTAAGCTGAATGAGAAATTTGTCGTGTACGGTAGAGATGGGTAGGGGTGAGTAAATACTGAGTATTTACTCGGTATTTACTCAAAGCACCCGATAAATACCCGTATTTACTCATTTAGGTGGGTAAAAACGATTGCTTATAAAATATTCAAAAAGTGAGATTTAAGAACAAAATTGTCTTTTATTGAAGAGTGCTAACGTGTATTAACAATATCTATAAAATAAAAAGCATAGAGGACGCTTAATTTAGGAAAAAAACGTAATTATTAGTGAGAGGCAAATTTTGTTAACGATTTTGTTTTAAATAAGAAGGTATTTACTTTAAAAATATGAGTACTTAAATTCTACCGATGTTCTAGGTAAGTGCATGTCGCCCAAAAGTGCGTGTTTACGCGGCACTTACGACCTTTTATTAAGGGTTTTTTAAAGAAAACTCAAAAATGGCTCAATCGATGATGTTCAAAATATTGTTTTTTGTACTCTATTATACGGCTAATCTCCCGGTATGTTTTCATATTTTTTCTGATCTTTGGTTCTAAAGTTATAGAGAGGTAAACATTATTTTGGCCTTTCGAAACGGTCTTTTTCCAAAAATATTCAACTTATCCAAAAATGTTCTTAAAAACATTCCAGTTATTTTTAAAGACCCATTTAATGACGTGCAACATGTTGGTGGTTTCTGAGATTTTTTTTGTGACAATTAGTTACATGTATGGAGTGCTCCTCTTAAAAATACATTTTTTACAATTTTGAGTACTTAATCCAGTAGCGGCTTACAAAATACACCTATATTTCAAATTTATATATCCCTTTCAGCACTCTAAATAGTTTATACCCACCAATTTGGGTATAAACGAGTAAATACGGGTATATTGAGTAAATACTGAGTATTTACTCGGTATTTAGCCGTGAGTATTTACTCACTACCCATCTCTAGTACGGTGACGCTCCCACACTCTGTTATTGAAAAATCTGTGCGGAGTTAGCTTGTTCTGAATACCTATACAAAAAACCTACATGAAAAGGCTTCTGTGTACTTGTCTTATATTATATTACCATAACTATACTAAATTAACATGTTCTAACATGATAAGATATTACAGGCCAATCAGCAGGTGTAGTGTATCCTATACAAACAACTTAGGAGTTAGGCATAACATCAATCTCTGAACGAACAACAATGTACCTTAATACATTCTTTTACAGTCTAGTTTTACTTGTCTTTAAAATGTTATTAAAGTCTTTTAGTGCTCATTAGTCTAATTAGTCTAAAAGACACTTCAGAGAAGCAGTCAGCTGAGCGTGAGAAAATTCTGCCATATTAAATCCAGAAAGACTCAAGTCAAGCATTTTGCCTATAAATGCGACAAATATGTATGCAGGAGACATCTTAATGACAACTACTTAGTTGAGGCCAATTAAATTTTACCCTTTTTGGGGCTTTTAAATCAGCAATTTGATGCACTTTATCCCACACCAATTACTGAGGCTAATTAGAATTTTGTGATAAATATTAAATGACGTGTTTGGACGAGATTAAATGTGACGCTGATGACGGCATGGTAGCTATGTTATTGTCTTCAAACTGAGTTTATCTTTGTTTTTCTTAATAAAGAAAGTCATAACAAATACTTAAGTAGTGCTACAACAAGCCAAGCCAAGCCAAGCCAATGGTGATGATGGATAGGTACATTGATCTTTGTAATCTGATTTATTCAATGCTGACTGTGTAATGATGTAATAAAAGAAATACTGGAAGCAGAGTTTTACGTGCAAAACCCCTTTTATTGAGCATTATATCAATGGAGTATATAATATTAGAATGTGAGAAATATAAAAACCGATTAGTTATAGTCAGACAGAATTTTACCTGGCAAAAACGAGTGACTGACATACATAATGTAATATCGGCATATCTATAAAAGCACCAAGTGTAACTAGCCTTCCTAGCTAATAAAAGAAGAATTTGTTCTATAAAATAACGCAATGTTGCATAAATAGATTTAACTCAAGTTTGTATCGTAAACAGCAAACGTGAAGCTAGCTTTGCGACTGATTATGGATTCTGGTCGTTACCTGGTCTCGGCAGGTTGTGACATGCCGGAGTTATGTGACCAACTTTTTAATCGGTTTTTAAAGTTACTAGAACGGATGAATTGCTCATTCGTTAAAATGATAATTTTATTAAAATATTGTCTATGGCTTTATCTTATTTTTCAAGTTTTCAGTTTGACCAACATAAACATTTATTACCCTAACTTTTTAAAGCCCTGGAATCCAGTCAATCTGCCACAGGTACTTTTCCCGAGGAATTCTCGGCCCCAGTGATTAGCCAACTTCCGTTCTCGATAGGCGTTTGCGCAAAGATATTAAACGTAAACCGCGCGGTGGCCGAAATGGGAACTAATTGGCTATAGGAAAATGTAGGGGAATGCAATACTAGCGCCACTGTTGGTAACGATGATGGTTATCATTAAAATAGGAGGTTAAATTGGTAAAATTATGTTACAAGCAGGTTATGGCAACTTTTAAACTGTGTGCCCCACCAAACCATTCACATCTAAATATGTAACACACACAAACCAAACCAAACTCGGTATTTTTGCCATGTGTTGTGTCTTAATATTTAAAATTTTTATTACTTGGGTCTTGTCACCTATTAGGCAGGCATTTGTCTCCTTCTACATCTTACGTATAAGAGAGAGGGAAAACTGCTTATGTCTTCGTCGAACGGTAGTCAGGATAGCATCTACGGGCACACAGCAACAACGTTATGTAACGTAACCGATGAACTGTGAGATAAGAGTGTGAGAACTAGATGAAGCGACAACCAATGTACTTTACCATCGTACAAGCTGTGTGGAATTGAAAAGTCGGAAAAATATCTTGTTTATGTATTGTACGATGACAAGTTACTCTCTTACTTCCTTAACAAAAATGTGTTCAGCAAATTTTCGACTTTAAGCAAGTTCTAGAGAAAAATCAGACTGTCCGTTAATATAATACAGTAATTTAAAGAGGCTCAAATTGATTCACATTCGATTTTATGTGTAATACCTAAATAGTTGAAATGTTCTTTTAAGAGCCACATTTGTTCAGATCTGCTTGATGATATGGGTGGAAATATAACCTCCTTTTTAAAATCGGTTAAAAAGAAGATGATTTTGAATAAGAATTGATAACGCTGCGTTTGCGCATCCGGCGATAAGATGGCGCCGTTTCCGGTGAGGCTGCGACGTCCGGTCACTCACTTCTGGGTTGCACTTTGCACTGCAATTATGACTAATCAAACAAATGCATATGATTATTTAAATAGGCAATTCTTTTAATTCCACCAGGGTTTAGATAAATAGATATGTATTATAAACCCATAACCTAAGTCACTTTTTCTGTAATGACTCCTCGCGTATTAATAAATCCAAGAAAAATACATCTCATACGAGCCAATGTTAAGACTGAAACTGTCAAGTGTCAGTGTAATCAAAGACACGAATGACACGATAGACGCTGCTGGCGCCATCTCTTGCCAATAGACCAGTACTGACAGCCGTGCGAAAACTTTTTGTAGTCGCTCTAGCTAACTGACCGTCAACCTAGTATTAACCCAAAAACATATGACAAACAACGCTTGAAGTTGCGCAGACGGCGGCGGCTAGTAAAACAAGTGAATGTTGCGAATGATTCATTGACCGTGAATCACTTGACTCATTGATAAAGCTCGGACACTACAATGTTGCTAGCTTCGTTCAACAGTGTAAATATGTCACTGTATTGTTTGTATCTCCTTGGATATCACGGGCCTATAATCCCGGTTTTTTGATAGGCTTGCGTGGGGACACAGATCCAACACGTAGAGGCCCCTTGGAGAGCTTTAATGTCATGTAGAATTATTGTTATTATTATTTTATAAATAAATATGTACTTTATTGATATATTTTAATTTATGACATTATTACTTACCTACTGAATTATTTTAATTGAACTTAATTTGAAAATCGTGTTCTTAGTGTCATGACGGAAGTAGAGTACAAAACATAATAAATTACAATTTTAAAATTGTAACTAATATGCTTTGGTTTTATGTAAGTATACATGTATCATCATCTCAGCCATAAGACGTCCACTGCTGAACACAGGCCTCCCCCTTGCTGAATATAGGCCTCCCCCTTCACATGTATCGTTAGCTTTTATTTATAAAACTATTAGAAATTAAAACCAAAATATTACTTTGCTAATCCGCGTAATCGCGCGTTTTTACGCGGATTAGCAAAGTAATATTTTGGTTTTAATTAATAGGTATGGATTTCCGCAAAGTAACGCCTGATTCTATTCACTATTAGAAATTGGAAATTTAGAACTCGCTTTAACTTTAAATTAAGTCATCTAGTAATCATTGTCATTATTATAATAATTATAACTTCCAGTAGCTTGAGTACTTCGTAGCTAGGCAAGTAATAGGAAAATATGCACCTACTTCATATTTTCTTTGTATACAGTACCATCTAACAATAAGATGTCTAGAAACGTGTTATTGTTTGCACTCAAAATGTGTTGAGCTATAATCCGACCAAGGTGACCTGAATTTCACCGGGCGTCAGAATTAGCGAGCTAGCACTACTTTTGACGCCACTCCTAAACATGATAGTGCGAGGACACCATTGTTTCTTGTGGATTTAGCAAAAGTAATCAATGAACTAGGAAATACGCTAATGTGATTGGCTGACAAAGTTTTATTGAAAGGAAACTTAAAGGCCTACTGCAAACATTGGAAAATCGAAAAATGATATCTCAGATACCTAAAGAATGTTTAATTTCGTAATCCTACGATATACCTATGTTATTTTTAATAATGGCCTTATAAAACCAATTACTTACGAAAATTAACCTACCTATATGTCTAAGCAGGTACCAATCAAAAATATCAAGGCATAAAATTTACAAGCTGTGTTCTTGCCGTTTATTTTAAAGAGAAATCAGTACTTATTTGTTTGAAAATTAAATAATTTAAATAGAATTTGAAATCCGCTTATTTAAAATGTGGTCAGTGGCTAAACTTAACTTAGGCATAACATTTTGTGGGTGTGAATACTTAAGGTGTGATTGAACATGAAAAAAGATTGTGCATCCATCTATTTAGGTATATTTCGAAATTTAACGATCAGTTACAGTATATGTAAATTTACTAGCAGTTATAACTGCTATAAGTTAACTGGTATAAGTTAGGTTAGTGTCGTGTGAGTTAAGTGGTAGGTACAAGTTAAGTGTTATAAGTTAAATGTTGAAGTCTCTACGTCGTTCATGTCTCGCCAAAGGCAAGCCGGTGGCAATTATAACCGTTTTACGTCCGAGTAATATTTACTGTACGTAACTGGTTACGTTGAGAGTTACTAATTAACTATGTACCTTCCGTAACTCTTTAGCTGTAATGAAGTAGCGACAGTAATCTTTATAAGATAACTATAAAATTACGAGTTTAAACAACATTTAAGTAACATTTTATTTAGTTCATTGGAGTAACATTCAATACAGGATAATTTTGAAAAAATCTAACATCGACTAAACTAGAAGCACTTTCTAGTTTCTACTATAGCAACTGCAACAGTGAACAAGATACTTTGGTAAGCGTTGCAGTAGAGTATAAGTTTAATTGATTTATAGGCAATAGCAAGACTATAATCATTCTACATTGCAGACAAGTTAAGCTTTATAAACGAGGAGATGAAAGTTTAACAATTTAAAAACACCTCTGAAAAATCCATATTATTAACACCTCTTCATATTTTCAGTAGCTTAGACTCGACCAGCGTAAGCGTGATCTATGCTCAACCGTATTTGGTTGTGATCTTGGGTTCTTATTTATATTGGTTCTTCTTAAACAAGTTAAGAATCTATATGTGACGTTCCACGGGAAAAGGTACCTTATGAGGGTTTCTAGTTTCGGAGATATGAAATGTTTTGTAAAGAGGTGAAAAAATGCTCAATTTTTTTTATTGTGTGATCTGAAACCTTAATGCGTAACGTTTGTTTACCTGTTTTTATTTTTGTTATAAGTTAGTTATAAGCCTAGTAATGTCGTCTCAGAGTTTAGTAAAAAGGTACCTTATGGAAAAAAGGTTGAAAATTCCCAAAAAAACTAGTCAATACGGGAAAAGAAGTTTGGTAGAGAACTGTATTAGCATTCTGCAAAACTAATTTGATAATTTCAGTTCTGGTTGGGGCGCCTAGCAAATATTATAACCGTACATCGACCGACATTACAAATCCAAGTAGCCTGCTATTATACCAAATTTACTCTCGTCAAGTCTTTCTTAACTAGTATAATCTTCATTTAGTTTGGTCGCATGCAATAAATCAGCCATTGGTTTGCTGAAAAATGCCAATACCCGACGCATTACCTTATGGAATATCTGAGGTCATTGAACCTCAATGCCGCTTGTCTTCAATGGCAACCAAAATATATTATTGATAAGAAATAGACGATTTATACCATCTTTACCCAAAAATATTATTAGTTTATCCTAACTGTTCCATCATCATCATGCCTCATCATGTAACTTAACCACAAGGTACCTTTTCATTACATACAAATTATTGGTCTTTTTTAAGATTATTATGACGAAGAACTAATTAAATTTGTGGCAGTTTAATGTAAATTAATATTTTCTATTCATAAAAGATAAACTTCAATGTGATTGATGTTTTGTAGTGATGTATTATTAGATTTATTTCCATAAGGTACCTTTTCGTAAATGTATGGAGCAAATACTGTAATTGTTATGTAAGTTTAAAGTGGCATAAGGGGTTAAATATAGTATTTAGTTGGGGTTTTAGGATTTATTTCATTTGAATAACAGAATTTCTTTCATATGTGCTCAGAAAAATTGATTGTGTGTTACATTAAAAGTAAAAATATTCAATTTTCTGATTTTATATGAAAAAGTCAGAAAATACATTTTCACCTCTAAATCGGTATTGTTTTTTGCTTAAACTGTCTGTCAGTGTCGTTTTCTAATAGATACAATTTAAATCTTGAGAGCTCATTGCAATCAATCGTGAAAATGAAATAAAACTTTATTTTCAAGAGATTGGTTAGTATACACATAAATCAGTCGATATCAAAGGTTTCTATTTGCATTACAGAACAAGTCGCAACATTTTTTTAATCTCAGATATATAAGGTATTATTATTTGTAGTCAACTATGTAACTTACTTCAGGAACATAGTTTTTTAGACGGCTAAACTTAAAACTTCTCTATCGTAAAGTTGCTCATTTCACATCATTTTTTTCAAAAAATCATATCTCTGTAACTACGCAACTTAGAAGGTTGATCTTTTGTGTTATCGATAGCTTATTTATTGTAGATTACTGGAGTATGCATAACTCCATACCCGCCATAAGGTACCTTTGCCCGTGGGACGTCACATATAGGTATCTGAATGCTGCCTTCTCTTTCTAGTGCCCATGAGAAACAAGGAAGACAAGTTCAAAAGTAATAAAGATGTCTATTTGCGTTTCGTCTACTTATAGAGCGATCGTAAACGGCAAGTTTTGGTTGGTAAGGTGGATTATAAATAGGTGCTGAGTTGGATAGTTGTTATGATTTTGAAGCTTGGTTTAACACTTGCTAGTTCGTCTTCAAAATAAATGGAAAGTAATAGACATTACCGGTCGAAACATTTCTACATTTCTGTTGGATCTCAGTATTAGTATACAGAAAGAATCAGGTTTTTAATATTTATTTCTGAAAACGCCCATTTCAGGCTTATACGTCTCAGTCTCCTATTGTTGTTCTGAAAGTAGGTACTTACCTCATATCTTATCCTCGTAGACTTCTGTATCAATCAATCATATAGTTATTGCAATATTGTGAGTAAGGCACATTTAATGTATGTACTTACCTATATTCCAAAGTTTCAAGCCTGATTTTTTACTTTAATATAAAATTCGTCAAACGTTACCAAAAACAAAAAAATACTAATAACCTAAACTTTAGAGTCCGTCAGTTAGGTACCTACCGTATTTACTTGAGAAATAGGATGAAAACAACGCAACTGACATTTCGAAGACACTAACTATCAGACCTGATAAAATTTGCGACACAAACCACCATAGTCCAATGTTCCCGTCACGCTGAAGACCGTGGCAAGTGGAGGCGCATTGCGAGGACTGCGTTATCCACGATAGATACGTCTCATCATACAACCACTACCACTCTGTCAAGAGTGAACGACTGAGGAGGAACTATCAGTCGATTAAAAAAGAAAAATATCTACAATTCTACATAGCTGTCATTTGAAAAATTTGCGTTTAATCCGTCAACAACTAACGACCATACATTGCATACACACTAAAGTAACACAGAACAAATGTGATCAAATCAAATCGCGATCTGTTGACCTTTGTGAGCCTCGAACCACTCAGCTGAATTGGATGATGGGCTAAACTGGCTAAAGGGTAATTGACACTCTGGTTCGAAAGGTCGGATCTGCGCTGCGGAAAGACAATGGCGTAAAAGACGTATATATGTCATAGGGGTGTAGTTTGTGTTATAAATCTTTGTGTTTTAGTTGGAAGCTGGCATAAAAGAGTAGAGTCTTTAATTACCTAATTATGTATACTGTTTAATAACACATTTAAAAACTCCTCCACCCGCTTTTTTTTAATTTGTTGCTTATGCATAGGTACCTACTTAAAATGCGACTTTTTGTATTGCAAACGGCCAATTTTTAGACTAGCGCGGCAGAATAAGTGGCAGTCATCTATGGTGAAAATACACCAAAATATGTATTTGGAATTTTAGTGCTGCACGTGACCTTTACAGCTAAGTTTAATAACATGCCATGCGTATGCGTAGCTACATAATACTCAGCCGGCCTAGCCAAGGTCACAATCGCTATCGCTTCGACAACGAAAAGCATTATGTCTCTCTATCACTCTTCCATATTAGAGCGACAGTGACAGTTGCGTTTCGATCGCTACGGAGCGTAAGCGATCGGCATCTTGGCTACGCGGCCAGTACAAATAATATTGACACAAAGTCGCATTTGCACATGCGACTTTTCTACTCTCAAAAGTTAGCGCGTCGCCCGCGCAGATTGATCGATCGCCGGAAACCAGCGCTTGTGTCCGGAATGACGATCCATTTTAAATATTTAGCGAGTTACCGAGCAATTCAAGCTTTATTACGTGTAGGGGCTGCAAATTACGCTTTCGATCACTTTTATAAGGTTTTTGACACTGATGGAAACCACAGGCACTTCCGCATCAAAATAGAAATTCATACATGGACCTTTTCAAAAACTGTGTGTATTTTATTAGGTTAAAAACAAATGAGTATCCCTGATTGTTAACACAGCTCAATCAATGAATACATAAATACATACCTTATAAGAAACCCAACACAATAGAATCATAGGTACTTATATCATAAATTAGGCAAAATATTCGGTTAAATTAATAAACATTTTTATTTTACATAGGTATTTTCTCCACGCCCTTACTAAATTTATCCATTGTTTGAGACCTCAGGAGAATATCGATTTATACAAATGTCTGAATCACCCTTGGGTGTGCCTTTATTCTTATGGGAATCACCGAGGGTGAAAAAATTGCGCCCCATTCAATTTGTGCGGTTGAAGGGAAAAATCGCCCCTAAAAGTATTATAAGTGGTCGTAAAACAAGGGAAGTGCAAACTGCGATTTGATGTGATGGCGTTTGTTAATGGCAATTGCTTTTATCGTAATAATGCTGTAGGTAATAGTCGAGGCTGACGAAAAAACTTTTAAAGTTCAACTTAACTCATTTCGTTGAAGTTGATATGAAGAATAGACCAAAACATTGTATGAAAACTTCAAAATTGTAAAGAGTTTATGATATTGTAGTTGGTGTTGTGTCTTTAGTAAATTTAGGGCCCCCGTACATCTAGCGTCTTTCGAGCGTCGGCGTCTGTCGGCGTCTGGTCAGCGCTATGGAAAATGACGTCGCTGCGCAGTTGTGTCGAGCAACGGCCATAGACGCCGACGCTCGAAAGACGCCAGATGTGGGGGGGGGGGGGGCCTTATAAAGCTTAATTTACACAAAACACGATATTCATGTAATTAACTCAAAAATTACTTGAAACAAGATAGAAGCGTGGCTAAGTGAAGATTCTTCTACCATAATAGCAGATATTGCGAAAATATTGACGCGAAGCAGCGTCTAAAATAAACAGAACGCATCTCCGCTTGCAGATTTAAAAAATGATTATGAGACTAATAAAGGCGTAACTAAGAAGAAACGAATCATATTCAAGGATAACCATAAACTACGAGATGAAAATGATGCAGATCTTAAATAAGATGCAGGTACAAAGTAATCTGAAGTTTCTAAAACAGTCCCGTAAGTATTTCTACCGCCTCCCACGCATCAATCCAATCATACGGAAGTTTAAACTAAATCAAAGATGGCGGTTCGCGGTCGGCGCAAACGCATTGACAGCTACGCGATCAATCCATATTCGCAACATTCTCGGCGGCTGATAGTGTAGATTGGTCGCTGGATTTATTTAAATCATATCTAGATGAAGATGCGAGTTACGCTGGTCGGTTTGTAAAGTTTATAAGTAAGAATAACAGTAAATCTAATACGTCGTCATAACACCACGGATCTAATACACAGCCTGTAGTTACTGTAACGTAATATTTTATTACGGCGTTTGACGATTACTGGCATTATGGACAGTAATTTGCATTTTTTAGTTTCAGAAAATAACTGTCAACTAAGGACAAGGCAAAAATGGCTAAGTAAGGGGGATCTTCTCATATCACCGTTCAGTGTTAACTATTTTTTCATTTTTATTTACGTATACAAACAAATTTGTCATTTTATCCTATTTCTGATGCTGATAACAGTAATCTGACCGTTACTTTTTCAGCAGATAGGTATATATATATGTAATGTCATGTGAGTTAATTTTTTTAAAATAAATGTACAGAAAGAACAATAACATGAAATGAACTTTTGTGTTGACCACTAACCGTTATCAGAACGCACCACCAACTTCCTTTTAATAAAATGCCGCATATTATTCCTAAAAGCATTGCAGATACGTCCTTACACCTCGTAAGCTCGCGTCAGATAAGGCCTATAAATCAAACACATTTACGCAACATATTATCTTCAAAGTTACCGATTCCAATAATCGATATTGTTAAATATATTACAAGTCGGAAGAAAGGTCGTGTCAGGCCGACAAAAGAAAATTTCGAAACACATTTGTGATTTAATTTGTTTGCTGTTCAGTTCCGACTTTACTTCGAAACGTATCTAGGAATCAAAGGGCACTGATATACCTACATAATCAACATGGTAGGTAGTTACAATTGAAAATAAACTAAGTATGTATCCGAATGTCGATTTTTATGACTAAATACAACTAAAACCAAAACGTATCTTTAAATCGGTAAAATATTAAATTATCAATAGAGTTCGATAATCTTGATCAGATAAGCAAGTGGGTTAACCCATTAACTATCATTTTTTCATGAACCGCTACAATACCTACGTGCCTAGCGGCGAACGTACGCGCATATTTGCGGTTTCAAAAAAACACTAGGCATAAAGTCGTATGTGTCTTGTTATTTTCGTGTAGATGCGCCTTTTTAATCCTAGATACCTACCTATATACCTAGGCCTGTCAAACGTTTCAACGGTCTCGTTTGAATTTAGAATGAATTGTAAGAAAGAATATATTTCGCAAGCTTGCAAAGATTTACAATGGCGCTCACTGAGTTTTGCATATTGAAGTGGTTGGCTGGGTTCCTGTTATGATGAGTTGATGACTTATGCGTAGGTAGCAAAATTGTTTAGCAAATATGTACTTACAATCAGTGGTATTTTTTTCGTTTAACCTTTGATATGTCTGTGGTGGTTGTTTAAAAATTTCGGGGGTCAAACACGGTTGTGCCATTATAGGTAGAGCAGAAAAAAGATGACTAAAATTCGGTTAGGATCAAGAGGTTAAATACTTACTTTGATATTTACTTTTGTTGGTCGTAAGATAGCTACCTACAATGCTAATTATATTAATGTAATAAAGGCTGGGTTTTATAAGTAAAAAACCGTTAATTTTGTCGGTTAGTAACCTAAAATAAGTTTGTTATTGTAAAACTAATTTTTTGGTAACGGTACCTACTATATTATTACAATTGCAATATTAAGTATCAGATGTATAATGCATATAATGCTTTAAAAACTCCAGGTCTATATGATTAATAGAAGTGGGAAATGTTGACTAGCGACATTTGATTACCTAATTATAATACACATTATAAATATCTTGACTAGTGACAGGTGTATAGTAAAGTATTATTCGACCCGCGGCATAAGCAACGGGATTATAAATTCGATCCTAACAGCTATAGGTAGCTAGCATGTCAACACTCTTTATTTAGAGAATAGAACAAATAGGTGCTCGTACTTGAAATTAAAACTTGTAACCGAACACCCGACGTCTCGACGACAACCAACTTAATTGATATCATGTTCCACATTCAAATGAAGTGTTCTATTTTCAAACACCTTTTATTCTTTAAAAAACAAATGGATTTCTTTTTTCTAATTAACATGGCTGCGGCTGGGTTGCCAGCGTGAAAATAAATTTTGACGTTTGAAATGACGTTTGTAAACAATCGATGCATTAGCGTTGCCTCCAGTAATCCTATCGGTAATGTCCGTTTTTTTTTAATTGAATAGAGGCGTATCTGACTTCACGGTTTGAAGTCTGATGCGTCGTTATGTCGACTAAAAGGTTTAATTTTCTATTGGCTACGTGAATGAAATAATGGATTTCGGATACCCTTACGCAAATGTTTCTAGCTTTTATTACGATTTATGCATTATTCTAAATAAATATTTTAAAGCCAAATATGTTAAGAACTTAAGATGAATCCATAACGTAGTTAACTTTTTTGGAGCAACACTGTGCAGTGCAGAAATCAAATGTAGATTTCTAATGTTGAATCAAAATATCTAATGTTTCAAAAACACTTGGATAATCGTGTAACTTTCAGTTGTAACTCATAAGTAATAAGACGCATCATTCTTTTGTTTCATTACATCACGATGTGCTTGTAAAATTCTATTGTCTCTCTAATTGTCAGTTGTGTTGCTTCTAAACAAAATGCTTATTAAATGTCTTTGATACAAATCGCTGTAATGACTCTATTTTACGCCTACGACTTCTATTATCCAATTGTTTCTTGTTAGTATGAAATGCAGATAATCTTGGCATGAATAAATGGCATGGATAAGTCTCAGTCATATTTTTACTGTCACAATTATTGCCTTGTCTTTATATAGGTATTAGATACTACACTTAGATTTGATGCCAGTTTACTACTAATTATCCTACTTTTACGTCGATCGATTGAATTAGTTGCTCCTACTTACCCCCCCCCCCCCCCCCACATCTAGCGTCTTTCGAGCGTCGGCGTCTGTTGGCGTCTGGTCAGCGCTATGGAAAATGACGTCGCTGCGCAGTTGCGTCGACGTTGCGTCGAGCAGTGGCCATAGAGTTGTAGACGCCGACGCTCGAAAGACGCTAGATGTGGGGGGGCCCTTAGCCAGCAATTATCTTAAATCGCATGCCGTTTGTTGCAACTTTGTAGAGGCCTTAAGTTAGTTAAGAAGTAATGTAAACAAAACAGTAACGATCACAATAATTAACACGTAATCTCACGCGCGGCCGACGAACTTCCGTCGTGCCCATAGATAATCACCTCTTTATTCCCTATTGTCTTTGACACTCTTCGCTCGTGTTTTAAATTGTTTATTCATGATTTTGTGATTTATGTTTACGTATTAGTTGTATGGGCAATTGCAACTCTGGCTTATACACTGAAGATTTAAGGGATTAAGAGAAATAATAAAGATAAAACAATATTAATACATAAAGAACAATTCCCATGTTGCAACATGTCGTATAATTTAAGACAGTATTAAGGTACCTAAATAAAATAAGGATTAATTTGAAGTTTAAAAAAGATATCCTTTTCCTTATTAAAGTCTGTTGGAAAGAATTATAATTTGCCATTAAATAAACATTTAAATTCCAGAACACACGAAAAACCGAAAACGACACAAATTTTTCAACTAAATACTGAATAATCCTCAAATCGCAATAACGGCTTACGAACAGTTCCTCCACAGTTCACAGTTTACTACGAAAATACTTTAAACTGCGTCTATTTATCACGGACCTTCGAGATCTTAAGCTAGCAACGAAGTGAGAGGTCAAAATAGAATGGTTTGTGTGAGACCAGATATTTCGGGAACTCTGTTTACATTCCCATGTCACCATCGACACTGATATGCTATCGATTGTTCATTTGCCATTACAATCTAAGCTGTAGCGCCTAAAGATTAAAGTTGATAATAATTCGGCTGTGGATGTGCATCAGGCGCCGTCACTTGTCAATCATTTACAAGTTTCGAAAACAGTTTGTTTATGGGATCTAAAGTAATAAGTTAATTTGTTGTTTACGTTGGATCGTATTTATGGTTCAAAGCGGCTCCCTTTGGTAATAGATTTTGATAGATTAGTACAATTTTTAGAGAATTTAAGTTACCATATCCAAATGCATCAAGTCTGGATTTGCTTTTAACCTCTAGCCGCCCATATGTCAAACCTTGCCAAGCAAAATGAAATTTTATTTTATCAACACAAAGTTCAAATTAGATATGGAATTAGATATAGGTCTCTGGGCGGCTGGAGGTTGAAACAATCAAATGATTTGCGTACAACGGAACGTGTGTAAAATTAAAAAATGCGCATAACATAATTCGGAAATTGAGATTTAAACATTGAAAATAATGTCAAGTGGTTTATAATGTTGGGTAATTTGTCGCCCGCGGTCAGTGTTGCAACTTGCAACGTGAAATGTGAATACATTGAAACGACTAAAATAACTTTTTTATTGACTCAAAATTTGCAAACAAGAACATGACAAGTTGTTCTTTTAATACCTTTTTTCGAAAACAGTACGGATATGATGGTCGGTCTTGTCTACGTGACAGCGTGATAAAACGGTATCCGTCACTTTCTATCCCACGGTGTTAAAAAGTGACAGTTGTTTTATCACGTGGATAAAGATGGATAAAGCTATCCATAATACGCCGGCAGGTTACGAGGATTAATGTTCGTTGTTAATTAATTCGAACATGACAGAACACTAAAAATTAGAAATGTCTATTTGTGTTTGTTTAATTAACATCGCTGTACTTGGAAACCGTTAAGACTAATTAATGTTAATTTAACTTTAGCAAATAAAAGACACGTCTCTAATGTTCACGTTTAATTTCCGTCATTGTTTAGAGCTAGTAGAATAGTTTGTATTTAGTTGTTGTTTAAATTTGAATATCTCAAAATCGTCATAGTACCATGCACAATAATTGCCTTACCAAACGAACCCAATAATAGCATGCGATTTACAATACATTACAGCATTTCGATTGAATTCTTTGCTCTTACTTAGCCAGCAATTATCTAAAATCGCATGCCATTCATTGCAAGGTCTGTAGAAGCCTTAACCGACACGTAAACGTTACAATTAGGTAAGAGTGTTGCTAGAGGTACGTCAAAAATGGCAGTAACGCTTCTAAATAACATGGAATTGATCGTTATCTAATAAGAAGGTACTAAATAGTATCTAATTACATAGTTATAGGACTCCCACGCCTCTGCATCGGCGCCTACGCCGGACCTTCGCCGAGCCTTGACAGACAATGTTGCCACTTGTCAAATGTTGATATTCCTTATAGGGTAGTCAAGAGTGTGATTAACACATTAAAGTAATAAAATAATTGTGTCACTTGATACAAAGCAAAGTATGACCACATCAAGTAAGCATTCGATGTTGGGACATTCCTCAATTACCCAAAAACTGAACGGATTTGGCATTTAAGACATGATACTATTTTTACATTAAAAAGCTTTAGCAATGGGATTGAAATTAACTATTTAGTACTAGATTAATAAGAGGGAGTGGGTGGGAGAGCTAGTATGAAATAAGTAGGTGAAGAAAATGGATCTAAAGGAAATCTAGTTGACAATACGTAATATCTATAGTAAACAATTTCTTTCTTGAACAATTCTAACAAATAATACCGAATAAGTCGACATAACAGAAAACCAGTCATATCATATTTGTTTTCGATCTTTTATTTCCAAGTAACGGTTTTACCAGTACATATATAGTATATGTTTTAAACAATCGTTGATTAGGTCTCGTTGCCTACGCCGAGTTGTCTCCGTGGGCGGGAGGTTACTATTTCTCTTATTGCGTTTCGTAAACGCAGCACTAATCATTTGCATTCACTGCGTCGATATTTGATTGATTACGGCTGCCCACGCGCAGCGGCGCAGCTCTGGGCCGGTTGGTCCTTCGAACCGGATTCTTTTCAGTCATTCCGGAAAATGGTAAAATCTTAAAAAAATACTACCGTGTTCCATTGCTATGGTTACCATAAAGTAGGTACGGTCGAGTTCACAAACATCTTTACAAAAGCCAACATTCCAAACACATATTAATTTTACTCGATCTTATTGTCAGTATCTTATAGACGTGTTAATATATTTTTGGAACGTTGGCCTTGTACTGTAAAGATATTTGTGAATCCAACTACATTTAGTAATGTAGTCTTACATGGCATCTTCGAGTTAAAATAGTCTAGGAATTTGATTTCCATCCATACCTATAACAATTCCAGAATAGGAAAGTTGCCAGCACAAAATCCCTACCATTTTGATCAAAATAAACCAGTAGCAACATCTCCAACTGAATTATGTTTTACAAATGTCATCGTAACATCCTCGTTTTCATCCTCTATCCCTTTCCAAGACTAATGACACGAAAGGGCCATAAGCTAAGCCGCATTATGTTGGAGATGTGATGTTCCCGTCTTGTTTCCTTCACGATACAACGAGTTCTATAATTGAGCGATGCGGGAGAGTTCAACATCGCACTCTATCTTTTTAGAATACGACACAAATAACATTCTATATTTGAAAATTTATACACAAACTTTGTGAGCAGCCTTTTCCTTGAAACTTTCACAGAACTCTCACCTTTAAAACTTAGCAACAGGATTTATAATAGTTTGCAATGTTAGGAGGATCAGGTGCGTGGCTTACTTTGTAGAACATGCATCTTAAGGTGGTATGGTTATGCGGCAGTCCTGCCGATGACCACATGCATCAATGTTTGTAAATAGAACCCGCGTATGGCGAGACTATTTCGGTCGCTTCTCATTCTCTGTACTATTACGTCCATCGGCTGCTCGTCTTAGAGACTATATTACTAACGAGAACAAAGCCGTTAGTGTAAGTAGAAGTGCAGGTAGTTGTCGTTAGGTGATGGATTTAGCGCGAGGCAGGCGTTTGGCCGGTGACACCGAACGCTTAGTGGGGATGCTTCGGATGTTAACAGATCTCTAGTTGGATTGTTTACAAACAACTTTTGTTTATTGTTTACTAGATACGTAATAGATGGAGATTGTCATTTATGTCTTGATTTGATAGATAAGATATGTCTATCTTTTGAGCATAAAAACTAGAGTCGTAAAATAAAAAAATGAAAATGTACCTAATCTGCAAATGCAAATAGATCACGAAGGAAAAAATCTAACATTGAAGAAAAATTCTTCTCGCGTCGCTGTTCATAGATTATATTAAATCAAAAGAAACAAAGCGTAAAGTTCTTTAGGGTGAGTGCATATTAAAACGTTGCGCTTTGGTGCTTCAAAGAATTAGCTAAGTTATGTGAAGAAACCGAGTTCAAAGGCTCGAACGAGTTTATTTGCCCATTCCATTACCCAGCTGGTTTGGGAAGTGAAAAATCACGCTTATCTCTATACAAACAGGCAGCGGTGGTCTCCGACCAGATGTTCGTTGCACCCATAAAGATAAAACGTACGCGTGCATTCATTTTGTACAAGCGTTCCGAAGTGAGCGCGCGTTGAAAATATTACGCGCGAAAAACAAATTCAAGCCGCCATTTCGATGTGTTCCATATTCGAACGCGCGGTGCGTACGAGCGTTCGTTTTATATTCTCTTTTTGAGATGAGTTTATTTATAATCGGGTTGTCCTATTTAATCCATTATGCCAGCGCTCAGTCTCAGCGTGAACGTTCACTACGCGTGTTTTCTCATTCTCATTCAACATGTTTAAACTACTAGTTTCTAAAATTAAAAAAGTGACTAATTTGTCAAAAGTGAGTTTGTTAATGACAGTTTTTGTTCGTTCGTCGGCGACATTTGTTTATGGTTTGTTTGTCTTGTTCCAGATATACCCGGATCCGGAGTCGGAGAAGGCGATCATGGGCTCCGTGGTGTACTGCATCCACCACAAGGAGGGATGCCAGTGGTCCGACGAGCTTCGCAAACTCAAGGTGAGCATTAGACAATGGGTTCAATACCTAGTGACTTGTACAGCTTAGAAGGTAGGTTCAGGAACCAGCAGTTCAACAGTCAGTTTTTTTAAACTTAGATTATATCTGGCTGAATATCCATACTGCTCTCTTTTTCGATATAGAAGTATTAATTACTGTAAGAACGACGGTGATGGAGATAATATTTACTGGATCATCTCAGCGCAACAGTAAAGCAAGTCATCATTTTATAACGTGTTCCTTTTATTCATTGCTACTTTTTATTCCTAGATATAGTGACACTTAAAGTTGTATGAAATCGTGACATTTTTTGTGGAATTGTATTTTAGTGTCACTCTTTGGCAGGTTTGTTCCATTGAACTGGGTTTCTAGGCTTTGTTATTGTGATAGTGAATACAGAAGTAAGTATTAAATGCGACAGTAGTGATAGTGAAATTAGATCACGAGGAATCTCATAATGTAGGTACCTATCAATAGGAACGTCACTATTAGGCACACTTATCTCGCTTTATTGTTAAGTTACTTTTTATCGTGTTTACTTTACATGTTTATGTTAATTTGGATAATGGCTGGCGTGGTAATGACTTTGGCTTTAAACAAAAGTTACGACATAAATTGTTTGTTAATTTCGTTAGTCTCGGTATTCCGTGATAAATGCATGGGAACCCTTTCTCAGTTGAGTTTTACTATTTATTGGTATAACCGTGATTGGACCTATTTTATCTAAGAATGTAACACTTGAATTCCATTCAATAAACACAAAGAATACGCTCTCCAAAAATTCCAATTCAAATTTAGTGTATTTTTCTTTTCTGGTTGTTTGGAGTCCCTCAAGGAGCAACTCTAGGGATCATTTTATTTCTGCTGAATTTGTTGTACCTGTCTGATATCCATCAGTAGAAGGTGCTTTATACCAAAAATATCCGATAAGACACGGTATCGCAGCATTCCAACACAAATCAGTTTGACGGTCAATTACGCTAACGCGGCGTAGAAGTATTTGTTGAGGAACATGTCTAATATTTACGGATTTGAATTCCGATCCTGGCTTTTATTGACCGTGTCTTAGCAGCCATGCCATGGTCTCGAATTTAGAATACTCACTTTGGTCCACCTCCTAAATCTGGAACTAACAGCAATAATCAACGTGAAACTACAAGATATATTTTTAAACTAAATATGTAATACCTTATGGTATAAATATCTTCGACACAAGTTCCGAACATAAGTTCGGAAGAGCAAGGTGGACCATCAGAATAGGTGTTAATTGGTTATAATAAGAGTTTTTCAAAGTTATCTCTCGACATTGCTTCATTTAAGTAACATAAGCAACTAAAATAGCAGAATAGGTTCTACAGAATATACCTACTCCTTGAAAAATACATAAGAAAGTACTACTTTCGTTTCTTATCAAGTTTGAGTCTGTGATAGTAGCAAATTGGAGAAATTTAAAATGGGTCCTACGCACGAACGAGTGAAGTTTCTCCAAAGTTTTACGCAGATTAAGACGCTTTCTTCACAATCTAACGCACTCAGTCATGTAACTGATAACTATTCCGATTTTGGAGTGGAATCATTCTCCTGAACACCTTTTTCGGATGCAGTATGTTGATAGAGCAACAAATTTGGAATCTGTTAACTTAATTTTCCATGTGATCTTAAAACTTCTGGCTTTCTAAAGCGTTGGACAGAAACTTATTATGGTTAGCTTTTGCTAAAAGACCCGACAGACCCGTCGACCGAAAAGCCCATATTTAATAAAGCTATAATTGTTTCGTCTTCTTTTGCCATTTATTTACCTGATGAAGAATAACCGCACATCCGTACATATGTAGGTACATAATATATACCTAGGTACCTATTTTACCTTGCATTGATAATGATACGAGCCCCGATGCATATGTTTTCGTCAGGTAACCCCATTTTTTGGGGTTCTCGCGTTTGTTCAAAAATAATGTTTTTGTTTAAAAATTACTAATATTTAATGCTTATACTAATGTAATTTAATTTTATATGGTAATACTCTGCAATAACTAAATCCAAATACAAGAAATACCGTTTGTACTGAAAGAAAAAAAATAACGATTTTTTATATTTTTTTTGACGGGTAGGATTACAACATATGTGAAAAGGGCTATTACCAGGGAAAGCAATAGGGCTCTGCCAATGTACTGAAAATTTTGTTTCGAGCCCATGCATGCAGCAGTGCTGTAAGAGAGGACAATATGATTTGGACAACGTTTTTGAAAAGTCCTTTTTTTCAGGAATAAAAGTCTCATGCAATTTTATTATACGATCAAAATAAACTACATTAAACATTGCTATTATGGTTCCCATTACATTATATGTTCATGTGTAAAATTTATTAAAATAAACAAAATTGTTGCGCGGAATTAGACGAAATCATTTGCATCGGGGCTCGTAAATAACAGTAAGTAGTAAGTTAATTTTATTTCAGGGCTAAAATTCTACACAATTTGGTATATGTAGATGACGATCTTAAAAGCAACCTTGCCATATTCCAGGCGCACCTGAACACCTGCAAGCATGACGCGGTGCTCTGCGCGGCGCAGTGCGGTGCCATGATACCGCGGGTGCTGATGCAAGATCACCTCCGGTACACCTGTCCGCGCAGGCGGGCTAACTGCGATCATTGCGGGAAGGAATTCTCCGGGAGCGCTCTTGAGGTAACGACTTTTTATCTTTTAATATTACCTATATCTTGTGTGACTTGTGTGAAATTTTTATCATCATGCTTCTCTAGTGGTTCCGAAGGTCATTACACAAAGTCTTCTGTTGAAGATCCGTTCCTCCCTAGGCACTGTTATTTACTAAGCACACGTCGTAAATTTTTTGTTGCATTGGTGCAGTAATTAATCCTTAACACCTCGATGGTTGTTGTTCCACTATTTCAAACACCAGATAGAGCCTCAAGACATTGCTCTGAATAGCTTGATTGATGGGTTCTGCGTATATCATTTGAACACTCTTAGGTTTTTCGTCCTCTACCTGACAACAACGTGGGTAATATTAATTCCCTCTTGTCCTTTAAGTATTCTACAACACAACCAGTGTTATTCAAAAGTTCCTATGTGACCTATAAAATTACCTTTCTATGTAGATTGTCCTTCATGAGTTTTCTTATAATATAAATTCAGCCATTCTTTCTTTAAACCATCAATTGTATCTAATTCCAGGAACACCAAGGCAACTGCGGCCACGAGCCGGTGTACTGCGAGAACAAGTGCGGCGCCAAGGTGCAGCGCCGACACACGCAGCAGCACATCCAGCAGCACTGCAGCAAGCGGCTCGTGCCTTGCAGGCATTGCGGGCAGCGGTACACACAGGTAATGAGGTCTTCCTGATTATGACCTAATTTAGGTACCTAATTGCTGGCTTCATCTCTTTTCCATCGTCGTTCATGTAAAAAATTCAAACTTGCATGCTTGAATGTTCGACGCAACACTGCTGATGCTGCCTCACAACTGAGCCTGTACTTTGTAGACCTGTATTTTGAAAAAGATAGACGCGTTTAAGGTGAGACTGATCTAAGTTGTCGATAACGAAAACTTGTTAACTAAACAACTTTTTTCTTTCCAGGACACAGTATCAGCGCACGGCGCCACCTGCGCGCGGGCGCCGGTGCCGTGCCCGCAGTGCTCGGCGGCGGCCACCAGGGACGAACTGGAGACGCATCTCAGAGATCATTGCTCGGCCGCCGGCGCTTGCCCGTTTAGGGAGGCCGGCTGTCGGTTTAAGGTGAGTCCATTGTCGATCCGGCAGGATCCGAGCTCCAGAAATAAGTAGGTTTATTAAATATTCGAGGATAGAGACGCCCGATAGGTTGAGAATCCACGATGCGAGCATAAAGATGTCGCGAGGCGGTGAAACTCGACAGTTTATCTCTATCCGTGACCATACTAACAAATGGTGACGATCGCAGGGCACTCGGCAGGCGCTGGAGCGGCACTCGGAGGAGTCGTGCCCGCAGCACCTGGCGCTGGTGTGCGGGCTGGCGGCGCGGCAGGCGCGCGCGCTGGAGGCGCTGCGGGGGGCGGTGGCGCGGCTGGCGCGCGCCGCGCACTGCCAGGGCGCGCTCGTGTGGCGCGTCGCCGACTGGGCCGCCAAGATGGCCGACGCCAAGTGCAAGGACGGCGTCGAGCTCGTGTCGCCCGCGTTTTACACCAGCCAGTACGGATATAAGTTACAGGTGAGTTGTTAAGATAATTTTCTCAAAAATGGACGTCAAAGTCGACTTTGCCGTGTAAAAAATAGGTCGCGAAGCGCGGAGTTTATGGTCAGTCAAAAATTAAAAAGTTAAAAACATTCCAGTCTCGATTTTAGGACTGCAATGTTGCATACAAATTCCATTATTTGTCGAGTTCCAAACTTTTTAAAAGTTGAAATGGCCATATCAAATGAAGGCACAGGCCCATTAAACAGCCAAACAGATGATTAGTACCGCGACTATTTAGCTGTCTCAAATAGGTTGGCGTATTTTCGGCAGAAAAATACACTTCTATTTTTTTATTAAAAAAAATATCAAGGCGGCAAGGGCTTTGTTCTGTGAAAATATATACGTAAGAATGTTGCTTTTGTAAAATATTTCTATGATATTTATATTTCTTGCACCATTTTTGAGAAAAGCACTATATATGACTCGGCTGGAAGGCTACTTGCTGGCTTCGGATTCAATTAAACGGACTCCCAAGGTCGTCCGTTTAAAACGAATCCTCAGCCTGCAAGTAGCTACTTCCGAGCCTCGACAATAATGTACTATTATTGAAGAGCTAATGGTACCTATCCCCCCTCGCCCGCCTCTCTATTAGGTACCTGTTCGTAAGCATCGATATGGCACGTCCGACAGGGTGGTCGAGATGGCAGACTCGGTTACTTAGCTTTTATGCAATTCGCCTGGGCTGATATCTATCGATGTCGCTTTGTTTTAAGCTTCAGACATTTTTTACGTTAGGTAAATCAATATTTTATATACTTATATAAAATAGTAGGTACATTTAAGCAATGTATAATTCAGTCTCATACCACATTCATTTATCATTACAATTTGCAATGACACCCCAAAGCTCTTTGTTTACCAACACGCTCACTGACTCACTGTTGCCACGACAAAATTAACCGCTTACTCACTGATCCTTATATAAACCGACTATCAAAGAACGATGACACACTTACTCGTAACAACATTATATCGTTGGCTCATAAATCCTGTTACGATATCTTTGTTATAATATGATATTTGTTGTAATATGATATATTATTAATGCTGCGCTTTCATGACAATTATTCAAAAATACAAACAAAAAACATTTCTAAAAAAAATATTTATCCTCTTTGTTGAACAGTAAGTACCTACAGTTTGAGCTCGTGAACTAGCTTTTTGCATGGAGACTTTCGTTTCGGAAGCGTTTGATGCCCCATGGTCTTTCCTCTGATGGAAATTTGTTTGAATAGTCAAGTATTCACATATTCCATGAGATAAACTTTACACCCAAGTATGTGACATGAAACAATTTCTTACCTAACTTCTTCTTTCCAGGCGTCTCTCTTCCTAAACGGCAACGGAGCAGGCGAGGGCACCCACATGTCGGTCTACATCAAGATCCTACCAGGAGAGTACGACGCCCTGCTCCGCTGGCCCTTCGCTCACACAGTCTCTTTCACTCTCTTCGACCAGAGCGCCTCGCCAGACAGAGCCTGCAATATCGTGGAATCCTTCGTACCCGACCCCACGTGGAAGAACTTCCAAAGACCGTCGAAAGAGCCGGACGCGCTTGGATTTGGTTTTCCGAGGTTCGTGTCGCATGAGATGCTGAAGAAGAGGAGTTTTGTGAAGGATGACGTCATGTTTTTGAGGGTTAAGGTGGATCCGAGCAAAATTGTCGCCGTTTAGGGTAAGATAAATAAGATCTGTCGAACATTTTGATTAAGTAAACCAGTAATTTGATAGTTTTGGGAACAATAATTTTGTTTAGAATCAATGATTTTGCTATTATATACTAATTAGTACCTAATTTTGTTTTCGGTCAATAAGTTTTTGGTACTTTTAGTAGGACATCTGACATTATAATTATTGAAAATTAAAGAATACCGCACAAAATTAAATTAGTCATCGTTATTTAGTATTAAAATATTTAAAAGTCATAGATTTAATGTAAATATTAATTAAGTTTATATTATAATTAGGTTATTTATGTGAATATTTGTAAATATCGTAGGGTAGAAGCACATTTGATGCATTGTTATCCTTTCACTAAAGATCTCTTGAATTTTATAGCCGGCAGACGGACGTAACGAACTGAGCTGTTTCAAAGAAAATTGAACCTTATTATTATACGCAAATAGTTTAAATCGCTTTGATAAATTAATGCAATTCGGATGTTATACGTGCCATAAGAAAGGACACACGTTTTTATAGGACACTGCAAAAATAGTGTGTTGTCAAATAAGCTTCGTTTAGGCGTTTTTGTAAGCCTTGAAACTAATATTAAAGGCTTTTTGAAAAACGCCGACGACCCCTGACCCACAGATTAAAAATATTTGTCTTTGAAACGTGACAAGTTCCGTTACCGCGGCAGATCTTTGTACATAGAACTCTGTTTTAACAAAAAAATAATTTATCCATAAAAGTTGAGAAATTTATTGTAAATACAATACTATCGAAGAACAAAGATTGTAAATATGTTTTTTTTCTACTTTTTTAAAAAGTCTCATTATCTGTGTGTTATAAGGCTGGAGATAGACCAAAGTGATGACTTTGCCAGAGAGAAATAATGGCGCCAATGATTTATGTTTGTCGGATAAATAGCTTAAATTATAGTTGTATTGGCGTATTCTTCAAAAATATCGTTTATTGCAAGAACTGGTTCTTGGCAAACACAAATTGAAGGCGCGCCATACATTTCTTACAGCAAAGTCCATCAACATGTAACAGCGACATGCTGTATTATATGTATAGGTATATTTAGGCATTTATCAATATCATTGTTTCCTTTATCAAAATCATTTAAACACAGAAATGTTTATTTGAAAAATGCTTGAGCGTTCATGATTATTATTGTATATAATTTTCTAATAATTGGTATTTCTCTATGATTAGTGTGTTTTGTTTTTTAAATTGTTAAATTGTCAGATCTCTTGTAAGCTCGCTTTAAACTAATCTCAATGGTAATTGTACATTCCAATTAAAACATATAATAAGTTCTGCAACAGTTTTCCTTTTTTCTCAAATCAAATTACATATTTTTACTTTTGTTTTACTGATTAGCTAACCAATCCTACATTATTATCAGAGAAAGCAGTATATGTAAGTAACTGTACATAATAAGACATTAAAACTTGTGTGATCATATTCACCCAACTTCGTACGTTTCATAAACTCGTATTTTAATGGCTTTCCTGAATGTGACAAGTATTTACATACATAAAACTATCAAAAAGCCCACCATTAGTTAAAGTTTTAGTTCTGAATAGTTTTTTACGCTAAAACATTCAAATAGTATAATAATCCTACATCCTACATCATGAACAAATTTAATTGGCTATTACTAGGAAGGCCGTTTTTTTCACTAAGGTATCTAAAATTATTTTATGGCTATTTCAAAATCTGGAAACATAGGTACAAATACCATAACATAATTTTTTATATATAATGGTCAATTTTATTTTGGTCAATTTGGTCTGTTATATTATTTTTCATTTCATTCCTCATGTCGCAATATACTAGTGTAATGTATTAGCTAACGAACATAAGACTAACAAAGTAGTTAAGTTAGAATAGGTAGCTAAAGTTAAGTTCTACGCTTAGCATTAAGGACTGTACATGACTTTGAATTAAGACAAAAATATAATATTTTTTTCTTAAAATATTTTTGTATTTTATTACTTTTCCTTATAAAATGAAACAGACATATTTAGGGTAAACTACGCAGTCATTGGTCCTTCGATACTATCATTGGTCTTTATTTTAAGAAAATTCACTAGGGATCTCATTAAGGTCCAGCAATTGGCGGGGACCAAGCATTAGTTGTACCCTATATAGGAATTCAGTTAAAACCAAGGAAAGATAATAAACATTATCTTTGGTTAGGTAATGACCCCAACCAAGGCCGGTTTGCACCAACCACTATTAGCGGCCTGGTCAGCATCACTCAGCAGCAAATTATGGAACTTCCTATACAATGAAATTTAACGAACGTTTTGACGGTGACAGTAGGTTTGGTGCACCCGACCTTTAATGTAGCAGCAAATATGACAGCTTAAGTAAATGGCGCTATACGTCCTAGAATTGTCAAACGTTACGATTGATAAATTTGTTACTGTACAGGCCCGTACAGCGCCATCTGTTTCAGCGGTCAGTTCCATCTTGCACTACTTTGTAAATTTTACTGGGCAACTAGCATAATTATTAACTATCACTGAACGATAACAAGTTATATTGTTTTGAAGGCATTATTGTCCATCTTACTAGTTTATCTATACTCTACAATACTTACAACGAGCAGTAATAGGCAATAACTAATAAAAGGTTATCTATTAGGCTCAGAAAGTTGACATGCAACTAGAAACGCAAAATTGGAGCAGGACAGTAGATAAAGGAATCAATTACATTTTAGCAATCGTAAATATGACAAAGTTTAATAAGGTGCAGGCTGCAGTCACAACCAACAACTATATCTATGTATGTATAGTATCAACTATATCTATGTATATGTTTGGACTGGTATAGTAAAATATTATGTACTATCTCTTCACTGCAAAAAAGTACAGTCAGTAGCAGAAGTTGCTATGTGGACCAGGCGGCCTAGCACGGTCGCGTTTTTATCCCTTGTCACCATGCCTGTCACGTTCTAACAAGTTTGTAAGTGCGAAAGGGACGCGCATAGTGATAGTCGATAAAAATGGAACCGTGCTGCGCCCGCAGGTGTTCAAAATCACCTTGACACGCTCTTATTCTCTTACCAATAAAGTCGTGTTAAGATCATTTTGAACACCTCGCTCGCTTAGCAACTTCTGCTGCTGACTGTACTAATCAACAACCTCGCTTTTGAAAAACAATTACAAATTATCTGGCAGATTAAAGGTCTCTGCCCACTACACCGTATCATACCTTGACCGTGCCATGAACGTATCAGGCACGGAATGTAACGCGATACGGCCTATTATGCCCACTACACCGTGTCCACATTGTACATAACGGGTTTAGTGCCCGTAGTAACCGCGCATCATCCCCATAGCATCCGCTTATAATCCCCGTAGCACAGTAGCATCCGCGTTTCATACCCTTAGTACCCGCGTTTTATTCGCGAGAGCAATACTCGTCAGAAAGAGCCAGCGAATAGTAATCAGACTGGTAAGAGCGAGCAAGAAATATAGCAACGCGTTTATAACGGGCGTAGAACGGTCACCATACGCGGTTAAAACCCGTATGCCCACCGTTTCGCCGCCTGCACGCACCGTTCTGGCAACGTTGCGTGCCATGCACGGAGCGTTTCGGCACCGGCAAAATATCCTCGCCGACTATTTTTGCCGGTCCGTGCATGGCACGCGACGGGTATGGTCAGTGTCGGTCTTGTGTATTTTTTTTTCCCTGTCTGTGTGCCACTTATTGGCAAAAGGCCTCCTCCAATAAATAAAAGTTGCTGCGTTAAATCTTAAAATGCTATAATCATATCAACAATAAACAAAGATCACTAAATTCCAGATGGTATTTTAACTTATCATTCTTATCAATAACCATAGAAATATACTTATATGTCGAAATTGTTTAGGAAAGCTTAAGATTATAAGTTCTGTGAGTTCCCGGACTGGCTGAAAGAGCTGGTGTTGAGGCTGGACGAGGGGATGTTCTTTGATGTCATCTGCAATGTATATAATAAGAATGATTAGTATAAACATACCAATAAAAAATAATTAAATGGTTTTGAGTGGTAAGGCGTGACTAGAAGCACAATTGCACCTCTAAGCGCCACTTGCGCCATCCCACTAACCCGGGGTTAAGCGTTAAATTGTTAACCTAGTGTCAAATTGTTCTGGTAACAATGGCAACTTCAGGTTTAATCGATTATAACCCTGGGATAGTTAAATGGTGCAAGTTGGCCTAGGTGTAGACGATTTCCACAGGATGAATATAGGTTTTGAAGGTTTTTTAATCTTAGATAATATTCCCTAATTTCAAGTCCACTCATTTGTTTGGCTCCTTAAAATATCAAAATTCTAGAACTATTTTAGGGACAGGGGAGAAGTGTAAGTAGGTACTCACCATCTGTATCCTATGTAACTCATCCATAGCCTCCGGCAGCAGTGGCTTCACCGAGTTGATCTCCATCATGGTCAAGTGGTCTAGCCTACCGTAGCTCCCCCCCGCCTTCATCAGAGCATCCATAGAAGTTCGGAGCTTCGACATGCGGATGTCCCAAATGTCTTTGATTATAGTCTTAATCTCTGCGGCTCGGGGGACGTCTTCTGGAGCTGTTCCGAGGATGAGCTTGGCTTCTACCATGTAGTGTTCGTTGGGCATTTTCGTGAAGAACCTGGAAAAGGTAAATACAAGTTATTTTACTACATCATGACAATACTAGGAAGCTGACATCAGACTATAAAGGAGCGTCCTAACATTTTCAGAAGGTATTAAGAGTAGTGTTTGTAACACACACACAGAGTACCTACTTAAACTACAAAATAGAGTGTCTACTAGTTTACTATTTTTTAAACAGTACATTGTAATGCACAGACTCCAAATAGAAGGCAAAACTTCCAACTATAATGTAAATGAAATTTTATTTAATAAACAAGAAATTTATACCAAACAGATTTAAAAAACAGAGCTCTATATTCGCAATCATTATTCGCAAATAATGATCAAACAAACATAATAGGGTAATTGTGTCAGATACCGTCCAATTATAGGAGATGCCTACTTTGAAATGCTAAAAAAAAATATTTAAGTAGTCTTACTTAAATGTGCTATATTTGTTTGTATTGCTCATATTGTCTATTTTAGGTTAATATTACGTGACCTTAAATAATATTTACGGTTTATTTTATAAAAAATATATTTTGAAAAAGTAGGGTTATTTCAGTTTCCGTCCGCCTGTGAGCTACTTTTCGTCCACGTATGAGTCAGTTTTCGTCCACTGTATGAAAAAGTACTGTAGGGTGCATTATTGCATTGAACATCAATTATACCTATCTTTATTTTTTGTTTTTATGTTATATAGATAATTCTTAGTTAGTTACTAGCTTCTGCCCGCGACTTCGACCGCGTAGAATGGTTATTTTCGTGATAAATATTTATATATATTTCCTTCCTCAGTAGACCGACAAACAGTGTTACATTCGCATTTATAATATATAATATCAATATAATAAGGATTCATTTATTTTTAAGCTATGTACGTTACTAGTACCGGCTTAGTTTTGTTGTATATAGGGTCATTGCGTTAGTTTTCATCAACTTATCGGAGCTGCCAGAGTAGCTGGACAATAAAATTTATCATGAAATACCCACTTAAATGTATGATAGTTATTTCTTTTCTTGTGTTAATTTATGTATAGGAAAAACTAATGCAGATGCATTATTAAGATAAACACCAGTTATAATTATAATACCTACCCACTTTTATTTTATTAATAACAGATATTTAACTTGTTTTTCTTAAATTACTAACAACCTAATACAATCTATTTATCAACTTTAGATAATATTATTTATATTATATTATTTGAGAAATTCAGAGTCTGAATATACGTGGTCATTCAATAATTTATTTTTTTGTAGGAAAAGATCTCTATGTATGGTCATAGTCGTGAGGGAGTTCATTCTGAATTAATTAATTGCCCATAGAGATTTAGGCACTGAAATTCTTTAGAAAAACAGCTCGTGTCGTGTATGATGGTGCCTTATAAAGAATCTATGATAAATCATATGTAAAATATTAGGCCAAGCGCGCACCACGACTTTTTGTCGCGCGATAATTTAGTCGCAGAAATGTAACGTATGTCATATAAACGGCAGTGCGCGCATATGCGACAAAAAAATCGCAGCGATTTTAAAATTGTGATTTGTCACATTTTTCCGCGACTGCTCGCGACGTGATTGTCACAAAGTGAATTGCAGCATACGGAGTTGTATGGCCCCGCGCGCACTGCGATAATAAAATCGCACCCGGACCTCAGTCGGCATTTCGCTCTCCAAGAGTCAACATATCGGAACCTGCTTCTCCAATGGAGTCCCAAGATGAGACGCTAGATGTTGACCGTTTAATTATAGAAATAAAAGGAGATCACCTTTGTGGTATAAATACTCAAAGTCATACAGCGATTGCATATTGTTTCACGACAAGCGACTGGTACGAAATCCATGTCGAGAATGAACAAATCGTCGACTTTTCATCGCAGTGCGCGCAGTGAATTTTCTGCGATAAATTACAGCGCGATTCTATAATCGTGTCGCAAAAATTAAAATCGTGGTACGCGCTTGGCCTTACAGACGCCCAGACCGCGACTTTGCGGTCCGGCGCACGTTCGATCGTGTGTAAGGTGATCCGCCGTATGTACGTCCATTAAAGCCGTGTAATAGACAACCGCACCCATGAGTGAGAGCGAGAAAGAGATGGCTTTTAAGGACGCAGTTTTATAAAGCCACACATTCACACTCCTACCGTCCTACAAACGGCTAAACGGTAGGACGGCTCGTAGTTTGCAACCCCCATACACAATCCTACCCAACGAGGCGGACTACGAGGCGGCCTACAAGGTAGGAGTGTGAATGCGGGGCTTAAGTAAGAGCGAAAAACAGATACTTATTAAACCAGCATCCACACGGCCTGGTACAGCTATCAGTTCATGCTGTAGGATATAGAGCGAGATAGGGAGACAATTATAATATGTATGTATGTATGTATGTATTTACTTTATTGTACATAGAAATATAAACACGAGAAACACAGTTACAGTTAATTTTTATTTTTATATGTCTCGTTCTTGCAGGACTATTTTGTAACATCGTGTAAATACTGCTTAATAATCATAGACATTTCAATTATTTTAAAGCCCGCTCCACACTCGTGCGCGAGTTGCGGTGCGAAGCCACAAATGCGAGTGTGGAGTCGATTTCACAGATCTGTGATCTCGACCAAAGAATATAATACTCACTAGGAGAAGAACGGTAACTCCATACAAAAAAATGTCCCCAACCGTTTATACTACTGGCGCCCTCGATGTGTACCAATGGAACTAAAGTTGACAACCGGTTTAGCCTGGCGGGTATTGGTATTATAGGTATATAGTAATTATGTTGATAAACATATTTGTTATCTTCATATCACGAAATATATGAAAGATGCAAATATTACCCCTTGTTTGTGGTATTATCTATTGATTTAAATAAAAGGCATATTTATGTTTATAACATTGTATCATGTTTTACATATAGAAATATACACTGAAAATTAAACCCTGACAACTTAATAAAAATAGACATTAATAAAGCGCATTCACAAAGTTTTCAGTATTATACAAATAACATTAGGCAGGCCTACCTATTACACTTTACACACAGATACACTACACTTACACGGCATTTTACACAGATTTCTAACTTGTATTCATTCATACATTTCTTCACGTTTAATTAATACGCTTTCCAGATGCGTTATGACTCGGTTCCTTCTGAACCCACTAAAGCTGTATAAATTTCACTCTGGCTGCTTCAACAGCCGTTGCTCCGCATTTAGCACATTTTCTATGTGCATTGCTGTAATCTATGTAGGTACAGACTTACAGTCTTAAGTGGTTGTACCGCTACGTTGTATTTATTATTTAAATATTTAATAAATAAAATTTTCGTTATGAACTTTAACCACAGCAGTTGGACAGAGTCATTGACAAATATATTTTTTTATTATGGTGGGTAGACGTACCTACCCTCCATATATTTTATGAATATTGATAAAGACAGTTGGAAGCAAATATTCATTATAAAACTTAATCGCGTGTAATTAAGTTTTAAGCGTTTTAAGTCCCGTTTTATGATTAATTATGTATAAAATTCGTGATAATTTAAATCAGAGTTGGGAGCAATGTTGCTGTAGAAAAATGTTTTTATTTTTATTACTCGCAACTTTTTCTCGGAGGCCAACGCACACATAGAAGCTTTGTCGCACACATGCGCAATTATTTGGGGACATAACTTTCTTAGGAAGTGAACAGGCCTTGATCTCGACTCCACGCTTGCGTTCGCGGCTTCGCGCCGCGATTCGCGCAAGAGTGTGGAGCGGGCTTAAGGTTAACTGGTTTGCGAAACAAGCGGTATCGAGACGGGATGATAAAATCGACCTATTTGATCAGGAATGAAATTGGCGTCAATCTCCAATATAATCACCAATTTTAGATTTATGGTAATATTAGAGCCCTCTAAATTGAAAAAATACCCCAGAACGAAAATACTGGCATCACAAATTATATAGTATTCTTGCATCTCATTTTATCGGTAATATCGGGCATTATCGGCGGTTGAATTCGGCGAGCCAAATTGTCGTTTGCGTCCGCACGTCCTGATTCGATCGGGCAATTTAATCAGATTGGCAAAAAATTGACTAGTCTGGATACGCGTTCTTAAAATTGCTTTATTTATTTTTTTAATATTAAGGAGGGAAAATCGAAAGTATTTGACATTTTTTATATTAAGATTCGAGTAATGCTTGATGCTTAAATAATTAATTGCCTATTTTAACTTATTTCCTCGCATATTTGGAGCAAAGCACTATATGCTCCGGTGGGAATAGCAATTCGTGGAATCGTCTCATTGTCGGACTCAGTTCAATTCTTTCATTTCGTCGAACAAAATCGAAACTCATCCACGAATTGCTATTTTCGCCCTCTGTAATCATGTAATAATAAATCTCGCCTACACCACTCATAGTACATGGACGGAAACTGAAACAATATTTAAAGCTATTTTTAGTTTTCGACCACGTATTTTAAATATGATTTTAATCAAGCAACAGTGACAAAATCGTGGACGAAAACTAAAATGTATAATCTTATAAGCAAGAAACATCATTTTAAGAGAAAATATTTAGTAGTTTATAAGTCTTTTGAAGTAAAACGACCATAACAAATACTCACCTAGCTGTTCCAGTTACCGTCCGTGTGGTCGGAAACTAAATATTTTTCAAAATTAGTATGTCAGTACTCGTCCACTAAATTTATCAAAGATTATTATGAAAAAACTATAAAAAACACTTAAAATTGCGTTTATTATACTTTTAAGTTGCAGTATGTGCCAATAACGTAACTTAAACTAGCTAAATTAATTAATAAACTTACCGTGAACATTTGCCGCTAACACTTTTTTTTTCTTGCAAAATTACGTTTTCAAGCTCTGGGTGCAATGCCGCCACTTACATAATTTTTATTTAAGCCGCTATTTGTCAAATAACACTTTTATTTTGGTAAAAATATTGCTTAGACATTATGGATTGCAACAAATCCAAACATGTGTGAGAAGGCTTGTTTATATTCAAATTTTCCGCAATTCTTTGTAGCAACTCCGCCAAGTGGACGGAAACAGGCACTGGACGGCAAACAGACACAATTACCCTATAATGCCAACAAGACACATTCTCAACAAAATATTTTTGTTTAACAAAAATAAAACTCACCTGGAGGTTTTCTCAGCCTCTTTAATTCCTTCTAAAACTTCGATATCCATCCAGTCAGGAGGCACCATGCGACACTTCTGCTTCTGCTTGAGCATCACAGCCAGCCACAGGGGCACGTTCATCGGCAAGCCCGCCCGGAAAGGCCCAAATTCGCCGCAAATCAAGTAGATTTTGTCGTAAGTGAAATTTGGTATGATACTAACTATTCGGTTCTCACCAATGAACTCTATTTCGTAAGGATCCATTGTCTACTCGCTTTCAAGTTTTCACACTGCAATTTTATCAGTAAAATAAGTAAATAAACAATTATCAAAAGCCGGAAAGCAGGTTTGATTTGACAGTTTTGACAGTGAGGTTAGATGTCAAAGAAACAAGCGCGGGAAAATAAAGACGCGTTCATTTCATGTTCATTTTAATGCAGACTGTAGCGGTTGTTGATTCAAATAATACTGTTATTTTTATTTTAAATTTATATATTGGTAAGCTCTACACTTACAATATTTTACGTAGGTACGGGCAGAAAAAATTAATAAATAAAACGTCAAGAAACTAACGACAAATAAATAACAGCGCCATCTATCAATGTCTGTCCGAACTAATTACCCAACTTGAGGCTCCTCATTCTAAAACTCTATCGCTGAAGATCGTCTATTCTAATAGATGTCGCTAACAACCTCATTTTACAATATTCAACAACATCAACACCATTTCTCTAAGATCAAACATTTTCAATTGGAAACAGAGAAAAAACATTTAAAAACTAAACAAAGACGATCATTATTTCCAGTACGTGAGAAATTAAAGTCGATTTATGACACGATCGAAGCAAATGGCTTCGAGCAAAGTGCAAACTCCTAATTACTAGCAGTAAATTAGGGTGGACGGTTGACAATGTCTCAGACGGTTAATATTTATGGGATGACGGGGCCCGGACTTTTGCCTCCCCAACGTCTGTCATAGCATAGACTATAGTTAAGGTTTGTTGAAGGACTTTGTACCTAATGTACCTACTAGGATATTTTATGTGTAGTTGCGGAAATTCGGGTTGCTGAGTGTCGTAGTTTAAGTTATGGGGCTTATGGGTATCTGTTTTATTAACGTTAATTTAGACTGTTTTGTAGGATGATTTCAATGCAAGTTTATGTTCGCAATTTTGATTTTCAACCTGCTTTTAACTAAGTTATTTAGTTTTATGTTTTATTATCTGCATAATGAGTACATTTAAATAAGTATAGGCGGATATAAAGAATTTCGTTAAATTAACTTTGTTCTAGGTATTTTTTCCGGAGTAGACACACATTTTATCGTAAATAAACAGGCCCGTTAATCTCTCGCGAGAACGTGTAATAAGTGTGAGTGCGGAAGATTTATAAAATAAAAGCAAACTCGCACGGCAAATAAATAACAAATCTGTCTGCACGAACGAAAAAACACATTGTCTCCTCAGACATCTTTCTCCTTAAATCTGCATACAAATTCGTGAGATCGCGCGCAAATTCACCCAGTCATTTAAGGTGGATGTCTAGGGATGGGATGCCGATTATCAGCCAAAAGATGGCGTCACTGTGCACGAATTGTGGATTTTCACTATTTCTCCCAAAATACAAAGTTTCATAAGATGTGTTGATATGTGCGAAAACTATAAAAAATACTACATCCAAATCGAGACATGTTCAACTCAACATTGTCTCATTTCGTTATTACCGGAATCCAACTGCAAAATATTGCAATTTCTTGCATTCACGCACACTTACGTACTTAAAGTCACCTTAAAGTCAGTGTCAAATGTCAGCAGATTCGTAATGTTACAGTAAAGTAACCTAGAGGGCGCAGCGGATGAAATGTTTATTGTTGAAAAAAGATTGGAAATAAATTCTTGTTTGAGCAACGATTAAGAATTACAAGGCATTCAGAAGCAACTAATGTTTTCGACCATCAACTGTCATGTGCTCGTGGCACCCGTAGCCTCTATTTTGAAAAAAATCAGATTGTAGTTAAGATACATGGTTCAAACCCCGACAATACCATTTTTTTTTTATTTTAGAATTTTAGCATTCTCTTTTGAATTATTTTAAGCGTATGTTATTCTTCGAAACTAAACTTACGTGAGTAAAACATTTTCAGTAATTTGATTATTTTTTAATAATATTATGGCAAGACATATAAAAGTATTTTTATTTTCCGGTTTTCAAAGGATATAAATAATGATTAAAATAATTTAAAAAAAGTCATGCATGAGGCTAATTAGGATCGCAGAATAGGTACATAAGAACTATCAACTATCGACGAAGTATAGCTGGTCAAGCAGATCTTGTCAGTAGAAAAAGGCGGCAAATTTGAAAAATGTAGGCGCAAAGGGATATCGTTCATAGAACATTTGGATTTCGCGCCTTTTTTTACTGACAAGATTTGCTTGACCAGGTATAAAATAAAAGTTTCCAAAATTTTATTGAAATGATATACCTACATGAAATAATCAAATACAACACATTTACTTAAAATAACTTTTATAATAAGGCATATAAAATTACCAAAAAGATGAAATAAAATAAATACAAAAAGAAATGAGTCTTTGTTCGTGGTTTGAACCCTGTCATGCTGTTCAACTTGTTAGACTTATACTCAATAGCTAAAAGCCACTAGACCATTTGACCATAGTAGACCCTGGCGAAAAATGCCTTCTTATTTAAGTAACCCATTACTGTCAAAAATATCAAGTTTGAATTGATTTGAAATATAATTTTTCATTGTCGACTTATTGACTCCAAACGTTGCGAGCATGTTGTACTTTAAACCATTTGGCAACGTCGCACGCGGGGAAATCTTCTGAAAATGTATGTCCTTTTATATTTTGATATTTATGGATATATGAGGATTCTTCTACTTATGTTGCAAATTGATTAAATTATCGAGAGACAAGAACAAGAAATATGATTCGGTTAAATTGTGTTCTAATGTATGGGGAAGACAAACTAATTATAGCCAGCCTTTTATGAATGTAGTATGATACCTTAGGGTATGGTGCTTTACGCACACTAGCGTACCTTCCCCTCCCCCTGACGCAACCCCCCCTTTTTGCATGAAATATGTCCCGGTTCACAGTTTTTTACATTTTTTGAGGAAAGTATATATTTTAGGAAAAAAGTGTCAATGAAAGAAATAATCCTTAATAAATTCTTAATAAAAAAGGTCATATTCATTTTTTTATATGATGCACCTAATTCATGTATTAGCTTGTCAAAATTCGAAATAACATAGTTTTTACTTAGGATTCGAAACTCATTGATTATACACAGTGTAACACGAGGAACCCGAATAATTTTGACAGCGTATTCCTGATCATATTTAGAGACAAAAATGTTCTATAAACTTTTTTGAAATGCGGCTAGTTTCAGAGTTAATACCAATTTGAAAAAAAAAAACAAGTTTCTATTGTTACATAGTTCAAAACGCCTTTTTGATGGCGATGTTGTTACTATGGGATTTAGTCTAAATATCCTTATTGATATGTCAAAAAGTGACAATTAAGTAACACGTTGCAAAAACTATGTTTTACGAAAAAAAAGTAAAAATCCATGTTAACTGACAAGTTTACCAATAACATTTACTTTTTATGTACATACATATATATTCAAAAAATTAAAAAAAAAGGGGCCAAGTGCGAGTCGGACTCGCGTTCCAAGGGTTCCGTATATTACACAATTTTTAACAATGTATTTTTTATTTTTTTTATTTATTTATTTAGATATTTAATTCAGGGAACAAGGCCCATCTTACAAATACCTTACCGACTAACATACATATGTATTTTATAAACTTAAAACTAAACATTATTTATGCGAAACGTGAGTGAAAGCTTTAAAAAATCCGTAGGAGTCGGATCAAAAACTGTAATTAAGTCCGACTCACGCTTGACTGTACATTTCTAATAGGTTTTCCTGTCATCTATAGGTATAGACCTATTTTATGTATTTTTTCATAATTTTAAACCTAGTAGTTTCGGAGATAAAGGGGGGGGGGGAATAGTCATTTTTTGCCTATTTTCTTGAATAACTTCTAAACTGTTTATTCGAAAATTATAAAAAATATATATTTGAGATCCTTACAATAAGCTCTTTCATTTGATATGTAACATGATATAGTTTGAAATTTTTTATTTTTGAATTTTTTCATTTACCCCCCAAAAGTGGCCCCCATGTTTAAAATTCATTTGTTTACAAACTTACATATGTGTATCAGATTCCAACTTGATTGGTCCAGTAGTTCCGGAGAAAATCGGCTGTGACAGACGGACAGACAGACAGACGCACGACAGTGGCGTGCCTAGGGTTTAGGAGTAAGGCAAGCCGAAAGATATGTTTTCGTAATAAATGTCCAATCTCAGTCTTTGGACTCAAATGAATTTGCTAGCGTATCGCGGCGAGCTATCATAGCGCACAGCACAGGGCATACTAGGTACTACCATAACTACTAGATAGAATTTTACAAACATATCAGAGGGCCTACCGCGTACACTGAAATTTGCAAATTGCATGCTTCTTTCTCTGTCACTCTAATTACGCCTTAATTGGAGTAAACCAACAATCCTTGTGTTTTGTAAACGGCCGTACAAAATGTTCTTTTAATGCGACTGACTTATCTGAGAATACACAAGTCGGGTGTTCGTTTTGGCGCGGAAATTATATATATCCCGTTTTTCTACAAAGTTTAACGATTTTACCTTGATTTCGTCGAGTAATACGTGGACGCATCTCATACCGTCACAAGGAACAACTTCATCCATTGTCAACACTTATAAACGTCACAACAAACGAACAAATCCACATTCACTACTTAATTCAAATTCACTTAAATAAATTGACCTTTCGTTACTTTCGACTCGACTAAATGATAATACACTTGAAGTAAACGCGTGCCCGTGTGAACTTATGCAGCTAACTTCACACCAAAAGCTCGGCTTAAATCGCCTTATAACGCTACGTCTTACGTAGGCGAACAACGCGCGAACGCGGCGCGGCGCGGCGCGGCGAAATCAATCCTTTGATGCCCATAGAAGTGTCCTACGTAAGCGATCTCGTTGCGAACGCGGTGCGGCGCGATTTGCACGCGAATGTCAGGCGCCGCGCCGCGCCGCGTTCGCGCGTTGATCGCCTACGTAAGACGTAGCGTAAAATTGCTATACATACCAACAAATAGTTACATCGTTCTATGGCGTTTGTAGGCTTAGACAGCCTAGAGCGGGACGAAAAAGCAAGCTCGCACTCGTCGGCTTGCAACCGCAACAAACCGACGAGTGCGAGCAGGATAGCTGAATTCTCAGCAGATATTCATCCTACGCATGATTTCTTTCGCGCGGAAGAGGCGCCACGGCAAAATTGTGCAACACGCTGGCGCCGCGGTCCGCGCGCTGTAGCTTGAATTTAATACATAATACGGGTTCATTTGGCGCGCGGTTTAAAAATAATCTATATTGATTATTGATCTTATCACTACGTAATTTCGGTAAGGCAACTAAGGCAAGCCCGGCTTTTGGGCTTGTATGGAAGTACCGCCACTGACGCATGAGTGATCCTATAAGGGTTCCGTTTTTTCCTTTTAAGGTACGGAACCCTAAAAACAATAACAAAAATTGTTTTCGGCGGAATTGACCTAAACTCATGTACATAATTTTTTTCCTTCTTTTGACCTCAGAAATAAAATTTTCTTGAGAACACCTTGTATAATAAGTGTTATAAAATGAATATAATAACCTTTTTTACTAAGAATTTAATAAGGAACTATTTCTTTCATTGACACTTTTATCGTAAAATGTATACATGAGATCAAAAAAAGGAAAAGATGTAATAGTATGTGTTTAGGTTAATTTCGCCAAAAAAAATTTTTATTTGTTTTTTTTTTAATTTTATGAATGAATTTGTACATAAAAATAAAATGCTATTGGTAAACTTGTCACTTAAAATGGTTTTTTTTTCGTAAAACTTAGTTTTTGCAAAGTGTTACTTGTCACTTTTTGACATATCAATAAGGATATTTACATTTAGACTAAATCCCATAGTAGCAACATCGCCATCAAAAAGGCGTTTTGAACTATGTAACAAGAGAAACATGTTTTTTTTTAATTTGTGTTAACTCTGAAACTAGGCGAATTTCAAAAAGTTTATAGGACATTTTTGTCTCTAAACGTGATCAGGAATACGCTGTTAAAATTATTCGATTTCCTCATGTTACACCGTGTATAATAAATGATTTTCGAACCCTAAGTAAAAACTATGTTATTTCGAATTTTGACAAGCTAATACATGAATTAGGTGCATCATATAAAAAAAATGAATATGACCTTTTTTATTAAGAATTTATTAAGGATTATTTCTTTCATTGACACTTTTTTCCTAAAATGTATACTTTCCTCAATAAATGTAAAAAACTGTGAACCGGGACATATTTCATGCAAAAAGGGGGGGTTGCGTCAGGGGGAGGGGAAGGGACGCTAGTGTGCGTAAAGCACCATACCCTAAGGTATCATACTACATTCATAAAAGGCTGGCTATAATTAGTTTTTCAAAAAGCACAATTTGACCGAATATATGAAAGAGGGTCATTGTTGTTGTAAAAGGTGTGCAAGAAATGATACGTTTCTGCACTAGAGCAGTTTAGGTTCCAATTCCAAGTACGATTTTATTATTCTTTTTACAATAAGCAATTGAAATTTGGGTATAAATGGATTTGTTATACAATTTCCATTCTGATATTTGACTCCCCATTCCATAAATAACGATACTTTTGGCCAAATTGTTAATTGAAAATACCTACTCTCAAAAATACCTACTATAAAAATGTATTTAAAAAAACACATGCATTTTACTTTCCTCGTATGCGAAATGAAAAGTAGAGTGTTTTAACTCGGGTGAAAGGCAGCATTTTTGAAAAAAACCAGGCAAGTGCGAGTCGGACTCGCGCACGAAGGGTTCCGTACCATAATGCAAAAAAAAACAAAAAAAAAGCAAAAAAAAAAACGGTCACCCATCCAAGTACTGACCACTCCCGACGTTGCTTAACTTTGGTCAAAAATCACGTTTGTTCTATGGGAGCCCCATTTAAATCTTTATTTTATTGTGTTTTTAGTATTTGTTGTTATAGCGGCAACAGAAATACATCATCTGTGAAAATTTCAACTGTCTAGCTATCACGGTTCGTGAGATACAGCCTGGTGACAGACAGACGGACAGACGGACGGACAGCGAAGTCTTAGTAATAGGGTCCCGTTTTACCCTTTGGGTACGGAACCCTAAAAATATCATCTACTAATGTTATTGTTATGCACAAGCAGAAGATATTATAGAATCTTGTTTATTTACAAGAAGATGACATTTTTCTCCACATACCTATATATTTTTGAGAAAAATATAGCCAGGTATTTTAGTTTAAAAATCATTGTTACAATAAATATAGGCTTTTCCAGAGAACATTTATATTTCTACCGAAACGAAAGCAGAATTCACAAGGGTTTTCGGCGGACGACCGTAACGCGAATGATTGTTTGGACTGACCTTTCTGTAAATATATAAATGTATTTTATTGTGTAATAATCATAATAATTAAGAATGAAATTATATCAGAAAGGAGATTCTTAAATGAGTAGGTATACTCGTAACATGCTTTGTGCATTAAATATACCTCCCTCTATTGAGTGAAAATAAAACAAAATACACAGGTAATCTGTGTTGCGGTTTTAAAGTGCCATCTGTTACACCTTTGACAAATTAAAAATGATTGCTTGTCAAATGAAGTCGCCATGTTAGAATTACACCGATACTATAAGCATCACTCACACAAACAAGCAATGAGGCAAAATTTTACCAATATTCAAAGGCTTTTTTCTTAATAATTTTAATCAAAATCTAGTATTTTTTACGTTAAGCGAAGACAGAAATATATATACTACCCAAACATTACATATACAAGTGAAGAAACCCTATATAATAGGAGCTAGGGTGCTAAGAAAGTTGTATGAAAATCGAGCAAGGAGAACCACCTTAAAACCCATTCCGTTTGTGGAAAACGCCGTTTTTTGCCCATAAATATTTCTCGGTGACAGTCAGCATAGCAGGGCGACATCTGGCGGGGCGCGCGGCGATTCGTACTCTAGTCACGCCGCTCAACGATAGATGGCGGTGTGTGTCACTCAGAGCGAATTCTTCGTTTCCACTGCATTAGGTCTGTGTAAATAACAGTTGCTTGGGGTATAAATATTGTGTGTTCTGATTAAATGTTGCTGCTGTTTACGTGGATGTGTTCGTTCTTTATTTATAGTTTTACTTATCGCGCCTAAACTTTACGTTCAGTATTCATTGATAACAGATATGACAGAGTAATGCATGTTGTTAAACTCTTTAACAATAAACAACACCCAAGAGTTAAACAACATTAAGAGTTGTGTTCTAAAATAACTGTTCGTTTGGCTCGATTGGCTAATTAAGAACCCAAAGATTTGACGACCGGTCTGGCCTAGTGGGTAGTGACCCTGCCTGCGAAGCCGATGGTCCTGGGTTCGATTCCCAGTAAGGGCATTTATTTGTGTGATGAACACTAATATTTGTTCCTGAGTGTTTTCTATGTACCATCATCATCATCATCATCATCATTTCAGCCTGTCCCACTGCTGAGCACAGGCCTCCTCTCATGCGCGAGAGGGCTAGGAGGGCTTTTCTATGTATATACGTATGTATTTATCTATACATACGTATGTATAAGTATGAATATCGTCGCCTAGTACCCATAGTACAAGCTTTGCTTAGTTTGGGGCTAGGTTGATCTGTGTTTCAAGATTTCCACCAATATTTATAAAAAAAAAAGATGTTGCCTTTGGGTGGAATATTATTATATTAGATATTAGAAAAAGGTCACTTCTGTGGAAAATACAATAAAAGTTGACGACTTCTGCATCCCGTTTTTTCTTATTTGATTCTTAAGTACTGAAAATGAATCCCGTCTTTAAGGGTACAGCACAGCATATTTAACATTATACTTTACAGGAAAGACGCGAACGAGACCCTACTATAAGTATAATACTTAATACCTACTTATTATAATAATATACAATAATGTACTTACTTAAACCATTTTTTTATTAGGGCAATAGTTCGACTGATCTGTCATTTTATAGGTACTTAATAATCATTTCAGTATTTGGGAACACGAAACGTGAACAGTAAGAGAGAGTGAACGAAAACGCATTGATGCTTTGGAAATGTGGTGCTGGAGAAGGATGCTACGGATATCATGGACTCAGCGTCGGACTAATATATCCATTCTCCAGGAGCTCAAGGTTACACAAAGACTTTCGGCAATCGTTCACTCTCGTATCCTTTAGCTACTTCGGTCACGTCACGCGCAGGGAAGATGACGCCATGGAGGCTTGTTGTACAGGGCAGAGTGGACGGCACAACACCCAGATTGCGGCCTTCAATGCGATGGACCGACCAAGTTAAAGCTCTCACCGGGTCACCTTTAAATCTGTGCGTGCGGAATGCAATAAATAGAGAAGCATGGCGGGAAACAACGAAAAAGGCCGTACGACGACCTCAATGACCACGACTGCTCTGACAAGAGTATCTGACTAAGAGGAAGAAGAAGAAGAAGATTTTGGAACAAGGATTAATTATAGATAAGAGTGCAATAATAATTAATAAACATAACTTTGCACCGGTCAACTTTAATAGAACAAAGTAAAGACTGACAGTATAAACGTTACATTTTTATAGAAATTTGACAATAATGATGACATCGCCACACTTTGTCATTGCTAATGCTACTTGGTCCGACTCTAAGTTAGGTACCAAGAATTATCTCCCACTATCCGACCATTAAAATCTGAACGCACCCATAATAAGTGGCAGTAAGTTGCGCAAGTAAGTAATTATCCAGCTAATTGCTCCCGGTAGGCGCAAATGTGATTTAAATTACTAAGGTTCGGCGGAGATAAGTTAAGAGGTTAAGCGCGTTTGGGTGCAGTTGCGCGGAACCTTTGCGGGTTTAAGTTTTATGAACATATTACGCCTACGCCAAGTAGACGTCCACAGGGCCGCATCGCACGCATCGGAAGCATCGCACGCAACGGATCAATGTGGGCGCACTTGTGTGACTTTCTATACAATGAATACAAAAATACGTAGCGTGCGTTGCGTCCGATGCGTGCGATGCGGCCCTGTGGACGTGACACCTTTAAGGATGCTTCAGGCTAAGAACGGCCCGCATCCAGGGGGCCGATTTTTGAAATTCGACCACTCGATTTCGTGTATTTCGTTAAATGATATCTCCACTACTAGGCATTTACATTCTACTAATAGAATTGAAATCGAGTGGTCAATACCACTAGATTCCAAATTTCGATCGCTTGTATTTCAAAAATTTGCAATTCGCCGTTTTCCACCATCAAACATCAAACATCAACATTTATTCAGCAAATAGGCCACAAGGGCACTTTTACACGTCAACATTGAATTTACATAAAAGCAAAAATAATAACATCAACAATTTTATAAAATAAAACTAACAATTCAATCTAACGTATTACAATTACTAAGAGATGTATATGGTCTCTTAATGTCGAATTACATACAAAATACAGATAAAAAAACACACACAAAAAAAATCTATAATATTTAGAGGTGTAAATGTCTCTAGGTGTCAGAACTATAAGATTATATAGTTTATCAAGTTATCCTTAGAGATGTATAAGGTCTCCAAGAGTCAATATCCTGTATAATTAATACATTCATTAAAAGAAAAGAAACATACGAGAACAGAATGAGGCGTCTCACTGTAATTAATTAATAAAAGTTACTAAGTATAATAGCTCGTGTTAGCTTAACAGACCAGTCTCCACAAACACCGATTTTCGAGTGGCGAAATCGAGCGATCGGAATTCAAAAATCGGCCCCCAGGCTGAGGCATCCGACCCTTCCATTTCTATGTCGGGTGATCGGTGATCAGGTGATGCTTTCTAGAGAAAATAAAACGCCTCGGCCCGAACCTGGAATAGTCCCTATGACAGAATTAGCCACATTGACCTTATATAAAACGTTCTATACAAGGTTCTTCTGTATAAGGTAAATGTGGCTAATTCTGTCATAGGGACTATTCCGTCCACTAGCGTTTTTCTCGAACAACGAACAACATTGATAATTTCGTCGACAAAGCAGCGATTGATTTTAGTTTCAGCAGGTTTCAGCAATCAAAAGCATATATGGTTATATTGAAAATCAAAGAAATATACGCACGTAGACGGAATTAGCCACATTGACCTTACAAAGATATACACCAGAAATAGTTTAATTTCATAAGGTCACTTTTGATAACGAGCTGTAAAATTAAAAAAAAATGTAATTCATTATGTAATAGATATCGTGAAAATAGTTATGTTTCTATTATTAATACCCACTTAGTATAAGTATCGAATTTATTTATAATGTGCGTATTTAGAGGTAGAATCGCAAGGTTTATTCACGAGGGGTAAGATAAGTCGCCCGTAATGCTTTGGTATATGGATGATTTTTTGTCTTACCCCCCATAAAACCTTTCAATCTTACCCCAACAAAAGCTAACATGTCTTTATCTAAGTAATAACAGAAAATATGTATAAAATACGTAAAACAAAAGCGAAAAAGAAAAATAAAAAGCAATAATTATTAATAAAAACAATTGAAGCGATCCCTCGAGGTTGGCCGCGGCTTAAGTTTAAGACGAAAGTTGCAAAGTTTTGTGCAGCGGCCGCAGAGATAACAATAATTCACTTAATTACCCTCTTAAACGTATTCACCACAATCTGTATTTGTGGCTGAAACTTTTTATATAAAGATTCTTTTCGCGACTAGCTGCGCCCGCGACTTCGTACGCATAAAAGTCGTTACAAACTTCCAACCGAGGATTGAATTTCATGGAATCTTTTCTTATTAAAGCTGTGTAATATTTGAAGAATATAAGGTTACCTATGTTTCAAATTTCAAGGATTTTTGGCTAGCATTTACCTATACCTACCTACAACGGAATTGTTTCATATACGGATGTAGTGCATATAATCGTTTTCCATTGTATTTTCTCGGAAAAGTTCGTACATATTTGTCATGCTACTTCAGTCAACGTGAGTAACTTTGTACCGAGACTGACTGAAATAGCAACACACGTTCGTACGCTTCCGTGAAAATACGATGGTAAGTAAATAATTAGGAACTTTCTTTTAAGCTTCCAGAAAATGGTAGATACTTTTGACGCATAATAGTTGGATATATCACTCTTGACTGTATATAACCTTCTAAGTAGCGCTTCTCCAATTTTGACTGCGAATTTTGCCCCCTTACTTTTACGACCGAAAATCATTTAGATTTCCACATCCAGTTAAGACGTTAATTACCACGGATGGACGAGCCTGATATACCGTTATGATCGGCACGATTTATCGGCCAACAAGTCTTGCAACTTCGCCGATTCCGATGAGTAACGCGCCGAATGTTGCCCAACTCCCGTTTGATTTGCTTGGATACGTTTTAATGGTTTTAAAATATTACCCGAGTTTAATGAGCCGAGGGCTTTGATTGGTACGCTTGAGGGTGGGTTTGGATGAGTTTTGAGCACAGATTCAGTGGTTGTATAGACGTGTAAGATCTAAGAAATATTGAAGAAGATAGCGCTGTACGGGTCATAACCATTTTTAATGACACTTTCCTCTGAGAGGCATAGAGAAAGATATAGGGTATGTTGTTTCCCTCTAGTAGAAAAAGTCCTGCGAAACATGTAATAACCCCTTTTTAAGTTATTTGGTTTCTGAATTGTCAAATGATAATAATTTTGAACTCTTAAGTATTACGGAGTCGAATAGACTTTTACAATAATCTGACAAATTATAAGCTCGAGGTATCCAGCTAAACTGTGGGATGAACAGTCGCCCGCGTATTTCCGGTCCGATACGACCTTCAAACCTTTAAGAAAAGAGCGTACCTTCTCCCATCTTTAACTCTGGCAACGCATTGCAACCCTCCTGGTGTTTCAGGTGTCCATGTGCGACGGTAATTGCTTACGCGGTTTGCATGCTCGTCCTCCTACTTATTTAAAAACAATTTGTTTTAGAGTTTATACTTCTTATAAAATCAATAAATCTTTAAGTTTGACGAAGATTGTAACGAACGAAGAAATAAATCGAAGTTTTGCCGATGGTCGTTGGTGTGGAAAGGCTTTTGAGGGGCAATCAAGTAAGGTATGTTTTGGAAGACGAAGTAAATTCAGGAATTCATCAATGTGGATTGACGCTCAGGTCAATACCTCAAAGAAGCAGTCAAGAGAGTCAAGAACACGTCAAGAATCTTCAACTCAAGATAATAATCGTTGATAGTGTAGAGTTGACAAAACTAGGCCTAGCCGAGAAGACGATGGTAAACATCAACAAACGCCAAACGAATAATAGTTATTTGTTTTACAAGGGGGCAGTTGTTGTAAGTAAGTAAGTAATCATTTATGGTCAGATTGTGCAATGTCAGTATACGATGTTACAATATTATTTGATTAGAGAGTGTCACAATCAACCGGTTACGGTATACAATGTCCTTAACTGTTGTTTAACCACTCGTGCTAATATTGATACCCGAGCAAGCGAAAGATTCCAACTTGAATTGAACCACGAGCGTAGCGAGCTGGTGTGGTGAATGAAAAATAATGTAGGTATCGGGTTGACAAATGCTACGAAAATTCACGTAAAAGTGACGTTCGGATCGGATCTTTTGTTTACCACCGTCACAAAAACTACAGACCACGGTGTCAGCGGCGGAGATATACACGGGCCATTAGCATCCGTCCCTCCGACAAATCTCGCGACGCGTAAATCAGACTTAAGCGCGATTAAAAAAGAAAAGTGTTCATACGTCCTCGGCCCTCGTTCTCAAAGAAATCTATGCATTGTTCCATGGAACCAGTGGAGTAGGATCTCAAGAGTTCGCTACGCTCGCGGTTCGACATGAAAAGAAGTGGAATTTTGAGCGTTGCGAGGGTTTCAAAATATGAGCGCCGTTAAGCAAACTTTCACCACACCAATGTGGAGAAAAAACTATTAAAACATTACAAATGAAATCGAAATTAACGATATACCTATATATATTAAAATAAATATTTATCATTCAAAATTATCACTTAAAAGTTAAAAGTCAAATCCACCAACAAACATGACGAAATATCTCACAATTTGCATCAAATTACTTTCTCACACTCTTGTGGATAAATGCAACTTTCTCACCAGTTTTTGAAGAATAAAGACATCCTTTACGAGCTGATGTGGTGAAAAATATTTTGTTACTGTTTTATTCTAACATTTCTTTCAGTGTACCAACCTTCTGAATATAGAGATCTTTTTACAATAGGGACGAGACGAACTCGAGACAGAATCCTTAGCGAGCGAGCCAGACCAAAGCCGGCCAGATTTACCTCAGGCATTCACTTTAATTAGCGCACTTTGTTGCCGAGAAAAATTACTGGCTTTAGGAATGTGGATATAGATTTAAAGGGCTTGGGGATGTCCGCGTTACAGGTGACTGGGGACAAGACGGGCACGGTGGAGAAATTATGTTTAAATAATTATTTAAATACAATTTACTTTTGTAAACAATTTAGAGGAAAACAAGTTAAATTTTAACGATTTCTACGTGGACTATCGTCACGGGCGGTGATAGTTTTTAATATTATATCATGAATCCTATGCCAAGTTACATAATACCATCCATTTAAAGTGAATGGCATGGGGCACGGTGTAATCGTAAAATTTAATTGAAATCCCATAAATACGCCGAATTTTGCATCAAATTCAGCTAAATCATACCAAAATAAAAGCCACAATTAAAAATTCGATCAGTAATCAAATTTTACTTATGTAGCAAAGTTCACTTGTAATTTATGAAGCGGATAAAATGAAAACACAAATAGTTTCACATTCACCGTACGACCTAAGACAAACAAGTTGCTGTCCACACATGCTGCTAACGCCCTTCGTAGCCAAAACAAAGCATTTTAATATCTCCACAATATCATGAGATCCTTATTTATAATAGCAATAACATCGTTCAATAATGACGGAACCATATTTCGCCACCATTACATCTTGGTCTGCCTTCCCCCGCCGTGGCTTAAGAAACGCAGGTTATTTCGCGGGGTGAGTTCGCCTAATGTGGTGCGGAGGGTTATTGGTTGTTTGGAGCAATGTTAGCGATTTATCGTATGTTCTGTGTTCGGAAGCGAGTCACGTAGCTCGTAGGGACGGGTGTCCGTCAGGCGCATGATAGGATGATTTGAACGTGACGCGATAGGCCGGGATGAGGCCATTGGTATTCGGGGCGAAGGCGATAACACATCTAATCTAGGTTTACACGGCTGTGATAGTTTAGGCATGCGTCCACGCTGAGATGAGACATCGGTGGGTATAGCATGGTTGGGTTAGGTGAAAACACCGTCATTTCTGAGTTACAGGTATTGAAACAAAAGAACACAACCACTACATCTATGATCGTTTTGAATATGTCAGCAACAATTTACACATTACAAGTATAATGTTACTTACATATAAAAACGAGTTAACATGGAACTGGCCGGTTTTTCATCAAAGCTATATGAGTAATTACCCAAGAAAGCGAATAAGTAATTACCTGAATAACATATACAAATTTTGTAAGTAAAAAGTATAATGTACCTACATTGTGTATTATAGAAATGCCTAGTGCTTACAAGTTTTGTTTCAAGTGTAAGTACGTCTTTTTGCATCAAAATCGTGGTTTATAAAACTATATAACTTTTTTTTAACTTTCTGATGACAATAATATATCAATCATCTGTTTTAATTTATTTAAAAGCGATAAATTGTATACTTAATCCGTTAAAATGTTATAATTTACGGAAGTTACAGATAGCACCATGCAACCACGTCTCTCCCCGCCTCCTCCTCTTTAAGTTCCAGAAAACAGAGTGTTGTAAGTTGAACACAAATCACGATTGTCCCCTACATCACGTTTGTGATTGTGATTAATCAGACATGTAAAGTTTGGGCAGAAATCTGTAAACAGGTTAGGTCAGATAAAAAATATAATAACTAGATAAAAAAACTTCTAAAAGACAAGGGTCCTGCCAAATTAAGAATCTACTCCTTTTTAAAGCTTGCCAAAAAACAAACTTCCACTATTTTGTCGTTAAATAATGATATGCCATTATAAAATTAAGTTTAAAACTGCGTCTAATGAATTCCGAAATTTTGAATATGTTTTCTCTTAATGTGAAATTTTGAATAATCCAATATTGTTCGTAACCGATAGTCTAGATACAATAATGTACAATCCACAGTAACTGAAATATGACCGAAACTTCCTTGAAAATATGCGAGTAATGACCGAGAGCTAAACAAAAAAGTGTCGAAACAGTCGCCCGGCCAAAGGGGAGAGCGGGCGAAACTATAAATTGCGCTCTAATTACCCCGGGGCAGCGTCACATCATGGATCCAGACAGTTTTATGACGATTTACGGCACATTTCGACGCGGGGACCGGCCCGCTTAGGGAATCCGACCCGCCGGCCAAGTCTGGCCTCCCCTGCCCGCCTCCTCCTACTTAAAGAAAGGGGAGGAAAGAGCGGAGCGGAGCGGTGTTAAAGTCTTTACAAAAATGGTCGGTATACGTCACCTTTTAGACTGTAGGGGGTTTTAAGGCCTCCAGTTCTTTATGATAATGAAATCTGAACAGGGTGACGCGGAGGTGATGCTTCGTGGAGTTTTTGTTGCCCCCCTTATTTATTGGACGTATGAGAGGGGCGCTGCAAACTTCTCAATGGAATGTGTTTCGTGTTGCCGTAATGGTCGGAATGTTTTGTTTGATTTTGAATTTTTCCGAGGGTTATATTATTATGTTCGTAAGGATTCCGTTATTTACACGGCATGTAAGGAGCTGTAAGGCTCTAACTTATTTGTCAAGTTACAAAATACAAGTTTCTACTCCTCATAAAGTAACATTTCATATTCCTTGAGTTTATTATCTTGTTATACCTATATATTGCCTTATATCAGATGTTATAATCGGTGTACAATTTTGTATTTATTTACAGTTTCGTATCGTATGCTATTTCCTATGTAGGTATGTATGTAGTAAATGTATTATTATAAATATATATAATACGTATACATTATATTTCCTTATGTATATTATACTAATGGATAAGTTACAGTTAACACAACAGTCTATGTTAACAGCACCATTATGAGACATTTAAGAGAAAATTTGAAGTATTTTTGATATTTTAATGATTTCTGTAAAATTTCTACATGTCATTATAGGTGGTTAGGATTATTGGTGTTTTTACTATGGGGGTATTGAGTTTTACGAAATACATAAAATTAATTCAAAGTCTGCATTAAAGATATTTTTTAATTATATTTTCATAATGATTTTAAGTATCCATAACAGTACTACAGGTACAGGTCCTTGCCAAACGTCTAAAAAAAGTTTCTGCAAGAACTTTATGTTTGGATTTGCGCAATCAAAACATTTAGAAGTTAACTATACAACAGTAATATCATATTGGTTTCGGAGACTCCGAGAACCGTTACTACGAGTAAACAGAACAAGAATCGAATAAAACCGAAACACCTAAATAATTGTCAGTCGATAACCGAAATCCACACGCGATCATAACCGTTTAACCGCCAATTTTATACTCGCAGTTCGATTCCGACCGAATTTACAAGCAATAAACGTGCAAACAGACGCCGCTGTTACATAAAATCAAATCAACAGTTATCCCGCGAGCCTATATCACAATCAGGGTTAATCGCGTATGTGACAAGTTGCCTCGTTCGATTTTGCATCCAATTTTCTTTGGTCTCCGCTGTGGTACCGTGTTACCCTTACTTCCCCCGCCTGGTTAGGTGATAGAGGGGGTGTGAAGGGTTTAGGCCTCGTGGTTGGCGAGAGACACGCGCCTCGCTCGCCGGCTCCCGATACGGCGTGACTGACGGACAAGCATGCATTCAAATGGCGTATTTTGCCTCCCCTCAGAATAAACATCTCGAGCGCGGATCCGACGCCAATTTGGAATAGAATTTGTTGTGGAATGCCGAAATGCTTTTTGAGGGTTAAATTGCACTTAATTTGCACTAAACAACGGTTTTTGATGGAATTGGCGGAATTAAATGTTAGTCTGTGTGTACGTCTTGTTTGTTTCAACTCGGTTTCGTGGCGATGGTTCTTGAATTTATTATTTATCATATACGAGTATATTGTTTTGTTTTACGGTTACTGCGCTAATTTAGTGGATATGGTGTCTACTCTGTGTTGTTTACCTACCTACTTACCTACCTACCTACTTAAAAGTTCTTCAATACGTACCTATAATGATCAGAAATAGTAAATATAAAGTATAAGGATTTTTACGTGTGTAGTTCACAAGATTACAAAAAGTTTAGAAACAATAAACAGTAGCAAAGGACATCATTTTAAGAGTTATATTTTTTTTTATAAAATATACATATATTTTAGAGAAAATTTATAATTTATTAAAATCAAACAGTGCAGTAAGTACTAGGTACCTACATGTTTTTTTATATTCATAATATTTCTATTCATTAGGTAAGTACCATACCCATTGTTTATAAAAGCAATTCAAATGATTACATTAGTGTATTACATATTATGATGCTCCTTGGTATTAGAAGCACTGAATTCGGCTGTTATACTCGTACCTAGTAAACAAATAACAATTTACTCAATTTAGACATTAGTTGCACGCTGCACCTGCACCGCACATGCACCGTGCACTTATCTCGCACTCGCCCCAAAAATTCTAAAATATAAATCAGCCCCCTCTGACGCGGTACATCAGCGATGTATCACCGTAATCGAATCGGCGACACATGGTACGGTACGATCGCCCGCGGGTCTGACAACTATGCATTAAAACATTAGACGAAAGTATTGTATTGTGAGAACTGGGTATCTGATTTTTTTGTACGTAGCCTATTTGAGTGTCCCACTGCTGGGCAAAGGCCATTCCATTTCCACGACTCCCGATTTGGTGCTTCCTCCGGCCAGTTGTTCAGGAACCTGTTCAGGTCATCTCGCCATCTCCGTTTGGGCCTACCGCGACCACGTCCCTCTATCGGCATCCACTTGGCATCCATCTGAATTTTTACAAGCTTTTATTTAACTTGCCCTGTTAGTAATTAGTGTGGGTAAAACCTTGGAAGCTAAATTTGACCCACTTCCCGTTATCCGATGGAGCTGAAATTTTACATACATGTGTAAATCGGATGACAATGCAACAGCACATTATGGGACAGGAGGTGGCTACGGGGAACTCTGTGATAAAACAACGCAAACTAATTGTGGGGTTGTTAGAAATGTCTCGATGAGTATTCGTTGCCTGTGATTTTTTTGTAAAAAATGTTATTCTACTATGGTTTGCCTTAAATGCAACAACTTTAGTGAAATAAAAGATGACATTTGGATTGGGATCGCATTGGCGTTATTATTGCAGCTTGCAATGCAAACAAAGCGAACTAAATGAACATGCCATGTACTCGGTTCTCATCGTGGATAGTTCTGGCCACAACCCAGCGGTATACGCCATACCCGCGCAACTGACAAGTTTCACTTTTATAGCCCGTTATGGCGCCGTCCATCACCGATATGACTGTTTATTCGTATTTGTTGCCGCCATATTGCCTTATTAGATTTATTCATGCCATCGTTAATATCGGATGGATTTGCATAATGGCTGGGCGCATAAGTCACATTTCTATGTTTGATAGAAAACAAATTATAGATGGTCGAATTAACTTTTAGAACGACACTAATTTTCGTTAAAAAAAAAGAACGGGTTGCACTCCGGGAGTGGTGACAGAAGTGAAAACTCAATGACTAGTCCAAAATGTCTGCAGCACTATGTATAATTGACCCATCCTCCTTTCTATTGAAAAACTTTAGTTCCGAAATTGCTGGCCAGTGAGCTTAAATTTGTAGCGTTAATTGTTTAAAATTCGAATAGAAATTGTAAAGTTACCTTGCAGACCTCGCATCTAAATATATTTCATGGTCACGATATTTTGAGTTTTATTAACCAGTACTAGAGTTCACTTTTATTAGAGATTTCATCAAGATGTAGCTTTATTGAATTATATTTGAGTGATAAAAAGTTAGAATGTAACTGTGAGATCCTCGTATTTCAGGCTGTACAAGATTAGAACATTGAGCTTTATTGCTTGATATATAAGTCCAGTTTTGAATAATTGACCTGATTATGATACGTTACGACTAAAGTTCTTTGGTGAATAACATTGTCCGTGACACATGACGTCAGCGTTACGTTACGCGTTACGCTGAATCGAGTTTATCATTTTTTCCCCACTTCAAAAAGTGGTCAGCGCCGCTAAAGATGTTTTCACTTCAATAATTTATGCATTACTTGTATACGTTATAGGTTAGTTAAAAGGGACGTTAAGTGGCTCTTCTAGTGTTGCTTACGTCCATATGCGACGACAATCGTTTCCGGTCAGGCTCTGCTCGTTAACCGACAATTACATAACTAATCGATTATTCTGGAAAAAGGTATCTTTTAATTAATAACTATGATTATTTAAAGGCAATGCGATTTCTTTTCTTTCATTCAACGTTAAGTACGACATATTATTTCGTAAGTTTCGCATCTAAGAAGCATTTTCGCTACATACCAGAAAATCCATGTTATCGGCTACGACGTAGCGCTACGATCGTATAGCTTAGCATTGAATAAGCAATAAGAATGACTTGCTGCGGTATTCGAAGAATGAGATACGTCAAATACTAGATATTGAAACGATATGGATTAGATATGTCAGTATCAAACAAGTGTCAAAAGTGACGTATTTGTTTGAAGAAACGTCAATTTTGACACTTGTTTGACACTGACATATCTAATCCATGTAGGAAGTGGATGCGAAACTAAAACACACTTTTTACTGAACTTTATGTATTTAAACGAAGTATTTAAAGAAATATAAACAATTAACATAACGGCACGTCTTGTCTGTTAGCTTTCTCCAACATCTCCCAATGGCGGACGGCCTGCGCCTCATAACCTAAACGACATAACTCACTCATGCTATCCCTTTCATACTTGTTGACATGATCTTCATTCTTTCTCACTCATTCACACAACGTTCCATTTCACTCAATCCTACAGTCGGCCGTTCCTGAAATATAGACTGGTCTCTCAGTCTCACATTACAGTATTACAGTTAGTACACAAACATAACTTTAGGTTCTTAAGTATAGCTGAATTAATCAATTTAACATCTTAAAGTAAGGTTGATTTACTAAACATAACTAAACATCTTTTAGAACAGTTGGTAACAACTTACATAATCTAGTCACAGCTATTTTCAGACCATATGTTTAATGACAACAAAATCTTAATTAGGTAAATAAGCCTTATTCTTAGCGTATCCAAAATAACATCTTTAGGAGTATAACACTGCATGGTTACACAACATGACTTAGGGAAACGACAAATGTGATTCTCACCTGACAACAAAAAAAATAAAATAAGAAAGCAGTTTAATTACCTGCCCCATCACTCCGTGCTTACAGGCCATCGTTTCATATGATCACAGGAGGTGGTGGTGTTCCTGGACCCTTCGGTGGAATCATCGACCTTCTTTACTTGGTACCGATCTCGTCCTGTGACTTTCGTGACTCGGTATGGACCTAGGTACTTAGGCTTCAACTTCATTCCGACTCCAAATTGGGTTCTTTTTATTGCAACCAGATCACCTTCCTTATACTTGGTACTTTCCTTCCGTTTCCTATTAAACGTACGCCTGTTCTCTTCTTGTACCTTTAGTATTTGTTCTTTCGCCTTCCTTCTGTTCTCTTCTCTAGCTAGTACAAAGCAGTCTCTGTTTTCTTGTTCTAGTAACTCATAAATCTCCATGTCTTCTTTAAGCTTCATTTTAGCGCCTATAAGTAGCTCGTATGGTGACGTGTTTATACTGCGCTGGTAAGTACTATTTATACATCTCTGTACTTGACTGACATGTCGATACCACTGTGTCGGATTTTCTATGCATAGTTTCGTCAGTATTGAGGTCAGTGTCTTATGAATAATCTCGCATTGACCGTTTGACCTCGGAACCCCTGTGGTTATCTTTATATGCTCTATGCCTTCTTCCGTGCAGTACTCTTCAAACTCTTTGCTTGTGAAAGCAGTACCTCGGTCAGTTATTATTCTTGCTGGATTTCCAAAACATTGCTGGTGAATCTTCAACTTGTCAATAGTCTCTCGGCTTGTAGTGCTTTTTACTGGAAACAACCATACAAATTTGGTGAAAGCGTCCACAATAGTCAGTATGTGGTTGTATAGCTTTTTAGTCTCCGTCATGGGTCCTATGTGGTCAGCGTGCAGTGTAAAAAGGGGTATCTCATCTTTCTCAATGCTGTGTAGGAAACCTTCTTGTTTACCACTTTTCTTGTCAGCTAGTAGACAAGGGACACATGACACAATATGTCTTTCAATCTTGTTTTCTAAGTTTTCAATATAGTAATCCTTACTAATTAGTTCCATCATCTTCTTTTTAGAGAAATTACCTTGATCATGAGCTCTCTTGATTATCTCTCTTTCCATCTCAGCAGGGACAATGAGACGTCTATCCTCTCCTTTATAGAGCAATCCTTGGTCCAAATAGTAGTCTTTGAAAGGCACACTCTTCTGCAGCAATTCCATAATGGCTTTCAAGCCTTCATCATTCCCTTGAGCCACCCTCAACTGCTCATGAATGGGGCCACTCTTCAAAAATGCCACATATGGATTTCTGCTCAGGGCATCAACGTGTTGCATTCTATTGCCTTCTCTATGTTCTATTTCAAAGTCATATTCTTGGAGGATTAAAATCCATCTTGCCACTTGAGTTGACATAACTAAATCTTTTTTGTTCAGGGTCATCTGAAACGCCTTACAATCAGTTACTATCTTGAAATGAGTACCGTAAAGGTAACACCTGAACTTCTTCACTCCTTCTATTATAGCTAGCGCCTCCAGCTGATAGCTGCTATAATTACTTTCTGCCGGTGTTGTTTTTCTACTCATGTAGTATACTGGGTGTAACTGTGCGTCTACACCTTTCTGTAATAAAATGGCTGATATGGCCACTTTGGAGGCATCCGTGTGCATCTCTGAACTCAGCTTGGGGTTGAACAGCCGTAGCACTGGTTGGCTGGTTAACCTCTTTTTTAATTCTTCAAATGCAGCTCTACACTCTGCGTTAAACTCAAATGAACTATCTTTCCTTAACAGATCTGTCAGCGGCTTGGCAATCATTGCAAAATCTTGTATGTACTTCCTAAAATACGATGTGAGGCCTATGAAGCTTTGTAGTTGTTTGGTATTGGTAGGCTCTGGAAATCTAGCGACCGCATCCGTCTTTTCCGGTGAAGGCCGCACCTGCCCATCTTGGATCACATGTCCAAGGTACTCCACTTGTCGTTGGACAAGCTGCGACTTTTTCCAATTAATCTCGAGGCCATATTGCGAAGCCACCTCCAATACTTCACCCAGTCGAACCACAGCTTCATCCTCAGTCTCTGCGGGAATAATCAAGTCGTCAATAAAGATCAATACTACACCTCTAGCAATGAGGTCTCTAAAGATTGCAGTGATGAATCTAGTAAATACTTTAGGACACAGGGAGAGGCCAAAAGGTGCCCTAAGAAACTCATACTGTCCTGTCATCGTGACAAATGAAGTGAACTTAACCGATTCCTCGTCTACAGGTAAATGAAAATATCCATTTTTCAGATCCAGTGTGCTGAAAACTCTTGCATCCACCAATTTGTCTATATGATCTTCAATTATTGGCATAGGATATTCGTCCTTCACAATCTTCTGATTAAGTCGTCTGTAATCAATGCATACCCTAATACTACCGTCTTTTTTCTTTACAAGAACCAAAGGACTAGCATACTCTGAGTAGCTTACCCTTACCACGCCGTCTTCAAGCCACTTATTCACTTGTCGGTCAACCTCCTCTTGTTCCGCTGGAGCCAATCTTCGGGGTCGTTGTGCAACAGGGATGTCATCTTTTAGCACAATTTTCAACTTGACAGGCGCTTCCTTCGTCTTACGCGGTACGTATGATTCCACCAGGTCGTTCACCCGTTTTTCAACATCTTCACTAGAACCTGTAACAAGAGAATCACACACCCTTATCTCGCATACCCACCTATCAAGCGGTATTAACCATACATTGTTATACTCCATAACAAGTCTGACACGCAACAAGAAATCTTCACCGAGAATCATACTGTACGGCACGGTACGGTTAGGAACTATACGAAACTTAACGTCCTTATACCACAACTCGTCTATTTCAATGTCCAAACAAATTTGTCCATAACAATCCACCTGGTTCTCGCCTAATCCCGTTAAGAAATCGTCACTTTTGTCAAACTCTGGCGCACCTAAATTGTTGTAGCACTCGATTGTCATCAAACTTACTTCGCACCCAGAGTCAACCAACGCTATAACATCTTTTCCCAACACATGAACTCGTTTCACAGGCTTCTTTTTCGGTGTAATCGTCTGCTGTGTTTTGTTTACGTCGCCGGCCATGACAGCTAGTAGACAATTCTTCGCCGCCATTTCGCTCGATTGGCCAATCACGTCTTCGCTACTAGGGATGTGACCATCACTCGTCGAACCGTAAAAAGCACGTTTCGTTGCAACGCTAGCGCCATTAGTCCCGGTCGGCCATTTCTTTCCAGCGCTGCCACCTTCACCACTCGTTGCTGGCTTCACGTCACTCTTTGAAGTACTTGCAGTTGAAGATGACACAGCCGTTTTGCATTGAGATGCAATATGCCCAAATTCGTCGCATTTGAAGCATTTCAGGCCTTTCTCCTTGTGGGGACAGTCTGCTGATGAATGATTCTTTTCTCCACAGCTGTAGCAACGTACAAATCGCCCATACGTCTTCTCATTTTTCTCTGTCTGCTTCGAACGACTTGTATCTCGGCTTGAACTCGAACTCGCCATGTTTGATTTCAATTGTTCATAAATCTTCAGCTTCTCTTTCAGGTCACTGTATGTCGTAACGCCGTATAACATTATCTTATTTACTTCTTGATCCTTGATTCCTTCTACTATGTATTTAATGGCTACATAGTCTGGCATTTTTCCTCGTTTACCCAACTCTTTCATAGTAAATAAGTACTCTAAACACGATTCACTTGATTTTTTATGTCTGGAACTCATCAGCTCGTGTATAGCCTTCGCGTCGATGTTATCAGGGAACTCCTTGAGGATAGCGGCTTTAAACTCGTCCCACGTCTTAAAAATGCGCTCTGCCCGGTACCACAATAACGCCGTTCCTGTTAACGACCGCCTCGCCATCAACAGCTGTTGCAACGGAGTCCACCCACAGAGCTCGGAGCTGTCCTCGACGTCTTGAACCCATCTGGCCGCAGGATACGTCTTATCTTGACCTGTGAATTTGGGAATCAGCCCTTCCGTGAGATGTAACATCGTCATGCCATTATCTCGTGATGTTTCAGCATTTCCGTCGTTGTAGTCTTGTTGTCTGCCGCTACGTTTGTTTGGAGACATGTTTACGCTTTGCCTTCACGTAGTTCGACGTCGTATTTCGTCTTAAAATTTTCGAACCACGCGATCCCAACGGCAAATCTCGGTACGTCTTTTTCTTTGTTCGTTTGCCACTCCCACATCTGACACCACTGTAGGAAGTGGATGCGAAACTAAAACACACTTTTTACTGAACTTTATGTATTTAAACGAAGTATTTAAAGAAATATAAACAATTAACATAACGGCACGTCTTGTCTGTTAGCTTTCTCCAACATCTCCCAATGGCGGACGGCCTGCGCCTCATAACCTAAACGACATAACTCACTCATGCTATCCCTTTCATACTTGTTGACATGATCTTCATTCTTTCTCACTCATTCACACAACGTTCCATTTCACTCAATCCTACATCCATATCTTTTCTAGATCTATTAACTGACGTATCTTAAAGTTGGAATTGGGCCGTTGGAGGCGTATTCTAATAACAGTTATGAATTAGATGTTGAACCAGAAACGTCACTTTGGACACCGACACCAGCTCATGTTCATAACAAATTCAGATCAAATTCATTACCTGTTGTTACGATCAGAACAACGCCTCATACAGTCATGTTTTAAAAGTACATACATACAATGTTGCCAAATCTACTATGTAAGTACAGTCCCAGCAAAAATATGTTACTCTTTAAAGGCAGCAAAATTATGTGACAAGCTCTTATGAGTCTACAAATAAGATCGTGTCAGATATTTTTGCGGCCTTTGTTGTGTAACATATTATTGCTGGTGACTGTACAGCAAAGCAGAAATACTTACTGTTCGCTTGTTCAGATTCTAGTGTTTGTTTTGTTACAATCCATATTTCATATTCAAAACTAAGTAGGTTCTCACCCTCGCAAATAACCGTTAAACAAACAAATAAAGCAACCAATTTTAATAACAGTTCCCAAAGACAGATGGCGCTGTTCCCTCGACACTAAAACCTTACGGCTCTTCCACAGAACGCTTTTAGTAATATTAGCGGAATTAAGTGCAATGCGCGCGCACAATTAGATGTATAAATAAATTCGTTTTACACGCAACAGATGGCGGTAACGGCGCGCTCGTAGGTGATGTTACGTTACGTACGGTTGTTTATTATATTCGCGCTGCATATATTTAATTTTTAAATTATTTTATAAAGCAGGCATTTTGTTGTAGTTGTAGTAGTGGGTTAGTTAATCCTCAGTCATGAATTTATGCGCCCTTTTTCATATACCTCGTATTTAAATACGTATTAATCTTTTTTAAATCAGTTTAATCTACTCCTATTTTTCATGTAAACATTATTCCGTTAACTGGGGTTGCTTTGATTCGTAGGATATCATTGATCATGAAATGTTAAATCACAAGGAACTTTCGAAAAGTCATCTACACATAAAACAACAATAATAAATCAACTACATACACAATTGAAAACAAACAACACAAGTCATTTGATATGTAAGAATGACCTAAACAAACATAATATTAAATAATTTAAAACTTCATCATCATACCTTTTAAAGTACTAATTAAGTAGATACAAAATTATAAATACAACCTTGCTTGTAAGAATATATTAATACAAGTAATTTCCAACGTTATGGCCAAAACAAATGTATTTATTATAATTTATAATATCAATACCATCCTTTATTGTACTAATTAGATGCTAAATTGTTACGATTATGTCACTAAATCGGCTCCTAAAGCCATTGAAACAAATATGTACACCCTTACGTTAAACCCCGTTATGTAGGAAACGAAACCCTCAACAGGGCCTCATCAACATCACAATCCAAAAACTCGAAAAACCGAAGCCGAAGGCGGAATGGCCGAAATTAATTCCATAAACAACATATGCAGATCATAGCCTTCCAACAGTAGACTCCACGTCACGAATATAGGCACGCCATTATTTAATACTGTGACTATTGAGTTATACAACTACCTATTTATTCTTAAATTCAGATCTGATGATCTTTATGATTATGGTAACAAAGGTGTGTTGCAATACACAATGTTTGGCTTTACCTGTATCTATATAAGCTATGTAATAAAGATTATAGAAATTATAATAAACAATAAGTAGGTCAACATTTGAACAATGATTGCTATGTTAAATTGAAGCTCGAAACGTGTCGATCGTTTTTCGAATAAAATACGTGAGTGACCCGTTCTAAGCATATTTAATAAATTGAAGGTGTTTCATATTTGCTACAATTGTGTAACAAAATTAAAAAGTACTGGGGTGATTTTCCTTGCCTGCTCAATCGGTGTAATCACTTATACTGTAACAGGTATAGACAATGATTCTCACGCGTTTCCGAACACTTTTAAAACGGCTGCCCGTTTGACGGACAATGACGAGGATTAGGATTTTTTTATATGCACGGTCTAGTGTGTAAGTGACCTGTGGCAGGCATAGACAATAATTCGCACGCGTTTCCGAACGCTCCTAAGATGGCCGACCGTTTGGTAGGCAACGGGACAGGGTTACCACACGGTAGAATTTAGGTGCAGTGCTTTCGATATTGTCTTAGGAACGCATAAACATTTTTGTTAACCTGGCTTAAAGGATTGTAAATACATACATTCCTTTGAGCTAAGGAAGGATGTACCTACGTACGTTTTCGTCAGATTTTGATCTGTCTAACAGATTTCCCGTCATGCACATCTGTTAGACAGATCAAACTGTAGGTACCTACCTTACCTACGTGTTTCAAAAATGTAAGACGAGATTAATAGATAGGTATAATAGATTTAGTATCTGGCATTACTCATAAATGTCTTTCAAGCTTTCTTTCTAACAGGCTGTTAATACTCATTTATCTTTACAAAATTTAACAGCGACTTGCTAAGTTTTACTAGTAAGAGGGTTAGAGTTTTGGGTGTTTCTTTACATTTAAGTTTGGCTATTTTTGCCAAGACTAGTAATTTGCACGTGGTAACCCTAAAAGGACAAAATGGCGCCTTTCACGCTACCTGCTCGCTAATTGGTCATTAGGATGCGCCTAATGTGCCCACGGGCCAGGTCAGGACCAGGATGGCCGTGTTGTTATTGCTTTTTTACAATTTACAGTTTGGATGGTTTCAATTAGGCAGTCTTTCCTTTTATTGCATGTGAGATGTAAACTCTTATTGTAAATGGGGGACACATTTAATAAGTTTATTACAGTATTGTCTTCTTTGTCGTATCCTCATGACTGAGGGACGTGACGACTTTGGACACTAGTCTAGTAGGCTAGTAAGTCGATCTGTGTAAGATTGCCCCCAAATATTTATTTTATTTATACTTAAATAGAAAGATTAATTTTAGTTCGAGTACCGTTATTGCTATCACTGCCAAGCAAACCTATATGTGCTACGCCGTAGCCCGCAGCAGCGCTTGCCTCTACGCCGCTACGAAGGGCAAATCGTTTAGAAGAGTCACACGCGTATTCGGGAAACGAGATAATCACAAGATCTAGAGACGATATAGAGATCAACTAGATTTACATTAGATATCGACTAGATGTGACTTGGATATCTAAGTCATAACTTGTCGAAATCGTTCAAGAGGACCTTCAGAATCGCGGAAACGTCAAATTTGGCATATCTATCTTACAAATATCTTTAAATTATCCATATCGTAACTTGTCGAGGTCTAGTAGAGATCTAATTCATTTGCAGAATCGAGCCGTCAGTGCGTACTTGCGTAGTGTTAAGGCCGGTGCGTGAAATTGACGTTTCTTCAAACAAAACGTCACTTTTAACACTGACAGATCCGACCCATATCGTTTTAAGATCAAATTTTTGACGTTTACGAAAATTATAATCAGGCCGTTAGTCAAACAGGCCAATTCGAACGTGCACTGACATGAGATAGGTATTTGAATCATATATTGTAATACTTATTTTATTTACTAACTTTAAAAGTTTTCGCTATTTCCGTGTTCCCTCATACGAAATATATTTCACGTAATTTGTCTATAACTCCAAAATTGAACCAAAAATCAAAACTACCTAACTACATTTAATGTTTATGCGTGACAAACATCACTACAGGTGGGCATATTCGGAACTAAAATATTTCATACAATTCTGAGGTATTTTAAAGACAGTGGCGCCACTTTTAACTATTTAAAACTATTGTTAATTTGCTGCTCAATTTCAATACGCAATATGCTACAATTAGTCGCTTTCAAATTTGAACCCAAATCAGTTTTAAATAAAGTTTAATTTAGATAAACGCTTGTTGCTTTCTAGTTTATTTAAATTATAGTGCACACTGTTTTAGAATTTGAATCATAAAGGTATATAGTTAAGGTATATTTTAGTGTGTTTGAAGTAGTTATAGTGGAGGTAAAATCTGACCGCTCGGACATTTTATTCTTTATGGGTCAACTAAATTGCGCACCCTTGTCTGGTCCCTTTTTAACGACACTTTATATTTATACAGGCTGTTGTTTTAATTAATGGTGGGTAATTAATTTAATTTATAAACAAAAATATAGTATTATGCTTAGTAACTAGCATTTTGAACTGGACATAGTACTTAGTAAATATGTAAAAGAGCTTTATTTAAAAACCAAGAAACATTTAGGTAACGGTTAAGAATGAGATCATTGGCAAAGCCAAGTAGTAGTTTAAATGTGGGACTGTTTAGTAAAAGGATCACGACTTTTAGTTTAATACCTACATTGTAATAGCATATACTTAACTTTACATTTTGATAAACCTCTATACCTACTTAACTTTTAGCTACCTATGAGTCAAACTCAGAAAAATATACATAATATTTTTTTTAATTAACTTAGTTATAGAAATATATGATATAAAATTGAAATTGTATCATGTTTTTGTGTGTCGTCTCAATATATGTATGTACGCCTGAAAAAGTTTTGTGAGACTACTGTAGTAGCAATGTTAGCTAAAACCCAATCTCTACATGCATTATTAAATCAACAACGCAACGGAGCCACGCCGTTTTGTCGACTAAATAGTGTTTATTTTTAAGTTTATAAAATACATTATGTATGTTAGTCTGTAAGGTATTTGTAAATGGGCCTTGTTGCCTGAATTAACTTTCTAAATAAATAAATCATTTTATTTCATTTCAACTCAACTCAACTAAACTTTACGAGATGCTGCGCTCGGAACCCCTCGAGCCGTAGGCGAATGGACTCGAGTCCTATGCCCTAGACTTTAAATTATCAATTTTGAAGATTCTTTCTAAATAATAATACATAATAAAATCCACTCGATGTACCCTTACATTACATCAAGGTATCAAAAGGGCTCCCAGGCTCCCATGAGCCATAGCAAAATGGCGGAATAACGCCAGGAAGAAGGAAGGTGTCAAAAGGGGCCTCTGATACACCATTGTTCCGTGATAGGTAAAGGCATAAAAATGACAGTAATAAAACACTTGATATAGAAAAAAAACAAATGAAGGATTTTTTTTTAGTATCTTAAGATTCCTTTGTTCCAAATACAAGCAATTTCAGAACACCCTGTATAATGGAAACATTGGCACATAAAATTAAATTTATATGACAAACTATTGCTTAAAATTCAAATTGTACGTGTGAAATCTTGTTGGACCGTAATTGTATTGACCAATCCCGAGTGAGGCCGTAGGGATGGGAGTAAATGCTACATATTCATTCGCATTACTCATACTTACATAGATGAACAAATAAATAAATATTATTACTTACACAAATCGACCTATTACCCACCGACCCACTTCTTCTTCTTATGGTGCCGTCTCCTGCCGGAGGTTGGCTATCATTAAGGCTATTTTCACTTTTGACGCCCCACAGTAAGCTCAATAAGGCTTGTGTTGTGGGTACTAGACGACAATACATATATTCAATATATTCCCTATACGGCTCGATTCGGGAAATGAATAAGAGATGCACTAGATATGAAATAGTAAAGACATGTGACGTTCCACGGAAAAAGGTACCTTATGGCGGCAGGCGCCGCGATTCGGGAAATTAATTAGAGATTTACTAAATATGAAATGGTAAAGTTATGTGACGTTCCGCGACAAAAGGTACCTTATGGCGGCTGGCGCTTACGCCGCATAGCGCCGCAATAATATTGGAGCGACGTTAATAATCGTAAGCGCCAACCGCCATAAGGTACCTTTATCCGTGGGACGTCACATATCTTTACTATATCGTATCTAGTTAATCTCTAATTCACTTTCCGAATCGCGCCGATATATTTCCGCACGTTCCTTCATTTTCATCTCCGCTCACATCCGCCTCGCTCAGTGGAAATACAGCCCAACGCCTCTACCCAAAGTGGCACCCACGAGGCGGCCAATATCCTCATACTGATCCTCATCTTCATCTTCACTACATCACTAGGCTGTAATCGTGTGAGACAATAATTGTTATATAAGGGTGCGTCCTAATGTCTTCCATATTCATACTCACTCTCATCCTCATCCTCATCCTCGCCGCATCACTAGGCAGTAATCGTGTGAGACAATAATTGTGATATAAGGGTGCGTCCTAATGGGTTTAATAAAGGTACAGATTCACGTCGGCCCTGTTTATGATTCGTTTACACGGAGCCCGGCCCGTCTCTACTAATATGCTTCATCTAAATATTTCTATATATGTAAATCAGTCGTGTTATATACTAACTAGACTACAGAACAAGTTCGGTTGAGCTGAACCCCTAGTGTACATTTTATTCGATAGCTAGATATTTTTGTATGGGATTTTCACCAACGCGCCAAGCGGGACATTTTGTAAACTCAAAATCTCATTCAAAATCCCATTTGAACGTCTACGTCACGTCGCGCTATCGAATGAAATGTACTGGATTTTTTATCGAAACTTCAAGAAATAAGAGAACTTTCATTTTGGAAATGGAAAATTTCGACTCTCTGACAATCAGCAATAGCAATAAAAGGTGCTAAATAGGCGAAGTGTTCAAATTATTCTCAAAAGTAAAGGCGATGTCGGTAAAACAAGTCGAATCGCGTCCCGACGCCACATGGATCAAATTGTCATATTTATAGTCCAAACCCTTAACATATTAATTCATCCGCGAAAACGTAACTGCCCCTTTTATATTAGTTAAGACATTTAATTAAAATTTCAGTGCGCCGGTGAAGGGTTAAGTTAACCCTTTAAATGCGGAAAGGTTCGTTTATTATTGTTTTTATTGTGTTATTGTCGTGTGGATTGGTTTGGAACGATTTTCAGACAAGTTGGGATGTTGAAATGTCTTTTTTGTCGTTATAAGTAAGTAGGTATAGGTGATTAGGTGCTTTAGATGAATTATCGACATTAACTTTTTAGGTCTTTACCATACCTACCCATAGATGCTAGAAGGGGACATATGATAAAATAATATATTTTCCTCGCACTTGCTCGAAAAATACCTTATTTCATGCAGGTGTACTGAAGGACAAAGACCTATATTGTTCCCGAGGGAGTTATGGATTGTGACAAAAAAGCTATAACTCCCTAACTTTTTACACAATCCTTTAATCTTTCCTAACATACAGGGTGTAAATTTTTCGGGGCTGCAGATAACGCGGCCATCGATAAAGTAACAGGTGGAGGGAACGGCGTGCGATGTCCGTGCGTCCGTAACTCACGCACACTGTTGCCAGTAATTAATATATACAGGAGGCCATTGAGAAAAAATGATTACAACATGAGGAAACATGTACCTTCAAACTAGCCAACTACTATAACTACTTAGTATAGAGAATTATCTTTGTCTATATGCCGTATACGAACTTCAAGATATTCACAAGAGACGACACGTACGTGTCAGATTTACTTTAATATTATCGTTGATAAAATAGGAAATAAAGATGTAAGGCAGTATTTAATTAAGACTAGTTAATTATTGCTCAAAGTAATGTATTTATTATAGCGACAACTACAAGGTTTAGAATATGAAAAATGGTAGACATTATTTAAGTAATATATTTATGTAAGCAGATTGTAAGTAAAAGTATATTGTAGATTTACGGAACAATTAATCGGCTTTATTATCACATCATTCACAAAAATATTATTTTATGCGTAATAAATATTGGTGGCTTAATAGTTAGTACTGGCTACCTTAACGTACACACTTGGCATAGTTTAAAATAGTAATAAAGATCGAGCAATAAGCCACATGATGTATTACACCGTAATCAGTTGGAATATACGTTACATAGTAACTATTAAAAACTCATCAAAGGGTTATATTCACATTAAAGATTGTAACGTACATACCATCAGATTATAACACAAAGAAAACATACAGAAATTTATAACAAGTCATAAATTCACAATTAAATAAAATTGACACTTAACTTCGTTCGTCGTCGTAGCTCTCCAACTGAGAAGTGACCCACAACTGTCAGACACCCGCTTATATTCGATTAGACTTCACCCCTTCTACCACTTCTTGGTGGGAATAACAAGTAAGATGTTTCCTGCACATCCGGTTATTATAATAATTCAATTCAACAAATGTATTTGCTGCATTTAGTTTAATTTATTATAGAATAATTAACGCAAACTAATACAAATTTAATATCATGGCTTATTATTATAAAATACTTTATTTACCTTACTTATGTTCTGACAGTTATGGTCAAGAAATATACATGGAGGGTAGTTGTGTTATTGAACAGCAGTTCTAACTTATTATTTCGATATAAGTACGTATTAGCTTAGCAAAAGTGAACCATCTCGTAAAAATGTAAGTGTGATCTTTGTTTTTATACTACGTATCTCACACGGCCATACTGACAGGTGCTTCGTTCTCGAAGTACCTTATTTCTATATTTATTATTATTTATTTATTATATTAAACTTAGTATATGCAATGACTATTTTTTATTAGTCAGATACTATATCACATATCACATTAATCAAGTGAGAGCTCGAAGGCTCGGCAGCAATTATCCTACTTACAATCACCATACTACTGTTTCACTTATCACATCAAGTGAGCCTCAGTAGCATGTATCACCCTAGGTTGGCTACTGGTCCACTTATAACATCAAGTGGGGCACACAGGCTCTGCAGCAGGTCCCTATATTGCTACTTTTTCACTTACATCAAGCGAGAGCTCGCAGGCTCGGCAGCAATTATCCTACTTACAATCACCATGCTACGGGCACTTATCACATCAAGTCAGCCTCGGTAGCATGTATCGCCCTGAATTGGCTACTGGTCCACCTATAACATCAAGTGGGGCACACAGGCTCTGCAGCAGGTCCCTATATTGCTACTTTTTCACTTACATCAAGCGAGAGCTCGCAGGCTCGGCAGCAATTATCCTACTTACAATCACCATGCTACGGGCACTTATCACATCAAGTCAGCCTCGGTAGCATGTATCGCCCTGAGTTGGCTACTGGTCCACCTATAACATCAAGTGGGGCACACAGGCTCTGCAGCAGGTCCCTATATTGCTACTTTTTCACTTACATCAAGCGAGAGCTCGCAGGCTCGGCAGCAATTATTAATCGGTTATTATTTTGTCAAATAAGCTTTTTAACTACACTGGAATGATGTACACTGGAAGTTCTCAATCGATCGATAATCAACTTATGTCTCATTCACATAAGTAAACTTTATAAACTTTTCTTTTTTTCTTTTTTCTTTTTTAATACATAAGTTACCTTAAGTATATAAAACTTCTTAATCCTAATAATTTTATAAATTAACCTGAATCGTTTAACAGAAATAAACATTTTTCATTTTTTTTTTTCGTTCTTTTCTTTTTTTTTTTTTTTTTTTCATTCCATTAGAACTTCCTACGTTGGGCACTCCCATGAATTATATAAACCTAATGTAACAGAATTTTAAACTCCGTTCGGCCATCCCACAAAACAACTATTTTAAAAGTCAGTGATCAGTATTATCTATAATGTATTCAATATGTATAGATCTATCTTTTATTTAGCTGAAGCTTCGGTGGCAAAATAAAAATGTGGTTACAAATAATAGGCAACGTATTTCTTTTTATGAAATGGTATTTTGGAGCTTTCATCGTAACTGTCCTTAAACCGCAGGAGATAACGCGATATTCTTCTAGTTGAATCTTAACTTATCGTACAAAGGCGGATTCATCTTACAAAAGTTGTTCTCTAGGATGGGTCTAGGATGTTTTGGGCTTCTGGGTAGGACACAATTAATTCGAAGACATATTATTTATATCAGTCATGCTTCATTATGGCAATAGGTTAGGTATAAATAAAAATAAAAATTGATGTTTGCTAAATACTATAGAATCAGGATTATACGATTCGTTTTATTCCTGAACAGCTCACTCATAGCAACAAGTGGCACCAAAAGGTTAATTCACCTATCTACCTTCCACTTGGCTTTATCAGTATTCCGGTGGTCTTATGTTTTCTTGTATGTACCAAAATTAAAACAAACATTAAAATGAACCAGAAGATCATAGGTACAAAATTGCCATTGTTATAGGCATTTTATTACCGCAGCATATTTAATTACCGCCAGACCAGGTAAATGGTGGTACATATACCCAAGGGCTTATGCGAGTTTACTACGAGAACTGGTAAAGTATATAACAGTTTAAAATATCGTATATACATGGTGTTCACAAGGAATGCGAAAGACCTTAACCACGCATTTCTGAGGTCAAAAGAGAGAAAATAATGTAATATGCGTATATGTCAATTTCGCCAAAAAAAAAAAAAATATTTTTTTTTATGTACTTGTACATAAAAAGTATATGTTATTGGTAAACATGTCACTTAAAATACATTTTTACAAATGTTTTTTTTTCGTAAATCATAGTTGTTGCAAAGTGTTACTTGTTACTTTTTGACATCTATCGATAAGGATATTTAGACTACGTCCCATAGTAGTAACATCGTCATCAAAAAGAAAACTAGTTTTTTTTTAATTTTTTTTTTTTGTATTTGTATTAAATGAACTCTGAAACTAGGCGAATTTCAAAAAGGTTTAAAGGACTTTGTCTCTAAATATAATCAGGAATACGCTGCTAAAACTATTCGGCCCCCTCATGTTACACCGTGTATATATTTTTTATATTCCTTACAGGTAGGGTTGCCAACCGTACTATATTATATCGTATTGTACTATATTTTGGCTCTTTGTACTATATACTTTTGGAAAAATATATAGTACGCTAAAATACTATATTTCCGATTAAAAGTATATTACACTCATGTTTAGTATTTTATCTAAAAGTACTATTTTTTTTTTTGAAATGTACTATATTTTTGATGCCTTATTCTGGAAAATACTATATTCCACCAAAAAAAAGTTGGCAACCCAGTTACAGGTCACCTAGATGAATTGTCCTAAAGGAATACGTTTACTTTGTACCTACACATTTTTGTACTCTATGTTGTATATTTACCCCTTTTTTTTTTGTAAAGTATTTTTATCACCAAGAGAATATGTGCTTTTTATTTACTGACTAATTTGCATGTGCAAAAATCTTTCAACTTCACGGTTTCAAAACATAATTTACTAACACGGGACTTGAATTACCTCTGATTACCACAAGAACAATACTGACTAGTCTACTATTTTGTATGACGTAATTGTCTAAGGTTGTCACTGAGATATCCTTTTTTTTTTTAGTCATTTAATATCCATCAATCAGTAAATTTATCAAATTGGATGCATACTTTCAAAAACGCTTTTATGCCAAACGCGTATTACTATCTGTACACAGAACTCGCAATAAGCACTGTAGGTGCAAAATTGTAAATAGCCGTTATTACTATTTATGCAAGTATCACGACTACCACCGACTGTTTTAATGTCGATAAGCTCACGAGGGGCTTGTAACTGAAAACCAAAAGCGTGTTGACTTTATCCTTTACAGTTTTAAAACGACCTGACAGTTTAATATTGTTTACTGTTTTATACTTATTGAAATAGTTCCTTGATAAGATCCTGATCGGTGAGATAGAATCTTTAAGATATGTGCCTTCGATATCAGACTATTGAACCTAAGTAACTGGTATTATATAAATATTTATTCGTATCAATCGTAACAAAAATAAGAAATAATGTGACTAATAAAATTCAAAGGACGTATAAGGGTATTTCCACTTAACTGTATACCGTTAACGGCCGGTTAGGAAAAGTCACAAATCTGACGACAAATATCATAACCGCGACAATTAAATTAAGTATCAAATTCGTAACTAAACCGACAGCTGAACGTGACTTGATAAACGTACCTAACTTAAGACACGCGGTAAGTTACAATTAAAATGCCCATTGTTATTAACCGCCTAAAATTTCCAACGTAGTCTTTAATGCAGACCTCAAAATCTTATAATGAGATTAGAGTTGTAGCTAACTGATCACGATTAAAATATTTATCCAGGCCATAAATAACGTTATTCCAACGTTTGGAAACTTATTTAAACTAAACTGCTTTTCTAAAATCCAATTTCACAAATAGCTTCTTTTTTTTTTATTATTATTCGATTCAGTCATTAACTAAGTCGTCATTTAGAATAGTATAGATTAGAAAATATTTATTTATGCGTCATTATGGTTACATAACAGGTTATGAAAAGGACAGACGTTTACGTTTATCTAACTCTGTAACTATTCGATGTGATTCGATATCTAAACATACCTATACAGTCCTATTTTTAAGTGTAACCAAATTTTAACATACCAGAAACAACATCATTCATCAGTCATCCTTCCAGACAGGCGCCACTCCGCAGCGTCTCACAGGTGCGGCAGTTTCTGTTTCGCGAAGTACTTTTGAGCTGCTTGCTGCGGTTCTCCATAAAAAGCATCATGCTTAGTATACCAAATATCTTGTTTCACCTGGGGTTTTCACTGAAAGTGAAACACCAGTGTCCTTGTGTCCAGGATAGCGCGGCTTACAGTGTCTGTTTGGAGTTGGATGGCGTCCCGCTGTTGACTAGCATAAGCAGTCCTTATACTCGTACTGCTCCTGAAACATTAGTTTTGTAGGCATAGAATGTGTGTAATATCATCCCACTTCTGATGTCAGATTTACTTTAATATTATCGTTGATAAAATAGGAAATAAAGATGTAAGGCAGTATTTAATTAAGACTAGTTAATTATTGCTCAAAGTAATGTATTTATTATAGCGACAACTACAAGGTTTAGAATATGAAAAATGGTAGACATTATTTAAGTAATATATTTATGTAAGCAGATTGTAAGTAAAAGTATATTGTAGATTTACGGAACAATTAATCGGCTTTATTATCACATCATTCACAAAAATATTATTTTATGCGTAATAAATATTGGTGGCTTAATAGTTAGTACTGGCTACCTTAACGTACACACTTGGCATAGTTTAAAATAGTAATAAAGATCGAGCAATAAGCCACATGATGTATTACACCGTAATCAGTTGGAATATACGTTACATAGTAACTATTAAAAACTCATCAAAGGGTTATATTCACATTAAAGATTGTAACGTACATACCATCAGATTATAACACAAAGAAAACATACAGAAATTTATAACAAGTCATAAATTCACAATTAAATAAAATTGACACTTAACTTCGTTCGTCGTCGTAGCTCTCCAACTGAGAAGTGACCCACAACTGTCAGACACCCGCTTATATTCGATTAGACTTCACCCCTTCTACCACTTCTTGGTGGGAATAACAAGTAAGATGTTTCCTGCACATCCGGTTATTATAATAATTCAATTCAACAAATGTATTTGCTGCATTTAGTTTAATTTATTATAGAATAATTAACGCAAACTAATACAAATTTAATATCATGGCTTATTATTATAAAATACTTTATTTACCTTACTTATGTTCTGACAGTTATGGTCAAGAAATATACATGGAGGGTAGTTGTGTTATTGAACAGCAGTTCTAACTTATTATTTCGATATAAGTACGTATTAGCTTAGCAAAAGTGAACCATCTCGTAAAAATGTAAGTGTGATCTTTGTTTTTATACTACGTATCTCACATACGCACGTATAGTTTAGATATCAACTAGTTCTCTTTTGCAGCGCAATGCCTGAATTGCCAATGTCACTTTTACGTTAGATAGAGTAATATATCTATTAGATGTGAATTAGATCTCTTAGTCAGATCCTGTGGAAATCGTTCAAGAGTATCTCCAGAATCTAATGTCAAATTTGACAGGTTAGATCTTAAACATATTGTTATCGTATCTTGGTGATGTCTAAAAGATGTCTATTTCATAATCCGAATCGGGCTCTATGTCTCCACCTCCGCCCGGATGGTCGACGACCGGTCGGGCGTCCTAGGTATCGCTGGAGCGATGAGGTCGTGAAGGATCTGAACGAGCTCGGTGACGTCGATTGGGCAGAAACGGCGCTAGACAGAGGAGCATGGCGTTCCTTAGTGTCAGAGGCCAAGATCCACTTCGGCTCGCTGCGCCAGGGCAGTAAGTAAGTAGTAAGAATGTCTCCACATCTCCAGGGATATATATGCCCAAAAAGATATTTATAAACAAATTCGATTATTAATAAAGCCAAAAATATACGTCAGAGTTTGGTCCGGTGTACTAAACGGAAGTTCAACTCTTGCGAGTCTTGCCCGAAGGTATAATGTGTAGTATCGATATCGCTCGCAGAAGTATCCGCGTGATAAAAATCACTTTAAGTAAAAACATAACAAATCCGCCCTTTTAAGTATGAGTAAGAATGTCATGTCCAAATGGCAATACAAATGACAAAATTACTCTGAATCCTAACTCGCCAACCTAAACGGTTACAAATAAACAATCATGGCGCCAGATCAAACACGTTTTCAATTCTCATCAAAAAAGCAAAACGCTATGACGACGGCTAATAAAAACCGGCGATATTGTCTGTTCGCGCAATATCGTAATGAACAGGCTGTATGGAGCCCATTTAATCTCACACCTGTATCAGGGATGTAGGTAGGTGCGAGTCACAAGCGGCAGCGGGAGCGATTTTCGATGAAATTGCAACTTACACACTTATGATTATGAGTAGTTACACGATTTAAGTATGACTCTTGCTAAAATGGCCCGGGTCCAGGCCGAGGCACCCGACACTTCGATTTCCGTAGAAAGCTTCACGGGGTCACCGATCGCTCGGATTTATTCGCAAAAAGTTGACCTCTGACGTCGCACAACTAGAGGCCATTCTGTTAGCCCACCTATCCGAATGCATGCGATGTCTGCGCAATAAGAGCGAAAAAAATGTCGTCGCGTCGGAAGGCGTCGATATAAGTACTATTAGTATGTGGGGAGACCCAGAGACGTGGCCGGCCCGCTCCCATTTGAACGTGGCGTATTTTTGTCAACATTAATAAGTAAATCATAAATTACTTATTTAATGTTTCGGACGCGGTCGGTTCATTCATTCATAGTCATTCGGTAGTATTTAATTTTACTAAATCTTCTTCTCGCTAATTCTCACGCTCACCGCTCCTCCCTTAACCCCCGTAGACATGCATGGGTCACTCGCTAAATGCCCGGCAGTTAGTCCTAAATAAATACGGTCGGCCATCTGCGTAGGGACTGCAGGGGGCATTAAAACATTGTTTAGGCGCGATTAGGCCTCGCGCTGACGCGCGTTTTTTGCGATCGCAATCTGTGTAATGGTGATGTGTGATTATGTTTTCGGTGATTGAAAAGGATGGTTTGTGACATTCATTTTAATTATTGAAAACAATGGTGTATGTGTACCTACATTATCAAAGAAAATTTATGTTTTAAATTTTATTCATCTGTGTTCTGGATATTTATGTTTTCAATTTTATTCATCTGTGTTCTGGATTGTTCATTTAAATGGGGCAGTTTTTTATGAATAATGTTTTGATTATTTTGAATTTTTTATAGTTCTTTATGTTTTTTTTTTTGTTCTTTATGATTTTTTTATAGTGTAGGTACATGAACAATGTGATTAGTTATGCTTTACTAAAGACTCGTGTTCGTGATGTTTGAATGGTATTTGCTCTTAATTAAACCTCGTGGAATTTAATATTAAAACAATGTTATGTTAGCCCCTTCTCTGAATCTGCTTTCTCCTATCTCTTGTTGCATCATATGGTTAAATTTCGATTGGCAATTAAATTAAAAATACTTTACCATTATACAGGGTGATTCATGAGACGTGAGCAGGACTAATCCTGCACACTCAGTAACTGATAATTGATCGATCACCGTCGTATTTAGGTGAAACAACCACACTTTTTCCTATTTTTCAACTTTTTGGTGAGGGCAAATTTAATTCTCTACAATCATGGTCACCATACAAGACCTAATTAATAAACATAAAACCTCTTTTACGAAGAAAATAAAATGTCAAACCTGAGTGAGATACGAGTTTTCAAAAGTAACCAGACCGTGATGACAGTGATGACATTCAATTTGACACAGAATATCGGTAGTTTAGTATTCTAATGTTAGGGTGACCATCCTCGTCGTAAATAAATTAATAACTTTTTTTTTCAACACGACTAGAAAATTAACGTTAACCTCACTAATACTGATAGGAAACAGTTGCTTATAATTTACGAAAAGCGCAGTGTTAGTCCTGCTCACGTCTCCTGAATCACCCTGTATAAGGGTACGTACACGCCAAAATCACATTGATCGACCAAAGTTCGAGCTCCGATAGAAACTTTCTGTTATCTGTGCAAGTTCGACCAATCGCGTCAACGTCTGCGAGAAATTAAAAAGTTAGCTGCCGCGGGCGACGCCGGCGCCGGTCCTAGTTTGATCACTTCAGTGTTCAGACTTCAGGCAACTTCGGGTCATTTCAGCTTTCATAATGGTACTATTTTCTTCTGAAGGGCTTGGTTTGTTAAAATGTCTAGTGTGGGAGCTAGAGTTCATTAGAAGTTAAGAGGAAAGAGGACGAAGTCATATGACCCCTTCTTCATACAAGCGTAGTTCTCATTTTCCTCTCTAAATATTAACATTATAGAAAATATTTTTAAGCAATTTGATGTAGGTATATTACGAGTAACCACAGTTATGCCCATTCATTTGATGTTTTTACATTTTTAATTATTACGGAATTTAGCAGCTTTAAAAAAAATGTTTTTACCTTCTCACTTTTATAATAGGGCGTACCTTATTAAAAAAATAACTTAGGGACATAGCTTTGGTTAATATGTATACATTATCATCGTGCGATAGTGATAGGAAATGGCAGGTCAATGGGTCGAACTCTTTATTTTTATAGCATTCTTACTTTAGCAGCAATGCATGTCAAGTTCAAAAGTTCGTAATTTCCCTACCCTAGACGCGTGTAACCGAACCTTTATCTTTTTGCGTACGTATCATCCCAACTACATACATTGTCAACGCCTAACAAGCGTTACTGTAATTTGATGAGCGCCATATCGCGAACTTTTTACGAAATATGAATATTTAATGCCATATTTGGCGCCCAGCGATATTTTGCTTGTTTGGGAGTTTCCTAACGGTGATTTGGGAAGATTAAGTTTGTAATTTAATCAACTTATGCATGTGAAAGTTTCGTTTTTGCTTTGGATTTTGTGTCTTCAGTGTGGCCTTTTGTCCTTTGTTGGTATATTTCTAAAGATTTTAACTAACATTTACATTCACATGAAAGATACACAGCAACATTTATAAAAATACAACAGCCAACACCTAGGTGAACATTACATTATCATAATCTTCTAATTAATATTATTACAATGTTTGAAATTTTTACCATCAGCCATACTCTGAGTGGCTTATGGGACTAATGCCGAGATTCCATAGAAATCTGTGGCATTCAGCCGGAATGTATGAAACAGCAAATTTTTTTTTCGCGATTTCGGCATTGGTCTCATAATAAAAGTTGTTCAGTATGACCTACAAAATCACTACTCAGAGGTATGGCTGATGGTTAAAATTTCACTCTGTATAGTCTCTAGGCTTAATAATACCTGATATCGTCATTAAATTTGGAGATGTAAAAGGTCCCTAATGACAAAATAAATACTAATATATACGAATCCCTCATTTTGTATGAAAAAAACCTCAAGTAATACAAATTTTACAAAACCGCAACTAGTCTATTTAGTCATCATAAACGCCGTAACGAAACGCAATCACATGCTCGCCAGAAATATGACATGAAGGCAGTAACGGAACGCAATCAGTGCACAGAGGTTTAATATCGTCTAATCTGTGCAGTGTCTATGGTTCGTAATAAAAGTGGCCGCCAGGGTTGCCACACGCACAAAGGGAGCAAACGAAAAAGTGTCGGTTACAAATGTCGAATGCTACACTTTTAATTTTTTGAGAGAATACTAGATTTTGGACAGCGAGTCGTATCCTTAAAGACGGCAATTTCAAGAAAAGCCTCACCGCTAATGAAATAAGTATTAAATAAAATTACAGCTTGAAAATGACTGCTTTTATGATAGGCAATATTGTTATGACATTATGATATAAATAATAAGAAAAATATTATGTGACACAATTTGTTGGCCAAACTCTAGAAAGTCTATTTTTTGTTGTGACACTGTTACTGACATTTTAGCCGCCATGATTAAAATATCGTCAGAAAAAATCGGCTTACTATCATTTTTAAACGCACCTTCAAGTAAAACACAAAAAGCTTAAACATTCAATTTGGGCGCTTTCAAAGTCCAGGCGACTTTGGATCTACTTTACACAACAAATAAAAAGAAGTTTTTTTTTTCAATGTCTACCGACAACCTCCTCTAAGAATATTGTGTGGTATGTTGGTAACCCTAGCGAGCATCACGCGAGGTGGCGCCCTGGAGAAATCAGCCGATATGTGCGCGGCTTAATTAGACGAAGCGCCGGTAAATATGGCAGCTCTTATTGCCACAATTTGATTATTGTGTGCCCTACAAATTAATTCAGATTACATTAAAGAAGAACCTTGTCTAAAAAGGGATAACTACTAGTGACTCTGTGAGCTGTAGACCTCGAGAACCCCATAATTGAAAATGAAATGAAAACTGAGTCGACATCGACAAAAAATTACATACTTACCTATAATTATTGATTCTTGAGTCACAAAATTTTACGAGAATCGGTTGAAAAAATGTGATCTGTAGACGAGAACATCCGGATATATTAATTAATTTATGCCAAAGCTGAAATGGAGACCTTCGCTTTCGCTCGGTCATTTAAGAAATTGGTAATGTGATAGCAGCTTAATTAGGAGTACCAACGGAAAAAATCGGACAAATGCGAGTCGGACTCGCCCACCGAGGGTTCCGTACTTTTAGTATTTGTTGTTATAGCGGCAACAGAAATACATCATCTGTGAAAATTTCAACTGTCGAGCTATCACGGTTCGTGAGATACAGCCAGGTGACAGACAGACGCACGGACGGACCCTAAAAATGGCAGCTTTTATTGCCCACCAGATTCACACGTAAATTGATCCCCTTGTCGTAAAGACAAAGATAATTCTATATGTAGATACTTTCAGGTCCAGGAAAGGACATGATAGTTTTTGTCATCATCAAAATCCTACGTAGACGAAGTCGCGGGCAGCTAGTACCCGTATAAGCCAACCGCCTACGTCAACATTCAGGCCCTTTTTGCCCCCAAACCCCCAACTTATCGGGCCTTTATCAAAGAGCCGTCACATTTAATAATAATGAATGATAATTGCCTTGGAGCTTACAAAGGCGATCGGCTAGTAAGTTATTTCAGTTTGACTTACACTTGGAATCTGAGAACTGTATCTTATGTAGTTTCGTGTTGGAGTTGGGACACGGGAGGCGTGGAGTCGCCGAGCGTGTACTAAAACTAGGAGGCCAGTCGAACGTACACGGACATCAGTGTCAGTTAGTCATTTAGTTATGCGCGTTCATTTTGCTCGGACTCGTACATTAACGCGAGCGAGACGCACGGGCGAATAAGAACAAAATGACATAATTTAGATATCATTTTGATGTCTAATGTAAGGTTTAATGACAAAATAACAATAAAATTGTAACTTAAGACTATATAAGCTTAAGCCTAGTTTGAATTAGCCTCTAGTTTCTGTCCGCGACTTCATTTGCGTGAAATAATGATGATGATCAAAATTACCCTATTTATGCCCTCGAGCTTTAAATTATCTCCTTACCGAATTTCATCTAAATCGGTTCAGTGGTTTAAGCGCTTAACGACAGATGCCCGATTCGGGCCTCGCCACAGAGGAGATGATATCGGTGACAGTAAGGCTAAGCGTAGTAAGCGTAAACAGCAGTCCAACGCAGCGCAGCACAGAGCAGCTTTTGTAAAGTAGGTAGCTACGCACGATGCGGTGCAAGGACGCGTTCCATATATACCTTACAAAATCTGCTCTGCGCTGCGCTGCGTGATACTGCGTCGCTTGCGTCTCAGCATATACGCTTAGCCTAAGGCATCTCCACAGCTCCCCTGTCCATTCCCGTATTCTTAATCACTTAGCATTGGTAAACGGCACGACAAGGTAAACAATATGAAGACGGCAACTTGGCCCATAACTCAGGGGTACTTTGCCCATTGTTGCCTGGGCAATTTTAAACTATCACACAGCGGTGTATTATTGAAACCGTTGTGTGAGATTGTGATCTTGCGTGATTTACTTATTTGCATTGTAACAACTTTAGGGTTGTTTCCAGTATGTTGTACTACCTAGAGGCGTATACTGATTGTAATATTTTGACATAGATATGATTTTTCAGTGTTAAACGTTACATTTCTTCAACCAACACTGAGAGATCATATCCAAAAAAAAATTCAGATCAAATTCATAACATGTTATAAGAATCGGAATACGCCTCCTACATATTTGTGGAGAACTACTGCGTATACTCAACTGTTTAGTATGAGAAACTATTGTGGTGTGTTACGATATAAGTATTTGGCCACTTTGGCATCAGTCACTGTCTATTTGATGCTTAATGTATTTCCATTTTCTACCACACTTCCATGGTGGAAGGTATTTTTGCAATACCTTTAGAAAAAAAAATACGTAAATATGTATAAGTACCTACAAGCCTTAATACTTACAATACTTATAAAGGCTACTGGCCGTATCTACGTCCATAACTTCACAAACAAACAGAAAGAAGCAGGAACAGGCGACAAAAAGGCGACATAAAGGCGACAAAAAGGCGCTAATTTTCCCAAACCAAAAACTGGTAATGGTTATGCGTTGCAGCGCCACGCGTTTGTCTCACGATAACGCTCGCTTACAATTAGCGAGGATGGCGTTATGCTAGCGCCAGCCAACATCTTTGCTCTTCTTATTTGAAGTTTGTTTAGGACTGGGTTCATTTAGTGGAGATGATCTGAGAACAGTGAGTATATTTGAGCACCTCGTACTGAATAAGTAAATAGTAGTTACCTACAATTTTTTTTATCAGTTTTATTGATTTTGTTCCCCTCTACTTGCTTTATGCATCTGCATCTCAGCTTGGATTATGGTTGTCTAAAAACAAACGTAGTCTTACCTGACAATTAATATAAAAGCAGGTTAAATTTGGGTGATAATATACGGTTGCACATGAGTTTTTTTTCGTTTATTCCGAAAATATCGTACCAATTTCAAAAGAAAATATAAAATACAAGAAATTAAACTGAATATTCGACATAAAAATGGGTGACAATATATTCATAATAGTAAAATTTCTATGCGCGCAAGTAGAAAAATGGTAAATGGTTTCTGCGCTGACTTTTACCAAATACTTAGGTAACGAAAAAAATGTGACGGAATGGAGCTTTTTGTATGAGATGAAATTTAGTTTTGAATAGTTATCATATAAAACGTAATCTTTAGCTAGAAAGACCCACTCGACTTTTTTATTGTTTTATTGTTGCATAAAGCGCTCCACACATGCAATTAGACGTGACTTGGCCATAATCGTGAATGTTGAGTACCGGCCACATATTCCCAACCTTTGCGATGCACCCCCCTCTCTAGCTCTCTAGCCAATCAGGAGCCTTTACGGCTAACGGTTATGGTTTCATACACTTTTTGCATTTATTGTAGTCTGAATAAATTTTCTACTGAATTTTTGACCGATTCAGAGCGAAGTCTCCGTTTAAGTTTGAATGATGGAAGGTCTTGTACTTTTATTTTAAATATTTGTGTGTCAAAATTTGTTCTGGAAATACGTTGAAATATTTTACTACCTCAGGATACTATTAAACATAGGAAAATCCTTTAGGCTGCCTGTCCACTGAGGCAGAGAGGAGCGGAGATGTGGGGAATCAACCAATAGCATTAATATCACCAGTCAACTTTACGTTTATATTTAAATATACATACTTAATAAAGTGAGAGAGTGTATAACCGTCGTATTTTCATAGAAATTTAACATTAATGTTGACGTTGCCACACTTTGCAAATGCCATGCAGATTTATCTGGATCAAACTCTAGACGTTTCCTCTTCACAAACAATAGTAAACTTTGAATACCTATCGTACGATCAACGAATGTTCCGCTAACCCTTTTCAAAAATGGATTCCCGTTCCTTAAGCCCCAAGGCGTCATCTCGGCTAATGACACATTGTACCGGTACCGATATCGGTACATCTTAGTAGTGTGTTTGTGCCGCTTTTGGATCAGAACTTTTCCGCCAGAGGGCGACAGTATGTATGCGCAAGGTAGTGACAATTTAGTTCACCCTACTCCCCGCTAGATGGCGCCACTGTCTATGCGCAACGTTAGTTCCAAAGGTCTCCGCTAGATGGCGCCACTGGTTAGTTCACTCTACTCCCCGCTAGATGGCGCCACTGTGTATGCGCAGCGTTAGTTCCAAAGGTCTCCGCTAGATGGCGCCACTGGTTAGTTCACCCTACTCCCCGCTAGAGGCGCCACTGTCTATGCGCAACGTTAGTTCCGAAAATATCCGCCAGCCCCGCCGGAGGGCGACAGTATGTATGCGCCGCTGGTTAGTTCACTCTACTCCCCGCTAGAGGCGCCACTGTGTATGCGTAACGTTAGTTCCAAAAATCCCCACCAGCCCTGCCTGGGGGCGACAGTATGTATGCGCAAGGTTAGTTCTAAAAATCCCCACCAGCCCTGCCTGGGGGCGACAGTATGTATGCACAACGTTAGTTCCAAAAATCCCCGCCAGCCCTGCCTGAGGGCGACAGTATGTATGCGTAACGTTAGTTCCAAAATTATCCGCCAGCCCTGCCTGGGGGCGACAGTATGTATGCGCAACGTTAGTTCTAAAAATCCCCACCAGCCCTGCCTGAGGGCGACAGTATGTATGCGCAACGTTAGTTCTAAAATTCTCCCGCCAGAGGGCGACAGTATGTATGCGCAACGTTAGTTCCAAAAATCCTCACCAGCCCTGCCTGGGGGCGACAGTATGTATGCGTAACGTTAGTTCCAAAAATCCCCGCCAGCCCTGCCTGAGGGCGACAGTATGTATGCGTAACGTTAGTTCCAAAATTATCCGCCAGCCCTGCCTGGGGGCGACAGTATGTATGCGCAACGTTAGTTCTAAAAATCCCCACCAGCCCTGCCTGGGGGCGATAGTATGTATGCGCAACGTTAGTTCCTAAAATTTCCGCCAGCCCTGCCTGGGGGCGACAGTATGTATGCGCAACGTTAGTTCCTAAAATCTCCACCAGCCCTGCCTGGGGGCGACAGTATGTATGCACAACGTTAGTCCCAAAAATCCCCGCCAGCCCTGCCTGAGGGCGACAGTATGTACGCGTAACGTTAGTTCCAAAATTATCCGCCAGCCCTGCCTAGGGGCGACAGTATGTATGCGCAACGTTAGTTCTAAAAATCCCCACCAGCCCCGCCTGGGGGCGACAGTATGTATGCGCAACGTTAGTTCCTAAAATCCCCACCAGCCCTGCCTGGGGGCGACAGTATGTATGCGCAACGTTAGTTCCTAAAATTTCCGCCAGCCCCGCTGGAGGGCGACAGTATGTATGCGCAAGGTTAGTTCTAAAAAGCCCCCGCCAGAGGGCGACAGTATGTATGCGCAACGTTAGTTCCAAAAATCCCCACCAGCCCTGCCTGAGGGCGACAGTATGTATGCGCAACGTTAGTTCTAAAATTCTCCTGCCAGAGGGCGACAGTATGTATGCGCAACGTTAGTTTCAAAACCATCCGCTATGAAATGAATAGATGTCTCCACTTTGTATGTGAGTTGTTGAATCGCTTAAATGAATAGATATCCCTAGTGGCGCCTTCGTCGGTGGACACCGCTAGTTAGTTCCAAAAATCCCCGCCAGGCCCGCCAGAGGGCGACAGTATGTATGCGCAACGTTAGTTCCAAAAATCCCCGCTAGCCCCGCCTGAGGGCGACAGTATGTATGCGCAACGTTAGTTCTAAACTTTCCCCGCCAGAGGGCGACTGTATGTATGCGCAACGTTAGTTCTAAAACCATCCGCTATGATATGTATAGATGAGCAGCCGTCTGAGTATTTCTAAAAAAGTCCGCAGAGTCAGAGGGGGTTCATGGTAAGTTAATTAATCTTGGTCAAGCAAATCTAGTCAGTAGAAAAAGGCGGCAAATTTGAAAAATCGTGGGCTACCAACACTACGTTTGAATAGTTCGAAAATCGTGTGTCATTTATATCTTATCTGTGGAACTGTTTTGTTTACATTTCATCGCTGTTCGATGTACATTCCTGCCTTTTGTTCGTTTCCTAGGGTTACCATACTTTAGTTTGCTTAACATTGCTTCTGACATATCCGGCTTGACAGACTATCGATTCGCTTAACAATATAGATGTCGCTAGTGGCGCCTCGTCAGTGGACACCGCTAGTTAGTTCCAAAAACATCCGCTATGAAATTGCAAAAAGGCCCATCATGTTTGTTTTAAAATATGAGACATATATCGGCGTTTTTTTTAATACCACGTCAGTGGCAAACAAGCAGACGACCCCACCTGACAGTAAGCAGTCACCGTAGCCCATGGACGCCTGCGAATTCAATAGTTTACACGGATGCACTTTTATTTGCGGTTGGTTTTGTCGCTTGTGCTTATCAAATGTATGGAGTTTGTAGTTTACCAACCGTAAAGGGGTTTTTCTTTTATTATACCACATTGGTGGCAAATAAGCATACAGTCCGTCTGATGGTAAGTTGTTACCGTAGCCTTTGGACGCCTGCAACTCCAGGGTGGATACAAGCGCGCTGCCGACTGCCCAAAGATTCAATAACTTTGTTTTAAAATATGAGGCTTATATCGGCGTTTTTTTTAATACCACGTCAGTGGCAAACAAGCAGACGACCCCACCTGACAGTAAGCAGTCACCGTAGCCCATGGACGCCTGCGAATTCAATAGTTTACACGGATGCACTTTTATTTGCGGTTGGTTTTGTCGCTTGTGCTTATCAAATGTATGGAGTTTGTAGTTTACCAACCGTAAAGGGGTTTTTCTTTTATTATACCACATTGGTGGCAAATAAGCATACAGTCCGTCTGATGGTAAGTTGTTACCGTAGCCTTTGGACGCCTGCAACTCCAGGGTGGATACAAGCGCGCTGCCGACTGCCCAAAGATTCAATAACTTTGTTTTAAAATATGAGGCTTATATCGGCGTTTTTTTTAATACCACGTCGGTGGCAAATAAGCAGACGACCTCGCCTGACAGTAAGCAGTCACCGTAGCCCATGGACGCCTGCGAATTCTATAGTTTACACGGATGCACTTTTATTTGCGGTTGGTTTTGTCGCTTCTGCTTATCAAATGTATGGAGTTTGTAGTTTACCAACCGTAAAGGGGTTTTTCTTTTATTATACCACATTGGTGGCAAATAAGCATACAGTCCGTCTGATGGTAAGTTGTTACCGTAGCCTTTGGACGCCTGCAACTCCAGGGTGGATACAAGCGCGCTGCCGACTGCCCAAAGATTCAATAACTTTGTTTTAAAATATGAGGCTTATATCGGCGTTTTTTTTAATACCACGTCAGTGGCAAACAAGCAGACGACCCCACCTGACAGTAAGCAGTCACCGTAGCCCATGGACGCCTGCGAATTCAATAGTTTACACGGATGCACTTTTATTTGCGGTTGGTTTTGCCGCTTGTGCTTATCAAATGTATGGAGTTTGTAGTTTACCAACCGTAAAGGGGTTTTTCTTTTATTATACCACATTGGTGGCAAATAAGCATACAGTCCGTCTGATGGTAAGTTGTTACCGTAGCCTTTGGACGCCTGCAACTCCAGGGTGGATACAAGCGCGCTGCCGACTGCCCAAAGATTCAATAACTTTGTTTTAAAATATGAGGCTTATATCGGCGTTTTTTTTAATACCACGTCGGTGGCAAATAAGCAGACGACCTCGCCTGACAGTAAGCAGTCACCGTAGCCCATGGACGCCTGCGAATTCTATTGTTACCACGGATGCATTTTTATTTGCGGTTGGTTTTGTCGCTTGTGCTTATCAAATGTATGGAGTTTGTAGTTTACCGACCGCAAAAAGATCCAGATTTTTTTTTTATATACTACGTCGGTGGCAAACAAGCATCCGGCTCACCTGATGGTAAGCAGCCACCGTAGCCTTTGGACGCTTGCAAGTTCAGACTTTTGAAACCTATACATCATCATCATCATCATTATTATCATTAGACCCTCAGGAAAACCTCGACAGGGGACACCTCCGGCCCCCCTGCTCATGTAGTATTTAGGGTTTCTAGCACACTTATTTACGGTTGATTTTGTCTCTTTTGGTTATCAAATGTAGTTTGTAGTTTGCAGACTGCAAAAAGGCCCAGATTTTTTTTTTTTTTTTTTTTTTTTTTTTAAATAATACGTCGTTGGCAAACAAGCATCCGACTCACATGATGGTAAGCAGTCAACGTAGCCTATGGATGCCTGCAACTTTAGAGTTGTTAAATGCGCGTTGCCGACTGCAAAAAGGTTCAATAAGTTTTTTTCTTTTTTTATATACCACGTCGGTGGCAAACAAGCACACGGCCCGTCTGGTAGTGAGCAGTCACCGTAGCCTATGGACGCCTGCAATTTCGAGATGTTACATGCGCGTTGCCGATCGTTGAGATGTAGACCGTGACGTTCGAAAACAAAAAGTCGTATGTGACTGTAAACTTCCATTCACCGTAGAATTTGACAGATAGAGAGAGTTTGATGTATTTGTATGAAATTATAAGCAAATATCAGCCGTCATGAATTAAGTATTGTAACCTTAGTCAGATAATGAAGCTTATTTGAAAGATTATTAACTCTAAGTACTAGAAATAAAGTAGATTTTACTAATGCTGTAATTCTGTAATGCGACATGGTCATGAAACTCGTGCGATGTTGGGGGTATACTCTTCAATCTTTTCAATCGGAATGGTCAGAGGTCAGAGTTCAGAGGTCAGAAAGTCCGTGAGGGACAGAACATACGCAAAGTGACGAAATTGAAAACACGTTTTAATATACCTGACAACATATCAAGCATAACCTACGTAACTTGGTCGGGTTATTTGTTACCTAACATAAACCATACTAAATTCACTGTGGGGAATTAAAAAAAAATGTGAGAATGTGACAAGGACAAACAATAATAACGCTTACTCTGCTACTCCTACTGAAAGATTACATAAGACTATCTCGTTTGGTCATTTCCCCCTCCCCCTCCCCCTCCCCCCACCAGTTCCAATTATAATATCATAAATGAGATCACAATACCTGCAACCTGTAACTGACGCATACGCTTTCTAAAATTAATTAAAAAATCAGAAAATAACAATGGAGTACGTCATTGAACTCGTTGCGAGGCTGTGGTTTAGTAACAAGGGGTTAGGGTACAATTATAAATGTGGAGATAGCGAAGAAACAAATATTGCATTCATCTCATCAATCGAGGCGCTGGCACCTGACGTGGACATTTACAAGTGGGAGGCGGCCCGGATCGATCTCAAGAAGCTGATCAAAGAACTTCTGGAGGAGAGGAGCATCCTTCAGTTACACTCGGGATACCATGCGGAGGGGCTTTTGCTGGAGGTGCTAAGAAAACACAACATTAGATCATTCCTCTCCGTGCCTCTTAAACAGAAAACTTTAATCTGGAAAGACGCGGGGGTGTGGTTCGTAGAGGTGACCAACCCGAAAATCATCAAGAGAACTTATGTGTTTTTTGACTTCGAATAAGTGTACGTCTGTGTATGTCTGAAATAAAAAAATGTTTAAAAGTGAATGACTATTTATTTATTTACCAATCATTTAGATATTTTATAATGTTCCCAATGCGAGTACAAAAAAGAAATGCAAAAGCTGGTTTTTCAAAATTCGTTGTTAAGGGGCTCCTTGGCGCTAATGACATTCGATCTGAATCCTTTAGTTTTCTAATGTTTTTAAAGTGAGAACTTCTTTAGCGGCGTTGGGCACTTTCTGAGACAGCGATCACGTGATCGTAACGTTTAGATGGCCACTCAAATAGATGGCAATTAAATCAATAAAGAAAAACTCAATGACATTACATGAAAAAGGTTCTAATCTTGTACGGGTTGAAATACGAGGATCTCACAGTTACATTCAAACTTTATATCACTCAAATATAATTCAATAAAGCTACATCTTGATGAAATCGCTAATAAAAGTGAACTCTAGTAATGGTGAATAAAACTCAAAATATCATGATCAAATATATTTAGATGCGAGATCTGCAAGGTAACTTTACAATTTCTATTCGAATTTTAAAGAATTAACTGTACAAATTTGAATTTTAAACAAGCTCACTGACCAGCAATTTCGGACTAAAGTTTTTCAATAGAAAGGAGGATACATAGTGCTGCAGACATTTTGGCCTAGTCATTGAGTTTTCACTTCTGTCGGCACTCCCGGAGTGCAATCCGTTGTTTTTTTGTAGCTATAATAGCAACGACTTTTAGCAATATAGTATGCCATATTTACTTCAAAGTTCATTGTCTTCGAGATATTCGACATCAAGTTGAACAATTTTAGGCCAACAACCTGGTTTTCAGGCCATAGCTTTTGTGTTAATTATTTTAAAATTTACATCTCTGACCAGTTTTTAGAGACGTCAAAGACAAACCCAAATATGCAGATTTCGTACATGTAAGATCCTTCACAGCAATCCAGCTACGAAAAAAGTGTTATTTTTAGACAATGTTTAAAAAAGTCATAAAAAAATAAGTATTCATTAGTTTCAAAATCCGGTAGACAAGAATGGAGATTAAAGATTGAAGAATCGGTAGCCATTTGTCTTATAATTCTATCTGAAGTGTAAATGTAGAAGTTACGGCTCAAACCTTGTCAAATATCGATGAAAACCGCGGGGAGCCCCTTAAGGTGAGGTTGTGTAGAGCAATGTTTCAGAGTTACTAAGCGTTATGCAACTCGGGTGCGCGCGGCAACAGAACAAGTCACAACAGAACAGGTCACAACAGAACAGATCATAACAGATCAGGTTAGAACAGAACAGATCACAACAGAACAGCTCTCAACAGAACAGGTTAGAACAGAAAAAGATAGAACAGAACAGAACAAGATAGAACAGAACAGAACAAGATAGAACAGAACAGATCACAACAGAACAGGTTTTGGAATTGATCTGTTTTAATTGTTAACAGAATGGGTATGGTACTACGCGTATCATAGAGCATTGACTGAATATAATAAACAAATATGGGAGGCAAAAATAAGATAATGGAGAAGGTTCCGTCTAGACAGGGCAATCGTACGGGGTGCCTCCTGATATTGCCCAAACTCATAAAGGAGCATGAACTTACATAATACTCTCCAAGACACCAACCAACTATCTCGGTCTCCTTAAACACTAGATGGCACATTTATGAACACGGAAGAGGAACTTGGTCAGAGACACCCACTTCCCCGGTTCATACTCAACCAGTAATAAATACAGCTTTGCGCCCATAGGAATCCTCGAATCCACAGTGGCACGCAATATCGACTGGAATATAGCAAGAAACATCTTTAGACCAAACTTTTTGATTTAAATCAGCGGCGCTTTTACAGCAATCTGCATCTGGCCATAATATTCAGAGCAAGTTTCGCGTGGTGAATCGTACCAGATAATTGGACTCGGGTCAAGGTAAACTTCATAGCAAAAGCAGGGAAAAAGGACTACTGACAGCCTATATCCGTCAGTCCATTATTAGTCTAACATCGTTTCTACCCAAAACTTCTTCTTCCACACGATATCCAACCTAATGCAAAGAGCTCTAAAGACAATATTCAAATGGTGGCAAGCAGTGCGTCTGCATAATATGGACACTAAACAGGCCAAATGCACATGGCGCTCTCAAGCATGTTACAAACTCTACGCCTGGGTTTTTGCAAATATAACCCTTAGCATGCCCACTGAACATATACACCGAATGTCATTTTACCAAACTCTAAGACAAATGAACCAATGACCGAAAGTACGTTGAAGAGTTCCAAGAAAGGCAATTCAATAAGCTCAGAGCTAGCATCAGCATGGGCAGACAGGCCTCAATCTTCCAGGCATTAACAAATATATGATGCTTCCCTGCGGTCTGGAAACCTATGTCGTCAACATGCACACTACTACAAACGCAACGCTATCTAAAGGATGATTGACCATATTTTCTTATTTCGAAAGAGATTATCCTATGAGCCCTAGCCCATTACAATAATTTGAACTTTACAGTAAAGGAAATTATGTCGAAATTGCATCTACGATTTTTATTTTTGAAGATACGAGTAGCCCATCTAGCGTCGCATAGTTGAGCTACAATCACAGAAGTTCTGCTACCCCGCAACAGATGTCAACCTTATTACATTTAAGTAAAGTTGATTTTTGTACTAAACAATCAAAAGATCCTAGCGAAAATATTGAAATACTAGCTTTTGCCCGCGACTTCTTCTGCGTGGAATTAGTGACAGCAGCTAAAGTAGGTATAGCGCCTGGATAATGCTAATAGCAATCATTCAATATGCTCATTGCTTACTTCAATTATTAGGCAATGCCATTAACCCTTTCAATTCCACCCGCCTTTGCACTCTCTTCAGGAATGATATCCCTGATTTTCCCCAGGACTCGAACTATCTCTATACCAAATTTCAACTAAATCGGTTCAGCGGCTTAAGCGTGAAGAGGTAACAGACAAACAGACAGACAGACACACTTTCGCCTACTTAGCGATGATATGAAATCCCTCCTTGTAATTTTAAACGGATTTGTTTTCACATTGACATTGCTTAAGCGCCACCGTACTGAACTGACAATAGGGAGCATGCATGAACTATACAGCATAGGAGCCATCTGATTTTTGGCGCGAGACGTAAATGTGACGTTTATACTTCCAATGGGACCCACAAGATGGCAGAACCTACTATGCATAATATGTAGATGGTATAGCACTTGCTTTGATTAGGTTAGGTCTTGTTTTTGTTTGAAATCGAACTTGATATATTTTTAACGACGATGATGACACACGCTTAGTAACTCTGAAACATTGCTCTACACAACCTCACCTTAAGGGGCTCCCCGCGGTTTTCATCGATATTTGACAAGGTTTGAGCCGTTACTTCTACATTTACACTTCAGATAGAATTATAAGACAAATGGCTACCGATTCTTCAATCTTTAATCTCCATTCTTGTCTACCGGATTTTGAAACTAATGAATACTTATTTTTTTATGATTTTTTTAAACATTGTCTAAAAATAACACTTTTTTCGTAGCTGGATTGCTGTGAAGGATCTTACATGTACGAAATCTGCATATTTGGGTTTGTCTTTGACGTCTCTAAAAACTGGTCAGAGATGTACATTTTAAAATAATTAACACAAAAGCTATGGCCTGAAAACCAGGTTGTTGGCCTAAAATTGTTCAACTTGATGTCGAATATCTCGAAGACAATGAACTTTGAAGTAAATATGGTATACTATATTGCTAAAAGTCGTTGCTATTATAGCTACAAAAAAACAACGGATTGCACTCCGGGAGTGCCGACAGAAGTGAAAACTCAATGACTAGTCCAAAATGTCTGCAGCACTATGTATCCTCCTTTCTATTGAAAAACTTTAGTCCGAAATTGCTGGTCAGTGAGCTTGTTTAAAATTCAAATTTGTACAGTTAATTCTTTAAAATTCGAATAGAAATTGTAAAGTTACCTTGCAGATCTCGCATCTAAATATATTTGATCATGATATTTTGAGTTTTATTCACCATTACTAGAGTTCACTTTTATTAGCGATTTCATCAAGATGTAGCTTTATTGAATTATATTTGAGTGATATAAAGTTTGAATGTAACTGTGAGATCCTCGTATTTCAACCCGTACAAGATTAGAACCTTTTTCATGTAATGTCATCGAGTTTTTCTTTATTGATTTAATTGCCATCTATTTGAGTGGCCATCTAAACGTTACGATCACGTGATCGCTGTCTCAGAAAGTGCCCAACGCCGCTAAAGAAGTTCTCACTTTAAAAACATTAGAAAACTAAAGGATTCAGATCGAATGTCATTAGCGCCAAGGAGCCCCTTAACAACGAATTTTGAAAAACCAGCTTTTGCATTTTTTTTGTACTCGCATTGGGAACATTATAAAATACCTAAATGATTGGTAAATAAATAAATAGTCATTCACTTTTAAACATTTTTTTATTTCAGACATACACAGACGTACACTTATTCGAAGTCAAAAAACACATAAGTTCTCTTGATGATTTTCGGGTTGGTCACCTCTACGAACCACACCCCCGCGTCTTTCCAGATTAAAGTTTTCTGTTTAAGAGGCACGGAGAGGAATGATCTAATGTTGTGTTTTCTTAGCACCTCCAGCAAAAGCCCCTCCGCATGGTATCCCGAGTGTAACTGAAGGATGCTCCTCTCCTCCAGAAGTTCTTTGATCAGCTTCTTGAGATCGATCCGGGCCGCCTCCCACTTGTAAATGTCCACGTCAGGTGCCAGCGCCTCGATTGATGAGATGAATGCAATATTTGTTTCGTCGCTATCTCCACATTTATAATTGTACCCTAACCCCTTGTTACTAAACCACAGCCTCGCAACGAGTTCAATGACGTACTCCATTGTTATTTTCTGATTTTTTAATTAATTTTAGAAAGCGTATGCGTCAGTTACAGGTTGCAGGTATTGTGATCTCATTTATGATATTATAATTGGAACTGGTGGGGGGGGGGAGGGACTGGGAGGGGGAAATGACCAAACGAGATAGTCTTATGTAATCTTTCAGTAGGAGTAGCAGAGTAAGCGTTATTATTGTTTGTCCTTGTCACATTCTCACATTTTTTTTTAATTCCCCACAGTGAATTTAGTATGGTTTATGTTAGGTAACAAATAACCCGACCAAGTTACGTAGGTTATGCTTGATATGTTGTCAGGTATATTAAAACGTGTTTTCAATTTCGTCACTTTGCGTATGTTCTGTCCCTCACGGACTTTCTGACCTCTGAACTCTGACCTCTGACCATTCCGATTGAAAAGATTGAAGAGTATACCCCCAACATCGCACGAGTTTCATGACCATGTCGCATTACAGAATTACAGCATTAGTAAAATCTACTTTATTTCTAGTACTTAGAGTTAATAATCTTTCAAATAAGCTTCATTATCTGACTAAGGTTACAATACTTAATTCATGACGGCTGATATTTGCTTATAATTTCATACAAATACATCAAACTCTCTCTATCTGTCAAATTCTACGGTGAATGGAAGTTTACAGTCACATACGACTTTTTGTTTTCGAACGTCACGGTCTACATCTCAACGATCGGCAACGCGCATGTAACATCTCGAAATTGCAGGCGTCCATAGGCTACGGTGACTGCTCACTACCAGACGGGCCGTGTGCTTGTTTGCCACCGACGTGGTATATAAAAAAAGAAAAAAACTTATTGAACCTTTTTGCAGTCGGCAACGCGCATTTAACAACTCTAAAGTTGCAGGCATCCATAGGCTACGTTGACTGCTTACCATCATGTGAGTCGGATGCTTGTTTGCCAACGACGTATTATTTAAAAAAAAAAAAAAAAAATCTGGGCCTTTTTGCAGTCTGCAAACTACAAACTACATTTGATAACCAAAAGAGACAAAATCAACCGTAAATAAGTGTGCTAGAAACCCTAAATACTACATGAGCAGGGGGGCCGGAGGTGTCCCCTGTCGAGGTTTTCCTGAGGGTCTAATGATAATAATGATGATGATGATGATGTATAGGTTTCAAAAGTCTGAACTTGCAAGCGTCCAAAGGCTACGGTGGCTGCTTACCATCAGGTGAGCCGGATGCTTGTTTGCCACCGACGTAGTATATAAAAAAAAAATCTGGATCTTTTTGCGGTCGGTAAACTACAAACTCCATACATTTGATAAGCACAAGCGACAAAACCAACCGCAAATAAAAATGCATCCGTGGTAACAATAGAATTCGCAGGCGTCCATGGGCTACGGTGACTGCTTACTGTCAGGCGAGGTCGTCTGCTTATTTGCCACCGACGTGGTATTAAAAAAAACGCCGATATAAGCCTCATATTTTAAAACAAAGTTATTGAATCTTTGGGCAGTCGGCAGCGCGCTTGTATCCACCCTGGAGTTGCAGGCGTCCAAAGGCTACGGTAACAACTTACCATCAGACGGACTGTATGCTTATTTGCCACCAATGTGGTATAATAAAAGAAAAACCCCTTTACGGTTGGTAAACTACAAACTCCATACATTTGATAAGCACAAGGGACAAAACCAACCGCAAATAAAAGTGCATCCGTGGTAACAATAGAATTCGCAGGCGTCCATGGGCTACGGTGACTGCTTACTGTCAGGTGGGGTCGTCTGCTTGTTTGCCACTGACGTGGTATTAAAAAAAACGCCGATATAAGCCTCATATTTTAAAACAAAGTTATTGAATCTTTGGGCAGTCGGCAGTGCGCTTGTATCCACCCTGGAGTTGCAGGCGTCCAAAGGCTACGGTAACAACTTACCATCAGACGGACTGTATGCTTATTTGCCACCAATGTGGTATAATAAAAGAAAAACCCCTTTACGGTTGGTAAACTACAAACTCCATACATTTGATAAGCACAAGCGACAAAACCAACCGCAAATAAAAGTGCATCCGTGTAAACTATTGAATTCGCAGGCGTCCATGGGCTACGGTGACTGCTTACTGTCAGGTGGGGTCGTCTGCTTGTTTGCCACTGACGTGGTATTAAAAAAAACGCCGATATAAGCCTCATATTTTAAAACAAAGTTATTGAATCTTTGGGCAGTCGGCAGCGCGCTTGTATCCACCCTGGAGTTGCAGGCGTCCAAAGGCTACGGTAACAACTTACCATCAGACGGACTGTATGCTTATTTGCCACCAATGTGGTATAATAAAAGAAAAACCCCTTTACGGTTGGTAAACTACAAACTCCATACATTTGATAAGCACAAGCGACAAAACCAACCGCAAATAAAAGTGCATCCGTGTAAACTATTGAATTCGCAGGCGTCCATGGGCTACGGTGACTGCTTACTGTCAGGTGGGGTCGTCTGCTTGTTTGCCACTGACGTGGTATTAAAAAAAACGCCGATATATGTCTCATATTTTAAAACAAACATGATGGGCCTTTTTGCAATTTCATAGCGGATGTTTTTGGAACTAACTAGTGGTGTCCACTGACGAGGCGCCACTAGCGACATCTATATTGTTAAGCGAATCGATAGTCTGTCAAGCCGGATATGTCAGAAGCAATGTAAAGCAAACTAAAGTATTGTAACCCTAGGAAACGAACAAAAGGCAGGAATGTACATCGAACAGCGATGAAATGTAAACAAAACAGTTCCACAGATAAGATATAAATGACACACGATTTTCGAACTATTCAAACGTAGTGTTGGTAGCCCACGATTTTTCAAATTTGCCGCCTTTTTCTACTGACTAGATTTGCTTGACCAAGATTAATTAACTTACCATGAACCCCCTCTGACTCTGCGGACTTTTTTAGAAATACTCAGACGGCTGCTCATCTATACATATCATAGCGGATGGTTTTAGAACTAACGTTGCGCATACATACAGTCGCCCTCTGGCGGGGAAAGTTTAGAACTAACGTTGCGCATACATACTGTCGCCCTCAGGCGGGGCTAGCGGGGAGTTTTGGAACTAACGTTGCGCATACATACTGTCGCCCTCTGGCGGGCCTGGCGGGGATTTTTGGAACTAACTAGCGGTGTCCACCGACGAAGGCGCCACTAGGGATATCTATTCATTTAAGCGATTCAACAACTCACATACAAAGTGGAGACATCTATTCATTTCATAGCGGATGGTTTTGAAACTAACGTTGCGCATACATACTGTCGCCCTCTGGCAGGAGAATTTTAGAACTAACGTTGCGCATACATACTGTCGCCCTCAGGCAGGGCTGGTGGGGATTTTTGGAACTAACGTTGCGCATACATACTGTCGCCCTCTGGCGGGGGCTTTTTAGAACTAACCTTGCGCATACATACTGTCGCCCTCCAGCGGGGCTGGCGGAAATTTTAGGAACTAACGTTGCGCATACATACTGTCGCCCCCAGGCAGGGCTGGTGGGGATTTTAGGAACTAACGTTGCGCATACATACTGTCGCCCCCAGGCGGGGCTGGCGGATAATTTTGGAACTAACGTTACGCATACATACTGTCGCCCTCAGGCAGGGCTGGCGGGGATTTTTGGAACTAACGTTACGCATACATACTGTCGCCCTCAGGCAGGGCTGGCGGGGATTTTTGGAACTAACGTTGTGCATACATACTGTCGCCCCCAGGCAGGGCTGGTGGAGATTTTTAGAACTAACGTTGCGCATACATACTGTCGCCCTCTGGCGGGAGAATTTTAGAACTAACGTTGCGCATACATACTGTCGCCCCCAGGCAGGGCTGGCGGATATTTTTGGAACTAACGTTACGCATACATACTGTCGCCCCCAGGCAGGGCTGGTGGGGATTTTTGGAACTAACGTTGCGCATACATACTGTCGCCCCCAGGCAGGGCTGGTGGGGATTTTTAGAACTAACGTTGCGCATACATACTGTCGCCCCCAGGCAGGGCTGGCGGATATTTTTGGAACTAACGTTGCGCATACATACTGTCGCCTCTAGCGGGGAGTAGGGTGAACTAACCAGTGGCGCCATCTAGCGGAGACCTTTGGAACTAACGCTGCGCATAGACAGTGGCGCCATCTAGCGGGGAGTAGAGTGAACTAACCAGTGGCGCCATCTAGCGGAGACCTTTGGAACTAACGTTGCGCATAGACAGTGGCGCCATCTAGCGGGGAGTAGGGTGAACTAAATTGTCACTACCTTGCGCATACATACTGTCGCCCTCTGGCGGAAAAGTTCTGATCCAAAAGCGGCACAAACACACTACTCATCTTGATACGGTACCGGTACAAGCTATTGTTAAAGTTTAGATTTGTAAATTTTGTACAAGGCTCCGAGTTAATGGGGTGTAAGGATAATGATCTGGGAGTTAACCTGAATGTATTTGACTGATATTGTAAATGAGAAAATTTTGTCGATTTATCCTTTAAGAGGATATTTAGGTACCTACACTTCGGCCGCTTCTCCATACAAACCTAGTCCCCATTTTCCTCTCTAATTATTGGCATTATGGAAAATGTTTTAATATATTTTGATGTATAACAATAGCTATGCCCCTATATTTGACTTTTTTACATTTTATTTACTTGTGTAAAAATTAGGAGCGAAAAACAGATTTCATACAAATTTTTAAACGCTCTAACTCTTATAAATCTTACAATAATTAAAGATTCGAAAAAAAAACAAAGATCGGGCAAGAAGCATAGCTGTGGTTGATATACAACAAACTGTGACAAAATATTTATGGAACGAAGTTCCTTAATAATGTTAATATCCAGAGAGGAAAATGAGAACTACGTTTGTATCAAAACCTTTCAATGAAAAGGCGATTTCCAGGCATCCTCTTAAAGTTAAACAAGCAAAGCAAGTTAGGAGGACATGATGTATAGTACCTAAATAGGTACCTAAGTACTCATATTTATGCGACTTTATTCTTAAATAAGAAATGTCCAAATATTACTTAAATAGTATATATCGGGTACCTCATTGTTGTCGTCTCATAAATGTCGAATAACTTCTTTTTCCCTCGTGACATAACACTTGTACAATCCAAGGATTCTGGAACCGCCGCTGGGTAGAGATTAAGATTTGACTGTTTTTATTACCGAAACCGAACATTCGACCGAAACCGAAACCAGTAGTATTTTTACTAATTCTTACTTAAAATATAGCCACTTTTACTGGTTAGTAGGTTCACTGCCCTATTCGTAGACGTCCCAAAAAACAATAGTTAACATTTACGATACAAGTGCGGAAAAGAGGAAATTCAAAACGAGTGGCGATAAATTAAAACACGACCGATGGGAGTGTTTTTAATCGACACGACTTGCGAATTACTTATTCGCACGAATCGCACGTGTATCGTACAACGTTTTACAGTACATATGGCCCTTTAAACTTTTGACATACGCACGAAAAGTGCTATTTTACGCACTAGGGCGGGAAAATAGGACCATATGTACTGTAAAATCCATTTGTAGGCCTTAGGTAAAGTAATAAAATATTCAAGATTTTTCCAGTGTGGCTAAATCTCTGTTATCGACATTTTAGGCCTTTTAATACACAATCGCTGATGGCGTTTAGATCAACCGATTACACAGCGGATTAACGACTCAGCCCGTTCCATTACAACTTTTCGCATCACCCTGTATTGACTTGGTTGTTTAGATATTTTGTACACTCGATTAGCCGGGAGCTTCATTTTACTTCTAAAGTGGTGTCAATGGTATCGAAGTTGTTGTGAATGATTATATCATTTTAGGTTATCGCAATTCCCTTTACGTCCTTATTATAAAACTGCCTCCTAGCCTGGTCGGTAGTGACCCTGCCCTGGGAGGTCCCGGGTTTAAAACCTAGTAAGAGCATTTATTAGTGGGTTCATCACAGATATTTGTTCCTTAGTTATGGATGTTTTCTATGTATTTATTTAAGTGTTTATCTACGTCGATGATAGATTGATATATACTTAGATATCTATCTTTCATATAATAATATTCGTCTAGTAGCCACATATCGTGTTGGTCCACAATGGTTCTAAAGAAACACATTCCCCGCTAAGAATCCTCGGACTTCTCTAGTGGAAACGTAGCCTAAGGGCACGCGAATGCCTAAAACAACTAAAGTTTATTTTATTATTAAGGTACAATTAATCTTCAGCTACGAGTATTTACTAGCTATTACCCGCTCCCTAAACTAATTTGCAACCTTTTCATTTTGCCATCAGTCGCGATCGACGAGGTTTTTAATTAAAACAGAATGAGTGCGGTCCATTAGATCCGCGAGTCGTCGGCGCCGACAAATGAGGTGATCGCGGCGCCGACAAATCGGCAGCATTTGTATAGGTGGGGCTGCGCGTTCGACGGAAGATGGTGCGTCGGATATCATATATAGATGTCGTCAGGAAATTGTAAGAATCCGCCGATTAAAAACGGCGTCGGCATTTTCCAAAAGTTTCGCTGTTTGCAAACAATTTGTAAAATGTCGGCATTAGTATGTATAATACCTTATGGCATTAACGGCGCCGTTTGTAATTTGCCGCGGCATTTTGGTCGAATTAGTTCTTTATTTTACCACGCGTGGCGCTGCACATCAAAACAATAAAAATAAAATTCATTCACAACTTTACTAGACGGAGCCCCGCTTCGCAGGTCTCCTAATTCTGGGCGGTTTGCCCTTCGGGCATCTCAAGCTACCTACCGAACCTGACCTACCTTTTATTTAAGTGATGTGTAATTACAGAGAAAAGTGTGATAATGTCTTCGAGAAGTGAGTAAAGATGAATACACTTTAACAGTAGGTAAGTAAAACTCTCTTTAATGTAGTGAACGAGTAATAGTTTGGGCATGCCGGTGTCGATCTGGTAGCGGCTGTCGAATGCTCGTCTCGAAGTCGCGGCTCGCCGGCTGGTAAGGGAGCAGAATCTTCTTTTTATTCCTCGCCTTGTCCGGGCATTCTTTGGCACGGCTCATGGGAGCCTGGGGTCCCCTTGGCAACTAATCCCAAGAATTGGCGAAGGCACTAGTTGCCATCTGACTTTCCAATCCAGAGGGTAAACTAGTAGTAGTACCTATAGTAATCACTTTATTGCACACAACACAGGTTTACATACATACAATTTACAGAAATAAAGGTACAAAGGCGAACTTGTCCCTGTAAGGGATCTCTTCCAGCTAACCTTCGAGTAGATGAGGGGAGAATGCAAATTAGATAGACAAACTTACGAAATGCACAGTAACATTTCAAAAGTAACTAATCAAAATGTCCAAAAGTAAATAAAATACATAAATAATATTATTAAATAAAATACATGCTACATACATAAATACTAAACATATATTACATACAATATATTTATATACATATATATATATATACAAGTGTCAACAAAAAAAAATATAAATCAGTAAATACTTAACCCAATCACGTTTGGTTGGAAAGCATAAGTTTCTTCAAATTAGCCTTGAATGACGCTACAGACTGGGACTGAAGTTTCCTGGCGATATTTTTCTTCACGTATAAGCAGCAGAATTTGCTATAAAAAGGTACCCAGTACCTGGCTGGGTCAAATACATTTAAGAAAAGGAACACTTCAGTGGACAACACATTAAAGTTACCACACCTATACCTACTTATCCCGTTTTTACAAGCTTTATTTAACTCTGATTGTTTGTTTGTAATGTGTTTGTTCGGGTCAAATCTTGCGAGTTAAATTAGACCCACTTCCCACTATTCGATTGAAATGAGACCAATATCATGGTACCATCGAACTAATCGAGCTCCCTCACCACACGGCGAGCCCTGTCAATAAGGTGATACCGGTTTAATTCGGCGTCTTGACGCGCGGCTCAGGAATGTTCATTACGACACTTTGCTAATCTATGTGCCGATGGCTGTCTAACCCCAACTTACAACCTTTCGGTTTTGGGGAAAGTGGGGCTACTAGAGACGAGGTATGTTTAAAAAGACACTTTTGCTAGTCAATGTGCTGACGGCTGTCTAACCCCACCTTACAACCTTTCGGCTTTGGGGAAAGTGGGACTACTACGAGGTACCTATGTTTAAAAAGACACTTTTGCTAGTCTACGTGCTACGTGCCGACGGCTGATAGACAGCCCTGCCTTAGAACCTTTTGGTTCTGGGGCACATACTTTAGGAATAAGTAAGGTTTACTCGGGTAATTCCGAATGTCGAAAACTGTCGGATAATTCCGAAATGAGACTTTTATTATGATGGAATTAAGGGTGATTTTCATCTGAATTTCGGAATTATCCGACATTCGGTATTACCCGAATACACCTTAGTTGGTTTACTATGTCCTAACGCCATCAATGACCTTAAGTAACTGTACCGGACGTCCGGTAATTAATTTACAACCTTCTAATCACCAGCAGGTGCCCACCTTAAGTTGCTCCAGAAAACGGACTTATCGGTCCCACCCACATCCCCTATCAAGAATTTTATTTTTATTAAATTTCGCTTTCTGTGGTAACTATGGGTACTTACATTTGGTCTCTATGTAAAATAAAGGGTGCAATCACAAATCAAATCAACAATTAACTTTCACCCAAGAAAAACCCCTTTTATGTTTCAAAAAACAAAAGGCCGATTCATTCGAAAACTTCTCCAATTTATAGACAATCGGAATTCAAGTCCAGTTGCAATTAGGGGGTTAAGATAAAGGGGGCCTTTAATTACCGGTGCATTTCTTTTGATCAAGGGCTGAATTTGTCGAAGTCACTCTGAGACCCATTTTGATATTGATTAAGCTTAGTTTAATTTACTTATCCCCCTTTTTAGCAAATTACTACAGATTTTAAATTAATTTTGTATAGGCAAAAACATCCGCAGACGATACCACAATGCTAAGATATAAAGGCAATGGAAAAGCTCACTGTCTCAGGCTAGATTCAAATTCGCGAGTCCGGGATACCATTTCCCTGCTTAACCAACTAAGCTACTGAGACTTACCCGTTTACAGCGAATATTTTCACCATATCCTTCATATTATGCGCCTTAGGGAGGCACCTAGCGGCATTTATCTTAAGTTTTAACTGCTCTATAAAGGCCTCTACTAAATACCTATCTATATATAGTGAAATAGTGTTTATCATCGTTTTTCATTAAACTTGAATCTAAAGTCTTTGGACACGCCCTCTTATTTTTTGAAGACTGTTGAAAAAACCACCCCAAACGCACTGCCATAAGTCCCATAAGTCAGTGAACAAGTACCGAATTAAATCATAAAGAGTAACATACAGCCTCTAACTCACGTCAGATAGATTTACTTTCTCATATATCGCCATTATAAATATCGCTGTACGCTGTACGGCCACTATTTTATTTTTATTATAGTTTGTGTTTATGCGTTGTTTTGCGTGACGCTCTATTTTATTAAGTATTGAGACTATATTTCATTTCTGAAGAGGACTACTCTTAAATTAGTTAGTCTTAAAGTGTTTTTTCGGAGACATATTTTTAAAAGTCTGTAATACGTACCTAAATCGCTTGCGTTTTATTTTAAACGCCATTAAGTAGAATTATATGTTTATATTTTATTACTAGCTGTGCCCGCGGCTCCGCCCGCGTGGAATTCGGTTTGTGTCAGTAAGCTGCTAAATATATAAAAAATAGTAAATTACATTACGCTGTATTTTTTTATTCAAAAAATTATAACATTTATAATTTCCTGCATGATAATTTCTTAAAATAATTCTATCTTATTGTTTCATACTTTTTAGAGCGCGATTTGTAGTAGTCCGACTACGCCAGACTCTTTTAGTATGAGAAAGTCGAAGTCGCCTAGCTTTGGACCGCGTGCAGTGCGCCACATACGTCGGGCAATTCCCGACTATTTTAGTATGATAGCGCCGAAGGAGCCCGGCTTTGGAACGCATTCAGCGCGCCATGTGCGTCGAGTTATGCCCGACGCTTTGAGTATGAGGGAGGCGCCCGGCTTTGGAAAGCGTACAGCGTATCACTAACGTCGGTCTACGCCCGACACTTTTAGTATGAGGGCGCCGAAGGCGCCCGGCTTTGGAACGCGTACAGCGTGCCACGTGCGTCGGGCGTAGCCCGACGCTTTGAGTATGAGGGTGCCTTCGGCGCACAACTTTGGCAAACGTACAGCGTGTCACGTACGTCGGTCTACGCCCGAATCTTTTAGTATGAGGGCGCCAAAGACGCCCAGCTTTGAAACTCGTACGTTACGCCCGACGCTCTGAGTATGAGGGCGCCGGAGGCGCCCGGCTTTGGAATGCGTGCAGCGTGTCACGTACGTCGGTCTACGCCCGACACTTTTAGTATGAGGGTGCCGTAGGCGCCCGGCTTTGGAACGCGTACAGCGCGCCACGTACGTCGGGCTACTCCCCATGCTTTGAGTATGAGGGCGCCGAAGGCGCCCGGCTTTGGGACGCGTACAGCGCGACACGTACGTCGGGTTAAGTCCGAAGCAGTGCCGGATTAAGATATTTTGATGCCCTATGCATTTCTACACCATGGTGCCTCCTCTCCCTATGGTCATTATGTCATTAAGATTACATTATTTTTTTGGTAAATTAAGTGAAGTTCATTGCAACATTACAGCTGAGAATGGAAATCAGTCACATCATTTTATCACGAAAATTGACAGTGCCGCAGCAGTAATGTTGCAACAGAGTACCTAATGCTGCTGCATTCGTAACCCGAATGTCACCTTTATCATATCTTAGGTGAGAATGTAATTGAAAACGCGAACGAAGCGAGCGGGAAAATTTTTCGATATAAAATCGCAACTTGATAGACAGTTGTATTGTACAATGTACATTTTTACTTTTAGTATGGAAATCAGTCACATCATTTTATCACGAAAATTGTCAGTGCTGCAGCAGTAACGTTGTAACAGAGTAATGCTGCTGCAGTCGCCACCCGAATGTCACCTTTATCATATCTTAGAAAATGATTGAAAACGCGAGCGAAGCGAGCGCGAAAATTTTTCGATATAAAAACGCAATATGATAGACAGTTGCACATTTTTACTTTTAGTATGGAAATCAGTCACATCATTTTATGACGACGAAAATTGACAGTACCGCAGCAGTAATGTTGCAACAGAGTAATGCTGCTGCAGTCGCCACCCGGATGTTACCTTTATCATACCATAAAAAGCTATTAAAAACGCGAGCGAAGCGAGCGCGAAAATTTCCCCCCCTACTTAACCCTACTTCCGCCAGCATTTTTTTAAAGGGTGGGCCCTTTAAAAAATGCTGGGTACGCCTATGCCCTAAGCACGTGCTTGTTTTGCTTATTGGTTAATCCGGCACTGGTCCGAAGGTTTGACTATGGCTACGGCTTTGGTAAGCGTACAGCGTGTCACGTACGTCGGGCTAAGGTTAAGGCATTCAGAAGTTAAGTAGCTCTACTATGAGTTCCGTGAATGACAGTGAGAAGTGAAGATAGTGAGAAAGTTAAGGAAAATGTATGGAGTAATTGTACAGTGCCTCTACCGGTCACGTAAAGAACTAAAAATTTCAATTTGTACCATGAGTTACAAACGTTTTTACGCGAGTTTTCCATACTTGCCTAACTTCACACCTAAAACGCTCTCTTTCTAATTATATAATGAAAACTGAGCCAGAATTATTCTGCGTAAATACTTTACGCGAGTAAACGTGACAGATGTTATGGAAAAATACGTGCGTTTCCAACGTGACATTTCTGTCAACTTGTAAACACAACAAATACGCAGATTTTTCACGAATATTAATGCAATTTTCAACGTAATATGTATAAATTTATAACAGTATGTGAACTTCAAGCAAAACTTTAAGGGATAAATCAATTAATAGTTCGATAAAAGGCTGATTTAGTACAAAGGTAATGAGTTATACTTGACATCATATTTTCCTATTTCTACTGCTACATTTGCGAAAATCACATTGCTTACGAGCAGTTTTTGGTTTTAGTCAAGAAGCTGATTGAAAACAACATTTCCATGAAAACCCGGATTGCATCATGTATGCATGTAGAAGTTACATATGTATTAAGAATTAAGGCTCAATACAAGGAGCGGTACATAGACATGTTGCTGTTTTTGTTGCTGGGTGCACATAACACATAGTAAGAATAAGACATACCGCAAGACCTATTATAATATTTACACAAGAATTGCTACGTATTTTATTAAGCATTATTATCTTAAATAAAATAAAACATACAAATGTTCTGTGGGTTTATTTATTTTTCTTTACTAAGTAAGTATTATTTTATTTTCCGTTGTTCAAATTATTGTGTTTGGTACCTAGGTAATCGTTTTTCATGTCAACTTGGTAACAGGAAATATAAAACTTTCTTCAAAAACTTTTGCTGGTGGTTCTGAATCTGAAAATTTAAATAAGATTTAAACACATTTATTGCCAAAAACCCGCTGCGTGGGTTCATTTTGTATTGGAAATGGGGCGCTTGGCACTGAAATATACTCGAGATCATATAGGTACTATAAAATTAAGATCGCTATTAAGGTCATACGTAGGGTCTGTGCGGAAAGAGAAGAGTCGTAGGTATAATGTATGGGCTCCCCTAAATTTCACGACTTTTCTCTTTCCGGACACTCTATTAGATAATGTTACTTAGCAGTAGGAGACGGCCGCTGTCATGATGCGGACTGAAGCGGACCATTATAATACATACCTATTTTAATATTTCTTCTCATGTGTGTACTATTTTCATCATAGGTAATAAATATGTAGCCAAATGTAGCCTGTATAATCGCGCCGTATACTTTGCTTCCTATTTTTTAACACGCAATGTCATAATTTTAACTCGATTATTAATGATGTTTACGTAATTATCATATTTTGCAATTTTTGTCTTGAATACAATTATATTTTAATTTATACATTGTTTACTAACATTGATGTTTATTATTTTCGTAACTATGGCAACGTCAAATCTTTAAAAAATTGTAGAATGAAGGTTGAGTCAGTAACAAAGTGACAAAACTGGTCTTAGAGCATTTAATAACTGGAGTGGCCATTGAGTGCTTACTGTTAGGATTTAGGATTAGGGTTCCAAGCAGGAAAGAAAAGCTTGTTTTAACACCATATTGCTTCGAGCAACACGGAAGGGAGGCGGCATTCGCACTATTTCCCCTCTGCCGAGGTACAAGATTAGCGCGTCAATATAATCTACCGCGGGTAATAAAACTAGTTGCACTTGGATTTTTCACTAGACCGAGTCCAGACGCGCGCGTGAACACTGCTGCACAAAAATGCCTGTTTGCTCGGTTTTTTGCTATAAAAAGAGGTCGGGGACATCAAATTTACAAAAAGAAAGTGTTACATTCCACATGTAATTTTTTTTTTACATATCATACGTTAAATTACATTTAAATACAATTATTATATTTTAGTCTCAAGTATTTGTTGGATTTATTGATTTTGCTCGCTCAGTACAAATTGCGGATCGGTCGAGCGACAAATCCGACTTCTCATCTCTCAGAATACAATGACATACTTCAACGAAAATGTGTTAGTGTGCGTGTTGTGACACTAGTCACTCGTCCGTACACAAAATGAGAACGAGGTTTGCAAGATTTGTCTTTGACGTGTGTCATTTTCTATGTATTTGTGTCGTCATTACAGAGGGCCTACCGCGAACCACGTTTGACGTGTTGCCTCCCTGTCACACTTACGTATGAATTTACAAGTGCCATAGAGAGGCAACACGTCGAACGTGGTTCGCGGTAGGGCCTCTGATTGGATTTTGTATGTAAGTGTGTGAGAAGTGCGACTGTGTGCACCTTCCCCCCGCGAAAAATGGCAGAAAGATTTGTACAGTGAGATATCGCTTGGGCCCGTCCCTTCCGACGTGTCGGAAGCCGGTGTTGCTCGAAGCCATATTGGTAATGTTTATTAATCTCAAGCAAGATTACATAGTAATGGCGTCTCATACGAGAAGAAAGAACACCTACATTTGTTTTATATTGACAACCGAAACCGAATAAATCAAATATCATAGTCGTAGTAGTCTCGTAGGTATACTCTTTATTTTTTTCCTGACATTATTACTTACCCCTCTGCCGAAAAACTTGCACAATTGTGCAAACTTTTGTATGGACTGACATGGCTATTTGTACGTTACGTACAAATCATGTAGAAATAGCAATACATTTGACGTCCCCTCCCCCGCAAAAATCGGCAGACTGTTTTGTAAAGAAAATGACAGCGATGACATCTCCCTTCTAAATGCTCTTAGTGGATGGTAGAGGTAAGGAATACAATCTCCATGTAATTAATAATGAAAAAGTGTCCGTCAAAAACCTTAAGAGGGAAGTATACTACGTAATCGTCCATACAAAAAGAGAAAACGTTTTTCCACTTGTAAATACGAGTATCTTCCATTCCCCATGATTTTTAGTACGGTATTGATACAATGAAAAACTAGGTTTATGGGTTTTCTTTTTTTGGCTACTCTGGAGAGATTTAGAAAAATTATAATAGCTGACAGCGTGCCCAGTTTTTGCAAATATTCTCCCATAAAGGAGTTTTCTCATAAAGTCATAAAGGATTCTCCTTACCTCTACCCTCCATATTCACGGCTACCATCAGTATATGTAACATTACTTTCTGTGCATCTCATTTGCACTAATATGCGAGAGCGAGATGCATAGATAGTAAATTACGTAGACGTGAGAATGTGTCAATTTTGTTATTTAGTTCTTTAGGTGAATCCTAGAGGCGCTGTATAAAACTCCGATATAACTCTTGCTCTGTTTTTTAGTATACTTAGAAAGGGACAGCATCGTTTGGAGTGGAGTGAAGTTAGGTACATAAGACCGTAAAGAAACCTAAAACGTGACTCACGGCACGTTTATTCACCGAGTGTAAGTGAAAAATACTCTGCCAACTGATGGTAGAGGCAAAGGTGTAATAAAGAAACTCACATCACCTATCACCTACATACAAACACGAACGCTGAAAACACAATACACTCTCTCTTTTTTTCGGGTAGTCGTGAAAAAGATGGCACTGTGCAATGAGGGGTAATTAATTTACTGTCGTTTAATTTTGTTGTATATTATTAAATCGACATAATTATTCAATTTAATTTGTTGATGTCCATACCCCCTCATCTAAACTTAGAGTTAATTTGGCAAAAACCTTCCTCGGTGGCTATTCATGTCACTTGATGTCACTACGTATTAAATTCAGCGCCATCTGTTAGTTTACCAGGGTACTCAATAGTGGTAGCACATATTTGAAAAAAGTTTGCCCCTCCTTCCTAAGTAGCGCCATAAGATTCAGGGGCAAACTTAAATCAAGCGAGTGTTGTGGCTACCCCCCCCTTTTAAGGGTTGAATTTTTATAGCCTATAACCTGGCCGGAGATTTTCTAGACAGATTAGTAAAGTTTGCATCAAAATCCGTTCAGCCGTTTTCACGTGATGCGCGTTCAAATAAACAGACAAACAGATAAACAGATAAACAGACAAACAGACAAAAATTCTAAAAACTGTTGGAACGTGTTCTGTTATCGATTCTAAGTATCCCCAGCCAACTTTTTTTCAAATATCTTCCATGTACAGACTTTCGACCCTCTACAGCTTTATTATATGTATATAGATATAGATATATAGATAGATTTTACCTGTAAGTCTATTCAGATAGCTATAATCAGCTGTCATTACTGACATTAATTTAACCAGAAATCACTATCTGAATAGACCTCGGGTATGATTTTCAAATGTGGTATAAGTAGATACTTAATATGAAAATAGATACAGGCCAATTCGAACTTACTCTGATATCAGAATGATATCTAACTGATGTCAGTTAGATATACATACATGAGAACTTATCAGTTATCATGTATTTCGCTTATAAATGTGAGTGAAATATGTTAAAAACGGTCAACGTCGTTATAAAGCTTTACATTATTGCATCTAATGTCAGTAGTTGGCCGTAGTCCAGTCAACAATATTATGTAGTGCCATTTCCTAAAACAATAAACCAAGTTGATAACGGATGTTGGTTGGACTAAGGATTTATATCACCGTACATCAGGCGGGGGAAGTAAAAAGACTACTTTTGTTTAATATATCTTATAGTTAGTGGCTACTCTGATCTCTTATGGTATTAGATTTATAGACCATTATTGCCAATAAGTAATAATAAAGGAAACTGACTCATAGTCCACCCAAACTTCAATCCATAGACCGGTATACTGTTCTCTTTTTCTACAATAGTCCCAATGCCTGCTGAGACCGGTTCATGGGTGTTTATTGTTGCACCTGTGAACGGGTTCCAGCAGGCGTTCTACATGACATAAAAGCTCTCCAAGGGGCCTCTACGTGTTGGATCTGTGTCCCCACGCAAGCCTATCAAAAAACCGGGATTATGGGCCCGTGATATCTAAGGAAACTGACCGAAATATATTTTATATCGCCTGTATTTTATATCTATTGAATAGTGCCTGAAACGCTGAATAAAAATTGCGTTTTCTCCCCAAAGACCTCAAATTATCCTTAAGACCATAAATACATAACGAAAAGTTCGTGTTTGTATTATGAGTAATAAATATTAATATGGTTTGGTATTGCAAAATCATACAACTGATTATGAAATGTATTACAAAGGTTCTATAAATGAAATAGGTAATCAAAATAGCACTAAAATGTCTATCATTACGCCAAATTAAGTTGTTGTGTAAATATGTCCTGGCTTATATCCATGGGCGCCGGTGCCCGCTTACCATCAGGCGGCTCATCTGCTTGCTTGCTATTCCACAAAAAATACCTAGGTACTTATTAAAAGCAAAAAAACAGGCCATCTTAAATAAACATAGAGTAAAGGCAAAAATCAAAAACCCCAGTGTAAATGTCATTCGATAGCGTGACGATCGTTCGGGTTTGCGTTATGTTCATTTTTGTATGGGATTTAGAATAGCGCGCCAAGCGGGACGTTTTGGAAACTCAAAGTACCATATCACTTAAAGCAAACGCGTACGTCACGTCACGCTATCGAATTAAATTTATACTTGGGGTACAGGAGATTAGATAAACTAATTTTGCATGAACGGAATCTTTGGGTCTTAATATCTCCTGGCACTTGACTTCCAAACAAGAAAGGCACTTCCTTCACCAACCCCGACTCCCTAATCAGGCCAAATTAGAAAACACTCCCACACCCCAATTATCCCCGGCAATAACAATAAAAAAACTTTAATAAACAATGGAACAGGAGCCGCTTGTAAATTCGCCAAAAACAGCCGCACTCCCCCTTAACTGGGTGTAATTACGGTCATTTGGTGTCATCTTGCCCTTAACGAGATCGTCAAAATGGCTATAGGATCCCGGAATTGGACTGCGAATTAAAGATACACTAAGATTGTTTTGCAAACACCATTCAACTCGTATAGAATTAGGAAGAGTAATTTTTTATGATATCAGTAGGAGGCAAACGAGTACACAGGGCATAATGAAGAGTTGCTGATCCTAGCGGTAAGGATGTGCGACTTTCAATCCGGGCAGGGGTCGCAGGCTCAAACCCCGACTCGTACCAACAAAATGAGTATTTCAGAAATTATGTACAGTCAGCAGCAGAAGTTGCTAAGCGGGCAAGGTGTTCCAAATTACCTTGACACGATCTTATTCTCTTATTAATAAAGTCGCGTCAAGTCATTTTGAACACCTGACCCGCTTAGCAACTTCTGCTGCTGACTGTACAGTCAAGTGTAAAAATGTGGGTGCACAACTACACATATCATAGGTACTCAAAAATATGTTCCATAGCTCTTATGCTAGCCTATGGGACATATTTTTGAGTAAGTTATATGTACCCATATTTTTACACTTTGACTGTACTAATTCCTTCCAAAATAATCGATAATAGTTAGAACTATGGGTATGTCCCCCCAAAACTACGTTATGGCGCTGTAACTTGGGGAAATGTACCTTAGAAATATAATGCGACATTAGGACTTTTTTTGGTCAAGAAAGCGAGTTTCTCGGAATCATTTAAAAATAATTACGTCACGCACCACATCCAAAGCTCCAACTACATAAAGCTTAACAATAAATAATATTTTAAATTAATGCTAATGCCCTCTGCTAAGTGTCGGGTCGGCGTCATAACTCAGCAGTGACGTCGGTGGCTTAATGCGACTACTTACCGTTGTTTATTGTGATTGCGACGCGATAGATGGCGCTGCGATTAACTAACGCAACGATATTAAACATAAACAACCCTATATACAAATGATGGGTAATATTTTAAGAAAAAATAAGACGACCAACGCCGACGGATCTTGACAAAAATTCTGAAGCAATTTTACTAAAGTGTAAATTTGGTTTTTTGTTATCTTTAATTATATTTAAAATTAACTTTAGCCATATTTTTCCGTTTTTACCCGACTATTGAGTGCCGAGGTGGTTTGAAGCCACATCTTCCCATAATTCTGCTAAATAATTAAGGGTCAAAAAGACAATTAAATAAAGTTAAACAAGTTCTACCGGGCTAGCACATGATTGGCGCAACAGTATCTCGCGGCGAGATAAACTACCTGTCCCTTTTTTATTAACGTTGATAGAAAAAGATGGGTAGTCTATATCACCGCGAGATACTGTCGCGCTAATCATGTGCTCGGCCTACAACATTCCAGTAATGAGATAAAAATGAGATCAATTCGCAAAAGTTCGAATAGTCCGATCTCCAAAGTTTGATTAGGACTAGTTCAATCTTCCTCTCTTGTGTCTTATGTAGTTATGTACGAGTATGTTGTCGTAATAAATACTTACACAAAAAACTAGTAGGTAATTTTGGAAGAGAATAGAGTTGAATCATGAAAAAGGTAATGTGTTCCTCAAATAAAATCAGTGTTTCACACAACAAAGTTCCGACTAATAGCATCCATTCAGGATTATTTGATTTTGGTGAGCAACCAACACTTAAAATCACAAGAAAAAAAATAATTGTAACTCTTATTAAGCAATGTTTGATAATTGGCAAGTTACGTTTTATGGCTCCTTGATAAAATATGAACCAAAACGTTAGGTTAGGTTAGCTTATAAGATTCACTTATATTTATTTAAATAAATACATACGTAGCGATAACGAAGTAATTATATGTTTACCCCAAAGTGTAAGGCCATAGTACTATATCATATGTACGTTACCAAAATGAGAAGAGACAATAATTCCTTTAATATGTAATTGTATACCTACCTAACAGTCACAAAGTGTCACATACACAGGAAACTGTAGACAACATACGTGTACACGCTAACGTAGCGGGTGGACATTTTACGCATGCGGCTCAATTTGTGCGCCCTACCGGACATATTTAAGCTATTTTATTTATTTTGAGATACAAAAGGCCTTATCGGCGGATATATAGCGATGGTTATCGTTCAAAATTGGCGACACCGACACCCGATTTTAATATTAGGAAACCTACTTATGATAGAAAAATAGATAGATAGATAAAAACTTTATTGCAAAATCATATCGTGACAAAAAAAATGAAATTATGATAAGAATAAAACTAAAACTTATGTCTAAGTACTATACTAAACTAACTACTAACTACATACTATGTTTTTTTCTGTCACGACTGTGTAGTCGCGAAAAGGCGCCGACTCAGCATGTGCTGCAGCATTGCTGCCACAGCGCTGGTATTCTACCGGAACCTAGCAGTGCGCGCACAGACTCACGGTATGATCAACCACCAGTGACAAAAATGACTAAAAAATAATACTACAGAAACGTTATACTAAACAGAAATGGTGAAAACATTTGTGACTTATGGACGGTTTCATCTGAGGATTGGATTTGATAAGTACTTAATAGACCGCGGGCCAGGCGCAAATTTCATCGGTCAACGCATCCCAGACGATAGCTCTTAAAATGGTTAAGGGCAATTTGTAATAATGAACCCTCGTGGCCGTCAGCTGTTTTTCCGTTGGTGGGTTGAAGAACAGAACAGCAGCCAGCAAACACGTAAAAAAACAGAAAAGTACCACTTTCTGCGCACTTTATAAAACTAGGTAAACATTACTTACTTTTCACGCCACTGTTCGGAAATGTAGCAATAGATGGTCTAAAACCAAGCTGGAAAGTAGGCAATAGCTGTAGCACCTGAACCACCACTACTACAATGTTTCATTGTTATCATCATCTGTGATTGGTGACAGTTCGCTACAGCAATGAGTATCATTTAAAACATAAAAAACAATAAAAGGTCTTTTTTTGCGTAACTTTTTCCTTCAAAAATAAAATTAGGTTATTTATAGAACCAATTTCTTGTTTAAAAAAAAAAGAAATGACAAAACCATTCACTTCATTTTTTTTTAACAATTATCCATTGAGTTCACGCTTAAGGCGTTTTTGACTTTTGTAGCTGTTTGTGGTTTTTTTTAGCAAAAACGCTTCTAATTTTAGAGTCGGTTTGACGCAAATAACAGAAAAACGCCTCTTAAAAGTGGTAAAAAAAGTAAAAAGGCGGGATCTGAAAATACTTACTGAATTGGATAGTGTATATTGTGTTTGACTAAAAAATATAAGAAACGCGTATCTACGCTCGCTATAAAAATGAGTTCTTCTAGTGAAGAAAATGATATTCTTACGCTGACGCCTACCGAAATTCAAGAGACAGTACAGGCAGTGGCTAGTAATTTGCTACCAGAGAAATCGCGGGCTAGTACTTATAGTTATGTAAATGTTTTCTTATTTCCTCGCAGTAGTCGTGAAAAGCACTATGTAATGCCTCGGCCGGAAACGCTAAAGACGGACTCGTATTATTCGAGGGCCTCCACTAACGTGTCGGCCCTCGAACTCACTCGTCCATCTTTTAGCGGTTTTCCGTCCTCTCCTACAATGTACTATTGCTAGATGATTATTTCGATTTTAGTTTCTATTGTAGTAATAAGGGCGTAAAAATACCGTTAGCTGTTCACATAAACATGTAAAAAAGAAATCAGCCAATAGAATTGACTTTTATTTGATGATTTTGAATGACAAATATTTAATAGCGTTAATTTGAATTAGATATGTTAGGTATACTTAATGTTTCGCAGTTAGTGTACATATTTGGGTTTGTGTGGTAAATAGTTCTGTATTTCGTTCGGTAGCTTAGTTGGTTTAGCCCTATCAGCACTTAAGATTCTACTTTTGGAACCCACGCGCTACGCTCGTGGTAGGATATTTCTTATGAACAACACCGTTGCCCTATTATAATATAAATAACTTTTTCAAACTTGAGTCAGTTTGCTTCTAATTCTTGGTATTAGTAGTCGCCCAATGCGGACAGAGGCGCCCCCTGACGTCGCGCTATAAACAAGCCTTCTCATAGTAGTTCCGCTATCGGACTTTGACGGTCGGGGGCAGTTTTAAAACCCCCCACCGGCAGTTGTTAATAATTATGACCCCTGTTTTTGGGTTTAATGTTTTACCCAGCAATAAAACGTAAGTTGGGCTCCATATTGTCATGTCCTCGGTTTTATTAAAGGTTGATTAGATTTTCGACTAATGTGGCCCTTTTGGAATGGACGTAGTTTTGAGAGTCGTGAAATTTGACATAAAATGCGGTTAAAGTGTTGCGGTGTGTTAATGCTATTTTGTATTGTTCTATTTTATTGGATTTGCGACATGTTGTTTTCGGATGCTCATAAGAAGGATTATTAAAGAAATATTATCAATTTATAACCCTACAAAGTAAAACATTTAAATCAGTTGATAATTAAATTAATGAATAGTAACTACACCGTGTAATTTATTAGGTATACTATTTACTTTTCTATTTTTGTTACATTTGTCGTTTGAACAAGGTTAAAGATCATCCTAGTCTTAAGTAATGTGAAGTTTCAGAAATTCGAACTTCAAGATACCTACGATATCAAATATTACGTCTAATATTTATCTTACAAAATAAATCCTTCAAAAGTGGAGGTCGATTCGAATTTTTACAATCTGTGATGGTTTTGAACTGGTTTTGATACGACCTAGACGATCGTCTTTGTGATTGGCGCGCATCTCACGCACGACTAGCGACTTTTAACGAAACATTAGACTTTAACGTGTAGCTGCAATTTCTTTGTCTACCCCGAACATTTTTGTAAACTAATTTCAGGTAGTTTAGTGGTATAGTGGTGTTTTATTTATACCTCTGTTGACATTTGCTGGGACGTCAGTCTTTCCGTGACCACAGCTGGTGCAACACAGCTGAAACGTCAGAATTTAAAGTCAAAACAATGAAATTACATCGCGGTAGACCCGTTTGTGTAATTAAATATGCGTATGACTTTCACTTCATTTCGTTCAATCCGCGAAAGCATCCTCAACGTTTTATCAAAACCGTAACAAGTTGTTATATCTGAATCGGTCAGGTCCTTGAACTCGTCGATATGCGTTCTTGTCACATCACGTTACTACAGGGTGCTCCAAAACGTGAATATCGCCGTCAAGACGACGGACCAGTCGCGCGGAAGAATCACCCTGACGCCGCGTCAGTGTCGATGAACAATTATTACACAAAGAGATAATTCAGACGATGTGTTTGTGATGCTGATATAATGTTTTTCAAAGTTTACTGTGAAATTGAGTAGGTAGATAGATAGTATAGTAGAATGTAACATTGAAGTTATGGTTCAAGATATTTTATTTCTCATAAGATTTTACAAATCACTTACTGAGAAAAACATAATTATTTTTACTTATATCTAGGTAAGAGGGTAGCATGCAGAACTGTTAACGAGGTAGGTACTCGTACTTACAATAATGCCCGTGGTAACATGCGCAGAGCAACAAACAAGTAGTAGGCCAGTTAAACCAAAACTTTAAACATTAGTTGATTAACGGTTGTGCATGCTTGATTCAATTTCTACATTAAAATATATGTAAGTAACATAAATCTTTCTAACAATTAAATTAAATATTCCTATTTTTTATAATTAAGTGAAATATTTATAATTTCATATATTTGCATTAACCGAGCCTTACAATATGTGATATTAATCATAGTATCATCGAAGTTCGGATAGTAGGGCATTATTTATTTTGTGATAATATAATGTTTTAAAGTTTTTTTTAAAAATTGTTATTGATTTGGCATCTTTTATGTCATTAGGTATTTTATTATACAGTTGAGCTCCTTCATATATTATGTTCTTTTTTCCATACAGTAATACATTATACGGTACCTAAAGAACATATTTCTTACAAATGAGACTGGGAGGAATGTTTATAAAGACTATCATTCCACGCCTGTAATAGATACTATAATTATAATTAATTATAAATGATTTAATCCATTAGCGATTATATAACTAACCCTATTACCACCAATACGCCTCCAACCCATTCTCCGTTCAATCAGCCATTCCACCTGCCCGCCATAAACATCGAAGAAGCAAAACGTATGTGCACCGACGTAAGCCGAACAAATCTGGGCACTGGATAGCGGGGCTGATCGACAAATCCCGCAGATTACCGCTGATACAGGAGCGAGTTTATGAGACAAGCGGCCTCCGCCGGACTCTGACCGGACAGGGCTGCCACACGCACTGAAATAAGGAATTTGACTAGTATGTATACATGTAGTGGTATAATCTGGGCAGTAGATAGCGGGGCTGATCGACAAATTCCGCAGATTACGGCTGATACAGGCACGAGTTTACGAGACAAGCGGCCTCCGCCGGACTCTTACCGGACAGGGCTGCCACACAATAGTTTTTTTTTAGCTACCGATGAGAAACTCTAAATAATCTCGAGAAGTTGTCTTTAATGCCTTGCAGAGAGAGGAGTCAATAAAGAGGTACAGTTAACATTAGTGTCCGATCAAGATCGCGTTTTTTGCTGAAAAATTTGGTCTAGTTTCAGCCCAATTAACGTGATTATCCGCGTATCACTGTACTTACGACGTTAAAATACACTACACAACACTTCTATACAGGATGTAACTAAAATAGTGGGGATCCGTATAAGGGCATATTCGGTATCGTGTTCTCATTAGGAAAAAGTAGAATAAAATATTTTTTTACGAGTCGGCCAACCCTCCATACAGAGTTCAAAAAAAATCTTCTACTTTTCCTAATCAGAACACTATACCGAATATGCCTTTAAACGGATCCCCACTATTTTTGTTGCACACTATTCAAAAGACCTGAAGTTCCTAAAACAAACTGTAACTCCACCGGTGTCAACCCTACGGCTCTGTCTCGATAGAAGGAAGGTAGTCCGAATAATATTTTGGCTTACAGAACGAGTCTAACTTTTAATAGTGTTGCCATGTTTATGTTACGGCCGGCGTCGAACCCGCACCGAGGGTCCCAGATCAGGTGCTTTGATTGAAGTTGCCTAACGGTTCTTACGATGCGAGCTCAAGACTTGGACCGTACATTTCGGTGTTTATGATCTGAAGATGATATGATATGAAGTTCTGATGAATTATTATTATAGCCCGGTTATTCGAAGCAAAATATCGACTCAAGCAGACTCAAGTGTTATACCACTTGCACTACGACAGTAATGTCTAAATCGTAATAATAAGTAGTAAAAATTATATATTTAAGTGTATCAGTTATTTTACTATTTTTATCGACATCGACTTATATAAGTCATCACTCACTCAAGTATATCACTTGTCCTCGCATTTTTTAAACGTCAAACAGAATTGCACTCATTAAGGGGGCCCACTGATTAACAGTCCGCCGGACGGTATCGGCCTGTCAGTTGTTAGGAACTGTCATAATTTTGTTCTAACTGACAGGCTAATACCGTCCGGCGGTCTGTTAATCAGTGGGCCCCTTAACGTATTCACTGCGAGGGGGCGTGGCCTAGGAACAAACTTGTATGACGGTGAACGCACATGGGCGTCGGGGGCAGTGTATGTGTTAAACCGGGGTTTAGTTGTAAAATAAATAATTATTAAAGGATTAATTAATAAATATGTTACATCAATCAAAACATTACGGCATTTGATCGATCGATTAAATTCGTTGCTATCAATTACATAAAATTGCATGCCATTTGGTCTACTGAGGCCAATATACAAAGGCTAAGATCAATAGACTGTGATTGAAGATGTTAGTACCTAGTAGTTGAAGTGTGCGACGCACGTGTTACCAATAACTTACGCCATGACAACATGCTAAGCTATTTGTTGCTCTGTACATAACGCTCAACCATAGACAGAGTATAACTAAGACTCGTACAGTACAAGAAAATAGCCGCAAACACAGGTGAGGTAAGTAGCGCTATACGACGCCATCGCCACCATACCAAGAAACTGGAGTGAAATATAAAAGATAAATAGTAGGTACTAAGTAAATGGGTGCCAAATTCTGTAAATAAGCTAATACTGACTGCAATCACTTATTCTTTTTGAATTCAATAGGTACTTGTAATTACACGTTCATCATTCCGATTTTCATTTTAAACTCTCGCGTTTTGTACACAATTAATGTCATTAATCGGTCTAACGCGATTATATTTCATTATTTTATCTTTTTTGACGTTTCAGTCAGATTGCACTACCTGTGGTCTTCCATGACCAATGTAATTGCGTTAGACCCGTTAAAGACATTAATTATTCCGATTTGAGTCGCGTTTTTGATATTTGACATGCATTCTTCTATATTCTAGACCTGCGGCCACAGGGGATCTCATATTATTGTCACTGGCAAGTTGGGAAGTGGCACATACATCTAAATTAAGAGTGTGTAAGTGTAAGACTCGTACGGTAGATGTCGCTGTATTGGGTACGGTCTTGGTAGCTTAGATGGCAGAGCACTAAGGTTGCCTCCAGAAACTCGCGAACTAAATTGACATGAGTTTGACAAATAAAATGATACCAGGAATAGCAAAGAAAAAATAGTCAGGGGTATTTGTCGATAAGTTAGATGCACCTACTACCCATGTGATAACTATAAAGGGGTCACAAACGATTTCGATTAGTATGAATGTGACGAGAAAAATGGTTGATTCGATTGTAAGTTTGTGACGTTACCAATCAAATCAAGAGGTGCGGATGTGCAACTAACAAATTTCAATGTTAAGACGAAACAGGACCTGAGTTTTAAATATTTTAGGTAAATATCGTCGGTGCGAATAAAAAAATCGCCATGTATTTTTAAGCTACTTTTCAGGAGACAAAAATAACTGTTTATTTTCCTGTTTGTAATAAATTTGTTGCGCCTGTATTTTTTTTCTGATAGATCAATGATTTTTACATGATACTCATGAAGAAAATAAACAGATTTATATGTAATTTTTTACTATATTATTATTTAAACCAAATTTTGCTACATAGCGTGGAATCTTATCCTATTTCGAGTTTCTGGAGGCAACTTTGTAGTAGTGTAGTGATCCAGTAGTCGTGGGTTCAAGTCCCACCCAAGACAGTCAATTTTTCCACTTCAAATTTATTTAAACTTATTAGCATCGTTCGCTGACGTTTCTGGCACATAAATGCTTTACACGTTTTATTACCTCTTTGTCTCGCAACAGTCCATAAGGGCGAGAATGCATCAAGCACCGTCGTTACTCGCTTGTCTCAATTGTCGCCGGCGACCTTATTGATAGGCCGTTGTTGCCGACCAATTTGTACAAATACTGGTAATCAATTAACGGGGAAAAATTGGTGCAGTTTAAAATTGGATAGGAGATAAAGTAGAGGTTTCATTAAGCGATTTAATGAGAAGAAAAGAAAAGTTGCAATGTCTTGTTGTTATACTATTGCTAGAAGAATCGTGGTCGTAATAAAAGAGAAGGTTAATAAAAAAAAGGAAAATTAAACAACACAAAATATATTGTTCCTATATAAAGTTGAACAAAACAAAAGTTATACAGTGAATAACTATGTAGTCTTCAGTTAGGTACCCTACGGTAGACATTGGAAGTGACAAAACAAACTAACTACGGATCAAAACTGCTTTTAACTGCTTAGAACCGGTGCGCGGTTAGGAATTAGAAATTAGTTTGTAAAGTAAATTAATTACTTTTACTCATTGTCAATACTTATTCTGTGCAAGATTAAAAATTATAAAATCAACACTCATTAGTCATATTAATATTATTAAGATGCATTCAGAAACAGTAACAACTGCATGCTCATGCCTTTAACAACACGATTAGTAGTATTTAGTGTTACGACGGACACTTAACGTAAACATCGGCCAAATAAAAATAAAGTTAGGCGACAATCGCACCCTTTTAGCGAAATGTCAGCGACTAATCGTAAAGCAGGCGCGTAATGCACCGTGGTACGGCGATTCGGGCTGTTGCTTAAAAATCTCGCAGGTATGTTGTCGAATGGCTGGTTAAACGGTTGATCAGAACATTAAAACAATTGAAGTTACACAAAAAAAAAACAAGATACAAAAGCCCGAAAACTATTATTAGTCAAGCAAATTTTGTCACTAGCAAAAGGCGGCAGTTTAAAAAAATCGCGGGTTAGCAACACTGTTTTCGAATAATTCCAAAATCGCGTGTCATCTGTGTTTTCTCTGTGGAATGTGGCTCGTGAATGACGGCCATCTTGTTTGTTTTACATTCTGAATCATTGCTATTTCAAGAGAAATTTCTGCTGTCACCATTAAATATCTATTATATTAAGTAAGATTGTGCATAAACTTAAGCAAAGTCAAGGTGCCTATAATGTACAATCATACTCATTACTTATATACCTACGTTACTACTTACTCATGTGTGTCTTGGCCTCCAACACGACTGCTCGCCACTGATCCCAGTCCATGCTGTTTCTCGCCACTTTTCCATCATACACGTTAATTGTAAATATTTGTATGAGGTTATGATAATTAAGGTGTATTCGAGTAATTCCGAATGATGAAAACTGTCGGATAATTCCGAAAAGCGACTTTTATTATGATGGAATTTTGGGTGATTCTCACCTGAATTTCGGAATTATCCGAATACAGATATACCTTACATGTTTTGGTTCGATGTACATCGCTGCTTTTCTTAGCGCAATACTGCTCTTTGAGTGTTGCCCTACATCACTTTGCTGTACATTACTACTCACATACTTTGCTTGACAGACTATAGGAGGAACCAATAATTACGTCGCCTGACAGTCCACGTGGCCGTTTGTAAAGTCCAGCTAACGCTTTACTAAAAGCAACTACCGAACAACGTCATACGACCACACTTGACATTGGCAAAATCATCATAAATTTAATGAAAGCCATATTTTCAAAGAATATAAAACCTCTAAGGTGGCCTTTGCTTCGTTAGATTTTGGTTCTGTAAGAATCTGAAAAAAAACCATAGTTTCATTATTTAGCAGGAATCATTCATTTATAGGTTTTCATCTAGCGGTATGAGAGAGGTAATGCCATTAGTATTTGTACTAGACTAAGCTATAGGAACTCGACTAGAAATGAAAATCGGAACTAGCAACAGTCAAGCCGCGTAAGCCTCAAAGGCGACAATAGTAAACCTCACCTGATCTGCATTCATACTGCCTGCAGAGCTTACAAAATATTGGTGATTGTTTGCTATGAGACGTGTAATCACAAAATTATGTATGTCTTCATACATATATTTTAAATCTGAGAAAAAGTCTGTTTCGATTTTCACAGCTGAATTAGATAGACCTCACGTTTTTGGGTCCGTTAGACCTTCAAGGACTAACGACTTTTTACTACTACCACATGCTTGTGTTGTGGTATACAATTACTTTGTATTCTTAAGTAGGCTGTGAAGTGGATTGGCTGAAAAGACAGGCGAAACACTACAGGGTGTTTTAAGGGTCGTGGAGCAAGAGAACGAGACATCACACAGAATTCAAAGATGAGCCTAATGATGTTAATTATTGTTTATCACCAATAATGATGATTATTTTTCAGGTGACAAGTAGAAAAAATATTTTTTTTGCATACAATTTGGTCACCCTACTCAATGTGACGTCTTGTAGTTGTAGCTTTCCATACAGTGTATGTCAAAAGTCATAGGGTGACCATGATTACTCAGTATAAGATTAATTTTACTTGAAAAATAAGAAAAAATAATGTAAAATATCTTGTAATCAAATACTTCAATATGATAATGTGGATAATTTACAAAACAAGAAAAAGTGATTTTGGATCGTGACCCAGGACCCCTATTCGACAAGCGACGTTTGACGTATCGTGTTGATCTCCCGTTGATGTGGGAAAAATCATAAGTTCTCGAATACGTACAATGTCAAAATTTGACATTAACAATCCACAGTTACGGTGACAAGCAAACCAAACCGAACCATCCTTAGTTTAGAGTGGAGTTTTGGTTGTACCAAATGATATTATCCACCGTTGATGGAATCAACACTCAGTATGCAATAAAATCAACTGTTGATTTGACGTGGATGCGAAATCTGACAGTTGTACGTGTCGAATTTGGCCCCAGAACTCGATCTGTATATACAGTGTTCATGCGACAAGCGCTCGCTAAGCGACGGTGATACCAGGCCTACCCGGGCTCAAACCGGTTCTAACCGGCGCTAACCGCCCCGCACCAGTTAAATCCGGCCGCCAAACTTACGCCCTCTAATGGCTTTTGATGGTTATTAGATTGTATGGAAACTTCACACTTACTTCACATGATTACGATGGATATGTTTACTTTGATGATTTTATTTCAGGTACAATTTGAAGGGAGAAATTTGACAGATCAATAACGAATTAACCTAGCCGCCGCCATACATTCGGAGTTAAGTTAGATACAGAAATTTTACATACTTGCAAAACTTCTACTTGTTCTATTTTCTTTATATATAATTTTTTTGCGTAATTTTATTGTATGAGAGCGGCTTTTTGGTGGAGTTTTAATCAGTCGCTAATTGTGGTTGGTCAATAAACTTCTGAGCAGCTATCATAATGATTAGATTATGATAGCTGCTCAGAAGTTTATTGACCGTTAAAATCATAACTTTGTTATTAGACGTATCTTCTACTTCTAAAATTATCACCATTAACTCTCTAGAAATTAAATTAGCATACATTAAGTAAACGACAAAGAAAGCATCAGTCCCGCTAATATAACAAATGACAACTGGCCGCCATTAGCCCCCGAATTAATCTAAACAGGGTGACCATTCTTCATTAGCACAAAGGGACCTTTGTCCCGATTGTAGTGACTGAGCCGTGATCCCTTCACAATACTACGTCACCCTACAATGGGGTGATAAATCGTTGTTTTTTAGTGTTTATTGATAACTGTGTTGGATCTGTGGGTTTAAGTGACGATTGACTGAGTTAGGTTTGGCGTGGTTATCCGTTAATTTTCTTGACAGCCAACGGCGGCTTTGCCCATCTTGCCGCTGGCCCCAAAATTTAATGTAAGTATAGTAAAAACTCCATGCTTACGTCTATCATGATATTTAATTACACAAACGCGTCTACCACGATATAATTTCATTGTTTTTACCTTAAATTCCGACGTTATATCGCGGTAGACCCGTTTGTGTAATTAATCTATCATGATATGTAATAAAATTTAAATTTACTGGCTTTTTAGCGGGTCTACTTTAGATTGTCAGTAAAAAAATAAGTGGTTTCAAAGTAAACCCATTCTCAATATAACTTTAATCGCGTTGTTTTTATTTTTTTCTGAAAAAAATATGTCCTATTTTTTTTATTTGGCAGGCGGAAAGATGAGAAAAAACAGATTGTTATATTTTTACGTATATTAGGATCATCAAAAAATGGTGCCAAACTCTAAAATTGATCAAAGTAACCCCGGTTTACGTTATCTTACAGTCACTTGAAGACCTCTGTATGTTTTTGTGTTAAACATACTCAAGATTTTTTTGTGCAATTAGAGTTCTAATATATCTCACTGTTTTTAATTACCCGCCGTTCTCAATTCCTCACTCCCTCTACTTTATGGTTTACGGTATGTGCTAGTGCTGCACTCTGGCGGCAGAATATTGCAGTATTATTTCCTATAAATTTAAAATTTAAAGTGATTTTTTAACGGTTGTTACGGTTGTTAGGAACTGCATTAAGCTGCTACGGCGTAGCACGCGCTACGAAAAAATAAACGCGGAGCGGGAGTATACGTGCGTAGAGTCCGACCCGCGCTAAGTTTTCAAGCCAAGTGCTACGTCAAGTATAGAGCTTATAGATATGTATATGTTGATATGTATGCATTCTTGCTGCCAAGATTGTGCAAAGCTAGAGTGGTCGAAAACCATAGACATATTTAGATGGTATAGTTAGGTTTATATATTTAGATGAGTTATTATTATTAAGCAAACATTATATACCTATGTCTTAACCCTCTTCTCATCAATCTAGTCCAGCTGTGTAGGAGCTAACGGACTGCACTAACCCGCAATTGATGGCCAATCGACTGGCTAATGACCACACCACCGATACGACCATTATATTAAATCTGACTGTACCTGCAAGGTGATTTACTACACGGTTAACAAGTCTTGGGGGATGATATGTATGTCAGTTAAAATAATTTTACCTAAAATAACAATGATATTCTGTGTGAGTAAATGTTTTCATGTATAAAATAATGTGTTGACATGTAAAGTACTTCTATTTTATGAATCAAAGTTTGATTGATTGATAAGTTCTAATCAAATCTTCGGCCATCGCAATCACAGGTATATAAATTCAAAATTCAAAATTCAAAATTCTTTATTCGATAAAAACATGTACAAATGATCAAAGGGATGGAGCCTCCCTGTAAGCAAAATAAATGCTTGTGTTGGGAGACACCGCTCTTCCTTACATAGGTAACTAACTACAACTACATGGTAAACTATTCAACTAAACTTAACTAACTAAAGTAAGCGATAAGACCTTTTCGGCATAAATAAATAAACAAAGTGCCTTACTCTACTAACAAAGAACCACCTTAGAGATATTCTGTCTGTATCTGTGTGTGTGTGTGTGTGTGTGTGTGTGTGTGTGTACGTGTGTGTGTACGTGTGTGTGTGTGTGTGTGTGTGTGTGTGTGTGTGTGTGTGTGTGTGTGTGTGTGTGTGTGTGTGTGTGTGTCTGATCACGCGTGTGTCTGAAGGATCACCGAATTACATTCTCTGTCTCATCGTATGTTTTTGTTTTTAGCCAGTTTATTATGAGCTTTTTACACTCATGATGTGGTTTTGAGTGAATATCTAGTAGTTTATTTATTTTATTATAGAGATGTGAGGCTTGTATCTGGTATTGTGAGCTAGCAAATTTGGTTCTAATAGTTTTAGGTAGCATGGCTATGTTCGGTATTAGTCTTCTTATATAAACAAACATTTGTACCTATACAGAAGGAAAAAGTATTGTAATGAAATGAAATACAATTTTAAGTAAGTACCTAATTCTTTATTTTTTAAAACCATTAGTTTTTTGTCAAGAATTTATTTTTCGATACAAACTTTGATCGCTGACTGTACTCTAGGCAACTAATACTCGTCGAGACAATTCTAACAAACCCAAACACAATTAAGTTACGTTGGCCACCTCCTAGTCTCCATCGACAGATTAGCTCGATGGTACCGTAATATTGCCTTGTCACCCAACTTACATATGTCTGTAAAGTTTAGGCTCAATTGAATGGTGGGAAGTGTGTCTATTTTAGCTTGCAAGATTTAACATGTACAAACAGTTAAAGTTAAGTATTTAGATACATACATTGCAAGTTAAATAAAAGTTTGTAAAAATAAAACCAGACATGCTAATAAGCATATACCAGCTCGACAGACATGACTTTCGATAAAACAGCGCAAGCTCACAGGAGCTAGGATGCCAGTAGAGAATCTTGCAACCCAATTTTGTTAGTAGAAAAAAAGCGCTAAATTAAAATTGTCGCGCCTACACCTTTCGAATTTGCCGCCTTTTTCTTCTGGCAAAGTTAGCTGGCCAGATAATAAGTACGGATGCACATTTGAAACTTATAACATCACTTTTTTGGGCCGGGAGTTAAAAAGAATCGACGGAAACGTTGTTATCTGAGGGCCTACCGCGAATACCGAAGTTCGCCAGTTGCGGGCATCTTTCTCTACTCTAATTACCCTTTGATTGAAGTAAAAGAGAAAGATGCCCGCAATTGACGAACTTCGGTGTTCGTGGTAGGCCCTCTGTTATCCGAATCTTAAAATTTTGATTTTCTTGCTTCAAATCTTGTTGCTTGCAAAACGTAGGATAGACATTGGACCTAGTCCATCAAGAATTTACTGCGGTAGGTGTCCAGAGGAACACAATACGTGTTGATTTAGCGGAGTGGGTGCGAGGCAGATAGATGCCATCTTCAGATAGCCGAGACAAACGGTGCCCCATACAAACGGAGGGAATAAACATCAGTGCGTTTGTGCTAAATCTTAGAGAATGGTCATCGCTGAGCGAGCCGTTTTTACCATCAAGTATATACTACTTGATGGTAAAAATATAGACCTAGAAAGTAAACACGGACCTGAATACGTATATGTATAACAAGAATTGGTTTTGATAGAATTGGTTTGATGATGTTAAATACTAATCGAGAGAAAATTGTGAATGTTTTCACTTAATGAATGATATTTTGTAATCATAATATTCTGGTCCAGTTTGCTTTCGCTTTATTATCGCTCTTTAACGGGTATTTAAACAGAAAATATGTGTTCAAGACACAAAAAACGAGAAAAACCTGCATCCATTTGCAAACAATATTAAAATTAAGCAGTGGTGGCGGAGTGGATATGACGCCCGACTTTCAATCCGGAGGTCGCGGGTTCAAATCCTGGCTCGTACCAATGAGTTTTTCGGAACTTATGTACGAAATATCATTTGATATTTACTACTAGCTTTTCGGTGAAGGAAAACATCGTGAGGAAACCTGCATACATCTGCGAAGAAATTCGTAGGCGTATGTGAAGTCCCCAATCCGCGTTGGGCTAGCGTGGGGACTATAGCCCAAGCCCACTCGCGCATGAGAGGAGGCCTGTGCTCAGCAGTGGGACGTATATAGGCTGAAATGATGATGATGAAGATGATGATTAAAATTAAAATGTATATGAAGGGCTAAGAAAAAGAATGCAATTTACACTGAGCTGAGACTATTATATAAGTCCATGTAAAATGAGTGGGTTGCCTTTTACCCAGCATGACGTTAATATTATACATAGGCTTCTTAATGAAGTGAAGCAGTAATGTATAAAATATGTATCTGCCTATTCTATTGTTAATATTCAGATTCAACAGAAGATCATGTCATGTTACAAACAGGAACTCAAAATCATCTCCCTCGTCCATTCAGATCGTCAAAAAACTCACTACCTTCAGAGTGACTTTAACACCTCTAAGACAAGATGAAAAGGCCGTCAACAGTCAGATAAACAAAACGTCCTCGTGACAGGTGACAGGTGACAGGGGACGCGTCACGGTAATCCGCGGCCGTCGGCCCGGACGTGATAAGCCGTTTGATCTTTCGGAAAAGTCTCGTGCAAGCGTGGAATTATGTACTTACCGCGTACCACTTGGAGGGCAATTCAGACTTACATTTTGATATCAAAATGATAATTAAATTATGTGAGTCGTGTGTGCATTTCGCGCGTACTTGTCCGTAGAGTCAGACCAAGAATAGTCTGCAGCGTATTTGATAGCCCACGCATTGAAAGTGTTATTTTAAACGTTCAACTTCTATGAAATTTGACGTATAAATGACACTTGCACTGTGGGCTATCAAATCCGCTGCAGACTTTTTTTTGGTCCGACTCTACATGTATTGGCATGAGCGGGACGCACGGGCGACTGACATTTAGATATGATTTAGATTGGCATTCTGGAATGAAACCGCTAGCGCGCTACCTATCTTGGCTACATTACATTAGCGCCCAGCGATGGACGTAGATGCTGTTTTGATTGTTTATATTTATTTTATTTTATTTAAATGTCATTAATTGTCGTTAAGAAAAAAGTATTTGGTTAAGAGCGGTCGGAATAGTGCTCCGGAATCCGGAAGGGTCACAAGTTTGAAGTTTGAACCATGCCCAAAAAGCTGTGAATTTTTCCATTTTTCAAAACCTTCAAGTCTTATCTAGATAATCTCTTAAATTGAAGACGCTTTTCAATTAGATCTTAAAGTAGCGTGTCCAGCAGTCAATGTTCACGACTAGCCATTAATCGTCTCGGCTTACTTGACCGCCCATCTAGCGTACGCAGTTAGGAGGTCTATCGCTAACATATGGCTGTGTCTTGTACGATTCAACCCTGTTCTCGAGGTGCGATGTCACCAGATATTGATGGCTACTGCCGATACGACTTGCCTTAGATATAAACACTAAAGAGAAGAGACATGCTCTGTTTCAGACACTGAATGATTCATAAGTACTTACATGCCTTTAGGACGATACCTAATGAATCATCTATAGTTTTTTAAGGATTTTGTCCCTCCCTCCCTCTGGCGAGATTGCGTGAGATTTATTTCGACCACATCCCTCCCCCTTAATTTCACGTGAGATCTTTCAAATTTTGTATTTCGAGTACAAATGCGTTTAATTTATGAAACAAAACACAATTAGCTTTATTATTTTTATTAAGACTAGTCCGACAAGAAATTGTAGAACGTTATTGAGGGCGCCACTTCGCACGCTGTCCCATTTTTGAGCTCAAATGCTTAAACATAATGGCAACAATTGAGATTGGAAATTAGATTTTGGCATATTTTAGACTAGAAATATGTTTTACTTAAAAATTAATCTGATTCTCTCAAATTTTTACACTATTTTTGGCCTGAAGCCCTCTTGGTCATTTTCCGGGCTTGGTCCCTTTTTCTTCACCATATGATATGACCTATTTCAGTGTATAGGTAGGTTAGGGTAGTTACCTCAAGCAATTACCGAGACACAGTTGCGGTCCGTCGTAACATACGGCTGTCTTGTCTAATTCGGCCGTGTTCTCGCGGCGCGCCGTCAGCGCTTATTGATGGCTCTGATTAAAACAGTTGCTGGAAGAGACACAATCTCAAGATATTCTAGCTGAATATGGCAGTGGGGGAGTGAGTGAGTGAGAGAATGTCAGGAAATCAAAAGGACACAAAGGATGTTTAAGATTTTGCTCGTCAGATCGGTCGGGTATGCTGTATTAAAATTAATATCTGGGAGAGCTTTGCTCAGAAAACATATAAAAACTCAAAAATGCGCGTTGTCCCAGAGATAAAACCTAGCTAGATCGATTTATCGCTCCCATATAGCAAATCGAAATTTCATCGAAATCGTTAGAGCCGTTTTCGAGATCGCCTAAATATATACCTATAAATAAATAAATATACAAGAAATGCGTTTAAGGTATAAGATAAGATATATGTACATATTAAAACTACAATTTTGCGTTAATCCTCTTTTAAAGGAAGTAGATTTATTTGACCCCTCAAAATTAAGAATTTAGGATATTTATAAAAAAAAAAATATGTTAAAATCAAGTCAATTGATTATACATAATTATCTTTAAAATCTCAACAAAGCTTCTTATTAACAGCACTTCTCTTAACTTTATATCCGTAATCATGAGAAATAGTGGGCGTGGGCAGGTGACGTCCCGCACCGGTACCGGTACCGGACCGGTTCGTAACCGGATTAATTTGTGGGCGTGCCGAAGGATTGAGTGCTCGGCTGATTATTATAATTCGTATTGATGGGGGTTCACGGGGACTGTAAACAAGAGATTTAGTAGCACTTGCGTTCATTCTGTTGCGTTCATCTTTAGCTTCATTTGCTTCTACGAATATAATTGTAGGGTTGAAATGTTTTTATTATAACCATTACCTACCTACCTAAAAAATAAAATAAGTTTGGATTAACATTAAGATTAGCGTACGACAAATTTGTTAGTACACCATTATTGACCGAAGCGAAGCGAAGGTCTCCGTTTCAGCTTGGGCCAAAATTCCTTCGTATGTCCTAGTCCGTTTCCGCAAGGTCTATAGCTCACAGAGCCACTAGTTTAATAGTGATATATTTTGAGCTCATTATCAAGCGTCATCACGAACCGGACCTCGCGGGGCCGCTAATTATGTCGCTCTAATAGTGATCTACAACGCTATAGCTTCTATAACCAGCTCATCTCTGGGAAACACTACATTATGAATATACTTAATGGAAGTTCTGCGTCATCAAAGAGATACATCTAACATCTGTTATAACTTAAAGTAAAATAAAATAGAAAAATATTACATATTGCTTTCATCAAACATCTTCCTTGTTTATCCTCCACCTTTTTGTAGTCCGTTAAAAATGTGCGACAACGTTTTAAACATTAACGTTACATAATATTTAAAACTTTTGCGTTTAACACATTAAGTAGTATATACTCATGCTTTTCAATGAGTGTCGTTGACCTGAATACAAAGGCGATGAGTTCACGTTGGACACAAAGGTAAACAAAATAAATTCGCGACAGAAGATCAAGATTATGATTTAGTAAATTTTCTATAACTACTCTGTGAGTATACGTTATATGGTAAAATAATCTCCTTGTTCCGCAAAGTCTATCAAGCTCACAAAGTAAATCAAAGAGCACTTACTTCAGCAAAAACCCTTGGCGTGATTAATTGACCCGTGACTGATGACCAACTATTGTGTCGCGTGTCGCTACAATTAGCGTCACCTGACCCGTTACTCGGACCCTGCAGTGACCCGCGCCTGTCACAATACTCACAATGGACAGCGGTTGAGAATAGTAAGTATTTGAGTGTGGGAATCTTTGAATTTTAAGGAGCGTGTAGATAGGACATTGGAAGGAAATAAAAGATAATGCGCGCCGCGCAAAATTGTGACGGAAGATATGGCCATCTGGCTAGTTGGTACCTTTAATCTCTATAACTCCGAAAATATACTTCTGCTTAAAATGTTGCTCGTCAATTACCTCGTTTATATCACTAGCTATTTTATACTAAATTTGTACCGAAAATTAGACATGTTTTCATGTTTTTCTCTAACGGGTCAATGCGTTAATTAGCCTCTTCTTAAAACGACTCTGTGAAAGCGGCATGACAATACTTACGCATGTATGCAGGTTCTTTTTCTTCATCGCGCGGTCATTCTGGACTTGAGGTCATAGTATATAAAGAAATTCAACTTGACGCCAGAATACAATGCATAAAACAATAATTCCAAAGACAATCCCATGAATACTCTCTCAATAATCTCCCTAATACGAGTAATACGTCCACTAATCACAATAACTGCACCAACGGCAATTACGCGGATGTATATCACGGCTGCATTATCAATTTATAGCCAGTATCGAAACTTGCCGGCAAGTTCGGGCATAAATTAAAACGTATGGCCGGACTAAATGTGGCATTCAATGTAAGGAAGTTGGAGCTTGTGTACAACATAGCGGTATTGGCAGCGTTTATAGGCATGAGGAATGTGTGTTAGGATTTGTAGCGAGAGGCGACTCTGTTCTTAGTTATTGGCCACTTAAGGGCGCACCAGAGAGTGGATCAGCTACACTCTAATAACACGAGTTAAAAATTGCCTACTCCAGAGCACACAGTCGCTGTGGCCGAAATCGGTCAGGAGAGCATCATCATCATTGGCTCGATCTTTCACCTCAATTGTTCCTTTCTAATGACCGCCAAGCCTAAATCCGTTTTGCCAAAGCTGAAAAGCTGAGTTTATCATTGTCATCAAACACTCTGCTCCACATTTTCAGCATAATAATATGAAAATATGTGCTTTGATGGTAACAGGCTTAGGTAAATGTCTCTGCCTGTTATTCACTTTTGAGCCTAGTGAAAACGCAACCTTATGCAACAACGTAACCCAACACTGGATAATATAGCTCTTTAACTCTTTCTTACTAATATTTCAAGCATCTCGAATCTATCGTTTGACCTTACGATTAAATAAATTCACCTTTAAGATCTAGTATGGCATCACATGCTAACCGTAAGTAAAATACTTTATGTAGATGTATGCTTAAATCAATAATCATATCTCCTTATCCAATGGCAGATAATTTTTAAACTTTCACTTCCATTCTTATTATAATATGAAGGTATGCACTGATAAGGCATAAAAGAATTAACTGCCGCAATTTGCATAAAGACTTGGACGCAAAATAAATCCCATTGTTATATCGATCTGTCATTTGCTAATCACTTTGTTTTGACGCTAAAACTTTATCAGCATTGTATTGTTAGAACAAACCTGCAGTCTCTTATCTCCCCGTATTTTGACAATTGCATCTTTGTAAATACATAAATACCACGTTTTCATTTCATTAACGTTGAGGGCAAGATTATTGTGTTATGATAAAGATTAACTTGCGGTTTTCATTTTCCGTAGCGCAATTTTAGGATGACATGATGGTATTTTACCACGTAAATGCTTCATCCATTTACTGATAAGAGATAACCGACTTTTATTTTACAAGCCTAGATCTCTCCAGATTCTCAGGTAGATCAACAAAAAACATTAACACTTACCAAAATAAATGCAATTGTGATTTGTCAAAATAACATTTTAAATTAGAATAGAATGAGACCTTTATATAGGCGTCTGGGCAAATTAATTGACAGAGATTAAATTATAATCGTGGATTCGGGCGCACGCCGAACACGTTCGTTTTTGGTTCATTGGCTATCGGATTCGGCCATAAGTTTTGATCTTCATTTTTCACTGAACAGCCAATAGCCCATAAGTAACGGAGCCGCGGGACACAACTCCTGACAACTAAACAAAACCATTTAGCGTACAAACCCGCGCCCAACAACGCGTGACACAATAAACCAATAAAACATGAGAATAAATAAAAATAACTGCCGAGTTATAAATAATGTTGAAGTACTAGTACTGTGTATATCACGAGGCTCAGGGCTTGTCACAGCTGAGTTATGGCGTCACAGAACATAAAATATACAGCAAAAACTGTTGTTCTTCCAACAGTTTTGCCCCATATTAAGAACGAGCACAAACAGAATGTGGATTTGGAACGGCGGAGCTGTGGAGACGCTATCAAAATAAATATATTTTTTTAGAAAACTAAGTTTCTATTTTATTTCAGTGTAGGAAATATTAAAGGATTAACACGACAATTAGCATTCGGATTGGCACACAAATGTAATCGTATTGTTACATCGATCGGGTTTGCCGCCAAAACTGATAAATAAATTGTGTTATGGTGATACTAAGCTTACAATTTATTATCTCTCTTTTCTTTAACAAGTCCATATTTTCAAGTCAATACCACGTTTAAAAAGTTTTAAACAGTTTTAAAATCATGTAAAATGTATTATTATTGGTGCAATAAAGAATATATTTATTTACTCTCAGTCATTCATCTTTTTTAAGTTACCTGACACATATAGGTATTGCCGAAAATGTCATAATCAGTTTGTTAATACACAACTATCATTCAAACACTATACCAGGCTTTAAAAGCGTTTGTTAGTTAGACACTCAGACCTCTCCATTCCTCCGCAGCTGCCACAAAAATCTTGTGACTAACAGCTACTCCACGCCTACCCCTGTCCGGCATCCTCCACTCCGATTCTCCGCGAGTCCGCGGGGTAATTCGTTATTTTTATTGTTTTTTGTTATTATGATTCTGTCCCTCGGATTACTGCGATGATACACGGCGGCGCTGGATGCGTTTAATTGCTCCATTCTAGAGCGCATGCGATAAATAAGATTAACTATATCGCTCCCAAGAATATAAATTCGAAAGAGTTAGGGATGGATTTAGCTTTGGAACTATTCGTGAATTCATAATCTAACGAGAAGGTACGAGTAGGTAGTTTTATTATTAAATTCTCATTGGATTTCTTATAAGTAGATTGGATTTGGAATGAAATTATAAAAACTGACCCATGAAAATACAGCGAAATTCATTCAAAACATGGCTGAGAGATGACATTATAAATACTTACAGATTAATTAAGAATATTATGTAAATAACAAAATAGTTATACCTAATTTAAATTAAATCTGAAACTAAATGATATAAGATATAACTTAACATTAAAACAATCATTAAGAACCACCTTTTATTAAAATCTTACTAAAATTAGATTAAATTAATTGACTCATTGACTAATGCTTGAGTCAATTAGTAGGGATATAAACATAATCAAATTAATCTGCTAAATAAATTATTTTAGTAACTAGGTACGTATTTCGATCAAAAACACAGAGACAGTTACACATCGAATAAACGGTTAGCAATACATACTAAATGAAAACTGGGATAAACAATCGCTATGCGCTTGCATAAAATCTACACGACACAAACAAACCCGGTACCGGATTAACGGCGTGGTACTTCTAAATAATCCCTTTCAGCTTTCAAACGCAACACCATAAAATAGATACCAATAACGAACGATTAATCCTTTACCTCAGTTTCCCTTTGCGCTAATCCCTCATTAAGGGTAAAAGATAACTGATTAGTGATTAGCTTATCACTTTCCTACCTAAGTACCTATTTGTAGGGGTTTGCCTGCTATAAAAACTCGCGTAATTTATTTTAAAAGTCATTCAATCATCAACCTTCATTCTGACAACATGGCATTCTTACTCGACGCAGAAACCATCCTAGCCGGCATTGAGCAGTGGCTTCAGCTGGAGCAGAAATGGGGCTCCCCTGTGGACCTCGACGACGCACAAGAAGACTTGGACCGCACTCCTAAGATGAAGACAACATTCAGTTCCTTGGACTTGAAGAAATCCACCTTCGACTCGTCTTTTGTCTTTAAGACTGCAGAGAGGAAACTTGGAAAACACTCTAAGAAGTCCATGGAATACTTAGAGTTCATGGAGGATCTGAAGACACCGAAAAGGATAAAGCCGTTTTCCTACGTCAGCGGAGAGATATTGTCGGCTTCTTCAGTTGAAGAAATTTGTGAGGATATTGACGATGTATTCAAGTCTTTGGAGAAGCTGTGTTCAGCGACCAGCACCGTTCGATTCAGCCAAGTGAAGAAAAGACCGAGCATTAACGATATAGTTCAATGCAGTATATCGGCTGCGGATCTTTCGTTCGACGACACTATTGAACCAAGTCAAGATGTGGATAGATATATCGACGAAGTTTTCGACAATCTGCATACCACATTGGCGTCACTGAGCCGAACCCTGGATGACTCAGCGAAGGAGACTGTAACGCATTTGGTGAAGAAGTTCACTACGATACTGAAGAGTCCGATATTGAAGACCAGTCCTGGTTTGAAGAGGATATGCGGTGAGAAGTTTAGGGATTTGGCTGCTTTTTGGCAAGGGCAGGCTGTCAGTAGCAATTAATTTTGTATATGTTTAGGAATTTTAATCGTATTGAGTCATTAGAGTGGGTGTTTAACTTATGTTTTGTATAATTATATAATTTTGTTTTGTATACAATTTAGGAACGTTTCTATGATATTTGATGTTAGAGCCTTTAGTTTGTCTGTATTTATTGATATAATTTATTGTAACCTGTAGTTTTTTAAGTTTTGAGAAAGAAAAATAAAGAATCATCCTTCATAATTTCGCTTTGCATCATTTTGATTACTCTCCCTTTAAAGATTTAACTCCAATTGATTTTATGGAGAAATGGTCGCGTTCTGTCGGCCTTCTCCTCTTAAGGCCATAGGTTAAGTCTTCTTTCAATATTCTGATGTATTACAGGTATCTATTTATTTTCATTATTAAAAGCATTTATAAGGAAGCAGAGTGTTAATAGGATTGTCTGTGGACAAAGTTTTATGCATATTAAGTTACAAAAAAACTTCGCGACTAAATCAAACTTTTCGCCTTTACCAATCGCCGTCTCATCTCTCACAATAATAAGATTATCGCATGCAAGCGCTACCTGCCCGATAACCGCCGCCCAGGACCAGGGCCGCCAGGGCTGGCACACGAGGGCTGTAAATTGACAAAGTGTCCAACTCTCATGAGCAGAATAAGTTGCAGCTTCCGGTCACTGAAGTGGGACACACGAGACACAACTCGAGGCAGTCCTGTTTGTTCGTATAACTCTCAAATGAAAATAAAAAAGTATCGAGATGAGATGACAAATGCTACGAAAGGTCACGTAATTATTTTCTTACATTATTCAAATTTCGATTGACGTTTTCTGTAAGAGACAGTCGACAATAGAAAATATATCGGGATGAAGATGCTACGAAAATTCAGGGGTTTATTTCCATACAGGGTGTCCCAGAATTTGACATCAAGCCGTAAACGGATGATAGACCAAGTCATAACAGTTATCATAAAAATCCAAAAAAAAATCCAACTCATGTTCTTTAAAAATTATGGTCACTTTAAAAATTCACTAAAAAATCCACACCCTGTAATTATTCAAGATTACACAATAATAAAAAAATTAGAATAAATTATGGAATTTGTAGTAACAAGAGTTAAAGAACCATTACAGGGTGTGGATTTTTTAGTGAATTTTTAAAGTGACCATAATTTTTAAAAAACATGAGTTGGATTTTTTTTTGTATTTTTATGATAACTGTTATGACTTGGTCTATCATCCGTTTACGGCTTGACGTCGATTTCTGGGACAGCCTGTATATTACTTAATCTTCGATTGGCGTTTGTGCCATGATGTGGTAAATACGATTAGGTTGTGAATGAACATTTTATCATACAAGATTAACAAGTAATTTTAGGCTAGAGGTACTGCCTCTTCTAATATTTCTTCAGTACTATAAATATAATCATGCTGGCAGCTTATTAATTACGATAATGTCTTAATTTCGCCTGGCAACCCTAAGTCCAACAGCCCAAACGTGTCCGTCCGAACTCCCCTCCCGTAACACCCGTATGTTTCCACGCCGTGATTTAGCGCGCAACTTGCACCCCCTTAATGAACTGGACACCATCCGCTTCCACAAAACGACGCATCTCCATACAACTCCTTTGAAACTTACGACCTTCTGTTGACAAGTAGTTTGCAGGTAATATTGCGCAGACGCCGTTCTGACGTTGTCTTGTTCTGAAGTGTCCAGGATAAGTTATGTGTCTTCGTGTTAAGGGTATTTTAACTTCACTACAAGGCTGCGCTTTACCCATTGTCTCTAGCCGCCCACACGTCAAAACTTGCCAAGACAAATGCAATTTTGATTTGTCAAAATTAGAATTCACATTCGATTGTAACAGGAGACCTTTTTATAGGTTTCTGGGCGGCTAGATGCTAAGTATATAAGCCATTGTATGTTAACTCAAAAAGCCCTTTTGCTTGAAAACTATACACATGTACAAATAAATCTACGTAACGCTACAGTAGATTTCCTTTTGTATTGCATATGATCCTAACAATACCTCATCAATCTCTTTCTCATTGATTGTTTACCTACAGTAAAAATTAGAATAGTTATTGACGCGCGACCATCAGTGTCGCGATTACGATTATTGTCAAAAGATGTAATAAGAATTGTCACTGAGGTGCTGTTAATTTACATACTTTACTCTTTTAACGGTGCCATAGTCCCATAGAACTCGATTCATACTCTTTTGCTTATATTTCAGATAAACTCACTTTCACTTTTTTCATACCTCGCACTGAGAAAAGAATATGATGTTACTTCCGTCATGATTAAACACAATATTTTCTAAACCTCAGTGGTTACGAGTATCTACATAGCAAAGCGTAGGAAAGTAACCTTTCATAGGAATATTTCTAATAATTCCAGTAGTTTATTAGCTACATTGTCTTTTACATTTAATTACCAAAGTCAAGGACATACGTAACTTTACATTTCCTAAATAATTCGTAATTAGGCAAATGTACGACAGAAAGTGAAGTGACGTTTTAGTATACGACAAAAAAATAGAGTACATTAGGAGCAGTTAATGTTATGTGACTGTAGTTAATTTGTAAACGTCTTTTAAAATACCCAAACTGTACATATATAAGCTTAGACATATACAAAATACTTACCCTACTATTTCGTTTTAGTTTCAGTCTGTAAACATGGATCAAGGAAATATATCATAATTATATTATTTTTAGGTCTTGTAACTGTCGTACCTATTATATTGTCCCAAGGTCACAGCCATCTTTAATTACGTAACGCACGGTTCCTCATGGGACTATAAACACGTACAAACAATTACTAAGTAAAAGTCCCGCGTCTCATATTATAGGGGGGAGAGAGGAGGGGGGGACCTGGGATGTCCTGTGTCCACTGCATAACGCCGCAACTTTATGCATCCCTGGTTGAACATTATCGTAGAATGAAACGGCGTAGTCACTTGATATTTAAACGCGGATAGAAGGGCGAGTAATTTGTGCAATGGTGAAAGTTTCCTATAATATACTCCCTATTCCCTTTATTGTCTCACTCGGTGCCATTGTTTATTGTTCAGAGACATACGAACTCTTAAAATCCCGATATTACCTATGCCATTTTAAATTTACCAAATATACATTTTCGTGGTACATACTTATAAAGCCACTTCGAAGTCGAAAAATGTCAGTAGAACGTGATACAATATCTCTTCTAACGCCACTATTTTTCCTTGGACAACGACCCACTATAACAAAACAAGAAAAACCGTAACATTAAGGTGATAATTTAGCAGTCGAAAGTAAGAGTGACTGCAATGCTATTAGTATTAGTCAGATGAAACAATCAGATAGGTAATAAAAGACTCCTAAGCTATTATTAGAAATTATAGTGACTTTTTAAGTCAAACCCTCCGTTGTAAAGCTAAGCTGTGCAATAGCCCAGGCTGACCAAAACGTATGTGTATTGAGAAACCTAATTAAACGCTAACTAGTTGATGATATGACTTGGTTGCGAAGTTAGTCGCGTAATGTGTGTGCTGCATATACTTGTGCATGTACATAACTATAGTTAAACGTGCTATACCACGGGGTTTCAAATCCTTACGTTTACTACGTGTAGTTAGACAAATATTTACAGCGACGAAATATATACTTACGATGAAAATGACTGGCGCTGAAAATCTGACACATCGATATGTGCGAAGCGCCAAGCCAATCAAAATTTTATCAACCAGCAATCACTGCTTTTTTTAAATTAGAGTTATAGTTTTGTATATTTATCAAACTTCTTGCGCATTACAATATTTGACGTTGTCAACATCTGCGCTGTAGTACAGTTCAGTCGGTCGCAGTACAATTCCTGCGGGTTTTTTGAGGTCTAGTTAAACTTCTAGGTATAATTATTATTCTATTTCATTGGTTCTTTATTACTTCTGCTGGCAAAGGAGAAAATTTAGGAGCAACTCCATCAGCAGTCTTTTGCTATTCAATATCATGAGATTTACAAACAGTATGAAATCCCCTCATCTGCCTGTGGCCCCCAAACTTTCGGGGGCTCGCTACGTAGGAGTGACACCTATTAATGCAGTTAGTGAAAAATAGCGAAAAATCGAGGGAAAAAACAACGTCCATTAGTGCGACAGGTCGATCATCGAAGTGATTATGAATTAAGTTTATGAAGTCCAAGGAACAGGGGACAATAAAGTTGTTATTAAAATATATTTTAAAGCTTTTGGGGGGTGATGATAATGATCAACTTACGCTTCGAAATGACAACTGACTTATTACATATACATAATACAAAAAAATATTACGATAAATTTTAATGCATTCGTAGTTTACTTACAAGAAGCATCATCTGGGCCGATTTTAATATTATTATCTTTTTTTGTCAGATTTCACAATATAAGCGCAATTTTACCGTATGTCCTACAAAATCTTCCCCTCAGTTACGAAAACGTATGGAATTGTCATACCTACCTCAACGGAGAATACATATATTTTTAACTTACCAAATACTTACATACAAAAAATACTTACTTTATTTATAATTTTGAATACAATACATAATACATCTTAAATAATTACGAAAGTAACTATCCGTCAAAACCCGTTCCTTATCGCTTTCGGTGCAAAAGTGCCCATAACACTCACGGCATTACCCCGCAGGATGGCTATGGACAGCCTCTGCGCCAGAAACGATTCGATGCGGGGATCCTCTCCCTTTTGCCTGAGTCGACGGCCTCCGTACATCCGGCTGGGCTTACGTACATGCCAAAATCTTATCAAAATCTGTCAAAAATTGGAGCTATCTATGAGCTTCTCCATACATTTGTTGTTCCGTCACTGTAGTCCACGCACTAATTCAATATGGCCGACGTAAGCCATTTGCGCGCTTGACGCCGCGAAAAAATCAATTACGCCGGTTTTTGATAGCCGGTTGCCGGCCCCGCTGTGTGGAGGAGGACTCTTCACAACTAATGGACTATATTTTTACATATATTATATATGAAAACATATAACTATGCCCCTTCGTTTGACTATTTTATTACAGGAATTATCTCTCTTATAATAAAGAAAACATAGTTTTCTACAAAATATTTGGTTCGGTATATTTGTAATTAGTTATGTTTTATTTATAAATTTTATTATATTACCTAATATTTAGAGAGGAAATGAGGACTACGTTTGAATGGGGAAGCGGCCACGTGACTGATATCTTTCGTCGTAAAATATACATTGTATATTATTTTAGTTATGTCGGTCGGTGTTTAAGTCATAGCTAATTCAAACAAACATAGCACCTATTCGCAATTACAGTGCGAAAAAAAAAAATTAAATGAAGTGAAACTAAGCAATTTCCATACCAAATTGTTCAAAAAGGTGACAGTACGAAGAAAGTGGTGGCCTCATTTATTTTCTACTATATTTTCTGTCGCACTGTAAGTACCTACTAATTAATGTTACGACATTGCCCATGTATGGCTGAATGTTTGCCAATCGATTTTCAGATCGTGTAACGTAACGTTTCCAGTTTCCAATTAATGACGATTTATCATAATCTCTAGGGCGTGACGATTTACGACTACGTAAATACATCTGTTGGAACTCAAATCTCAAATTTATCTATACTTTAGATAAGAGAATATTATATAAACTTTTTTACTTAGTATAGGACATTATATTCACTTAAGATAGGTTACAGTTACAGATAAAAAAATCAATTTACGAAAGAAACACTAATTGAGGTTAATTGAGGTTTGTATAGCAAACCTCAATTAGCACTCGTTTGTCTTAATCTGTCATTTTAACTCGTGTAGTAAGAATTCGGATAAAACATAAATGAATCCGGGGGTGCTTTTCCCGAAAATTTTCTCACTTTGAAATTGCACTGGCATAACCACACATAGAAATAATAATCTCTTGTTACGTGCCAAACGGCTAAAAAATAATAATCTCTTGTTAAGTGCCATCGGCTAAGAAATAATCCCACCAAAAACATTCTGTAAAAAACTAGCCAAGTCTCGATGGAGCTGCTTGTTTATCTCTAAAAAGTAATGAAATCTAGACAAAGTCGTGCCAAGTCTAAGGTTCCTTACTGCGATTTCTTTATTATTATAGTTAATGTTGTGTGACTTGGCCGTTGAAGGGTACACAAGGGTACAAAACCAGGTGCTCCATGACACCATTGCACCAATCTGCCATTGCACCAAAAAGAAGTGTTTGTTTCAGGCTCGCCCGTACATAAGTATTATTGAAATACGCAGCTTTATCAAGCCTACAATTGACTGGTTATTGAATCAACGTTTTCCAAGTGGCAATTTTCCATCGTCAATGGGTAGCGGTTCTGGCGACAGATTGGTGCAATGGTGTCATGGAGCACCTGGTTTTGTACCCTTGTGTACCCTTCAACGGCCAAGTCACACAACATTAACTATAATAATAAAGAAATCGCAGTAAGGAACCTTAGACTTGGCACGACTTTGTCTAGATTTCATTACTTTTTAGAGATAAACAAGCAGCTCCATCGAGACTTGGCTAGTTTTTTACAGAATGTTTTTGGTGGGATTTCACTTCTTTTTGTAGAAACCCCCTGGCACTGATTAAAATAACCGACTTGGTTTCACATTACATCTCAAAACTTTTTTGTAGTAAAAGCGTTGCGAGACTTGCACCTTTTTACATGTAATGTTTTTGATGGGATCTCATCTCTTTTTGTAGGCAGTCCTTCTTTTCGGGTACTTATACCCATACTATGTATACACATATCATAACTAAACATATCTTCATTCATACTCACATCGTACATCGTAGTGTACCTTTACTTTACCTACTATTTGTTGGAACTGCAACTGTAACTTTGTAATATCATATATTTATATGGGATTACAAACTTACTTATGCAGTTCTTAGATCTTTAAAACGTGACTGATATTGCAATATTTTTAGGTTTTCCCTTTATGTGGCCATTAAACCCTAACTCTGTACCAAATTTCAGCTCTCTGAGTTTATGGGAAGTACTAGTTCTATTCTGATGATCATGAGTGAGTTTCATAAATGCGAAACTTTGCTTTCGCTTAACTTCGGAACTAAATGACCTACAGACTTGAAATTTTGGATTTTAAGTATGTGATTATAGCTTACTGGATGACCAAAATTTCTGCGTTCTGGTCTTATCCAGAGGTTCTCAAATAGGGGCCTGAAAATGCGGCGAAATGGTTCCAGTAAAGGATGGTACGGCAGTGTTTGCTTCGCGCTCGACTTGGCGGGGGCACTGCCGTGCCCCCCGATAATCTCTTGTTAAGTACCAGCGGCTAAAGCATCCTCCACACTAGCCTACCGCTTTACCTGTAAATGTGCATGCACTTCGTCATCGCTCTGACACGTGACACCACTACACAGGCTACAGGCTAGTCTCCGTGACATGTCTGACGAAACTGGACAGCAACACGACATTAGTTTTTTTTTTAAGTTTTGTAATATAACTAACATTTTTATGGACTTACTTAGTCTGAAATAAACGATTATTATTTTATTTTTTATTTTATTTATTAGATTAGAACTGATTCTATATATTTGTTATAATGTTAATTCTAATTTTTATCTATTATTTATTTTCGCCCTCTTTTATAATTTGATTGACTTTCCTCTAGTCTATTGTACCTACTCAGTGCTATATTTGTCTACCGTTCTTCTTCAATTCTCATATACATACAGATATTAAAGAACCTTTCAGTTATATTCGACACTGTTAAAAATTAACAGAAATACGTCATCTGTGAAAATTTCGACTGTCTAGCTATCACGGTTCTTGAGTTACAGCCTGGTGACAGATAGACGGACAGCGGAGTCTTAGTAATAGGATCCCGGTTTTACCCTTTGGCTTGGGTACGGAACCCTAAAAAGCTTCGAGTAAAGGTAGGTGGTGCCCTTGCGCTTCGCTTTGCTCGTGTTGGCGCTGTTGGCGGGGGCACTTACCGTGCCCCCAGATACTTGAGTTGAGATAGACAAGGAAACGCAGCTGAAAAACGATCGGTTCTTGAAATTGCGTTGTCACAACATGAAATAAAAATAATATCTGGTTACGGCTAAAAACACCTTCCACACTGATAACTAATATTTAAGCATGACATTAATTTAAACACATTCCTCGCTATTACGAACACACCATCGTCTTAGAGCATTTAATAACTGGAGTCGCCTTTAAGAGCTTACCCCTCTGCCGAAAACTTCGCACAATTGTGTAGTCTTTTGTATGGACTGACGTTTATCTGGCATGGCTATTTCTACTTCACTTACAAATCATGTACGTGTTTGGCGTGCCCTTCTCCCGCAAAAATCGGCAAATTGTTTTGTACAGAAAATGACAGGCAAGGCGTCTCCAGTTACTCTAAGACCATCGCACATCTCTGATGGAAACGCAGCCTTAAAACAGTCAAAATCATACCGCTTTACCGCTAGGTTACCGACACTTCAATGCAATTTTTGGGATTAGGTATTAGCGAATCTCAACCACAGGAAACGCTGCAATAAGTAGCACTGAACGTACTGAATGTTAGTTCCAACATTCGTCGCTAGATGTCACTGGGTGTATTTTAGATGGCGCTATCGTTGGTCTTCCTTGGCATATACAATATCAATTGATATCAATCATAAAAAGTTGATTGTTTTCTCACCAGATATTTTATTTTTGTGTTCGTTCTTACAAATGCCAGTAAGAACGATAGATATAACCGGTTAAACAACTTTCTCAGTAAAAAAAGCACGAAATTCAAAAAATGGTGCCTTTACTCGTGCAACGTCACATATGTATTATAAATAAGCGGTATAATAATTGGGCTTAGTCCGGTGTCTGTGCTTTTACTGTACCGAGAAACAGGTTTTGGTTATTACCTATAATGATATAATTAATACATTTAAGTTCCAAAAAACTCAACAGTCGAAAATTTTAATTTATGACCCATTTTGTACCTTGTCAAAGTGACATTAGTATGAGGTCTCTAGCGACTTCCATATTGATTGTCACTGTGACAAGGTAAGAAATGAGTCAAATATGACATGAATGAAAAGAAATGGGTACTTAATGGGTTCTTTTACTAGGCTTCCATCGCTTCAATACAATCATTATTCACTCCAAATTAATATACCTACTCAAAAAGAAAAGGGGCATGGCACACTGAGTCCGATCGCACGTCGGTCCGAAGTATGAGCGAGACAACGCTATGCGCGTATTATAGCGACGTCCCTAACCTGTGAAATTAGCAGCATTAGCACCTACCTAAGCTAATTCTTGGGATTAGGCATCGGAGCGAACCCTAATTTCGTTTAGGATGCAACCGGGAAGCGCTATAAAACTAAAGTAAATCGCGAGTTGAATTTTAGTTAGTAGTAGGCGTCTATTAGGGTTCCGTACCCAAAGGGTAAAACGGGACCCTATTACTAAGACTTCGCTGTCCGTCCGTCCGTCCGTCCGTCCGTCCGTCTGTCACCAGGCTGTATCTCACGAACCATGATAGCTATACAAGTATACAGTTGAAATTTTCACAGATGATGTATTTCTGTTGCCGCTATAACAACAAATACTAAAAACAGAATAAAATAAAGATTTAAATGGGGCTCCCATACAACAAACGTGATTTTTGACCAAAGTTAAGCAACGTCGGGAGTGGTCAGTACTTGGATGGGTGACCGTTTTTTTTTGCATTTTTTTTGTTTTTTTTTTGCATTATGGTACGGAACCCTTCGTGCGCGAGTCCGACTCGCACTTGCCCGGTTTTTAGATGTCGCTATCGTTTGTCTTTCTTGGTTTATACAATAGCTATTGATAGTAATCGTGCCTGCTGTAGGATGCAGCCCTCTGCTTTTCTTTATTGAATTTGTTCTTGCAAATACCAGCAAGAACAATAATACATGTTAAATGGTCCACGTTTGCCGCTCTCAAAAATATGGTTTGATAGTCACACAAAGGTAGTCACCGCCATGCCAGCGAAGTAACTCTCTCGTCACTCGGGGTGTCGTGGTATAGGTGTTCCTCATAAATGCTTTCAGGTGACACCTTGCCAAAAAGTTTTACGAGAGATGTAATATAAAAGGCAAAAACTTGAATTCACCTTTCCATTTTAATACGACCATTTAATATCTACAGATTACTATAAAAAATGCACTGCTTAAAAATTACTACGAAATAATATGAACAATCCACATTATCCCCTTATTGTGCTGCTACTTTTTATAAACCACTTTTAGAGACCAATTTAAAGTCAAATTTAAAATCTAAATGATATCAGTCGCATGATCATTTCGCTCTTACTTATTCGTACATGTATTTACGCGAGCGAGACACACGGCCGACTGACATCATTTAGATGTCATAAAGTGAGTTTGAATTGACCTACTGGTTAAAATAACTACATATTATTATGTATTGTTTCCCGGCAGACTCGTGTCAATGTAACATTGTATTGAAGTTTTAATGTGACAAGCGTGTTAAAGTAGTAACTTTTTCACAATACGTCAAACCATCTCATTAGCGGAGTTTAATTTAATCTAATAATTATGTACAGTTAAAGTTATTTTATTATAATAAGGCAAAAATCCATATTGGAGAAAACGTTTATTTTATTACAGATTTAAGATCGTTCGTGCTGGAATTTGCACGAACGAGTTCAAAAATAGGAAGCTAAGCATAGACATAAAAAATTATATTACACAATTCATTAGGAGTGAGTCGTGAACTTAAGTATAAATTACGAATGACTACCGTTAGCGCCATCTAAAATACAGGCAGCGACATCTAGCGACAATTGCGAAACTAAAATTCTCATTTCGGCTCCTGATTTATAAGTTGGTTGGTTTCATAGTTAGAATTGTTTGGTAGTGTTACTTATGTAATAATAAAATAACAAATTAACGAATGAATCATTTTTAAAAGCAAAACGATGATTTACAAGCGCCCAATGACCGTAATGGACGCATTATGAGAGTATAATTAATTTATGGTTCGTTTGCGTTATCCGATACGGATATAAATCCCTATTGTGACCCCGAACTTCCCGATTAGGATATAATGTGGGAAAAATGAGGGAGAACAATATGGAGCTAGGTGCTTGGACATTTTTAATTACTAAAATATTTGACGACCTTAGGGTCCAGTACTCGAGTCGAGCGGTATAATGGTAACATTCCATTTCTGACCGCAGTTGCACTACTGGTATAATACAGGGTGATTCATGAGACATGAGCAGGACTAATCCTGCACACTCAGTAACTGATAATTGATCGATCACCCTCGTATTTAGGTGAAACAACCACACTTTTTCCTATTTTTTAACTTTTTGGCGAGGGCAAATTTAATTCTCTACAATCATGGTCACCCTACGAGACCTAATTAATAAACATAAAACCTCTTTAACCGTAATGACAGCATTATGATTATGAAGAAAATAAACTGTCAAACTTGAGTGAGATACGAGTTTTCAAAAGTAACCAGACTGTGATGACATTCAATTTGACACAGAATATCGGTAGTTTAGTATTCTAATAGTAGGACGACCATGCATGTCGTAAATAAATTAATAACTTTTTTTTTCAACACGACTAGAAAATTAACGTTAACTTCACTAATACTGATACGAAACAGTTGCTTATAATTGACTAAATGCGCAGTGTTAGTCCTGCTCACGTCTCCTGAATCACCCTGTATACTGAACGCATCGGTGTTACTGTCAATTTCCATAATAAAAGGAACAGTAGTGCAGCTGTCATGACTGACACCTTTAGACTTATAAAGTTGTGTTACCATGACAACACACTAATTAATAAAATAGATGGTCAAGCAAATCTTGACAGTAGAAAAAGGCGCGAAATTCAAATTTTCTATGGGACGATAACCTTCGCGCCTACATTGTTTAAATTTGCCGCCTTTTTCTACTGACAAGATTTGCTTGACCAGCTATAATTAAGTAGGTAGGTACCAGTGGCGGCGCGTCAGACATATCTATAGGCAAGCCGGGGTTAATTTGGTTTACATATTTCCTTTACAACTCTGCTCAAACGTCCAAAAACAGGCAAGCCGGTGGGAATCGGCTTTACACAAGTAATAGCTTAAAACACTTAAAGAGAGGTAGCCTGTTTCTGCCAACAAACTGTTATACAGTTTGGCGGAGATTAATTTTATTGTACTTACTTATGTAAAATAAAACCTTTTCCATGATTTTTTTAAATAAATATTAGACTAATACAGTCAGCAGCAGAAGTTGCTATGCGGGCAAGGTGTTCAAAATTACCTTGACGCGCTCTTATTCTCTTAAAGGCGCGTTAAGATCATTTTGAACACCTGGCCTGCTTAGCAACTATTGCTGCTGACTGTACCATTCGATAAATGGGCCCCTGGTCTAGCCTTATCAGTGGTGATGGTGACCCTGCCTATGAAACCGATAGTCCTGGGTTCTAGTCCTGATAATGATAAGGAAAGGCGCGCTATCAGCAAAGATATTATGGCCAATGATGATGATGATGATTTATAATTATTTTTATTGAAACAAATATTCCTCTCGTACAATTTTTATTGAAGTCTGTCAAATATACATTTTGAAAATACAGCAGTCATATAGAAAAGTATGTACCTGATGGCCAGTTCCAACACTCCCCCTACATCAGGGCAGGCTTATTTGTCATACCCAACAAGGTACGTGCGTTGAAACCTTCGGCAAAGGTTTAGTGAATGTATCCGCTACCTGTTGTTTAGATGGCACGTAGAGGATATCCACCTTCTTTTCATGATGCATTTCTTGCACGAACTTATACCTCGTGTCAATGTGCTTTGTCTTAAAATGGAAGACAGGGTTTTTCACCAACTTGATCGCACTTTGATTATCTACAAATAATGTAGGTATAACATTGTATCCTCGCACTTCCTTATACAGACGATTGAGCCATATTACCGTCTGTGCTGCAAGACTGGCTGCAACAAATTCTGCCTCGGTCGTTGAAAGGCTCACACATCTTTGCGTTTTTGAAGACCACGACACTGCTCCCCCTGCGGCCAGACATACATAGCCAGAAGTCGACCTTCTTGTAGCCTTGTCTCCGGCGTAGTCCGCGTCGCTATATGCTACGAAAGAATTTCCTTCTGCTGACGAATACTTGTATAATATACCAAGGCATTGGGTTCCCTTCAAGTATCTCAAGACTCGTTTAGCGATCGCATAGTGGCACGTATCGGGTTTTTCAACATGTTTCGATAAAACATTTACAGCAAAGGAAATATCCGGTCTGCTCACAACCGATAAATATAATAATTTTCCGACCAATTCTCTGTAATGAAAATTATTGACACTCGTGTCACTGTCGAGTTTAAAATTTTCTGTCATCTGACTTTTGTCTATCGGAATGACAACAGAGTTTGCATCACACATGTTATAATGTTTTAAAATAGTTTTTATGTAGGCTTGTTGGTTAATAAATATTGACCCGTCATTTAGGCGATTTATTTCTAGACCAAGATAGCAGCCAACTTCGGACGTTCGTACTTGAAATTCTGCCGTCAGGGCACTCAGGAACTCTTCCATACATGTCTTGTTTTGAGATAGGACTAGTCCGTCATCCACGTAGATCATGACGATGAGTTGCCGATCTTGGCTTATAAACAAGCATGGATCTGAGTCACTTTGCTGAAGCTTATATTTCAACAGGAACGAACAAAACTTCTTGTTCCAGCACCGTGGTGCTTGTTTCAAGCCATAAAGGCTTTTGAGAAGCTTGCAGACGCGGCCTGATCCGTCGTCGAATCCCACAGGTTGCTTCATATATATAACCTCGTCGATGTCGCCGTACAGAAAGGCAGTCTTGACATCGAATTGAGTCATGTGCATTTTTCTAAGAACTGCTTCGCTAAGCATAGTCCGAATCGTGTCCCAGCGAACAACAGGGCTAAAAGTTTCATGATAGTCGATCCCGTGCTCTTGGCTGAATCCTCTGATGACTAGTCGAGCTTTAAAACGTTCAATAGAACCGTCAACATTCTTTTTGATTTTATAAACCCATTTGTTGCTAAGGGCCTCTCTATTTTGAGGTAAATCAACAAGAGTCCACGTGTTGTTTTCTTTAAGAGAATTCATTTCCTCCTTCATAGCATTACGCCATTCTTTATGGTTCTTTGAATCTATAGCTTGCTTGTAAGTCTGAGGTTCTTCTTCTGAAAGACATATACAGCAGTTAGATCGGGAACTTTGAAGTAATCGTCTATCTCTTAGATTGTAGCGATTTACTGGTTCTTCAATAGCGTCAGGAGGAGTTTCAACTTCGCTATTTTCGGGTATATTGGGTAATTGAGCTTCATCTGGAAGAGCCTCACGATAAGAATCGTTTTCTGTTTCAGTTGTTTCTTGATCTTCATGCTCGCCTATAACACACGGAAGCTTGCAGAAGTCGGAAGAAACTGTTTCTGATCTATACAGTACATCTCTTGAGATGATAACATCATTCTTTTCAGGTATCCAGATACGATAGCCATCTTTATCTCCGCAATATCCCACCAAATATCCTTTTATAGCCTTCTTATCGAGCTTCTTACGTTACTGCTTAGGAATATGAACAAAACATTCTGTGCCGAAAATACGTAGATGGCCAATACAAGGTGTCTTGTTATACCAGAGCTCATAAGGTGTCTTCCCTTTAATCTGTGTTGGTCCAGTCCTGTTAATTACGTAACTCGCAGTATTAATGGCTTCAGCCCACAGTTTTTTCGGTAGGTCTTTATTGTATAGCATGCTTCGTGCTGCCTCAACAAGAATCCTATTTTCTCTCTCTGCTCCGCCATTTTGTTCTGCCGTGTACGGCATACTCATGCGGTGGTGTAAGCCAATTGCCTCGGTGATACCATGAACTTCGACATTGTTAAATTCTTTTCCACCATCTGTGAGTAATTCTTTAACAACATGACCAGCCGTTTTAACTTCAGCAAGAAATTTGGGTAGTACACTGGCTACTTCGGATTTTTGTTTTAGGAAGTATACTCTTCTAAACTTTGTGAAGTCATCTTTAAACACAACGAAGTATCTTTTCCCGCCAAGTGATAGTTCTGACATAGGTCCACAAACGTCAGCGTTAATTTGATCGCCGGGTTTGTTGCCACGATGTTGCCTTGTACCGAATGACAATCTAGTCATTTTTCCATATACACAGCCATCACAGTCATCTTTCTCGAAAATTGTATACCGTTGCGTGTAAGGACTTCTTTTACATGTCTTTTGTTTTGGTGACAAAGCCTTTCGTGCCAAATTTGTAAATTAGTTCCTTCTTTGACGACACATGCATTAGCAGTTACTACTCTCATTAGAAGTTTATACAGATTACCATCTCTGATGCTGACAGCTTTAACTTGGCCGTTCTTGGCTTTGAAGATACGCTTATCCTTATCGGCCACCTCAATGTAGCCGTGGTCTAAGGCTGAACCAGCGGAGAATAGGTGTTGTCCTGCTTGCGGTACATACCACACGTTATTTAAGTGAGCACGATTCCATTTGCCATGTACAGACATTTCTACGTCAATAACTCCTTGGCCGTAAGCGTATATAACCCGATCATCTCCAAGGCGCAGGGCTCTTGGGTTATCGAAAGGTGTATAGCTTCTGAACCAATTTGTGCTAGACGTGACATGATGAGACGAACCAGAGTCGACGATCCAGTGTGGACTTGGATTGCTAAGACGAGACAGGAACGCATCTCCATCATTCTGAGTGGACTCGTTACTCGCAGGTTTCTGTTTATTGTTTCGCTTCTTAGATTTCTTGAGCAAGAAACATGCTGATCGCTTATGTCCGACTTTGTTGCAATGTGTACATTTTACAATCGGCTTACTTGATATGAGAGCTTCGTCAGACGTAGATGTAGAAGGATTAGTACCAAGATCTCCAAGGCGCTGCTCGTGAAGACGCAGGCGTTCCATAAGGGTAGTGATATTTCTACTATCTTTAGGCACCGACTCCCAAGCATTTTTGAACTCGAGGTATGTTGAAGGTAAGGTATTCAATATTCTGTTCATAAGTAATGATTGAGGGAGTGCTCCTTCTTCCTTTAATTCGTCGTTAAGCTGTTGCCATAACGTATGTAGCTTAGAGACGTGCATAGCAATATCATCAGCTTCATCTTTCGTATAGGTAAACAACTGGCAGTACAACAAATCAAGTCTTCTCTCATTCTTCTGCTCGTAGACCGAGTGAAGTTTATCCCACATTTCCTTACCAGATTTGGCAGTGAGGATATGCCGTTTCGGTTCGGCGGACACGCTACATCCTATGATGCATTGCAATAGTGAATCGCGTTCTTCGTATTTGACAAGCTTCTTTTGATAACTTTCGGTTTCGGCAGCCGGCGCGTTTTCACTTGGCGGAACAGGAACAGTCTCGACGCCTTTTACTATACCTTGCAGTTTGTGCATAGTTAGTTGCAGGTTTATATCGAACTTCCATTCTAACCAGTTGTCTTGACCGCTCAGCTTTTCAATATTAAAGCGGTGTAAATCTAGTTTTTGACCACTCATATTTTATACGAAACACAAAAAGCTCAAAAGATAAATCTCATCCGGAAATAGAAGATAAAACTCACTATAAAAGGTATATTTGTAAATATTTAACCATAACCTATTGAAACAAATATTCCTCTCGTACAATTTTTATTGAAGTCTGTCAAATATACATTTTGAAAATACAGCAGTCATATAGAAAAGTATGTACCTGATGGCCAGTTCCAACAATTTTATTAGTGGATTTTATTTCCATTTGATGGGGACCTTTGGACCCGGCATAGCTTAGAACGGGTTTTAGTTTCTTAAGTTAGGTATTGTAAAATGTACCTATCCTTTGTGAGATAATAAAACTTAGAATTTGAAACATGCATGTCACTGTGTGACAAAATAGCTTGGCTCACTATGAAATGTAACACCCTATGTATACCCTATCTTTCGAAAATAAATGACTTATGACTTATAAATCTTATACATAATTCATAGTAATCTCACTAATCTTCTTCCTGTTTTTATATTTTACTAAATTGTGCTATAAAGCATACATATTCTGCACATTAACATAATTATACATAACTATAAACAACACCATATTGTGATCGTTACAATTAACATTAAAGATAATAATATCAAGCAAGCATGTTAACAAAATTTCCTCTTCCCAACTCTATAGTAACTCTCATTTAAAAATAAACCATATTTATAACTCTTTAGGGACTAAAATCCAGTAACGCTGTGAGTTTAAATGGGAGCTTGCGAAAGTTATTACTAGTTATTAAAGCTATATTTCAAATATTCTTCGCTCCGTTAGAAGGGTGTATGTTGTTAGGAAATGTATGGCGCTTACGACGTTTCGTTTTGGGAATACCTTTGCCGGTTGGTAGTAACGTTTTCAAATTAGATTGCGGATGTATTTAGTATAATCATCATTTACGGTAGAAACGTTCACATTTGATGTGAAAGTGTTATCAATATGTGACAATGGAAAATTAAATTTGGAATATATTGCTGCGGATTACGGTATACTATTGAATGGTTTTAAATATGATATAAATAAATAAAAATATAAATCTGTATTATATGACATTCTTACACAGAATGACCAAGTCCCAGAGTAAGCTTTAAAGCTTGTGTTGTGGGTACTCAGACAACTATATTATAAGTATATATAATATATAAACACTTAAATACATAGAAAACAACCATGACTCAGGAACAAATATCTGAGTCATCATATAAATAAATGCCATTACCGGGATTCGAACCCAGGACCATCACCATCAGCTTCACAGGCAGGGTCACTAGTGTTACTATATACCCACTCGGCCAGACCGGTCGTCTAATTTTCAGTCGGTCGTTTTCGAATTCAACATAACTACAGAATTATGCATATACAGGGTGAAATTTTATCCACCAGCCGTAATAGGTAATGTGCATAGGTACTTAGTCACTTTATAGGTCATAGGTACTGAATAACTTTTATTATGGTATCCTTTTCGACACGTTTTCACTATCAGAACGGCCCCCCTCTCGCCCCCTACACGGTTTATCGTCATAACGGTCCGCGCCACATTAAAATGACAAAACATCATCACGGCCATAATGAGGCTGTAAACCCGTCAACATGGCGCCTGCAGCCGGGTTATTGTGTACTATATTATGACGTATTACCACAGAATAAATAATAGTACCTACTAGGTACAGAAGGTTCACTCTCTAACAAAACGCAAGACAGATATGACCGCAAGGTGGCGCAAGCGCGAGCAGGCGTCCGTTCCGTAGCGGTGCGTGGCAACTACTATAGCTAGACACATAAATTGGTGTGGCCGCATGTACTTGTAGCGACGCGACGAAATCGCGGAGTGAGCCACGCCTGCTATTAGGGATTAACGACAAAACGCAATGCTGTCAGCTGCAGCAGACTTGCAGCGCGTCAATCTGCCGACTGGATTAAATGTCAAATTTAAATATATTGTTTTCGGTAAAATGACCTCTTAGACTTATCTTGCATTAACGCAGTCTACAATACTGCAGTAGTATTAGGTTGAATTTTAGAATTATACCGACATAATACCACGAATAGAAAATAATACTTACATAGGTACTTACCTACATTCTGTTCTAATAACCTTGATTAGAATCAGAAATGCTACAAGTACTGTATCGTGATGTAAAACTGAAAGACGTGAATACATATTTATGAATACGTGTCATTAAATGCAACACTTTCAGTTTTGTCAATGCTAATATTTCTAATTAAACAACTTTGTTCCGTTTTGCCTTTTTATTTATTTGCAACATTCGTCGCTAGATGGCGCTGCCTGTCGTTTAGATGGCGCTATCGTTTGTTCACCGTAGTTTACTTAGCTTAACGCGAACCATTACATAATCACATTATTATTATTTATTAAATTATTATTTATAAACAATCAACAAATATTTTTTGAATTCGTTCTTGCAAATACCAGCAAGAATGATGATAATTTTAAAACTCGTTAAATATGCCTCGAATGTTTCCATGTATCTAATTAATCTACTCAATTATGTTTATAGATTTCAGTAAGATAATTAATAAGTCATATATTTTGAAACAGAACTGTTTATTTCCTGTTCGCAGAATTATGTAGTTAAGTAATTCTTATGTTTTAATATCCCGTCGGTAAACAAGCATACGGTCACCGTAGCCTACGGACGCCTGTAACTCCAGCCCCTACCCATGCCCATACCATACCTCTCTAACCCATACTTTAAATTAACTTTGGCAAATTTCTTTGGTTGTTTAACCACAGAATAACTAATAGTACAACCGTTTAACTATACCGCCTGCGAATGCAAACCTCCGAGCTATTGTGCTCTTTTTAGGGTTCCGTACCCGAAGGGTAAAAATGGGACCCTATTACTAAGACTCCACTGTCCGTCTGTCTGTCACCAGGCTGTATCTCATTTACCGCGATAGCTAGACAGTTGAAATTTTCAGATGAAGTTGCAGCATACCGCAGGTTCGCGGTATGCTGGCGCCAATTATAGGAAGGTATAGTTCATGTCTGAACTGAGCCCCATTTACTTTAAATTAGATCTTTTTGATACCTAAGACATATATGTAAAATAATACTGTTTGCGCTTGGCGCTGGCGGGCCATAATTCTGTAACTTAAATTACCTATATAAAATAAAGTTTTATTCTATTCTATTATTCTATTCCCATACAACAAACGTGATTTTTTGCCGTTTTTTAGCGTAATGGTTAATGGTATGGAACCCTTCTTGCACGAGTCCGATTCGCACTTGACCGGTTTTTTTTAATGTTCTTCTATTGTCGCAATGATACCATTTTGTAGTCAGATTTTTAAAAATAGGTATAAGTAAGTAGGTACTTGATGTTTTATAGGTACAGTCGCAAACAGATATATCGGAGTGGCTAAGATGCTCAAAAATATCTGAGCACCTAAGAGGAAAGGGGACGACCACTTCTCCAAATCAAAGCCCCCAAGTAAGTCCCTTTTTTAGTTGTTACCTTGTTTTAGTTGCTACATTTGTCACTAGATGGCGCTGCCTGTCGATTAGATGACACTATCGTTTGTTCACCGTAGTTCACTTAAGGTTTATGCGAACCAATAACAAACATGCCATTCATTACTTAATTGTTGTGTGATCTTGCTGATTAATGACAGCACTTTTATTTTTGAATTCGTTCTTGCAAATACCAGCAAGATCGATTTATAGTTATACCATTAACTACTTAATTATTGTATAAGTTTGTTCGTTAATTTGGATATTTTTGAATTCGTTCTTGCAAATACCAGTAAGAACGATTTATACCATTAACCTCTGGGCAACCCGAGGTTTTCTTTTCATCAATTTTTGGGCAAGTTTTGATTCGTATCTTCTTTTTTAGGGTTCCGTACCCAAAGGGTAAAACGGGACCCTATTACTAAGACTGCTGTCCGTCCGTCCGTCCGTCTGTCACCAGGCTGTATCTCACGAACTGTGATAGCTAGACAGTTGAAATTTTCACAAATGATGTATTTCTGTTGCCGCTAGAACAACAAATACTAAAAACATAATATAATAAAGATTTAAGTGGGGCTCCCATACAACAAACGTGATTTTTGACCGAAGTTAAGCAATGTCGGGCGGGGTCAGTACTTGGATGGGTGACCGTTTTTTTTTTGCCTTTTTGTGCATTATGGTACGGAACCCTTCGTGCGCGAGTCCGACTCGCACTTGCCCGGTTTTTTATTTGGACTACAGATAGTAAGTTTTATAAGACAAACGGTTATCGGTTCTCTAATCTTTTATCTCCGTTTTTGTCTACCGGAGTTTGAAAGAAATGAATACTTATTTTTTATAAATCTTATAAACATTGTCAAAAATCACTTATCTAGTTTGCTGTGAAGGATCTTACATGTATGAAATCTAGGTACATATTATTTGGGTTCGTCTTTGACGTCTCGAAAAACGTGTCTGGGTTTTAATTTTAAACTAATTAACACTAAAGTTATGGCCAGAAAACCAGTTACAAAAAAACATTAGAAAACTAAGGGATTCAGATCGAAGGTAATTGGCGTGGAAGGTGGGGGGGGGGGATAATACAACCAAATATGACGTATCGACCGACGTAAGGACAGACAAACACCAAAGCCGGCAAAAATAGTATTTCTATAGTTCACTTTCGACTGGAGTAAAATTACCGTATGCGTGGCAGCGGGGGTAGCGCGATTATGCTCAGTCTAGAGGATGTTTTGTCTGTGACTATAATCAATCACTCTTATTTTATTTTTGATTTCGTTCATTTAAATACTAATATGATATGAAAACAATAATTAATCATTTAACACGATCTAAACTAAACGGTTGCTGAAATACATAGTACCATTCAAATTATTAACAGTAATACCAGTAGGTACCGATTGGCTACATTACATATGGTATATGGTAGTATGTAGGTACATTACGTGACTATGTCTACAATTTAAAGGGCCATATGTACCTGCTGTAAAATGTTGTACAAAACACAACTCCCTTCCTTCGTGTCTGTTACGATCAGCACAAGTATGGCCGCTAGGTGGCGACAGCGCCACGCGCGGCTTATGGCAAACCCCAAAATTGGTGTGGAACGGAAATTGACGTCGACTGACCTCCCCACGCGGTGGGGAGCGACCCGCCACAGCCGTAGCAGCCGAAAGGCGAGCACGGCCTCTCATACCTCTCTATTAATAGAGAGGTATCGAATGACACACAGTCATTGGTGTGGAACGGATGTACTTTTAGCTACCTGTAGCAAAGCGACAAAATCGCGGAGTGAGCCACGCCTGGTGCGCGTTCGAATTGGACTATCAGGGGGCCTACCGCGAACAACTTTCGACGTGTTGCCTCTCTGTCGCACTTGTAAATTCTTACGTTAGTGTGACAGGAAGGCAACACGTCGAACGTGGTTCGCGGTAGGCCCACAGTAATCAAACGCCTGACGTTTTTAAAAAGCAATTCACTGAAATACACATTTTTGGATGTCAAAAGTCTAGCATTCTCGGATCTGGAAGCAATATCACAGAATAAATAATACTACTACCGTACAGAAAGGACATGCACTTTCTACAAAAACGAAGTTCGACAGCGATTCAGGCTCGAATCATGCTATCCCTTTCTAATGTATGGCACTATCCCTTTCGGCTATTTAGGGTTCCGAACGAACAAAACCGAACAAGTGCGAGTCGGACTCGCCCACCGTGGGTTCCGTACTTTTTAGTATTTTTTGTTTTAGCGGCAACAGAAATGCATCATTTGAGAATATTTCAACTGTCTAGCTATCACGGTTCATGAGATACAGCCGGTGACAGACAGACAGACGGACAGTGGAGTCTTAGAAATAGGAACCTGATTCTACTTACCCTTTTGGGTACGGAACCTAAAAACCTCAAAAATATGTTAGACTCCTACCTATAAAATAAACTACCCACAACATTATTAGTAAGTACCTAACTATTTATTTAATTAAGTGTCATTTATTGTTTTATTTTACTTTAATTGATGATAGTTATTTTAAAGAACAAAATAAGTACCGGGACAACGCGAGGAAGATGACGATGAGTTACTACCCACCCCTTACTGCATGTAAAAAAAAATTGTTGAAATTTGAACTTTAATAGCAGTCAATAGAGTTAAATATCATATCCGCCATATATGGCTTCGTATGCGGTAAGGGGTTAAAGAATTGTGGTTAAACTGACATATACAGTCAAGGAATTTAAATTCCGACCCATTTCGTACTTTGTCACAGTGACAATCAATATGAAAGCCGCTAGAGACCTCATACGGTTGTCACTGTGACAAAGTACGAAATGGGTCGGAATTTAAATTCCTTGACTGTACTTATTAATAATACACCTATGATATGTAAAATTAGTAATTTTATTAATAAAGGAATATGAATATAAATTAAATTGAATTGTATTTGGATGGCCACTTGCGACAGTTGTGAATACGTGTCATTAAATGCGACACTTTCAGTTTTGCCAATGCTAATATTTCTAATTAAACAACTTTGTTCCGTTTTGCCTTTTTATTTAGTTGCAACATTCGTCGCTAGATGGCGCTGCCTGTCGTTTAGACGGCGCTATCGTTTGTTCACCGTAGTTTACGACATAGTCACATTATTATTATTTATTAAATTATTATGTATAAACAATCAACAAATATTTTTTGAATTCGTTCTTGCAAATACCAGCAAGAATGATGATAATTTTAAAACTCGTTAAATCTGCCTCGAATGTTTCCATGTATCTAATTAATCTACTCAATTATGTTTATAGATTTCAGTAAGATAATTAATAAGTCTTATATTTTGAAACAGAACTGTTTATTTCCTGTTCGGAGAATTATGTAGTTAAGTAATTCTTATTTTTTAATATCCCGTCGGTAAACAAGTATACAGTCACCGTAGCCTACGGACGCCTGTAACTCCAGCCCCTACCCATGCCCATACCATACCTCTCTAACCCATACTTTAACCCTTATCTTGGCAAGGCTCAAAATATCTTAAATATAAACATTTTTTTAGTTTTTTGTCACATATAGAGCATACTAGACTATTAAAAAATAAGAAAAAAAATCCAGGATTTTCCAGTTTCGGAAAATCATATGTATCATATTTGATACAATGCCAATAACTCGACAAAATAGTTACCTACTTTTTAGAAGAAAAATGTAGATTTTCATAAAAATAAAACATGTAATGCAACAGAAATTATCATTTATTGCTAATTAAACGCAATCTAAAGCATCCGATGACTATAAAACCTTTAAAAATAAATTATATCTACAATTACCTGATCACATGGGTGGAAAATTTGATCCCGTAATGTTTCAAAAAAGTCGTCAGCAAAAAGTTGAGTAAAATATGAAAAGTAAACAAATAAATAAAAGTCAAGAAAAAATATTTTTTTTATTACTTTGGGGGCATTTTTTGCCACTCACATATTTTTCCGTGCTACGGGCTACGGCGTAGCAATAGTGCTACAGCGTACGAATATATAGTTAAATAACATCTAGGACTTAAAAAAATCAAAATTTAATAACTAAATAATACGACAACTAATATTCAATAATTGAAACATGTTTTGTAACCCCACAAATACAAAAAAAATACAAAATCATGTAAAACTATTTTGATGAAAACTTGGCAATGTATTAAATGTAATGCAATCCTTTCGATATGTACATTTCTGAGTTCTTGGCACTGTATCAAATATAATACATAACAGTTTCATGTAAGGTTCTGTGTATTAAATGTTTCTAAATTCGAACGCAATGTAAATATGTACGCACTAAGAGATAGTAAATACATCAAAATGTAGATTATGGAAAAATATATACTAATCTAAGAAATAAATGCAAAATTTCCAGTACGAACTGAAATCTATTGTTTCCGCAGCGCCATGTTGATTATTACTAATTAATTTACAATGACACTCGTGTCCATTATTTTTTTCTATAAGTAAGGAGGGTAGCTCGATATATTGATGGCAGAATTATTTTGTTAGGTAATAAAGTGAACCTGCTAGATTTTTTAAAGTTCCATGTATCACGGGTGTTACAACGCCAAGATAAGGGTTAAATTAACTTTGGCAAAACTCTTTGGTCGTCTTACTACCGCCTGCGAACGCAGGTCGCTGAGCCAGTCTCAATATTGTGCTCTTTTTAGGGTTCCGTACCCAAAGGGTAAAAACGGCACCTTATTACTAAGACCACTGTCATCTGTCTGTCACCAGGCTGTATCTCATGAACAGTGATAGCTAGACAGTTGAAATGAAATTTTCACAGATGAAGTTGCTGCTATAACAACAAATACAAAAACAGAACAAAATATATCTCCCATACAACAAACGTGATTTTTTTGCCGTTTTTTGCGTAACGGTGTGGATCCCTTCTTGCGCGAGTCCGACTCGCACTTGACCGGTTTTTTTTTAATGTTCTTATATTGTCGCTATAACACCATTTTATAGTCAGATTTTTAAACCGATAGGTAAGTCACAGGCAAGTACTTGATGTTTTATATGTACAGTCGCCAACAGATATATCGGAGTGGCCGAGGTGCCCAAAAATATCTGAACACCTAAGAGGAAAGAGGACGACCGCTTCTCCAAGCCATGTAAGCCCGCATTTTCGTCCCTTTTTTAGTTACCTTGTTTTAGTTGCTACTTTCGTCGCTAGATGGCGCTGCCTGTCGTTTAGATGACGCTATCGTTTGTTCACCGTAGTTTACTTAAGGTTTATGTGAACCAATAACAGTATTAACACATAGACATTTAACATTTTTGAATTTTTGAATTCGTTCTTGCAAATACCAGTAAGAACGATTTATACCAATAAGGTCCACTTGAACCATCCCACTAACCTATGGTTAAGCGGCTAAACCATTAACCCAGTGTCAAATTGTACTGATAACCATGGTAACTCCAGGTTTAACCGGTTAACCCCGGGTTTGGTGGAACGGTGAAGGTGGGCCTAAGACGCTTCATATTAGGTAAGTAGGTATATCAGTTTCAAGTTTCTAATTAACTTAATTTACTTAATCTCAAGTAGCGGTTTACATATGAGATGAGTAATTTATTAAGGGGCCCACTGATTATCAGTCCGGCGGACGATATCGGCTAGGGAACGCAAATCGGTTATAACCGTAACCGAAATATTCGGTTATAACCGAATATTTGGACTAAATTTCATAACCGAATATTGGAAACTCGAATAACCGGTTACGGTTATTTTCGGTTATTTATTTATTTACGACTTAAATTGTATGTTTTTATCATCTAATGACTACAAAATCCTCCCTTTTTTGACTGTAACGCCTGTGACTATAATTTTGGTCATTCCTGGACTTTAATAACTAAAATATAACAAATTTACTTCCCTTATTTATGAAATATTTTTATTGAATATTGTATCACGTCCAAGGTCATATTTTACTTTTACTGTATTTGGTGTGTTTTATTAAAAAACGAAGACTTTTACTCACATTCCCTAATACTGTAGGTAATAAAATAAAGATTTTTGTATTATTTTAATTACTTCACTGTAAATTTATAATTTTTCGTCGAAAGTAACCGTAACCGATTATAACCGATATTCGGTTATTTTTCGGGCATAACCGTAACCGAAACCGGTTATGAAGTTTGGCCGGTTATTGCATTCCCTAATATCGGCCTGTCAGTTAGAAGCAAAATTTGACAGCTCCGAACACAACTGATAGGCTGACATCGTCCGGCGAACTCCCCATCCCCCATTTCACCAAGCCGACATTTGTCAGTGACATATGTCGAGTGACAATTGTCAAGTGACAGTTTTTGTATAGAAGTGCATATAAACTTGACAGGCATTTAGTTACAATTGTCCATCTTTCATTTAATGACAATGATTTGGTGAAACAAGAGTAGTTTTATTAGTCGACATGTTTGTCAATTTGTCGGTAATTCTTGACATGAGATCGGAGCTGTGTCAGGCTTGGGTGACAATTGTAGTGTTTTCGTTGTTAGCAAACCCCGTTATTGGCAAACGTTTGCAAAACTTTGTACCCTAAATTCGCCTTTAGGGTACAAATAAAAATCGCTTTAAATCGCTTTTAAATTCTTCTTAAGAAGCATGAAATCATAATAACACTATAAATACTAATTATTGCCTACGAAGGCGTTTAGTACTTCAACATTTAGGATTTGGATTTGGAATAAGTCTCAGTATAGTTTTGATTAAGTTGGGGACCGGTAGCGAAATTAGGTATGTTTAGGTACCTACCTAGGTATTGTATTTTTAATAATTTACCTGGGCGAAGTTGGGCACTAACGGTAAAGTTTGGGTTTTGGTTAGAAAATGAATCTCCGCGAAAGCAACAGAGGTGATATTCTTATACTAGGGAATATATAAAGTAGGTACGAATAGATTTCTACTTTGACGTCACTGCACTTTGCATTTGCAGAAAAAATAACTTAAAAGTAACAAAAAAATAATGCTTTCACGCCTTGTCAACAAATAATGTAGGTATACGCTGCATTAGATGGGGTGGGATCTCAATCAATATCATGTTAGTGATGACAACACGGCACATTGAAAGCAATTAACGATCTCTTGTCAAGAATTGACAAATATATCGACTAGTAAAAATTACACTTGTTTCACAAAATAATTGTCATTAAATTTAAGATGGACAATTGTACCAAAATACCTGTTATGTTTATATGAAATTCTATACAAAACAATTTATGAAATTGTCACCTGTCACTTGTCAATTGTCACTCGACACATATGTCACTGACAAATGTCGGTGTGGTGAAACAGAGTTCTGTCATTTTTTGACAATTGTCGTACCAGTCGTACTTGATGAAATAGGGCCCTGGTAATCGTGGGCCCCTTTAGTGTACTTTTAACACAATAAGTACAATGTAAACCTACTGTTTAATTCCTAATCAGATGATTTCAAACAAGTATATGGCCCGCCCGATGGTAAGCGTTTACCCTATCCTATGGTCGCCTGCAACTTGACGGCTATTTACTTCTTTATTTCTAAACGAGGTAACAAAATGTAAATGTAAATATAATATTGCCTATACCTAACACTAAACTTTTACATTTCAATAACTGCCAAGCACAACATTAATTAGGTACTCATTAGAGTCTGGTTACTGAAATACTACACAAATTATTGGCGGGAAATTCAAAAAATCTTTGGCTGGTCACACTTTGTGTAGTATGAATTACTAAATACCAAAGAGAATAAAGTACTTTATAGATGGTTATTGTCATACTAAAATTTGGTTCACTGAAATCTCTAAACAGCTAATTGTCCCGACGCGATTATTGTCGTTTATCACTTTTATCTCGCATCTCTATTTATCCCCGCGATATATCACACCGTATCATCGACTGCAGGGTCGATAAATCGCGCTAATTTTATGGGGTTATTGGCAAAATGGCGGTTTAGGACATTATGCCGCTATGAGCCTATTTGACATGTGCTAAAATAGCATACATAATCCTATGCCATAATAACTAGCAGGTATAGTATAGTTAGCATTAAAAGTTACTTTATCAGATTAGGCGTCAAACAAAAGCATCATGTCAATATTTACATGTTTATTTTTACGTTTATATACTACTTTATGTATATACTACAATATTTATACGTTTATATATACATGTTAATATTTCAGAATGTCCTTGTATAATGAAAGCGTAATAGCGTCGATTGTGTGGCGGCCTCTAGGTTCGAGTGACTCTTTAATTCCTACATTGATTAAATCATTTTTTCTGATCCTCATGTATTAATCAAAAATACATAATACAGACAAACAAAAAGCAGGGATGATAAAATTAATACCTTAAAACTAAAGCATATCATTCATATTTTAAATATATTATAAATATAGATTTATCTTAGGTACGTAAATGTTCATCCCAATTTTCATCTAAATCCTTCCCTTTCGTTGCCTTACGTTTAAAAAAAACGCTTAAATTCTTTCGTATATACTTTTTGGCGGCGCGTCCCTGTGACTCTTAAGGGACCCACTGATTAACAGTTAGAACAAAATTTTAACAGCTCCGAACAACTGACAGGCCGATACCGCCCGGCGGACTGTTAATCAGTGGGCCCCTTTAAATAAATCTCTGGCATACAAAACATTTTACCTGTTTGGCGAATTTCAGTAAGTATATGAGGTGTCATTGGATTTGAATGTTGCAACTGTCTCATACATATCATATCTAAGTGCCCTATATTTAAGAGGAAAGGGGACCACCGCTTCTCTATACAAACGTAGTCCCCATTTCCTCTCTAGATAGTCTCGAAATTGACACAAAAGATTTTAGATTAGAGAAAATAGTTAATTTTGTTTACAATATATATACAGTGGTACTACTAAACGAAATTAATAACTAGCTTAAGTCTAAAATAGGCCCCTGAAGCATTGTACCAACCAAGGATTAATTTTGTGTCTTTTTCCAAAAAGATGTTTAGCCAGCGTTTGAAGTTTAACTCAGTTCTATGCTTGGCCCCCTGGAGCCTCCACCTGACAGAATGTCTTGCTTAAATCAACCAGCGAATGATGGTAATAACAGTTAGCGCGAGTTACGGCGCAGATAATGGTGGTGGAGGGATTTCGCCCTAAGTAATTGCTAATTTCGGGGTTGATAATTGTTTCTGTTTTTACGGGGTTGAAGAATAGAAAATTTTGAATATTTTTTGAAAATTACTAATTGGGTCAAACTTTTTTTGTTTGTCTTGTTTTTTGTCCCCAAAACGTGTGAGGGGGTGGAGCTGAAATTTTTACTTATTTGTCTCATCATCATCATCTCAGCCTATATACGTCCCACTGCTGGGCACAGGCCTCCTCTCGAGCGCGAGAGGGCTTGGGCTATAGTCCCCACGCTAGCCCAATGCGGATTGGGGACTTCACATACACCTTTGAATTTCTTCGCAGATGTATGCAGGTTTCCTCACGATGTTTTCCTTCACCGAAAAGCGACTGGTAAATATCAAATGATATTTCGTACATAAGTTCCGAAAAACTCATTGGTACATACGAGCCGGGGTTTGAACCCGCGACCTCCGGATTGCAAGACAATTATAATCTACAGCTAGGAAGACATGCAATAGGGGTCATCCATTAATTACATCACACGTTTAGGGGGAGGGAGGGGGTCAAGAAAATGTGACATATTGTGACATGGGGGAGGGGGGAGACACAAACTTTGTGATGTCACTTTAACTTCATCAGTAACCGAAAATTTATTTAAATTATTTTATTCGCTGTACATTAAAATAACAAGTTTTTAAAACGATAATCGTTTTTATTCGTTTAATTTTCTTTCCTAAGCAGTTTTGGGTTATAAAATTACTAATATATATATCGTCAAAAATATTTTGATAAAATATTAATAATACTTAGGTACTTACTTAATTCGATTTGGCGATTTCGTAGAAAAAATGTGACGTCACACTAGGGGGGAGGGGTTTGCCAAATGTGACCAAGTGTGACAAGGAGGGGGGGACGGGTCAAAAAACTTAGAAATTCGTGTGACGTAATTAATGGATGACCCCATAGCACTCAAATTTTTATATTTAATTGATAAAAGACAAAAAATAGAAGCGTGACATAGTGGTCAGAAACAAGCCACCGAAAACATTTTGACCCAATTGGTGCCTTAAGAACTTAATCTAATGCGTAAAAAATCGTAATAGCAACGGTAATAGGAAATAAAATTTCTAATTTTTTACGAAATGTCAAGTTTTGTTGCTGGGTGGTTTCAAGTATGAATCGTTTTTAAAACTATACTTGCCTTAAGTAATGCGTAAAAATCGCAAAATATATTTGGGCTATTTCAATAATTGCAGGAAAATACCATACTACAATGTGCTACAATGTACCTATCCACTCAACCGTCCGGCCCGCGAGACTGTTTTCCTGTCAACCGTCCGGGTTTTTTTAGCGACGCCGCTACAAAAATTTCTTTCTACAAAAATTATAACTGCACTGCCATCTAAATTTTTTTAGAGCTAACTATTTAGTTAGGCTACGTTGTCGCATCAAGAGAATTAGTAAATAATGCCGAAATATTCCGTTAGATGGCTCTGAAATCAATTCTTTCTTCCACCCCTTTGGATAGTAAGGTTCCCGCGGACGGTTAAGAGCATATTTTTTTCGGATACTATGCTATCGTCGGACGGTCAAGTGGCTATATGGAAACCGAATCAGAATGACTGTACAAAATATTACTTCATTTTCTTTGCCGGTACTTATTCGATATTTAGGCTAGAACATCTATATTTCTATCCAGTTGATCTTATAATCGTTTCCTGTTTGATTTATAGACGTTAAGATGAGGCCACACCGTCGAGACCCTCAGTACCCAAATCACGGTGTCAGTGAGGTCTGAGTTTAAGCTATGGACCAATCGTAATCATAGGCTTGTCGGCGGCCGCACCACGGAACTACACTACTGGAAATGCTGTACCCGTACCATGAGTCACTGATAGTGTCAAAATTGGAATATGCCTGAATAACTTGAAAATTGTAAGGACTGACTGCAAAGTTTACAAAAAATTTCTGTAGAAAATTAAATGAAAAACATTTTACTCATAGGCAGTTTTGTTGTAACTTCAACTGAATTTTCAAAAAAAAAACACAAAAATTGTGATGCAGAACATTGTTATTATTTATATTTTCTTTATTTATTTTTCGTCTTAAGTTAGGTTATTTATAAAAGTAAAATATAAAAACACTAACAAAACAATAAAAAATACATATAAACACATTATAAATAAAAAATAAGTTTAAAAACTAAAACCCGACTACTGCAAATCGCGCTCTAAAAAGTATGAAACAAGATAGAATTCTTATCTAAAATTATCAAGCAGGAAATATTATAAATGCTACCATTTTTTTTATATAAAAATATAACGTAATATAATTTACTGAAATTTTTATATATTTACAGAGATTCAGAGGATCGCCGTGGTCGTATGCCACGATTATAAACTTAAAAGTAATGTGGCATACGACCACGGCGATCCTCTGAATCTCTGTAAATATATAAAAATTTCAGTAAATTATATTACGTTATATTTTTATATAAAAAAAATGGTAGCATTTATAATATTTCCTGCTTGATAATTTTAGATAAGAATTCTATCTTGTTTCATACTTTTTAGAGCGCGATTTGCAGTAGTCGGGTTTTAGTTTTTAAACTTATTTTTTATTTAATTAATTTTGGGGTCATGATTTTGTTACTAACTTTTTGAAGTCACTTTATATTACTTTTGCGAGGGCGTCCTCAGTACAGAAATGCACGCAGAGCGCCGCCTATGTCGGGCTACGCCCGACTCCTTTAGTGCCTATGAGGGCGCCTATGGCGGCCGTCTTTGGAACGCGTACGTCGGGTTACGCTCGACACTTTTAGTATAAGGGCGCCGAAGGCGCCCGGTTTTGGAACGCGTACGTCGGGCTACGCCCGACTCTTTTAGTATGAGGGCGCCGAAGGCGCCCAGTTTGGAACGCGTACGTCGGGCTACGCCCGACTCTTTTAGTATGAGGGCGCCGAAGGCGCCCGGCTTTGGAACGCGTACGTCGGGTTACGCCCGACTCTTTTAGTATGAGGGCGCCGAAGGCGCCCGGCTTTGGAACGCGTACGTCGGGTTACGCTCGACACTTTTAGTATGAGGGCGCCGAAGGCGCCCGGTTTTGGAACGCGTGCATCGGGCTACGCCCGACTCTTTTAGTATGAGGGCGCCGTAGGCGCCCGGCTTTGGAACGCGTACGTCGGGCTACGCCCGACACATTTAGTATGGGGGCGCCGAAGGCGCCCGGTTTTGGAACGCGTGCGTCGGGCTACGCCCGACTCTTTTAGTATGAGGGCGCCGAAGGCGCCCGGCTTTGGAACGCGTACGTCGGGCTACGCCCGACATATTTAGTATGAGGGCGCCGAAGGCGCCCGGCGTTGGAACGCGTATGTCGGGCTACGCCCGACTCTTTTAGTATGAGGGCGCCCAAGGCGCCCGGTTTTGGAACCGTGCGTCGGGCTACGCCCGACTCTTTTAGTATGAGGGCGCCGAAGGCGCCCGGCTTTGGAACGCGTACGTCGGGCTACGCCCGACTCATTTAGTATGAGGGCGCCGAAGGCGCCCGGCTTTGGAATGCGTATGTCGGGCTACGCCTGACTCTTTTAGTATGAGGGCGCCGTTCGGCGCCCGGCTTTGGAACGCGTATGTCGGGCTACGCCCGACTCTTTTAGTCTGGGGGCGAAGAAGGTGCCCGGCTTTGGAACGCGTACGTCGGGCTACGCCCGACACTTTTAGTATGAGGGCGCCTTCGGCGCCCGGCTTTGGAACGCGTACGTCGGGCTACGCCCGTCACTTTTAGTGTGAGGGCGCCGAAGGCGCCCGGCTCTGGAACGCGTACGTCGGGCTACGCCCGACAATTTTAGTACAACGTGTACGTATCTTGTAAAAAAATTGACTGTTTCATACATTTTGGCTGATCAGGACTTCTATATCTATTCACGGTATAAAATGTAGCAGGACATTAAAAATCACCATGTATAGCGGCCAAACAAATTTCTTTTGCAAAAACCTTCTTGTATCGCCGTAGTCGCGTAACACGCGAATAGAAACCAGAGCGCTTGTAGATTCATAGTTCGAATCACCTAACCGAAAATTTAATGTTTTATCTGGCGCATGCAAGCAAAGCCGGGTGCAAACGCTAACAATATTTATATATTTGAAATGTGCTAATTGAGCTCTTTCCAATGATGTATAACACATCATCATTACTTAATTTTAGTTTTTTGGTTCGTGACTTTATGACCTCTAGAGGGCGCAGTGTTCATTTTTTTGGGACGCCATATAGCCTATAACCAGCGGACGATTAAGACGATTCGAATGACACATCGTTTGTTAAATTATAATAAGTACTTTAGAAGTTATGAGGGAACAGATGAACATACATACATACATACATACCCACATACATACCGGTCAAAATCATAACCCTCCTTTTGCGTTGCCGTAGTCGGGTAAAAACTTAACCTAGGGTGCCGCCGGCAGCGGGGCAGGGCCCAAGCTGCCGGTGGTCAAGGCCGCAGAGTGAGGAACCGACGATATTTATTTTATTTATACAAGGAAATCCAACAGCTATGAAAGGTACATTAAACTTTTTAGATAAAAATACACAGCTAATTATAGGAACTCTAAAATAGAAACTGAATATGTGATACGCTACACAGTACACGCTATAATAACAAAGCACAGTAAACCACAGTATGAGATACAAGATTACACTTGATATTCTTCTATTGTACAAATATACATACGCTATGTTTTACTCTACAAAAATGCATATAAATAGATAGAGTCTCGAAATAGTTACCGAGTAATAAAATCTTCTTATTCCTACAGTTTAATTAGGGCATCTAGTAGTTTGCATGTCTACGGCGCGGCGTTACGCACAGTGGCGGGCTCCAGTCTTGCGCAGATTCCCGCTAATGCCTTAATCTTGAGGCAGTGGTCGCCGGCCTTAACGTGGATACACCCTGTAAAGGAAGACAGGGTGTCGTCTTAATAGAGAAATAAGCGCTTTATTTAATGAAAAAACTAATTGGTATTAAAGATTTGAAAAAAAAGTTGCGATGTTGAGTAAAATTATCAAATAATTTATTGAAATTGAAAAAAAAACAAAAACATCGAATAGTTTGTAGTTGAATGTCATATACTTACATATTACAATGTACAAAATATTTTTAGCTTGATATTTTTGTTAAAACTTGTACAGGTTTTTTGGTAACAGGGTGATAAAAAAGAATCGTTAAGAATAAAAAAATACACAACTCTAAACTATTGTGCTTTCAGACCATAACAGATATACATATTATGTGTACAAATAACTACCATTCAGCCATAGTAATCTTCAAAGTGAAAAATCCTGTCGTATCCCCCCTAATCTATCTCTTCACCTTCAAGGTGTCTCCCCATAATTCCCTCCCCGAGGAATTATTATTATGCGAATAAATACTCCAAATGTCACGCGTAAATGTCCCGCCTTAAGGTGACAAATGCCCTTCGATAGTTGAGGGGAGGGGTGGGGAAGGGGGGTGGCTTTAGGGGTTAAATGTTTATGCTTTTAATGGGTTGGAAATTTGGTTTTTTGGTTTGTGTAAGGGGTTTTTAAGTGTATGTTTGTAATTTAGTTTAAAAATTGTTTTTAGGTGTTGGGTTGACGACCGCTATGGTTTGGGTATAATAATTAAATTATTGCGGTTTTTGGTTCATTCTCCACCAGATTCGTGCCTGCGTCTAAAGTCTAAACTCCGTCAAACGATATTAAATGTATGAAATGTTTGACGGATTTGAGTCTAACCGCAGTTATATAGTAATTTGAGAACGACTCTTGTTGTATTTTGATTACGAGAATATAGGAACTACTTTTTACGTCATAATATGTAATTGGCACCTTTTGAACTTATTTTGAGGTAACGGTGACTTTTTGTTTTTTGACAAAGACTGATGTTACGGGTAGTAACCGGTTTTTGGAAGTGATCATCTTTGGATACTTTTATCCTAAAGTAGATTCCTTTGGTTCAAATGTTTTAACTTACTTAACGTCTCAGTACCAAATAAATAAATCTAACCAATCTTATTACAATCCAAGACGAAATCCTGACGGAGTGCACCAAAAAACTCAACATATATCCTAAGATATTGGCTCTGTTGACATATTTACAGCCTCCTCGACTATTAAGTAGTGATTTAGTGGCCCGTATCGGATGGATTCGTTTTTATCGGCGCTATATATCCAGCCGGCTCCATTATGCTTTGTGGGGAGTGGTTCGGTTTGACTTACTTGTGTCATGTGAAAATGCTTCATACTAAATTTTATTTTTAACCCCCGATGGTTGTTTAAAGTGAAAACGAGGGCCCTTTTAGCTAAGTTTGATAAAAATCGATACAGCAGGTTGAAGAATAAGTATAAGGTCTTTTTCAATCTCACTAATGCCCTATTTAACCAAATAAATATTATTGGAGGTTATTACACACGGTATAAGCTCGGTAAAGCTACCCTGACACTTTTTGACATCTATCAATAAGGATATTTAGACTACGTCCCATAGCAGGAGCATCACCATCAAAAAGGCCTTATACACTATGTACTATAATAACTTGTTTTTTTTTTTAAATTAATATTATCTCTGAAACTGCTTAAGCGAATTTCAAAAAAGTTTATAGGACATTTTTGTCTCTTAATACGATCAGGCCCCTGTTTCACCAACGTGACAGGTGCGACGAATTGTAAAATCACTGTTGCTGACGTCACAGGCATCCATGAACTACGGTTACCGCTTACCATCGGGCGGGCCGTATTCCTGTTTGCCACCATCATTGTATTATTAATAAAAACTTTATGATATCGGAAAAAACAGGTAAATCTCTTGCTAAGTTTATGACAATTGTCACAAGAAACACTACAATTGTCACGAAATTCCGACATATAACTCATTACCTGTCAAGAATTACCAACAATTCTTCTAAATCTTTGACAATTGTCAGAAACTTCGCAGGAGAAATATCTGTTTTTTTCCAATATAATAAAGTTTTTTTAAATAATACAATGATGGTGGCAAACAGGAATACGGCCCGCCCGATGGTAAGTGGTAATCGTAGCCCATGGATCCCCTGTGACGTCAGCAATAGTGATTTTACAATTCGTCGCACCTGTCACCGATGTGAAATTGGGGCCAGGAATACGCTGTTAAAATTATTCGGTTTCCTCGTGTTACACCGTGTATATGACAAACTTCAACAACACTTCTACTCGCTGTAATTTCTTTGTATAACAAAAGTCACGTAACTAAATAATAACAGACTAATACAATACAATAGATAGGATATATCCTCTCTATTGGACAACCTCAAAATAAATTTACAAGGAAACACATAGGCAGCCGGGCTAGCACATGATTGACGCGACACTATATCGCGGCGAGATAGACTACCACAGACGGGTAGTCTATCACGCCGTGAGATACTGTCGCGCCAATCATGTGCTAGGTCTACAGAGGTAAACAAAATAGATACCGTAAAATGGGGTGAGGAGGGACAAAACTGACATTCAAACCTCGATAACATTTTATTTTTATTTTATGCAAACTTAATTTTGTTAATAAATGTTCTGGCCCCGTAGTCCCTCGTGGTTGGGGTGAGATGGGATTTCATACAAAAGGTGATTTTGAAACGTTGTTGCATCGATTTTTATTATTATGAAATATGAATTTATTTATTTTATTTTATTACAATATATTTACACAGCATTACAGTTCGCACCAAAGCGCTGGCAAATTATACTTGCAAATAGCAAAAATAGTACATAATAATTTTATTATTGAATTATAATTTAGTCATGCAAATAATCTGTCATCCCTTTTCTCCCCATTCGTAACCCGACTCTCCTCCTTACGGTATATGTTACGTAAATGTTCATGCCAAGTTTCATGTAATTTAAGCATTTAGCTGTCGTTTTAAAATGAGCGCGTAGCTTCGATTGTATGGGAGTGGCTTTTGTTGGCCGAGTTCGTGTGATTCAACATTCTTACTGGTATTAATAAGAATGTTTCCAAAAACTCAACATGGAAAATATTGACTGCTCCTAACATGATCGAGGCGATCGATCCAGTTAGTATAAATCACGAGAACACAACGATAGCGTGTTCTAACGTGCACACAGCGCCATCTAGCGACAAATCTTGTTACTAAATATACAACAGACTACACATATTATTATTATATTACGCGTGTGAGTGGAGTTTCTATAACACAGCAGCTGCTAAATTTTATTAAAAATAATTAACTATTGAATTAATTTAAATACGTAGGTACTAGGTATATTATATAATATACTTACATAAATAAAAAACCGGGCAAGTGCGAGTCGGACTCGCGCACGAAGGGTTCCGTACCATAATGCAAAAAAAGGCAAAAAAGAACGGTCACCCATCCAAGTACTGATGACCCCGCCCGACGTTGCTTAACTTCGGTCAAAAATCACGTTTGTTGTATGGGAGCCAGTGGCGGATTTGCCTTAAGGCAAAGTAGGCCCGGGCCTAGGGCGGCAAGATTTTTGGGGGCGGCAAATTGTGACAAAAAATTCGCTGATGATAACAAGAAATAACTCAAAATGTAGTCAATATGATGGGTGCTGAGAAAGGGGCGGCTACAAGGCCTGGGGCCTAGGGCGGCAAAGACTGCAAATTCGCTACTGATGGGAGCCCCACTTAAATCATTATTTTATTCTGTTTTTAGTATTTGTTGTTATAGCGGCAACAGAAATACATCATCTGTGAAAATTTCAACCGTCTAGCTATCACGGTTCGTGAGATACAGCCTGGTGACAGACGGACGGACGGAGGGACGGACGGACGGACAGCAGAGTCTCAGTAATAGGGTCCCGTTTTACCCTTTGGGACGGAACCCTAAAAAGGTCTATACGTACTTATAACATACTGGTATTAATAAGAATGTTTCCAAAAACTCAATTCATTAAAGAAAATTGCATGAATCTCGCTGACGTGATCGAGGCGAATCAATTAGTATAAATCACGACAACACGACGATAGCGTGTTCTAACGTGCGCACGGCGCCATCTAGCGACAAATCTTATTACTAAACATACTGATAACTACACATTATTATTACGCGTGTGGGTGGATTTTCTATAACACCGTAACTCCTAAATTTCATTAAATATGGTTTACAATTGAATTAATTTAACTACGTATATTATTTACTTATGTATATAAGTACCTACAAAAAATCTAGATAAATAAATAATATTCAATACTAGACAATCTGATAGAAATCAATGTTGTTTCGTAGTCAACTCAAGAGGTTTGTGTCGCGGGTACTAGACGACGATTATACCTTTATATATAAATTAGTGATGGGTAGGACATCAATTTAAAATGAGTTTGTATGAGTACCTCATTTTCAAAAATGAGGTGTTACAATGTCTTACTTCAAATGAGGTGAGGTACTGGCATATTTTCAGTATCGGCTACTATATTCTCTGAATTTCTCTGAACTCCATCGGCAAACAAAAACTAGATACAATGGATTTATTTTTATAGTCAAACGCAACTTGTCAGTCAGTAAGAACCAGGAAAGTTATACTCATCCTATTCTTTTGGGTGTATATGATGAATTTCTCTATGTTTGGTATGAGACAGTCCTGGGCCAAACCATATAATATAATTATACTCCTAACATCCTTTACACATAAAAATGTTTAATTTGAATGCAATTCTCGAGGTGAAGAAAAGAACTTGAACAACAGAAGACAGATAAAGTTAAGAAATAAGAATCTAACCAAGGACCTAGCCCCCACATCCTACATAGAAACTTTGATGCTTTTATGAAACTGGTTCTAATTTAGCTGTAAATTATTTTTATTGTTTGTTCAATTTTAATCCTTGCTACTTGATATTATTTACAGTTTAATAATAATATATTTCAATTAGAATAGGAACCTTAAAACTGTAAGACTGTTTTTTAACAAACTAAGGAGAACAAATTCCATATTTTCTTCTAATTAGATATCACTATATATAAAAATAACTAACTTACCACTTCAGATGATTTAACAGCAAAGTGATGTAAATAAAAGCACACTAACATTCGCGCCGCCGGTAACGCAGGCGGCAATATTTTTCACTACATTTTTGCATGCAAAAGACACCAAGGTAGAGCCACGGGTATATTTAAACGTGTAAACAATGTCCCTGTTTAGATATTTCGGTATATATATTAGTATTACCACTATAAGACAAAACTAAATTATCTGAACATCACGATGAACTCGTTGCAAACTTTTGTTATTTGTTCCGTCACTGTGAGCTCAGTCAGCTGTCAGAGGGCCTACCGCGAACCACGTTCGACGTATTGCCTCTCTGTCGCACTTGTAAATTCGTACGTAAGTGTGTCCCTGTCACACTCTGCAACACGTCGAACGTGGTTCCCGGTAGGCCCTCAGCTCACAGCCGCCTATGATTTACGTTTCGTTTCGCACTATTTCCTGTGAATTCAGTTTTACTTTTATCATGATGAGATTGTTGAGTGAAGAAATAGAATAATTAGGTCTATAAATAAACATGCCAATTAATAATCACTATATTTTTGAATTACAGGCAGGCACTAACGCAAAAACGACAATCGAAATTGCTTTATCTGCCTCTATTATATTAATATATTAGCTCGATAGTGTGCGGAAGCGATATAGAGGCATATATGCCTCTCTATCGCTCTTGCATATTCGAGCTGTAGAATAGAGGTTAACGAAAAAACGCGATAAACAGGGTTTTTATTTCGAAGTTGTTTACGAAGAACGGTAACAAAATGTAAAAGTAACAATAACAAGTTCAAATCATTACGTAAAGTACATGTTTATTACACTTACTATTTAATGACTACACTAATGTAAATGATTACATTTTGTATACACCAGCACCACATTATGGACCGTATTATATTTCAATAATTTAAATAATATTTTGGTCGGTATTAATCCTTTACTGTTTTTAAGCATGCTTCGTAAATGCTCACATGCTCAGTCAGAGGACCTACCGCGAACCACGTTCGACGTGTTGCCGCCCTGTCACACTTACCTACGAATTTACAAGTGCGACAGAGAAGCAACACGCCGAACTACGTTCTAATGACTTACATTTCTCGCGCCATTCGGCCATTTTGACAAGTAAGTCAGGATCAAAAAGGCGTAAGATCTATGAAAGCTTGCAGCGCTTACGCTTGTTATCTTTCGAGTTTAATTTTTAACGTATTTTCGTGGTGACGCGAGGCGATATTGAAGTACGGCGCGTGTCTGTCTCACTCCCTCTTTGGGTATTTCTAATTCATTGTTTCATTTTGAAAGAATTTTTGAGGTACACCTCAAACACGTTCATGTCTCATGTCACAAAGAGGCAGTGAGTGGTACAAACTCAACGCATTTCTCGGTGGACCTTTTGTCGTTGCAATAAGGTTTGTAGTTCGGCAGTTGACAGTGTGGGCCATTACTCGTTTCTTCATTTGAGACATTTTGAGTTTTGAATGTCAGCGAGCATGCGAGGACCTAGCGCCTCGTGCCACTCTTTTGCAAGTTGTGAAGAGTGTATGAGTATTTGAGGTTCGCGAGTGAATTTGAAAGGATAAGAGTTTTTTGAAATTTGAAGTGTGTGAATGATTTGTGTGGCAAGAGGTGTTTGTGATGCGCGCGAGTAAATGAGTAAAATGAATAGAGGAGTGAAGTAAGACATTTTTGCGGTATGAAGTACTGCGACAAATTAACAAAATGAGTGGTACAAATGAGGTGCCTCACGAGTGAGCGACTCAACACTAAATAAATACTTAAATACGTAGAAAACATCCATAAAACACATAGAAAATACAAGGTGTAAAAATGATGAAAATCCGTAAAAGGGCACATTCGGTATCGTTTTCTTGAGGCGCCCTCTACCTTGATATACCCTCAATAAGATCCCCACCTTTTTACACCCTGATGTATCTGTGGTATGGTTTTTCAAAGGACTGTCTCATTTCAAACATACACAGAGATATTCATATTATCTTTGTCTTACACTAGTACTAGCACCCAAAAGAAAAGGATGAGTATAGTTTTTTCTGTTCTTATTTACTGACAGATTTGGTTTGACCAACTATAGACACCTACCTACGCATACAAGGATTTGAACCCGGGCCCTTCCTGATTCGTAGCCAATAGCCACCACCATTTAGATTTTAAATAAATGTTGAGCTATATACCTACCTAAACCTATTATAGAAGCAGTGGTGGCCGAGTGGATATGACGTCTGACTTTCAATCCGGAGGTTGCGGGTTCAAATCCTGGCTCGTACCAATGGGTTTTTCGGAACTTATGTACGAAATATCATTTGATATTAACCTCTAGCTTTTCGGTGAAGGAAAACATCGTGAGGAAACCTGCATACATCTGCGAAGAAATTAAAAGGTGTATGTGAAGTCCCCAATCCGCATTGGGCTAGCGTGGGGACTATAGTCCAAGCCCTCTCGCGCATGAGGGAAGGCCTGTGCTCAGCAGTGGGACGTATATGGGCTGAAATGATGATGATGATGAAACCTATTGTATGACAATAGGTATAGGTAGGTAGAGTTAATTCAAGACAAGTCTGCAACGATTTTGATAGCACACGCAGTGCAACTAGTGCAAGTGCAGATTTATCTTGGTGTAACACTAAGTGCTAATGCACATTATGCTTTTCTTCAAGCCCCCCCCCCCCCCCCCCTCAATAGTTAATAAGCCCGCCATGATATCTAACAATGCACAAAACTAATTAAAAAGGAGGGAAAAAAAGCGAATCACGTCAAATTGACCGTAAAATTGGAAAGAAAAACAATGGGGTTGGGCCGATAGCGGACTTAAATTAAAATTAAGTCGAGTCGGTCTGAGGAACCCTTTATGGGGTACGTACGGGGGCGCATTTGGGTTTTAACCGCTCTTACTGTATTTTCAATGACATGTCTAAGAAGACGCTTAAAGATAACTAAAGCGTGCAAAAGGGAAGCTATTACTATATTAATATTTTGTGAGTGCGAAAGAGGCAGACAACAAATGAAAAACGTGACCATTTTGTAGCTTCATAGCGGCCACTAGCGGCCGGCTTAAATGTTTAAAACGTATACGTAAATAACGTAACGTAAAGACTGGAAAATTTGGTTATTATATGTAAATATCGTGAAAATCGTGAAATATAATTCTATTATCGGTTTCACGATACGGTTATATATTATTGTTGTGGCATAAAATGTACGCTATACATCTGAATTGATTACTTTACATCCAATGACACTCGTTTGTCTGCGTGCGTTTTTGATTTTGATAAGCTGTCTATACATTATAGATCTATTATCTATATGTTATGAATTAAATGAAAAGTAGAAAAAAACCGTCTCAAATTAAACAGCACGTAATAACGGCCCATGTGTCCCCTCCGTCCGGTTAACTCCTAAAGTTTCGCGGAGGTATGAATATTTACGAAAGCATTAATGATTTTTTAACTTCCCAGCTTAAGAGGCTTCCTTCCAATGACTCTCGTTTTTAAGTTCGACGTTTGAGTGGTTGCCGATAAATCGAGTTTAATTATCGAAAGACATGCTTTTGTTCGGTTTAAAAGAAGTTTTGGTTTGTTTTAATTATGTTTACCTGGGTTTCTTTGAAATTAATACAGTAGGTACTTAAGACGTTAAATTAAAAGATAACCACTTTTTAGTTAACTATTTTGACACAGAAATGAGTTTGATAACACACAAGTGAGCTGCGAAATTGTATGGAGAAATTATCAATGAATTCATTGATAAAGTCGCCATGCGTCGGATACTTATATATAATTTTATATTTTTAGTACGTTTCTCCAGAAACTTCCGGCCGACAGCTAAACTGTGGGATGAAGTAATAAAAAAAAAAGAAAAAAAAACTATCGCCCGCGGTGTTTTTGATACGAGCTTCACCGTACTCCCATCTAAAAGGCCGGCAACGCACTTCCAACCCCTCTGTTGTTGCAGGTGTCCATGAGTGATGGTAATAGCTAACCATAAGCCAATTCGTCTGCTCACTTGCGTCCTATAAAATAAAGTCATGTCAATATGAAATAACAGTTATTTTCAAATTTAAAACCACATTATTTTTTATCACTTAAATCATCATTCCATGCAAAGTCAAAGGCACAAGCTAGTTGTAGTATAAATACAGACAGACAATGTCCCGTCGATAGGGTGAAGGTTTATGACGGACGTCGGCTATCGCCCGCCGCAGTCGCATTCGCCCCGTTATGCCACTTTATGCGTTTCAACCCGCCCCGGATTTGTCGAACTCAATGGGGTAATGTAGACAGATTATTATGACGAGAGTTTACAATTTATTTGAAGTGTTATATATTAAACATATTACGGACGGGTGACTATTTAATATGGGTACGGGTATATTTATTTTATTATGTCTGTTTCTCACGGAAATTTTGTTATTGAAGTGTTACATATCTAAACTAATATTTTTAAGACGCTCGTCTCATTGACCTTGATGCGAAACGTCAGATACGTAAATCCCGGCCGAAACCCTCCTATAATTATACTTACAATAATTCTGGTCAACTTTACTGTCCCACCTGCGATAGAGTTTTTAAAAGTAAGTTCGGCTTTGCCAGCCATATCAGAGCTCACGCTCGTAATTAGCTAGGGTCGCCGTTGCCGATTACGGCATGGATAACTATATATATATATATATATATATAATTAAATTAATTAATTACTTAGCTAACGAAGTAAAGGAAGGGGTGGAAAGCTTCGCATGTTTTTGGTAAGTTTCGGTCAGTTGGTTAACAGTCATCGTACCAGTATTCTAAAAGCTCGCAAGTTCGAATCTTGCTCGGAATTCTTCCATTTTTACTTTTACATTAAAATTTGAAGTATCGCTAGCAGACGTACAGTCAGCAGCAATAGTTGCTAAGCGGGCGAGGTGTTCCAAATGATCTTGACGCGAGCAACTTCTGCTGCGGACTGTAACTGCTTGATTAAAAATAATCGAGTAAGAGTAGAAAGGCTGTGGCACAGATATCTAGTGCAGAGAGTGCACATAACCACGCGGAGCCGACAGCAGTAAACAGCGGGACCACTCGCCGCTAACTCGTCCCCGTGCGGTTTGGGACGATGAAAACTAAATGTGTAGAGTAGATAATACCACGTTTTGTAGTTATCAATAGTATGTCGGAATCTACAGATTGAACTACACCAACAGAGTAAAGAGTACTTAAAAAACCTTTAAGCACTGTTTACGCAGTAAAATATGTAGGTACAATATATATGACAAAAGTGCAAAGCGGTACGTCTCTGTGCATTTTTCCTTTATTTTTAATGTGCGTGTATATTTAAATATCTGGTTTCAAAATATTATGTAATGTAGAGGCCTAACGGAACCGACGTTGTCTCTATGACAAAGGTTCGCCAAAAATAAATTTAAAAAATGTTCCGATTCTGTTGATCCATAATATATAACGAGAATTAGTTACAGATGTGTAACTTATTCTCGATCCCAAGATCAACCAAGATCTGTTCATAGCCACATCTGTGTCTGGCACAGGTTTGCCTGCCAGACATACTTAATTGACAGACACCTTTGCACGTAATTTCCTATTAGAGTCTGTGTGGAAAGAGAAGAGTCGTGGAATGTATTGGGGCCCATACATACCACGACTCTTCTGTTTCCGCACAGACTCTACCTATACAACTTCCACATGATTTTTAATAGATATACAACTTTCACAGAGAAGTTTGTCAATACCTCATCATCATCATATCAGCCTTTTATCGCCCACTCCCACTGGCTGAGCATAGGCCTCTCTTGGAGTACGCCACTTATCCCGGTCCCAAGCCAATCTCATCCAGAAGTGACCCGCAATCTTCCGAATACGTACTTTGAAAAAATCTTAACTTCTACCCAGTACTCTAGTTTTGGAAATGCGGGAGGTATTAACAACTCGAAGAATTCCCAATAGGCTGACCAATTAAAACGGCAAGTCTCGCATCTTAAATCTGCCGGCATGTTGGCAATATGTGCCGCGCCGATTTAGCGTTACTGCCCGCCACTGTGATTGTCGCAGGGATTCAGCATATACTCTCTATTCCTACACTCGCGGCTCGATTCGAACTTTAAGATACGTCAGTTAATAGACCTAGAAACGATATGGATTAGATATGTCAGTGGGCCCGATTCGGATTTTGAAATCTTTTAGCCATCACCAACATACGATAACGATATGTTTAAGATCTAACCTGTCAAATTTGACATTTGCGCGATTCTGGAGATACTCTTGAACGATTTCCACAGGATATGACTTAGAGATCCAATTCACATCTAATAGATGTCTTATTCTATCTAACGTAAAAGTGACATTGGTTGCCCGAATTGCGCTGCAAAAGAGAACTAGTTGATATCTAAACTATAACGTATCTAGAATGGATGTAGTACGTGTCATATGTTGTGAATATCTTGAAGTTCGAATACGGCAGAGTGTCATTCACAAGTGTTCCTTGCCTAAGTAAACGTCACAATTTGACTCCGGAATTCATAGATAATCTGGTCAGGTTACGAGGGCCCACAGTGTATTATATACTTCTCTAAGCTCAGTACATATGTATGTCCAAATAATCGTACAGTGATTATGAAAAGCCATCGCTTACAGTCATTAGTCGCCGCTGAACCGGAAATGGAGAATAAAACTGCATCCGGCGATAATGATGGCAATTAGAGTAACGCTCATTAGCTACTGCCGCGAGTGATAATTATGCGATTATGTACATACCTTGTATACTTACATATACCCTGTATAAAGCCGGTCACTGACTAACAGGCCGCCACACGATATCGGCCTGTCAGTTAGAATAAAAATTTGACAGCTCCGAACAACTGACCGGCCGATATCGTCCGGCGGACTGTTAGGCATTGAACTGAAAATATTTTGCCAATAGTAAAATGAAATATAGCTTGATATATTTTAAGGAGTTACATATATAGTGCTTATGGGCTTGCACGTACATAAGTTTAGCCGATACAGACGGACTGCAACTCCACTGCAATCTGTATGGGAACTGCACGCTATGTGCATACCAACTGCAACGCCGGCGACACAAAACTTAGCAAATATAAGTAGGTACTTACATGTCAAAATGTCTCTTTCTAAATACACATGCTACGAGTAAAACGACGGAAGGATAAACGAATATCAACGAATTTTAGATTTGACAGACATTTAGGTACTTAAAGGGTTCAATTAGACGATGCGAGAACTCGCATGCGAGTTTTATTACATTGCGGTTTTTGATCGGTCGGTTGAATTCGACGTAACCAACAGTCCGCAATGTAATTAAAATCGCATGAGAGTTCGCACGCCGTCTAAATCAGCCCATCTTATAACGCCGTAGAATCAAACGTCCTATTCATAGGATGTAGGATATACTTACCCAAGTATATAGGTATATCTTCGTACAGTACAATGAGGGCTATTCAAGCTAATTAAATAAAACTTGCAACCGGTATATTCCGGTTACGGGCGGTTATCGCGCGCGGCGCGCAGTTTATGCTTTCGATTACGGGGCGAGATGAATAAAAAACAAATGAGCTAGGAATTTGTTGGTGCGGCCGAGGCTGACGTGAGAGTTAATGTGGACACGCTGAGGGTAATACCCCAGCAAACATTTTTGGTCAATATTCTGATAAGGGTACCTATTTCAGGTCGCAAATAGGTGCCTGTAGAGTCTGACCTATATGCATGGCATTTTTTTAAGTCAGCATACGAGCCGACGAGCCGCCTGATGGGATGCGGTCATCGTCGTCCATGGACGTAAGCAACATCACAGGAGCCACCTAAGTCGCTTAAGCTAAGCGTTGCCGAACGTTTGCGTTGCAATAATTATAATGTCGAATTTCTATGAAAATATGAGTCTCTTACACTTTATTCTATTCAAGTTGGTGAAAAGTTAGATGATATTTAATGTGTATGCGCCTGATTTGAACGTACCTACATAGTACATAGGTATCAAACTATGGCCGACTATTCTAGACGGGCCATTCTGTTGCCGGACGCTGGACTGTCAACATCTCCAGCTAGAGATGGCCTCCAGATGATGCTTCGAAGAGAGGCGAAACATGTGTCGAATTTTGTTGTTTTGGTAGTAATTTATTATATTTTTGGGTGATAACATTAATTGCATGTAACCATACGCAACTACGAGTAAATATAACGGGTTACCACTGATTGACTGGCACGTTATTATTTCGCGGATTAGCAAAGTGATATTATTTTTATTTTAACGAGTATCAAACTAACAGCACAAACAAGGCATACACTGCTAAAATCCTCCTTTAAATTAAACAATCCTTCCCGTTATCTTATAGTAACCAGGTAAAAAGAAAAAAATGTTTTTTTAACGGTCTTATCCATGTTAGTCCCCTGAGTCCATCTCAAGGCGCAGCCGTTATATTTAATGTGTATGCGCTTGATTTGAACGTAGTATCAAACTCCGCGCATTCCTCCAGCTTATTATTAATTTGTCTCTTTACACCACGAATTAAACTTAATGCTTGTTTGCTACGCCGTAGTAATGCTACGGCAGCGGCGTAGCACTGCTACGAAATTAGAATTTGAGGAAATGGGAATGTATGAGTTGTGGGGTGAAATGGACCGAGTTTTATTTACTTTGTTTGCTTAAAAGTTAAATATTGTGAAAAATTATAACGTAATATAGCCTGTTTTCGTTCTCAGTTCTATCAGATAACTTTACTAGTATTTTACGACAAGTAACGGCGCGTTAAAAATATTAAATAAATATTAAAGGATTTTCTTTACACAAATAGACTAAACTCCACAATAAGCTTAAGAAGGCTTAACATATATATAATATACAAATAATTTATACATAACTAGAATAGATTCAAGCTACTGTATGAAAAAGGTTCAAATAACGAGTTATATGTAATAATATAAGCGTAAAAAAGGTACAGACAGACAGCCAGACAGAATTAGGTACTTCCGCAATTATTTAGTGAGGTACATTTTTATTACAGGCAGGTAGGTTACGATGACAGTGGAGGCAAATTACCCATACTACCCAAATTAACGTCAATAATTTGATCGTCCGGACGTTCGGCCGCGGCGCGTAAACCACCGGTAACGTACCACGGACTCTCGAATAGTTCTCAGCACCCATTGTTAACACGTTTACCGTCCGTGCATTATATGACATGCACCGTCAAACTAGCTTTGCCACGTCCAAGTGACGTCAGAAATGGGAATGCTCTATACGGGCATTTTCATTTAACTTGTACACGTTAAGCGCGACTTAAGTCTTGTTTGAGTAACGTCTAACCGTTACATTTCTGACAAAATGTATGGGATTTGACATTGACCGTCAGTTTTGTAACGATTGCTAACCGGCCGTTAAAGGTGTTCAATTAAGTGAAAATGCCCATACATTTGTGCATTACCTGTACGGACGGACGTATCGATCCATGTGAGTAGTGAAGGCGAGGGACAGTTAAAGTGTTAACTAGAAAACGAGCTTGATAATCAAACTTATTAATATGAATTTAATCACTTAGGGCTTATTTAGACGATGCAAGAACTCGCATGCGAGTTTCATTACAATGCGGTTTTTGATCGGTCGGTTGAATTAGACGTAACCAATAACAGTTCGCAGTAGGTATAACTAAAACGCATGCGAGTTCGCGCGTCGTCTAAATCTGCCCTTAGTGACTAAGGTTACTAAATTATACAGTTGTGAACAAAAATGTAAGCAAACATGTGTCCTTTATTTCTGAATAAAGATATATGTATAATCATGATGGCTGCCTGATTTGTATCAAAAGTATTTGGATCAAAACGTACGTCATACTGACCTATCATCAAAAACCTAACCCACTTCCAGATGACCTAGCAAGTTGAAATTTGGCATCGAGCTTGTTAATTCTGTGGTTACGAAACTGAGATAAAGAAACAGTGTATTTTTTAAGTTTTGTAAAATTGTCCTAAAAACAGTTTGTGTAGATATACATACTAAGCGCCTAACGATTTTGTAATAGCAAATAGTTTCGAAATCAACTATGATGAATACTAATAATTTCCGTACAAAAAAAAGGTAGTGATATCCATCCAAAAACATAAATGTGAAATGAGAGCCAAGTTTGGAAGAATTGAGATCTATATGGGTGCTAAGTTCTAATTTGCTTGGGGTGTAATAAAAGTTCAGGATTTGTTTTGGCTAGTTTTTATACACAAAAACTAAATTTTAGAAAAGTAACATAGGAGAAATAATATAGCGTGCACGTAAAAACTAGACAAGTCAAATTCTGAACTTTAATTACTCGTACACCCCAAGCAAACTAGAGCTTGGCACCCATATAGATTTCATTTCTTCTTCCGGCGAAGTCGACAACGACGAATATTCTTAATATTGAAATTGGCTCTCATTTCACATTTATGTTTTTGATGGTAGCAATTTGTAGCCATCTCGAACGTTTCTCGAGCCGAAACCAGTAGTTCGCCATTCGACCAACAATATCAGTTCCACCGACATTAACACAACTTTATAGCCGAACGACAGAATCGGCACCATACGGCCATTTTATCGCAATATACTGCCGAATTAAAAATACATAAACATGTTGCATTTTACGATAATTACGCGACACTATTCACTGGCAGCATTATAAGGATCGTTCGATTTAAATGTGGGATTTGTGTGGCGATTGGTTTTTATTTTTATTGAGGCTTTGTTGATAGTTTGGATTTGGATTGTGTTGTGAGTTTGTTGTTTGGAAAGAGTAGTAAGTAAGCAGTACGAGTAGATAAATGTAGTAGTTCATGTGCTCGAGTGGAGACCACGGTCTAGCAATCGCAGCGTACGATGTCCACCTACAAGATGGACAGACGACCTTGTTAAGGTCGCCGGAAAACGCTGGATGCGGGTCGTTCCAACCGGCACGTATGGAGATCCAAGGGAGAGGCCTATGTTCAGCAGTGGACGTCTTATGGCTGAGATGATGATGATGATGACTCCCACTTTGTCAGTAGAAAAAAGAAGCAAATTTAAAAAATGTAGGCGTGAAACTGTCCTCCCATAGAAAATTTGAATTTCGCGCCTTTTTCTAACTGATAAATTAAAATTGATATGATTTATTTCAGACACAAATCCCATATATAATTAGCACAAAAATATTATTTAGCTACCTATATCGACGTTAATAGTGTACCTACAAATATATAAAACAATGAATACCTAAAACTAATTCATAATATTTATTTCGTTTTTCTACTGAAGTAGAGGGTATGTTAAGAGTTAAGTTCTATACACTGCTTTATCTTTACACGTATTACTTATAAGCTTTTAAACTATATGTTCAGGAACCGCATGTTACTACGCTTACCCAAGTATCTTGCTTATTGGTGCTATAGTAAAAAGTGATTTTGGTTTATTATATATTTGATATTTTCAGAATTACCCCGTTTTATGAATTCTCTTCTTCTTTTTCTTCTAGCGTCATTCTAACATCCAGGTCCACTTAACATCAAGTTATAGTACACAAATTGTAAAATAAAATAAACGCAGTAAAAACGCCATTTACCGCTGTAATGGAGTAACCATGATCGTTAGCTGCTAATTGCCGGCCAAGGCCATTAATGCCCTAACAATTATTATTTACTGCCTTATTACTTTATGAAGCATTGCCTTTTTAAATGTTGTTTAACAAGGCCTAATTCATTAGGTATATTTTAGTGATGACGAACTGTTTTTTCATTTGGTACCTATTAACCTTCGCCGGGGACTTGATTTGATTGAGTCCCACAACTCCCACAATAAGCTCAAGAAGGCTTGTATTGTGGGTACTAAAGGTACTCAGACAACGATGTGAATATAAAGTATAAATTACTTAAATACATAGGAAGCATCCAAGACACAGGAACAAATATCTGTGCTTATCACAAATAAAATCTCCTTACCGGGATTGGAACCCAGGACCATCGCATCGGCGTCTCTATCGACAGTACTAAAAATAGGGTGACGCTGACGACCTAACGGGGTGGGCGTTGTAAATAATGAGATATACGATGATTTACACTTTCATACATTTTTACAGCCACAGAACATTTCGACTACTACTGATGACTGCCTCTTGAAGCGCTGGTAGTCTATAGGAAGCGCTGGTGGCCTAGCGGTAAGAGTATGCGACTTTCAATCCGGAGGTCGCGGGTTCAAACTTCGGCTCGTAACAATGAGATTTTCGGAACTTATGTATGAAATATCAGTTGATATTTACCAGTCGCTTTTCGGTGAAGGAAAACATCGTGAAAAAACCGGGTTAATCCCAATAAGGCCTAGTTCCCCTCTGGGTTGGAAGATCAGATGGCAGTCGCTTTGGTAAAAACTGCCTACGTCAATTTTTGGGATTAGTTGTCAAATGGACCCCAGGCTCCCATGAGCCGTGGCAATATGCCGGGATAACGCGAGGAAGAAGACTGCCTCTTCTAGAATGCCGGCTCGCACCCGGCACATCCTTTCCGTCTGACAGCTAACGCTTGTTCTAAATTTAAATAAACCAACTGTCAGTCACAGTTTGTCGACTAAAAATGCTGTAAAGGTGGTTTATAGTACCAACGGGGCTAAAGTAGCTACCTCTGAAACCTCATTTGCAGGTGCGGGACGCATCAGCAAAACGGTTTTAATCCATTTTATCTAGTTTTTGCGGCGACGCCCGAATTGTTTTGACGTGTTGCGGTGCATTATAGCAAACAAATGCCATGCAGAAAGTGTACTCTTTACAAGCCTTATTCAACTTGCAATTTGTCTATGTACACTGAGAGAAAAGTACAACAAAAACACACTTAGAATTACAAAAATAAACTTAATCCGGGGACAAGGAGAGTTAACTAATAGGAATTTGTACTTTTACAATTTCTATTAGTTCTTGCAATTTCTATTATCTGTTTGTTGAAATTATATTTGGGATTACTGAGCTGTTTGTAGAAATAAATAAACTTTACAGAAATAGTGAGACGTCCATAATTATTACTAAAACTTCATTTCTTCCCCCAGTACAGAACTGTTTTTTAATTCCTGGTGATGATTTTTCTCTCAGTGTAGGTATTGTCTCTTCTACCTACTCACTTCTACCTACCTATAAATACGGTCAGCGATAAAAAGTAAGGGTGAGGTGGCAGTCACTTTCGTAAAAACTAGTGCCTACGCCAATTCACGGGATTAGTTGCCAAGCGGACCCCAGACTCCCATGAGCCGTGGCAGAATGCCGGGATAAGTCGACGAAGATGATGAGCGATAAAAACTAGGTCTAGTTTACGAAATCTACTGCCATCTGATAATGATCGGTAATAAAATACGCAAAACAAAATGTAAATAGTACATTTCGATGCTAGTGCGGAAGGTATGTCATTACCTCACGAGTACCGAGATATCTTGCCACGAGCCGCAGGCGAGTGGCAAGACTCGGGACGAGTGAAGAATGACATTTCCGCACGTGTATCGAACGACGTTTTTTAATACAGTTGCGAAAAAATAAGAAAAACATTGTTAATCATACACTAAACAAAAGTGGTAACAGTGACAGCTCGGTTAGACGTCGTCTTTAAGTATATTATATCTATGGGCGTTTGGCAGCTATTCCGTTCCATTCAGTCAACTTATTAAGAACGGAATTTTCAATGTTGAATATTAAAAAATAAACGTGTTATAATGATGAAGAGGTAAGTAATTAAATATGAAATATGTAATATTTTTCGTATTCTTACATTAACGGTAGGTTTTTATGCTGATTACGACGTTTAAAGGAAACTAATATTAACACTCATCAATAAGTAGTCGTAAATTGGAACAAGTATAAATTTAAAAAAATTGGAAAAGTAAAAAGCACTAGTTCGAGATAACCAACTTTCCGCACGCTAAACAGCTACGTAAAGTAGCACTTTTTGAGCAACTGTATTAAAAAATAATGTATCGAGACGAGCACGTGACTGTTTTATTGGCGTCCGACTATAGACCGACAAGAAATTGTAGAACTTTATAAAAAAAGTGGCATGTTAGTGTCGTCGCTTTCATATCAATCTAAGAAAACGGGACGACACTATGATGTTGCCACACAAGAAAAGCTAACTACCTAGTTTGCAGGATTCAAATTTAACAACTTGATGCGGTTTAGATGTTATTTTGACGACCTTCAAGATCGCTCACGCTAGGTGGTCAATTTGAAATTAAGTGAGTATCACCAGTATGTACTATTAAAACCAGATCAAACTGGGTCACTTTTTTATATTACAACTATTTCAATTTATAAATTAACCTAATTGAAAACCGAATCCTCTGCACGTAACTACGCTGTACAGTCGGCTCACAAATAAATATAAACTCATTTTTGTTGATAATGAATCGCATTAAATGCGCGTGCGTTTGACTGCGGTCGCGTCGCGTAGCGGTAATTGTTATTTTTAATTATAACATCAAACTTGTTTTGTTACCAATTTAAACGAGTTTTTAGAGCCACTAGCCAGCCAGAGCCAGAGCGTCTAGTTCTAGTCAGCGCTATGGAAAATAGCGTCGCTGCGCAGTTGCGCAAACGTTGCGTCAAGCAGCAGCCATAGAGTTAACTGGACGCTGACGCTCGGGAGACGCTACTGAGGGGTGGCCCTTAAAAGGTGACTAAAATTACACCCTTGTTTCATCATCTTGACTATAATTTGCTGTAAAAAAATCATACAAAAACAAAAATCTAAAATAATTTAAAGGTGGAAAAGTCTCTAAGAGTCGTAACTAAAAAAGTATTAGTTATACAAATTATCTTTAGAGATGTATAGGGTCTCCAAGAGTCAAAATCCTGTATAAGTAATGATAAAGACAAAGAATTCATAGCTAATTCATGCCAGTATCACGCTTATGAATGACACCATATGTATCTACGTAACATATATCTTCACTATAACTTTCAACCTGTCCGTCTAAATAATATACCTATAACCATTTAATTCATCGTAAAGTTAATCAAAACATTAGAGCATAAAGCCAGAATTCAAAATGGCGGCGCGTTCATTACGGCAATAAAATCGGGTGTGTTCTAAATTTCCCAAATTTATTTATTTATTGCTTTTATAATACGTCCGAGTATATATCATGGGGCTGTCATACACGAGCGATAATGCAAAATTTGCGGGCTAAGAAAACTATGGAGAGGACAAGGGAGAAATTAAATATTGTGTTACATTACTTATTATTTTGCTAAGAATATTTGTGAAGTCGCCAATTCAACATAGCCAATACTGCGGTGAATGTTTGTGTTCTGTCGTCTGACGCAGCAGTCACCGTCATATTTTAGACCTTGGCAACATTGGTTTACTGGGGTTTTAGCAACCTTGGTTGCTGTTACTGTTGCGTTACTGCTGCAGCCTTGACGCTGGCGATGACTGTCTCTGTCAATGTGAAGCTCCTCGATAAAATAAGTGACGATCGAAGGTTTCAATCACATTAGTATAGCTGGTCAAGCAAATCGTGTCAGTAAAAAAAGGCGCGAAATTCAAATTTTCTATGGGCTTACATCCCTTCGCGCCTACATTTTTCAAATTTGCCGCTTTTTTCTACTGACAGGATCTGTTTGACCAGCTATAATTATGCAATGACAAGGATGTCAAAGGCGCAACTTATTAAAGAAATTTACAGTGACATCTCCCGCGTCAACGCAATAACAATAAAGGTGGCATTCGGATGACGATTGCAGCAGGCACTAAGGTGACATTCGGTAGACAACAGCAGCTGCGTAACTGCATTATTGTTGCGCCCTTGACACTGGCGCTGTACCTATCTGTTAATTTCCTAAAAGGGGTGACGTTTAAACGTAATAATCGCGGCAGTTATACGGCGGCGAACTTCATGTTTACCTAGGACAGAGATACAGCGCTGCCGTGACGTCGCAACAGTAATGCAGCTGCAGTTGATATCAGACTGTCAACTCACTGTCATTTTCCTTGATATTTTCCCAAGTATTTAGTTTATGACTTAAAATTGGCGTATGCTGTTATGATAATATGTACTTCGTTATTTCATTTGATATATACCAAATTATTCTTCGGTAAGGGATAACATCGTGGTGTAACCGAAAACCAAGATAAACCCAAACCCAAAGCCACGGTTTTCCATATGTTGGGCTATCAATTTACTTTCTCTTTCGTAAAAACGAATGCCTGCGCTAATTGGGATCTTCCAAGTGATCTCCGAGTTTCTTTAGAATGCAACCAGTAAAACGTTAAGATATGGAGAATTAGTACAGGTTGATATAATTTCACAATCAAAATAAATGCACAATGTGCGTCTCCACAGCAGGCCCAGTTCCGCTATCGGCAGCGAACGCCGAAGTGCTAGTAAAGAGAGGCGTCACAATAATTCTACTCACATGACAATGCTTTAATGTGCGTTTGATTCATTCGCGGCACAAATGAGGTTATCATTTGCAGCGCCCGAATATCGCTATTGTTGTCCGCGGCATTGTCGATTTTATTTATGTTTTATAGATTTGCGTTAATTATTTATGTGGGCTGTGGTTACTGTTTTGACGGGTTGATATTATAATGAATGCATGTGGAGTTTGCTGGCATCCTGACATGTATATAAAACATGAAAAGTGTGATGTGAAGACACGCTTACGCTTTCATCGGTAAGCTTGTCATCGACTTGTATAGTCTTTTCCTGACTAATAAATCTCTAGGTAGGTAACTATACAATCCTGCACCAAACTGTTTCTGTTTAGCCCAATGATTGACTGTTAAGAGAACGTCTTAAGACGTTAGTCCGCCATTTGTACTCGTTAAATTGTACAATAAATTATAAATACTTAAATGAATTAATTAATTCATTAATACGTGTTGTCCCCAAGTATCTTGCTCAGTTTAGCCTGGCCCTAAATTAAGTGTTGCTGTGTACTAATCTATAATAGTTGTTTCAAATCATGTTTAGCTACATAAAACCATTAGCTCATGAACTTAAATAAACAAATTAATCCCTTTCTGAAATTCGAAATTTCGAATCCACAGGACCTCCGCCGGTAGCCGGCTACGTAGACACTTGAGCAAAACCACTGGTGACTCGTCTAGTCTATGATGAGACCGTTTATAAATTCGTTTATAAAATTAACACACCTATCTACTTAGAAGTAGAACTACAGCTACACTAATCGTCAGATTTAATCAGAATGATCTTTTCTTTCAGCTGTATTGTACGTCTTACAAAAAAAATATTTACGTAAAAAATTCAATATGGCCTATTTTACTCCATTTCAAATTTAAACTACAAACATTAACCAAATCCTTCAACGACCTAAATCTAAAGCCCCATCCATGCACCGTCCAAAAACCCACATAGATCATCAGACTTGGCCAACTTTTACGGACACCTTAAGGCCATTAAGGGCCTTAATGACTGGCTGTAAATTGGCCATAATTCACAGCAGTAAATAACACGAGTGATAAGGGCCCGCTGAGTCGACGTACGTCGGGCGTCTGTCTTAGGTTAGCATGTGCAATTTATGGGACACCCCGTATATTGTCAGGGTTAATTCTGGTATTGGATAAAGTGTCGACGAGTAATGTATTGAGTTTTAGTTTTAGTGGGGATTGTTTATGTTAAGGGTGCGTTAAAAAAATTGAGAAAAAATATTTTGATGATATTTATACCTACATAACCAATATTGTAATTAGATCTTACTTATATAGGTATTAGTTGCATATTTTACGTAAAGAATATTTTAGATTAACTTAATTGTTTGGTCCTGTTCCTGTGGTGTATTTGTGTTTATTCGCGCGCGATTTTTTCTTCTTATAAATGATTAAAATTTTCTCAAAGTTTCGAAACTTTACAGCTACTTTTATGTGGTAATTCATTGTTACAAATATATGACTAGTAATTTAAGATTTAACGAAGTAATTTATCTATTTTCAAACAGGTATATCGTCTTACATGGTTTGCTTAATTGCTACTAAGTATTACTATGTCATTTCTGTCTCCAAATTTTTACTAGTATATTTAACATTTGGCCAAGTGTTCATTTACTTGACGGAGATTTTTGCAACTACTGCAGAATCTGGAATGAGTTGCCTCCTGAGATATTTCCTTTCCGCTACGAGATGGAGTTCTTCAAGCAGCGGCTATTTAGGGTTCTCAAGGGTCGGCAACGCATAAGTAATTAAGTAAGTAAATATTCTTTATTGCACCAATAATCATACATCTTACATACATGTAAAATTACAAAGAAATTATAGTGGAACAATAGAACCCGGTAACAACAGGCGGTCTTATCGCTAAAAAGCGATCTCTTCCAGACAACCTTTGGGTAGCAGGACATGTATAACTCAAACAGGTAGTGCACGGAGTGAAATATGGAGACTATTAAACACAAACACATATTACATACTACTTATATAACTATTACAACAAAACCTAATACACAAAGAGATAAAAAGTATACTTTCAACTGATTTTTTGAAAATGGGGAGAGATTTAGCTAATCATAATTCTACTGGCAAAGCATAAGTGGCTGTTCCGATGTTGTTTTTGTCCATGGGCAGGGCTAACCGCTTCCCATCAGGCGGTTCGTCTGCTCGTTTGCTATCACATAAAAAAACTACCCAAACACTTACGTCTTTTCACCTACGAGTATTATCGCTATAGGTATCGTCGACGGATTTATCGGGCACCTGATTCACCGCCGTATCGCTTTTTACCACATAAATATTTACCTTACCGACATAGCGATATTGTTTTATGGCTATTATTGTTAGCTCTGTGTAGTCTTGAAGCTAAGCTATAAGCGAAATATAGCTAACCAATCTAACCGTAGTCATTTTATGGTTCCGTACCAAGGGTAAGAACGGGACCCTATATTACTAAGACAGAAATTCATCAACTGCGAAAATTTCTCATGAACCGTGATAGCTAGACAGTTAAAATTTTCTCAGATGATGTATTTCTGTTGTCGCTATAACAACAAATACCAAAAAGTACGATGAGCAAGTCCGACTCGCACTTAAATTCCTAGCTAAGGATATATTTGTGACAAACACGGATATTTGGTCACATATTTTTACGGGCAGATCATGAGCATCAGGATTTTTGAGGACAAATCAGGGTCTATTTATAAAGTTGTTTTCTATGTATGGTCAGTTAAAGAACTTAGAGTTTATAATGTATGTTCCCCATGATATTACATAAGTACCTATTTATTTACATCCTATTTTGTGTGTAAAGTTGTATAAGGTGTATTCGGGTAATACCGAATGTCGGATAATTCCGAAATTCAGATGAAAATCACCCTAAATTCCATCATAATAAAAGTCTCTTTTCGGAATTATCCGACAGTTTTTGACATTCGGAATTACCCGAGTAAACCTTACAGTCAACAGAACTTCTAAGACACCGTGTTGATGATATAGAGGGACCTCTAAGTCCCTTAAAATGTCAACACCGTAAATCCCCCTTAAAAGTGCTGACAACGCACACCTATGTCACTCCCGGGAGTCGCACGTGGCGTGGGTAGCCCGTACGATAATTTTGCTATTAACATAATATCTTATATAATAATATAAGTTAATGACTATTTAGAGGGCTAACGCAAAATGAAATGTAAATGAAATATAAAATCTTTGTATTTGATTTTTTCACGTTTTAATAAATGTCAAACGATACAAGCAATACAAGCAGGTTTAACCGCTCGATTCGGGAAATGAATTAAAGATGCACTAGATATGAAATAGTAAAGATATGTGACATTCCACGGCAAGAGGTACCTTATGGCGACTGGCGCCGCGATTCGGGAAATGAATTAGAGATTCACTAGATATGAAATAGTAAAGTTATGTGACGTTCCACGACAAAAGGTACCTTATGGCGACTGGCACTTACGTCGCATAGCGCCGCAATAATATTGGAACGACGTTAATAATAGCGTAAGCGCCAACCGCCATAAGGTACCTTTACCCGTGGGACGTCACATATCTTTACTATATCGTATCTAGTTAATCTCTAATTCATTTCCCGAATCGCGCCGTAAGTCGGGCCATCGATGAAAATAAACCACGAAAACATGTCTAACTTTCATTTTTCAGTTATACCTATTCGTCCTTTCGTTACCCTGCATACCATAATTATGGTAAATCACCACTTATCCGCGCTCTTCAATATATTAACGCGATCCTCGCATTAGCACCAGAATGTAAATTTGCCAGTAGTTGGATGGACCTGTGTTAAAGAGTGTATGAACTTCTGTGAGGGTATGGATAAGCGTAAGAGTGACATTCCATTTCCAACTGCAGCTGCAATACTGTTCATTTTACAATGGAAATTGACAGTGACAGCGACGCGTTTCCATAGTAAAATGAACAGTATTGCAGCTGCAGTTGGAAGTGGAATGTCACTTTAATGGTAACATGCCATTTCTAACCGCAGCTGCACTGACGGTACTGAACGCGTCGCCGCGCCGTCATTGTCAATTTTCATACTAAAATGAACAGTATTGCAGCTGCAGTTGGAAATGGAATGTCACTTTAAATCTTCTGCCTTGTATTAGTGTTTAATTTTTACATTTGTATAATTTGTCCTCTCCTTAGACTGTATCATGTACCTAATCTATATAAATACTGTCTGTTTTAAATTTCAAACTGTAGTTCCCTGAATGTATATGCTGTGTTCTTTTTAGGGTTCCGTACCCAAAGGTTAAAACGGGACCCTATTACTAAGACTTCGCTGTCCGTCCGTCCGTCCGTCCATCCGTCCGTCCGTCCGTCTGTCACCAGGCTGTATCTCACGAACCGTGATTGCTATACAGTTGAAATTTCCACAGATGATGTATTTTTGTTGCCACTATAACAACAAATACTAAAAACAGAATAAAATAAAGATTTAAATGGGGCTCCCATACAACAAACGTGATTTTTGACCAAAGTTAAGCAACGTCGGGAGTGGTCAGTACTTGAATGGGTGACCGTTTTTTTTTTTGCTTTTTTGTTTTTTTTTGCATTATGGTACGGAACCCTTCGTGCGCGAGTCCGACTCGCACTTGCCCGGTTTTTTTAATAAACATTCATTCACACCTCAGCTTCTACTGTGCGAGCAGCAATATTTGGACAGGTGTGATTATAGTAGCGATCCGCGCCCGTCAATGTTAACTCCACTCGAGTGATCCGAGTTTATAGAGAGAACTTACACGATTTATGACCAAAGCGTGGTTTCTCGGGGCAAAAACCAGTGCGAGTGATTAATTAAACTTAATCGAATTTAAACTGTTGTGAGACATACTAATATTGCGAGTGACTAAAAACAAGTGAGTCAATATCGATCTCAAGCAATTTTGAAATCTTAATAAGAACTGTTATGCGGCTTTGAAGTAGGTAAGTAAACAATATTAGTTTAGTGTCAGTTCCTTTATTACCTATCTATCTATTTGCAAGCCTACTTATTTCATATCTTTTTTATGGCAGCTATAAGAATCTGACATTATTATAACATTGACTATAATCATACTGCCAATTTTTTATTATTGTTGTATAATACATGTTACTTGAAAAAAAAATTATAAATGAAAAAATATTTATTGGTTTTGTACAAGGATTTCTACAATACAAGGTTGGGATCTTCTTTTAAGCAACAGGTATGCTTGTGACAGAAAACCCCGCTCTTCCAACAAATGCAGGGTATTAAACCAATATATTTGTGTATACAAATCTAATACTTAAAACTAAAAACTTTACTTAATAATTATTACATCGACTAATAATTCTGTACATTTTATTGTTAAAGCGATAAAAATATTTAAAAATAACATAATGGTGCTGTCTTAATTCCTCATTTTATCCATCGTACAAATAAATGCCCTTGCCGGGATTCAAACCCGGGAACATCTGCTTCATAGGCAGGGTTACTACCCACCAGGCCAGACCGGTCGTTGGCCGGTCGACTTTTTAAACGTCAATCCAAATTGCACCCATCAAACCGGGGTGTATAGGTATAGCCAACATGTTTAGCTAACAAAATGTCTTAAAATGTAGTCCTGACCAACATAGCTTAGTTGTAAACATTGTGACCACTACAATACGGTTCTAAAACAGGTCTTGCCTAAAGCTGACACTAAATACAAGACCTAAGCTCATATAATGCCGCCGTAAAGAGTCTCGTAGTTTTTGTGGTCACCGCAAACTTAAGGGGACATTTCTCCAAAATGTTAGGCTTAATATGAGTTCTAATAGTTCTGTATAATAGTGTGTGACCACTGCAGTACAGCTCTTAGACTAGTGCCTAAAAACTGACAGTAAATACAAACTCTAAGCTTATTTAATACGGTCGTAAAAAGTCTCACAGCTTTTGTGGTCACCGCAACGTTAAGTGGACATTTAATTTGAAGAAATTAGAATTAGATTATTGAAAAATTGTGGGACACTGATAATTATAAATAGGAAATAAAAGTGAGTGGCAAGTAAGCGTAAGGGATTAGCCTAGACGTCAATCATGCATTGACAAACGCCAAACCAAACGGAAAAACCGACCAAGTGCGAGTGGCCAGCTTTCAATAACTGGCCACCCTATACTAAAATGAATTATATTATTTATATTTATAGGTGCATATAATTTATTTATTGTTTGGGGTGTCCAGTTACTGGGAATTAGCCTATTAACGTTTGAATTTCGCTATAGCTTCCCCTTAACACGTACTTAGCAAGTATTTAGAGTGCAGGTAAGAACAAAACCAGTATCTCTCCCGGCTCCATTGTGCATGCATAGATATATGTGAATATATGTGCGTGTATACCGTGTATACCGTGCTTAGTGCATTCGTATGTTATTTAGTTGAACTCTGAATGGCTTCTGTTTAAGAATACTTTTTTTTACCCCGACGCAAAAAGAGGGGTGTTGTGTTTCATGCCAATGTCTGTCTGTCTGTGGCATCGTAGCTCTCGAACGGATGGACCGATTTCGATGCGGTTTTTTTACGTGAAAGCCAGTCTCCTTGCGGTGGTTCTTAAACTGGGCATCGAGGTGAACACACGGGTAGATTAGCACAAAACGGCGCGCGGTGAAATTTATTTTTATTTTATTTATTTGTGACGTCCCACGGGTAAAGGTACCTAAAGGCGATTGGCGCTTACGCTATTATTAACGCCGCTCCAATATTATTGTGGCGTTATGCGACGTAAGCGCCAGCCGCCATAAGGTACCTTTTGCCGTGGAACGTCACATTTGGCTCACAAAACAAGTTACCTACCTCGGAGTAATTAACAACGGAGACGCCATGTCTAAAATTTTCGGTACAAAATAGTCTGCCGTTTTTTGCGGGGGAGGGGCACATCAAATGTATAGGTACGTCATGTCAGATAAACGTCAGTCCATACATATGGTTGACCATTGGCCGCCTATTTTCGACAGAGGGGAATGCCTGTTAATGGCGGCTCCATTGTTAATTACTCCGAGTTACCTACAGACATTCACAGGAATTACATTAATAAGCTTACAGTTCAGATCTAGACTATAACTCCAAACATGTGTGCACAGAAGGATAGGAACATAATACGGCGCGTGTAAATTTTCTACAAACTGTCAACAATCGCGTTCATAAATATATAAGCATTAATTAAACAGGGACATCAAGGTAAACAAACGGGTAGATTAGCGCAAAACGGCGCGCGGTGAAATACGGCGCGTGTAAATTTTCTTACGCCCTCCGCCATCGACAGCCCTGAAGGGAGCGATAGCAGAAAACAAGAAAATTGCTTGGGGTTTAAATTTTAAACTATTATGCGCACAGTACACATGCTAAAGTGCACTTTAAAACACCTTTAACTTGGGTTAGCACATTTTTTGCGCTTGTATTTATAAATTGCTCATGTAATGAACATAATTATTATATAATTAATTAACTTAAAATAATGTTTGTATGCAAAAGACAATTTTGAAAATGCTACATCGACTTCAATGAATAATATAAAAATATGAATATTTTTAGAAAACGAAACTAAACGATTTGTTTTTTTTATTACAAAGAGAAGATCCATTCCAAATAACTCAACTGAAAATGTAAATTTCTCATTTCAAAAAATCTTCAATTAAGAACAGAAGGATAAAATAAACAAAACACCCCAAGTTATAAAAAACAATAGTCCATTAAACACATAATTCTGCGCACCTTACCCGATCCGTCGGCTCGAGCCGTTAGTAAGCGCCTTTTTTAATCTCAATAAATCAAATTTATGAGTTGTGTAAGCTTTGTTTTATTTACCCTTTTATAATTCTGCAGGTCCCTGCGTGGTGGGACCCGTTGAGATTAGACACCCTTGGCTATAATTGTTGCTATCTGATGCATTGTTCTAGGGCTCTAGAAGGGTAGTTCAAATTCAAGGATCCATTCATGTTTTGACATTGCTCAGATTTCTTGTGTTACTTTTCCATTTTGTCACCAATCTCGAGTAATCCGGTACATTGAAAAAAATAACTAAGTTAAATAACTATTCAACTTCCTACGAAAGAGTTTTTACTTATTTTTCTCTAAATTGAAAGTAAAAATACCTATTTATAAAATCAATATATTTCAGGTTTCCCCATTCCCCCTTCCTCTTTTTTGTCTGGGCGTGTAGCAATTAATTCCCGCATTGTACGCGCGTCTTCAATAATATATCGCAAACGCCTTCATAACATTCCAACCGAAATTCTAAAAATACCAGTTTAAACTTGATCTTCCATTACGTATAGTTATGGTGAAGCTAGGGGTCAAGATACTCTGGTTTTACCCTTCCACAGCCAATGAAAGAGCTTTGGAAGTTTGGACCATCGATTCTAACACCTGTTTTTTAATGTCATTTGGGGGAAGATGATTTATATTTTGGCGTGTTTTTGAGTAAAGGCTTACATATAAATTGGGGGAAATGTCGTTTATAAACAAATAAATAAATAAATAAATAAATTGTATTTTGTAAATATATACTTACTGGATTTTTTCGTAAGTTCTAAAAGCGTTTTAAGTATAAATCCCCGTGTGATTCATGCGTACTTAATTATATTTATAACGAGTCATTTACATAATATAGGTAGAATTATGAAGATTAGACTTAGATGTTTATTACCTGTTAAGTGGTATTCATCTAACTAAATAATAACATGAAAAAGTTTAAAATAAAATAATGAAACGTTTCATTGGTGTTTCATTGTCATTATAATGTAAGTAATAGCAATTTTATCAGACCGTTAATTGGATACCGTGTTAAGTTTATTGTACCTACATATCGTAAACCTAAATACTTTAGGATAGTTTGATATATATAGTTGTTAGCTATAGCACACAGATGCCACTAGTTGTATATAAATATACTTGTAGCACATAAAAATATACGTCACAACATCGGACTTTTATTAAACACCATTTCTCCAAATAGCCCCAAACGAGGTCAGCACTAATCAGCACCTCAACATTGAAATAATAAATCTGCGCCCCCTCTCCCCCCTCCCAAGGAGGCCGTGAGTGTCAAGCCATGATAGACTGCGCAACATAAACCTGACGAGACGCGTTCCCGCGCGGAATGGCCCAACCGAGTCCTCTATATCACTTTTATTACATGCCATCTTCATTTTCATATTTCATATTTGCATTTCCACCCTGCCCCCTCTTCCCCTTTTAAGCTTTTTCTGTGTAATCGTCCGCTTTGCGCGACGCGGTCAGAGAGTGAATTAGGTACTTATAGTTTTAAGTTTTGACGTTGATGCTTTACACTGGAGGTTATAACTACATTTATTATGTATAATTAGATCTTTTGTAATTAGAAAGTACTAAACGTAAAGTTGAACGGACTTCAAGATACAAAAAGCTACATTTAGGCGATACAATGGGTCATTTCTTATTCATTCATGGATTGGAATACAAAAAGCAAATAATTTAGGTAAGTACACTGAATTCAATACTACCAATGACTCTTTACAAAATTTCGATTTTGGCCGCACTTTCAATATTTAACAGGCAGTTTTATACAATCGCAACGTTGGCGTGCAGTTCCTATACAAGTTGCAGTCGGGTAGCAGTCCGGTCTGTATCGGTCCCAACAGCTAAAATTCTAACTCCGAAACCAGTGACGAAAATTTTTAATTACCATAAAGAAGGCTTAACCGGCGTAGGGTCAGCAAATTCCGAGCAAACACCGGCTTAATAGAGCGCCCTAACTCCGCGTAAGCTTTTTGATATCTCCGATACTAGTGGGGGGAGCGTCGGCAAAACAGGCGGATCGGAAGTTTTGTTTGTGTAAGCCATCAGAATGTAAGTAATTCACATTATTATATGAAACAAGGATAGGTTACAGCAGATATACAGGGTGGAAAAAAATAATGTTAGCTTAAGTTAGCTCATTTTATTTACTTTTAAAGAAAACATTATTTTATTTTTAAAAAGAAACAACGATTTTTAGTAGGTAACTTGTTTAATCTGGAGGCCAAAGAACTTATATTTTGACATGAAAATGATGTTTGTTTGTTATCATATGCTCACGTGGCGCGCTCGCGCCAATACAATTACGTATGTTTTATTCGAGCAAAATGCATGCGCGATAGATAACAAAACATTTTGATATCATTTTGAAATCAATATACATATTGTTTGAATTAGGATTGTTCATTTTTTTTCAAATGTTCTATTTCGAAAACCATTTCGAGATATAAGGTTTTTAAACAGTTTCCGACATTTGCTGCGATATAATAATTGAGGATTGAAGATATTTCAACAAATATCCTTATGACCTTAGTTTGACCTTCTCCTGGGCTGAATGTAAAGTCATTGCATAATAAAAGTTATCGAACCATAGTAAATAAATCCGTCACTCACGTATTGTCAACGTTATCATTGTCATCGATTGTCATAACAAAATTTTTCAGTTAAACCGCTGCGCTTGTTTGTTACAATTTGATTTATAATTAATTAATACCTAAACAGTAGATTTCATTGCTTAATAATATATCAAAAACCTTGTTCCTATGTGTGGGAATGATTCACAAAAATAATAGTTCGAATCCACGAAGACCTACGACGTGAAAGATGGTGCCGTGAATTAAACTTGGAATACCTACCTACTTCACGTGTTACACACAGTATTGCTGTGAGAATCACGTCGATGTAAGTATAAAATTAATATTAATTTACTACAATTAAGTATTTAAAAGCTCACTTTATTGGTAGGGTCATGGTATCTATGTATTTATTTTCTGTGGTAATGTAGCCAGAGTATCTAAAGGCAAACCGTTAAACAGAGATGGTGCCTACTAGAAAGAAGGAATATACAAGAATACATAGCCATACTCAAAATTCAGCCTGAATCTGCTTTAAAAAGATATATTTTCTAATTTCCAGGTACATGTTGCAGTTCAAGCTGCTGATATCATGGTGGACAAGACTTAATAAAGAGTTGTGAATAATAAAACATGTTTTTGTTTACCTACTTTTTTATTAATTTGGGAAATATGTTATATATGTTTCCAAAAAAAATAGTAACTTTACATTAAATGTATGTTTATCATGTTCTCCACGAGCATCTGACAATGATGGCTTCTTGTTGACCATCCAGAAGAGAAGTGTATGGTTTGTTATTTACGGTCGTAAAGTATTACGACGATTAATAATTAATATGACGTTCGTTTCAATACAAAATGCTCAACTTTGTTCTGGGCCCAAGTACAGTTACATAACTATCTCACAGCTGTATCTAAATAGGAATCACGATGGCAAAGTAATAACAATACTTAAAAAAAACGTCAAATTAGCTCTGCGTATTTAAATAAGTAATTATAATTAATATAATGGAATAATTAACAAGTTATGGTGATAAATAGAACCTGCACGTCGCAATTATAGTGCTGTATCATTATCTAAAGTGTTACATTAACATAAGAAGAAATATATTGACGACAAAAAACATGGAAACTGTCAACGATGTAACGTTCCAGATTTAAAAATTACACCGTTTTTGCCTGTATTTCACCGAAGATTTTACAGATGAGTATTGTTTTCATAATTTATAAGCCTAGTTTTTAGTTTATTTCTAATTGTCATACTTTTTTTTGCTACCTTCATACGATTTGAGGAGAACTTTGTTTAAAACATAACAGGATTTTAACATACCTAAATATCTTAATTCATTCTTAAATCACCTTAAGAACCATTAAATCATACCCTGCGGTAAGCAGTTAACTTATAAAACAGCAAATTATGAAATTTATTGTATAAATTCTAAGAAGCTTATCACAGTTATCACTTACAAATCAAGTCATTTGTAGTTTACATTTTTTTTTAAATCACTATATTCTGTTAGAAGCATTGAATTTCATTCATCTATTTTGCTCAGATGTCATACACTACCAATATGTTTACAGCTCAAACTACTAAGATGACTACACGCAGGGATGTCCTGGTTGCTAAAATGCAGCAATTACAGAAAGAACTGAAAACAGCCGAAGAATTGAACAAAAGACTCCTTCAAGAACAGGAAGAGAGTGCAGAGCAATTTGAGCAAGTTGTTAGAATAAACACAACCCTCAAGTCTCAGCTCGCTAACCAGGATGTTGAGTTCGAAGACATGCAGGGGCAGCGGGATGAACTTCAAGCTGCCGTTGATCAGTTCAAGAATTGTCAGGAGATACATGAGCAGGCATTACAACGCATCCAGGACTTAGAACAGCAGCTGGAGGAGTCAGAAACAAAACATAGTTGCAAGTATTGCTCCGGCCACTCCGGACTGCGAGACAATAATTTAAGTATTTTTGCTGAAATTAATAGCTTTGATGTAGATTCAGTCGATGATAGCATAGGATTCTCCCCAATGGTAGAAACAGTAGATTTAAAAAGTTCTGTGCACATTGAAGGCAGTAGTGATATTAGAGTCGCACTGAAAGGATCCAAAAAAATAAAAAAATATTTAAAACTCAGTAGATTCATAAAGAAATCTAAACTTTTGCTAAAACGCCATAATTCAATATTCAAAATGATACAATCCAAATGTAACAGTGTCGCCTTAAGCGATGAACTTCTAAACTGCCAATACCAACTAGACCGGACAGTAGAAGAATTGAGTCATCGCTCCGATGAACTAGAAAAATTAGAATTAAAGTTGAAAAACTTAAATAATAGAGACGAACTGTCAAGTAAAGCGTTACAGGAATACATAGCCTTTATGAATAATGTTCTAGAACCGGGGAGCGGCTACACTCTGCGTATGGATTCGCCGCGGCCCCCGCCCCGCCCCGCCACGCCGGACTCGCCCGCGCTGCGCGCCGCCCTGGCCGCGCCGGGCTCGCCCGCGCTGCGCGCCCTGTTCGCGTCGCGCGCCGCCCGCGCGCCCGAGCTGCGCGGCGACTCCGAGCCCGCCCCTCGCGTCGCGGATCCGGCGCCCCCGCCGCCATCGTCACCGCCGAGCCGAGCCGAGCAGGTTCCATCGGGGCCGGGCCGAGCCGAGCCGACTCCGTCGCTGCCGTGCCTCGTCGAACCGGCCCCTTCACCGCCGAGCCTTGTCAAGCTGGCTCTGTCGCTGCTGACCTACGTCGAGCCTGCGCCATCCCCGCCGAGCCCTGTCTCGCCAGCTCCATCGCCGCCAGGCCTCCCCTCGCCAGCACCAGCGCCGCCCCGCCTCGGGTCCGGGGCGGCCCCGCCGCGGCCGCAGCGCCGCCCGCGCGCCGCCGGCCGCCGCACGCTGCTGTACTCGGACGAGGTGGGCGCCGGCCTGGGCGTGCTGCTGGCGCAGCGCTTGTCGCAGGGCGTCGTCAACCACTGTCACCCGGGCGCCTCTGTCGATCGTTTGATCGAATCTATTTCTGCGGGCGAGTTTGACCGCGACTCGACGCTTGTAGTTTTATTAGGGAATAGTTTAGACTGTACTAAGCGAGATATCTTAAAATTATCCGCTACGCTGTCGGCGATTGACCGGGGAGAGGTTGCTAAAATAATTATCTGTGCGCTCCCTTATAGAATGTCGAGCAAGGTCAATAAGAGGGTATTTCATTACAATTCTTTATTGTATAACCTTTCCTTGTACAGTAGTACGATTTCGTATTTTGATACGAATAAATTTATAGAAGATTTTGTTATGCCCCATAAGAGGACCTACCTACCGAGAAGATGTCTTGTAGAGTGTGCTAACCTGTTAGCATATAATATTGAAGACCCCGTCGTGGCTAGCACGGCGTCTAATAGCCTTAAGTCGCGTAGTATTTTACGCCTTGGTAGCATAGGGTTTGAGATGGAGCCGCCTGGTGATTTGAATTTAAACTAATCGCTACGACAACGTGTGCACCAGCCGGCTCCGTTCATATTGATCACTGTGATGCTAGTATGTTTGGTAAAACCAATTTATTGAACTTAGTTCATCAAAATATCCAAGGATTTACCTGTAAGGAACACGAAATTGATTTGTTTATACAGTACTCGAATATTGACATTCTCTGTATAACTGAGCACTGGCTTAAAGATCATGAATTTATGTTTAATTTCAATAATCATAGTATAGTAAGTTCATTTTTTAGGAGATCTTGCAATCGCGGCGGGTCATTGATAATGGTAAAACATAATTTAAAAAGTAAGGAGCGTAAAGACATTGTTGACATGTCAGTGGAACGCCTTATAGAACTTTCTTGTGTTGAATTGGAACAATTTATAATTATATGCGTGTACAGGCCCCCATCGGCAGACTATAACTTATTCGAATCGGTCATAGATGAAGTACTTAGTAGTGTTTTTGGAAGTCATAAAAAAAAAATTGTATGTGGTGATTTCAATATTAATTTGCTAGAAAATTCGCCATTATGTGGAAGGTTACTAAATACTTTTAAATCCTTCAATTTAGTCAATTTATTTTGTGAACCCACTCGAGTCACAGCAACCAGTGCTACATGTATAGATAACATCTTTAGTAATAATGACGCGATTAGTAAATCTGTTATTAACAACCTAAGTTCTGACCACTGTGGACTAAAAGCTTCTTTCAGCGGGAAAACTGAAGAAATTCCTCAAGATACTTTGTGCAGGCCGATTTCCGAAAGTCGCCTAGGTTTATTCAATCGTAATATTACTAAACAATTATGTTGTCTTTCATGTACCCAGGAAAACCCTGACTGTTTGAGTTCCGAGTTGTTTAATTGTATTAAAAAGGAATTTGATGCCTGTTTCATTCAGAAAAAGGTGCAAGGCAAGGCTAAGACTAAATTTAGCGACTGGGCTACACCGGATATTCACGAGAAAAGACGCCGGCTCTACGACTTATATGATTTAAAGGCAACTGATAAAAGCCCGGAATTTCTAGAGTACGTCAAAAATTATTCTAAATCTTTTAAAATGTTGTGTGTCGCCGCTAAAGCCGATTATTTGTCGAAAAAGATCCTAAATTCCAGCGATAAAGTCAAAACTGTATGGCAAGTTATCAGTAATGAAACTGGAAAACGTAAACTGAAGGATCCGCACTACAACCTACGAATTGCTGACACTTTAGTAAGTTCCGACCGTGAAGTAGCAGATCATTTTGAGCGGTTTTTCTCGAATATCCCGGTAGAAACAACAAGATCCCTTAATTCATCGCCAGACGTCGCTGAAGAAATTTTGAAGACAAATGTGGCAGAATGTACAGAAATCTTCAAATTTTCGTATGTCTCATCGAATATAGTTCTTAAGACTTTTAGGTCTTTAAATTTAAAGAAAACAGAAGATCTTTGGGGCCTGTCTGTCAAAGTATTAGATTCCATCATTGAGTCAATTACACCATACTTAGCTGAGATTTTCAACAGATGCATTGATGCTGGAATTTTTCCAGATATTATGAAACATAGCAAAATTATCCCTCTGTTTAAATCAGGAACGAGAACAGATCCCACGAACTTTAGACCGATTTCAATACTACCGGCATTAAGCAAAGTGTTCGAGAAACTTATTCTGAATCAACTATTGTCACATTTCAACAGAAACAAACTGCTTGATAGCAATCAATTTGGTTTCACCAAAGGTCGATCAACTACTGACGCCGGTGCGGTACTTCTAAAACACATCTTTGATGCTTGGGAAAAAGCTCAAGATGCTGTTGGAATTTTCTGTGATCTGTCAAAGGCATTTGATTGCGTTGATCACGAAAATTTAAAGAGAAAATTAAGCCGCTATGGGATAAAAGCTAGTGCCCTTGACCTGGTCTCATCGTACCTTTCGGATAGAACTCAGCGAGTAGTTATTAATGGAACTCAATCGGCGGGGTCCCCGGTAGCCCTCGGAGTGCCTCAAGGTTCAATTCTTGGTCCCTTCCTGTTTTTGGTATACATTAATGACTTACCAAAAGTTGTGCAAGATAGACATGATATAGTGTTATTTGCAGATGACACTTCCCTTATATTTAAAGTGGACAGAAAGGAAAATAGCTTCGAGAGCATTAATGACGCGCTATCTACCATTGTAAACTGGTTTACGGCAAACAATTTGCTTTTGAACGCCAAGAAAACCAAATGCATCAAGTTTACGCTACCTAACGTCAAGCAGGTAAATAACGGCAAGATTAAAATAAAAGGTGATACGCTGGAATTTGAGGACCGAACTGTTTTCCTGGGAGTCACTTTAGACTCCAAACTGCAATGGCATGCACATATAGGCACTCTAGCCGGAAAACTTAGTTCAGCAGCCTATGCAGTGAGGAGAATCAAACAGCTGACAAACGTAGAGACGGCCAGGCTGGTATACTATAGTTACTTCCATAGTGTTATGTCTTATGGAATTCTGTTGTGGGGAAAAGCGGCAGATATTCAGACAATATTTGTGCTGCAAAAACGAGCTGTACGTTCCATCTATGGACTGGGCGCTCGAGTATCCCTAAGAGAGAAATTCAAAGAAGTTAACATTCTTACCGTTGCATCTCAATACATACTAGAGAATATTATGTATGTTCGGAAAAACATCCACGAATTCAAGGTTAACAGTGATATCCATAACTATAACACTAGAAACAAACATAAACTTGCCGTGCCCGCCCACCGCCTCCGTAAGGTTAGTACGTCTTTCGTCGGGAACTGTACACGTTTTTATAACAAAGTCCCCACTGATGTAGTGAATTTACCACTTCACAAATTTAAGTCGCACATTAAGCACTCCTTGTTATGTAAGGCGTACTACACTGTAAATGATTTTATAAACGATAGAGATGCTTTTAAGCCGGTAGCTTGATTGGTTTCATTAGTATAATAAGAATTAAATAAATATTGTTTTTTTTTTACACTGAATTAAATATGCTAGTGTCCAGTAGAATTGACACATGAGACAATGATGTTCTCGCTTGATTATATTGTTTAATTTAATTTTAGTTTTGGACACTTGGAGACCTTATACATCTCTAAGTACATATTTATTTATTTGATTTTTATTTTTGATTGTACATACTTACCTATATTTTTAATGTTTCTGACACTTAGAGACCTTTACATCTCTAAGTCAACTTAGGCTAGTAATTATGTGAAGCTATATTACTGTCTTTTTATGTAACATATGAGCACAAAATGCCGTGTCTTACAGCTACATGTTATTACTATTTTAATATTAATATAGGCCGGTAGCTTGAACATGTCATGCTCGCTTAAAAGTCTTTGCTTACGGTGGCGTTGTTGATCGGGTCGCTACTTTCCCGAATGAAGGTTGAGGGAGGCGATGGCTGAGATACGCGTCATACTCGTGAACGGGTGCTGTTTGTGGAGACTGGTCTGTTAAGCTAACACGAGCTATTATACTTAGTAACTTTTATTAATTAATTACAGTGAGACGCCTCATTCTGTTCTCGTATGTTTCTTTTCTTTTAATGAATGTATTAATTATACAGGATATTGACTCTTGGAGACCCTATACATCTCTAAGGATAACTTGATAAACTATATAATCTTATAGTTCTGACACCTAGAGACATTTACACCTCTAAATATTATAGATTTTTTGTGTGTGTTTTTTTATCTGTATTTTGTATGTAATTCGACATTAAGAGACCATATACATCTCTTAGTAATTGTAATACGTTAGATTGAATTGTTAGTTTTAATTTATAAAATTGTTGATGTTATTATTTTTGCTTTTATGTAAATTCAATGTTGACGTGTAAAAGTGCCCTTGTGGCCTATTTGCTGAATAAATGTTGATATTTGATATTTGATATTTGACCGGAAATAATAGGATATAATTAGCAAAATTGGCATGTTCCTAATATAGTAGTATAAGTATGTAGTACAATATCCAAACAATGGTGACAAGCCGGTAGAAAGCACCCACTGGGTGCTAAGCTACCTTTAGCAATGGACGCTTGTAACGATTTTATGAATCCAATCTTCTTACAAATCGAATCAGTTAAAATATATATGATGTAGGTAACTTACATTTGTATTTTTGCTCCCTTGATTTCAGCCAAGTTATGGTTGGAGTTGGATATGTATATGCTATATGGATACATACTCCAATAAAACTAAGTTATATTATATAACTTAGGCAGATTTCTGGAATCAGCTTTCTCAAATTTATAGCGTAGGTATTTTGAAATTAATGATTCAAAATAAACGAGTTTTCCATTCCAGACGATTGTTATTTATAGAAACACGTGACACTGACATTGTCGACAGGTGACATTACAATCAATTGACAATGTCAACTATTTTTTTAATGCTTGTTGTTGCTTGTGCATTATCCTAATCAGCCGACGACATGTAATTTACGAGAAGTTGTATCTCATATTTTCAATAAATTATAAATATTCAACCGAGCCACGAATTACTAAATCATTCAAATTGGTATCTTAACCCTTAATCAAATATCGGGAAATTATTTCCCACTTCATTCTAATTTATGAAATATTTTTTATCTTTTTAAAGGCAGCACTCAGCGATACCAACCATACAGATTTAAAATCTTAGTAACATTTTGAATTTGAAAAATGGCAACACTTTTCTAATGGCCGCCATTTGTGACCATACGTCAAAGTCAATGTCAGTTGTTGTGATTTTTTTTGCAATAACGACAATTTTTTTAGTATATTGAGATTAAGTGCGAAAAAAAATCTTGTAAGTGCATACACTGAATACTATCATAAACTAGACTTATTTTCCGTGCGTTTTGCTTGAAAAGAATTGTGATAACGATGTGATTTAGCCAAGATTTTAAGGTTTTAGTAAGTGGGTAATTATTTCCCATTGTTTGTTCCTGAACGTAAGATTCACAAAAAAATTGGTAGATTTTATCAAGTGGGAAATAATTTCCCAGTATTTGTACTCAACTTAAATTTTAATTGGTTTCCATAAATAAAAATATACGCCCGTTTGCCTGTTACACAAAAAAATCTGTGGCTGTTTTTGTTTTCTTTTTTCTTTTATTTATTTCTTTGATTTTTGAAGATAACTTTAAAGGATCATACTTGAATTCCAAGCAAAGCCGGGGGGAGCTACTAACTAGTAAATAGTTCGTAACCGTATCGGACAATGGGAAACTATTTCTCACTTCATTCAAAGTTTTGCTATTCCGTAACGGATAACGGGAAATTATTTCCTACCGCAAAACCCCCCTTTCCCCCCACAAAAAATCTTTTTGTATATTTTTTCGTAATCTACGCACCCAAATTACCTAAAAACCATTCTTAGTTTTCAAAAATCTCATAAAAAGTGTTCCGTTTGATTAAGGGTTAAATTAACCTATATTTTCAGAAAATAAAATAAAAATGGGGGTCTAAAAAAAATGAACAATCCTAATTGACCTTAAAATAATTGATTTTAAACTTAGAATAGGGAGTATTACTGCAATGTTCTGCCGCCAGAGTGCAGCACTAATTTGTTTAGTAAACCATAGAGTAACTTATACATACTACCTTTAAATATTTTTTTGACAAGTTTTCACTATGACATGCATCAAGGCGATTTGTTTACAGGTGGCCTACCGTGAATCGCGAAAATCGAAATTTCTTTAGGTATCTGTCTCTCTATCAATCGAATAGGCAAGAGTGATAGAGAGGCAGAACCCGAATTTCGACTGTTATGTTTCACGGTAGGCCATGTGATTGGCCTAGTGATGCCCTCTACTCTACCTCCCTATCCGCCTGAGAAAGAAAATGACAGTCGACGATAAAGGTTGAAACATAAATTTAATTTTTTGAAAAGGTTTTAAGAATGATTCTGCTATCGGTGGGTCGGCGTGGCGTGGTGTTTAGCGCGATCTTTACGGCGCGGCGGTCGCGTGCATCAGCCGGCACTGCACCTGGTGCATCTGCATGCACGCCTACAAAAACACCACCTACGGCGAGATTCTGGCCGAGGCTTTCATTAGAAAACCTACTAGCGCGCCTATTCGGATTTCGAGATAATCACAAGATCTAGAGTCGATTTAGAGATCAACTAGATCTACATTAGATATCGCCTAGATGTGACTTTGGATATCTAAGTCATAACTTGTCGAAATCGTTCAAGAGGACCTCCAGAATCTCGGAAACGTCAAATTTGACAGATCTATCTTACAAATATCATTAAATTATCCATATCGTAACTTGTTGATGAAGTCTACTAGAAATCTAATTCATTTTCGGAATCGAGCCGTAGGTAGGTATTTATACCTAGCGCCTCGAATAATGGTCTCTATGACAATTTTTATGGTATATTATAACTTAAATGCTAGATGTCTAAATAATTTAATGTGCAAAACTTCAAAAAAAAAATACTACAAAGCTTACAAACATTTTAAGTGACGGCAACTCCATTAAAATGAACTGTCTTAGGAACCATCATTAAACGCGAGAGGTATACGAATTCATCATTTGGGTCGAACCCTTAAAAAAAAGTCACAAATTCATTGCGTGTTTTTAAATAGGTACCTAATCGTTAAAAAGGAGTTAAAAGAGACTCCTGAGACAGTGGAGACAAATTATAGGTGACCTTCTGATGACAACCTGCCGTATTCGAACTTCAAGATATTCACAAGAGACGACACGTACTAGATCCATTCTAGATACGTTATAGTTTAGATATCAACTAGTTCTCTTTTGCAGCGCAATTCGGGCAACCAATGTCACTTTTACGTTAGATAGAGTAAGATATCTATCTATTAGATGTGAATTGAATCTCTAAGTCACATCCTGTGGAAATTGTTCAAGAGTATCTCCAGAATCGCGCAAATGTCAAATTTGACAGGTTAGATCTTAAACATATCGTTATCGTGTCTTGGTGATGTCTAAAAGATATCTAATAGATGTCTATTTCAAAATCCGAATCGGGCCCAACATGCAACTGCATTGCTTTGCGACATTACTCACTTTCACTTAAAATTACACATGGTAAATTTTTAAGAATTTATATTGTGAATGTCAGTTTTTTACATTATGAATAATTGAGTATGAAAAATAACACGTAGGTACAATCAAGATTTAACTCAAAATTATTAAATTACAATCGTAAAATCAATTATACTGCGGCGGCGTTGGTGAAAGTCACAATAAAGTTAACACATTCAGACTTATGAGGTAAAAGCTTGGTCCGTCACAAAGCCAAATCTTCCGTCACAATAACTTAAGTATCGCTACCTATCATATCTTTGCTTTCTTTTTAATTTCCTGGCTTCTTAAGACAAGATCCAATCTGAATATGAGACCCCATAAAAACTATCCTGATACAATCTCAAAACAAAACATTATTTAAAAATTTCATAACAAGTTCGTACAGTCTTCTATGGCTCCGCGCTTGCCAAATCGAAAACTGAGCGAACGAAAACGTATATTGCTATGGTAATTTGCAAACATATAGGCTATTCGGATTGCTAGGGTTTCATTCTAGGGTCTATAAATTGTTTGGAATTGTCTGTGACCTGGTCTAGTGTTCGTTGTGAGACTTGGAAGAATAGGAATAGGAATTTGTAATTCTTTCTGTACCCCTATACTGCAAAACGTAATATAAGACCAAAAAAAGTAAGGCAATCTTGCCACTTTTTAGTAGCGCGTCTTGTATTCATGTAAAAATAAGTAAAAAAGTACTTTTTTAAATCGTAGGAGTAAAATTACTAGTAAATAAATTATTTTAGCGTGATTATTTATCAAAAGGAATTTACTATATTACAAACAAATTATTGCAGTGGCAACATTGTCCTACTTTTTTGGGTCTTGAATTACGTTTTGCAGTTTAGTGTAAATTTCATTCGATAGCGTGACGTGACGTACGCGTTTGCGTTAAGTGTCATTTTGTATGAGATCTTGAGTTTCCAAAACGTCCCGCTTGGCGCGCTGTTCAAAATCCCATACAAAAATAGACATAACGCAAACGCGAACGCTCGTCACGCTACCGAATGTAATTTACGCTAGGGGTTCAGTAGCTCTACTATCAGTTTCGTGAATGACAGTGAGAAGTGAAGACAGTGAGAAAGTTAAGGAAAATGTATGGAGTAATTGTACAGAGCCTATACCGGTCACGTAAAGAACTAAAAAATTCAATTGGTACCATGAGTTATAGACGTTTTTACGCGAGTTTTCCATACTTGCCTAACTTCACACCTAAAACGCTCTCTTTCTAATTATATAATGAAAACTGAGCCAGAATTATTCTGCGTAAATACTTTACGCGAGTAAACGTGACAGATGTTATGGAAAAATACGTGCGTTTCCAACGTGACATTTCTGTCAACTTGTGAACACAACAAATACGCAGATTTTTCACGAATATCAATGCAATTTTCAACGTAATATGTATAAATTTATAACAGTATGTGAACTTCAAGCAAAACTTTAAGGGATAAATCAATTAATAGTTCGATAAAAGGCTGATTTAGTACAAAGGTAATGAGTTATACTTGACATCATATTTTCCTATTTCTACTGCTACATTTGCGAAAATCACATTGCTTACGAGCAGTTTTTGGTTTTAGGCAAGAAGCTGATTGAAAACAACATTTCCATGAAAACCCGGATTGCATCATGTATGCATGTAGTTCAGCTATGTAAGTTACATATGTATTAAGAATTAAGGCTCAATACAAGGAGCGGTACATAGACATGTTGCTGTTTTTGTTGCTGGGTGCACATAACACATAGTAAGAATAAGACATACCATACCGCAAGACCTATTATAATATTTACACAAGAATTGCTACGTATTTTATTAAGCATTATTATCTTATATAAAATAAAACATACAAATGTTCTGTGGGTTTATTTATTTTTCTTTACTAAGTAAGTATTATTTTATTTTCCGTTGTTCAAATTATTGTGTTTGGTACCTAGGTAATCGTTTTTCATGTCAACTTGGTAACAGGAAATATAAAACTTTCTTCAAAAACTTTTGCTGGTGGTTCTGAATCTGAAAATTTAAATAAGATTTAAACACATTTATTGCCAAAAACCCGCTGCGTGGGTTCATTTTGTATTGGAAATGGGGCGCTTGGCACTGAAATATACTCGAGATCATATAGGTACTATAAAATTAAAATCGCTATTAAGGTCATACGTAGGGTCTGTGCGGAAAGAGAAGAGTCGTAGGTATAATGTATGGGCTCCCCTAAATTTCACGACTTTTCTCTTTCCGGACACTCTATTAGATTAGATAATGTTACTTAGCAGTAGGAGACGGCCGCTGTCATGATGCGGACTGAAGCGGACCATTATAATACATACCTATTTTAATATTTTAAGATTTCTTCTCATGTGTGTATTATTTTCATCATAGGTAATAAATATGTAGCCAAAAGTAGCCTGTATAATCGCGCCGTATACTTTGCTTCCTATTTTTTAACACGCAATGTCATAATTTTAACTCGATTATTAATGATGTTTACGTACTTATCATATTTTGCAATTTTTGTCTTGAATACAATTATATTTTAATTTATACACTGTTTACTAACATTGATGTGTTTATTATTTTCGTAACTATGGCAACGTCAAATCTTTAAAAATTTGTAGAATGAAGGTTGAGTCAGTAACAAAGTGACAAAACTGGTCTTAGAGCATTTAATAACTGGAGTGGCCATTGAGTGCTTACTGTTAGGATTTAGGATTAGGGTTCCAAGCAGGAAAGAAAAGCTTGTTTTAACACCATATAGGTAATGTTTATTAATCTCAAGCAAGACTACATAGTAATGGCGTCTCATACGAGAAGAAAGAACACCTACGTTTGTTTTATATTGACAACCGAATAAATCAAATATCATAGTCGTAGTAGTCTCGAAGGTATACTCTTTATTTTTTTGTTGACATTATTACTTACCCCTCTGCCGAAAAACTTGCACAATTGTGCAAACTTTTGTATGGACCGACATGGCTTTTTGTACGATACGTACAAATCATGTAGAAATAGCAATACATTTGACGTCCCCTCCCCCGCAAAAATCGGCGGACTGTTTTGTAAAGAAAATGACAGCGATGACATCTCCCTTCTAAGTGCTCTTAGTGGATGGTAGAGGTAAGGAATACAATCTCCGTGTAATTAATAATGAAAAAGTGTCCGTCAAAAACCTTAAGAGGGAAGTATACTACGTAATCGTCCATACAAAAAGAGAAAACGTTTTTCCACTTGTATATAAATACGAGTATCTTCCATTCTCCATGATTTTTAGTACGGTATTGATACAATGAAAAACTAGGTTTATGGGTTTTCTTTTTTTCGCTACTCTGGAGAGATTTAGAAAAATTATAATAGCTGACAGCGTGCCCAGTTTTTGCAAATATTCTCCCTTAAAGGAGTTTTCTCATAAAGTCATAAAGGATTCTCCTTACCTCTAACCTCTATATTCACGGCTACCATCAGTATATGTAACATTACTTTCTGTGCATCTCACTTGCACTAATATGCGAGAGCGAGATGCATAGATAGTAAATTACGTAGACGTGAGAAATATTGACAATTTTGTTATTTAGTTCATTAGGTGACTCCTAGAGGCGCTGTATAAAACTCCGATATACTCGTAACTCTTGCTCTGTTTTTTAGTATAGTTAGAAAGGGACAGTATCGTTTGGAGTGGAGTGAAGTTAGGTACATAAGACCGTAAAGAAACGTAAAACGTGACTCACGGCACGTTTATTCACCGAGTGTAAGTGAAAAATACTCTGCCAACTGATGGTAGAGGCTCAGTACGGTTACCATCAGTTTGTCACTGAAATAAACGCCGTCGAGAACGTAATTTACTTTCTATACATCCCGTTTGCACTAATATGCGAGTGCGAGCGAGATGTATAGAAAGTAAATTACGTCCTCGACGGCGTTTATATCAGTGACAAACTGATGGTAACCGTACTGTATAGTGCAAGGCTACAGACCAATCGGAACGTACACTGACATAGCGTGTTTACTGATAATCATTATTAAATAATTATACTATTAACTTAAATAAATAAAGCCAAACAAAATAAAGATAAATAAATATTATTATATCATATTGGTTCCCGGCGATAGTGTTGTTTTGTGTCAAGATTACCGACAGATGGCGCTGCATGTAGATTACATGTCGCTATCGATGTGTCGACGTAGTTTGTATAAAGACTTCTCGATTTTAAATGAATAAGTAATATTCGGGATCAATTCCTTTATCTCTTTATTTTTGAAGTATTCTTGCAAATACCAGCAAGAATGCCATAATAAAACGTGTTTTGAGAGGCGTCTAATGCATGTTGTGATGACGTATTAGTATCGGCACGTAGTCGTCATCATATTTAACGGAGCGGCCAAGGTGCTCAAAATATGTGACGTCCATAAGGTACCTTTTGCCGTGGAAAGTCACATATATAATTAGACTAAAGCAACTACAAGCCTTGGAGGCCTATGTCCAGCAGCGGACGTCCTCTGGCTGATATGATGATGATGATGATGATGAAAGCAACTACATATTACATATAATGGTACAGTCGACGTCAAAGATATGGTTACACTTTTCGCCTTATTACTGTTACCAAAATTATTTTAGGGGGGGGGGTTATTCTAAAAATTTTAAGGAGAGAAAAGAAATACAACCACTGTAATTACAACGTTTATTCGATTAAAGAACCAAGGAAAGTATTACCCGGGCCTTAAGGGCCTTGCAAACACTGCAGTTATCTTAGACTAGCTCTTAATTTTATCTAAATTGAGACTACACTAGGGACGAGAGAGAGCGAATGTGGGTTAGCGGCTAAAATATTATGGTTGAACACTTTTAGTCGAAAATTTACAATTTAACTAGAATATTGTTGGGCGCCGTAGAGGTAAATTAAAGATTGGAAGGAGCTGACCTGATCCGCAGGGTTTAGGGTACCAACAACACCGCCACGTCGTCACCTTCTCGGTACAGGCCAAGGCAGCACCCGCCGATCACCGGTCAACGCGGTTCACCGAGCACACACGTAGGTAGAACCCGCGCCAGGCGGATTTACAGGTAAAATTGTAGACCCTGGAAAGGTTTTCAAATAATAAGACAAGAGTACACAACGCTTTTATCAACGCTGGAACCTAAATAACTTTGCAACAAAATGGAGTCCAGACATTCATAAATTCGAATTTGGAACGGCACGCGTCAGGTCAAGGTTAACATTTGACCAGCGCGGCGGAAGGTTACTCTTAAAAAAAACAAATAATAACTTACTCGCTGTGGAAAAATGGCCCGCAAAGGGTGCTCTGCAACATATGTCGACACAAGCGAGGTCTATAAAACACGGCCACAAAGGCCCTTAAATTTGGGGCTGCATGTGCCCCACTTTTTCGCCTGGGCTGAAAATAAAAATCACCACACTATTAAACTGAATCTTACACACAAAACTCGTCGCAAAAATCACTAAAATACTCACTCAAAAGGGAGATTTCTCCCGATTAATTTAGAAATCGCCTGAAAAGGCTTGTTCTTTGCGGAACAACTCCAAAGAAAATGTCCGACCTTCATTTTGGCAGGATATGACAGACCAAATGACAGAGTTGCCACAACCCGAACTGGATTCGTGCAATCCTAGATGATTTTGAAAAGAAAACATTACCTTTCTTCTTTACTTTATTTGGACTAATATTAAATAGAAAGAAAAACAATATTTGAAGACAATTTTAATTTACAAACCCCTTTCGATAAAAAAAATAAACAAAAGATGTAGGAAGACACCGAAATTATTTTTAATCTAGCAACCCGGACCATGCTTAGTTCGATAGGGCGCTGGGTGAATACGCCTGCGCTCACTAGATGGCGATAAAGGTATCAAATGAAGACGGCTCACATACTAAACAGTATTGAAAAAATGAAGAGTTAAAAATTTTATTGTTACAGTGCTCCCCTACCCGAAGAAAATTTTGACTACGGCAAAATTTTGAGCTGGCCCCCAGCTCGCAAAACCACCCTCTTATTTTCTAGACGAAGTCCCATAAAAAAAACCGACGCCAAAGGCATAAAGGAAAGCAACGACCACCCAATTCGAACCCACGCATTAAACCATAATAAAAAAATAAGCACTGCCGAGCTGTGCGCAAATTACCACCTACCAACTATAATATTACTGTACTGTAATATACACTATGATACCCTAAGCGTATATTAACCTAACGAAACTAACGCTAATAAGCGAAGCTGCAAAGCTCCCTACCTACGCACTGCATCGCTGTATATCTTGGCGGCGCAGCGAGCGACCTGGGTCGCGGGCTGCACGTCCAAGTTATATGGCGGAATGTGCGTAAGGTAACAGATTATTCAATAATCTGTGGTAATGACTGAGTACAGTCAATTACCCAAGTGAGTCAAGGACAGTGTCCGATAGCTCGGCTAAAGAGCCACTGAGCTACCAGTCGACACTCTTCACAGGAACACTGGCCCTGCAGTGCGAAATCAGGGATTTCGCCCTGCACTGCCAACGCTCACTGTGGATAGACGGCTTATAGCCAATGAAATTGATCACGGATCAAACCTTTTAAGATTCCGGGCATGCCAGGACCCTAAATTCTTACCCGTATAAAAATCTTCCAACTCATATACTAAATTCGAGAGTTTACGAACTATGCGGCACTTCACGTATTTAGGAGCAAGCTTAGCCATAAAGAATTTACTGGCGTCACTCAAAGGAAAAGTCTTTTTCATAACAACCTCGCCCTCACTAAACTCAACCGACTGTCGGCCCTTATTATAATAACGCGCCCCTCTATCATGAGCTTTTATTAATGATAACTTAACCCTATCGAAAACTTCCTTTAAGCCGCCTAAAGATTCCGCGTACCGATCTGGAGAGTCAATTGATAGGTCTAGTTTCGAGGTCTGGCAATCTCCGTAGACTTTACCGCAAGCAACAGCCTCCCTACCATGAACCAGAAAGAATGGAGAATAACGAACCGTTTCGCTGGTGGTGGAATTCATGGCGAACTGTACCTTCGGCAAAGCTACGTCCCAAGCTCGATGATCGTTCTGGACCATGATAGAGACGGACGTCATCAGGGTCTTATGATAGCGTTCTACGGTGTTAACCTGAGGGCAATAACGCGGGGTATAATGAATTTGGGGAATGAAGTATTTCTGAAACAAAGCTTTAAGCTCACTACCAGTGAATTGCGTAGCATTATCCGCAATCACTGTGCGCGGCACGCCGTGCTTAAGAAACACCTCATCCTCTAGACGCTGAGCGATAGTCTTCCCTACGGCTCGCCTAAGTGGGAAAAACAACACGTACTTAGAAAAGCAACATAATACTGACAGAATGTAAGTATAACCTGCCCTGGAACGTGGTAGTGGGCCCACTAAATCGATACTGAGCGTGTCGAATGGACGCGAACAGTTCTTAGGGTGTCCCATGATACCTATAGGGGGCTGCTGTGAATTTTTATACGCAGCGCAAACCTCACACCCTCGAATAAAATTAGCTACATCTTGGTACATTGAAGGCCAGTAATAATGTAACGATAATCTTTTATAAGTTTTAAAAACTCCTAAATGGGAAAGCTCCTCGTTATGACAAGTTTTAATTAATTCCTGTCGTTGACTCGATGGTATCACGACCTTCCAATCAAATTCCCCTGAAAGCTTGAATTTACTTTTACAGTAACGCATAAGTTTATTATTTTGAATCGCGTAATTCGGACACGAGCCTGGGGATACCCGGCAACGTTCAAAAAGCTTATCATACCACTCACAAGTATGAATTTCCAACACGGGTACACTACGAGATAAAGCGTCCGGAACTACATGTTCTTTACCTTTACGATGTACGATTTCGAAGTCATAAGGGGATAACCTACAACCCCAACGTGCTAACCGGCCCGTCGGATTGGTTAAATTAAAAAACCACTTTAAACTGGAGTGATCGGTAATTACCTTAAATCGTGGGCCACCCTCTAAGTATGGCCGAAAATGCTCGATACTGAAAACAACGGCAAGTGCCTCGCGCTCGGTCGCGGAATAATTGCGTTCGGCGCGGTTTAACGAGCGGCTCGCGTACGCTATCGGATGCTCCAGCCCGTCCTGCATTACTTGGGTCAAAGTTCCGGCCACGCCATACCCGGACGCATCACAATGTAGAAGGAACGGCTTTGAGAAATCTGGGCACGATAATATCGGTGCCGAAACTAAAGCCGACTTAAGTTTTTGAAAGGACTCCTGAGCTTCCCTCGACCACGCGAAAGGAGGAGCATTCTTCCGAGTACTCGTCAAAGCATTTAAGGGGGCTGCGAGGTCACTGAAATTTTTAATGAATCTACGGTAATAAGATGCAGTACTTACAAACATTTTAACTTCCTTACGGTTGGTAGGAACGGGGTAATCTACAATAGCTTGAATTTTGGAAGGATCGGTATGCAGACCACGCTCGTCTACTACATAACCAAGGTATTTAAGTTCTTTTCGAAAAAACTGTGACTTAGCAAAATTAATAGTTAAGTTAGCAGCCGACAAACGGTCTAATACCCTATTTAATAACGCAATATGTTCTTCAAACGTCTGACTAACTATTATTATATCATCTAAGTACACAAAAAGCCTGTCATTAAATTCGGGTCCAAACAACTTATCCATTAGACGCTGCTGGGTACCAGGTGCTCCGGTCAACCCGAAACACATGACCTTAAATTGAAACAAGCCACGTTTAGGCACCGTAAAGGCCGTTCGTTCGCGCGACGCCTCATCTAACGGAATCTGCCAAAACGCGCTTTTTAAGTCAATTGAGGACAGGAATTTCGCGTCCCTCAACTGGTCCAGAATACGTGATATATACGGTAACGGATATGCATCGCGTTTACTAACCGAATTCAATTTGCGACTATCCAAGCAAAAACGTAGCTCCCCATTAGACTTAGCTGTAAAAAGGGTAGGATTATTCCAAGCACTAGTACTAGGTTCAACTACGTCCTGCTCTAGCATCTCATCTACTTGACGGTTAAGCTCTACCAGACGGTGTGGCGAGATCGGATAATAACGTTGTTTAATCGGAGGACTATCACCGGTATCTATGGTATGGGTGAGCAAGTGCGTACGCCCCAAACCTTTCTTCTCAAACGAAATGTCCTTGAAATTACAAATAATCCCGTCCGCTATGGCACGTTGATCAGGTGTCAACTCTTGTAAGGAGCACAAGTGTTTTTCGGGCACGACCTCATTCACGGTAGTGTCCGGTTCCTGGTTCCCATACTGACTAAACAATTCCGGTGCGATATTGAACGCCTTAAAAAAATTAACACCGAAGATCATACGTGTACCCACGTCCGGTATTACATAAAATTTAATTTCGCGTGTTAAATTTTTAGCTTTAACAACCAAGTACATACACCCGATTATTCTCGAACGAGTTTTATTAGCCGCTATAATATGAGTATTATCCGTGGCAGAAACCAACTGAGCTCCTAATGACAAAAATTCCCTATGCGAGTTCGAACCTATAATACTGATCCCTGCCCCAGTATCCAAAAGACCACGAAAAGAACGACCTAAAATTCCCACCGACATGTGAGGTCGCTCGTCTTTATTCAAAATGAACCGACTCCGAACCACCGAAACGGGAAGAGACATTAAAGTACTAACTATAAGTGGGTAATCAGGACAGTCTGGATTAACCCCAATGTCCCCCATAATATCTTCACCAAATTCGACCAAATTACATGAGTTCCCACGCTCCAAATCGTAGGGACTCGACATTCGGCGGTCCGGAATAATTAGTTTTTTGAAACACCAGGCACAGCACCTGCATCTGGCGAAGTAGAAGTAGAAGCTCTAGGAAAACAATTGGGACAATCTGGGTAAGACACTCCCGCCCTACCACATTTGAAACAAACTACCCGTTTAGACTTACACTCCCTCAGACTGTGCGTATCTACACGACAACGAACACAGAACGGCTTCTCCAGCGGATTGGCTGCCTCAACTTTAGGACGCGAAGAGGTTTTACAACTCAAGTCTGCGGCCAAGGTAGACGATGAAGGTCTGGGAGGCTCCACAAAAGCATTAGCCCGCTGCCAGCTGTCCTCAAGCACGCGACACACCCTCTTCAAATCCTTTAAGGTAGTAACCGACTGAATGGCCAAAGGTACCGTATACTCCGGGCGAACATTAATGGAAACTATGTCAAATTTCTCCTGATCCGACAATTCCGTATTCAAACGACTGAAATAATTCTGCATAATGCTAATGTATGTAGAAATGTTCTCATTAGAACCCTGAGTACGATTTCTAATTTCTTTCAATAAGCGCCTGTCATAATCGAATGGCAAAAATTCATCTATTAAGACAGCCTTCAATTGGTCCCAAGTGGACACCTCAGTGCGTATACCGCGATACCACATTAGTGCGTCCCCATCAAATAATTCTACGGCTGAAGCTAAAAGCCTGGCTTCCGTAATACGACGCGAAGCTGCCAACTCCTCAACCCGCTGTAAAAAGGCCTTAACACACGTCCGACCATTAAATTTAAGATTTAAAGAACTAACTGTTTGATATTTATTAAAGCACGAGGTAGCAGGAGCTGTCGATGAAGTTTCAGGTTGGGCAGGGCTCCCCGAACCTTCCATCGCATCATCGAACCCAGCATTGGAACGAGTCGACACAAACACCGATAGCATATTATCTAACTTTGAAAGGATTCGCATGAGTCGATCCGTTAACCCCGAGTGCAAGGTGACATCAGCGGACTCCTCCGGGTTAATCCGTGTTAAACGATGATACAAGTGATGCCCTAAAGCCTGTACCCGGTTAAGAGACTTTAAAGTTATTGGAGTCTTGGCGGCCGTGGTCAAGTTTTCCAATTCAGTCAATTTATTTTGAATTATAGCAAGCTCCGGCGAAATGTGCCCAACATACTCTTCGATATCATCTGATGGTAAATCCCTCGCTAACTTCCTAATTTGCTCCCTCAATCCCTTTACATCGTCTGCCGGAGTGGCATCTCGTACCTTCACTTCATACTCTAGTTCATCTTTATGCAATAAATTAAAGTTAATGGGGCGGTCCTCCATTTTAAAAAATTTAAACTTATTGTACAATTACAATTAAGTTAACACAAAAGATTTTTTTTTATGTTGACGCTAATAACCCTATGACAATACCCCTATTCGGGACACAGTAATGCATGCAAAAACAATGTAAATAAAGATTTGAAACAATAAAATTGACCTTGTGTGCTCGGCCCAATACACTTCTACTAAATAAAATTATTAACTTTACTATTGTACACAATAGTACCCAAAAAATAAACCTAAGAGGTAAGTTATTTATTTTTAATATATCTGGAATTTAAATACCAGCAAGAATGTATATTTAAAGTTTAGACTATTAATATTAACTCTTATCACTAACACTATTCAATTTGTATAATAAGTATTCAATTGACACATGTGCTGTTATCACTAAAGGTTATGACAGTAAGTAGAATTAATGCTACAACAAGTAGGTACACTAAGAAAAAAAAATGTTCAACCATAAATTCCTTTAGCTAACTTCTATGTGACTAAAGGTAGCTCGCTATGAAGGCCCCGCGATGGGTGACACTGTTACCAAAATTATTTTAGGGGGGGGGTTATTCTAAAAATTTTAAGGAGAGAAAAGAAATACAACCACTGTAATTACAACGTTTATTCGATTAAAGAACCAAGGAAAGTATTACCCGGGCCTTAAGGGCCTTGCAAACACTGCAGTTATCTTAGACTAGCTCTTAATTTTATCTAAATTGAGACTACACTAGGGACGAGAGAGAGCGAATGTGGGTTAGCGGCTAAAATATTATGGTTGAACACTTTTAGTCGAAAATTTACAATTTAACTAGAATATTGTTGGGCGCCGTAGAGGTAAATTAAAGATTGGAAGGAGCTGACCTGATCCGCAGGGTTTAGGGTACCAACAACACCGCCACGTCGTCACCTTCTCGGTACAGGCCAAGGCAGCACCCGCCGATCACCGGTCAACGCGGTTCACCGAGCACACACGTAGGTAGAACCCGCGCCAGGCGGATTTACAGGTAAAATTGTAGACCCTGGAAAGGTTTTCAAATAATAAGACAAGAGTACACAACGCTTTTATCAACGCTGGAACCTAAATAACTTTGCAACAAAATGGAGTCCAGACATTCATAAATTCGAATTTGGAACGGCACGCGTCAGGTCAAGGTTAACATTTGACCAGCGCGGCGGAAGGTTACTCTTAAAAAAAACAAATAATAACTTACTCGCTGTGGAAAAATGGCCCGCAAAGGGTGCTCTGCAACATATGTCGACACAAGCGAGGTCTATAAAACACGGCCACAAAGGCCCTTAAATTTGGGGCTGCATGTGCCCCACTTTTTCGCCTGGGCTGAAAATAAAAATCACCACACTATTAAACTGAATCTTACACACAAAACTCGTCGCAAAAATCACTAAAATACTCACTCAAAAGGGAGATTTCTCCCGATTAATTTAGAAATCGCCTGAAAAGGCTTGTTCTTTGCGGAACAACTCCAAAGAAAATGTCCGACCTTCATTTTGGCAGGATATGACAGACCAAATGACAGAGTTGCCACAACCCGAACTGGATTCGTGCAATCCTAGATGATTTTGAAAAGAAAACATTACCTTTCTTCTTTACTTTATTTGGACTAATATTAAATAGAAAGAAAAACAATATTTGAAGACAATTTTAATTTACAAACCCCTTTCGATAAAAAAAATAAACAAAAGATGTAGGAAGACACCGAAATTATTTTTAATCTAGCAACCCGGACCATGCTTAGTTCGATAGGGCGCTGGGTGAATACGCCTGCGCTCACTAGATGGCGATAAAGGTATCAAATGAAGACGGCTCACATACTAAACAGTATTGAAAAAATGAAGAGTTAAAAATTTTATTGTTACATTACAAAGGAGTAAGTTGCAAAAGTGTAAACATTATCTTTGAAGTCGATTGTACCAACTGGAATCACATTTTTTGACTGTGATATATATTTAGCTCCGTTTGTTTTTATTATAATTGTAAGCATCTAGTATACCCTCTGGGTCGAAAGGTCAGATGGCAGTCGTAAAAACTAGTGCCTGCGCCAATTCTTGTGATTAGTTGCCAAGCGGACCCCAGGCTCCGATGAGCCGTGGCGGCAAAATGCCGGGACAACGCGAGCGAGATATATGATGAGTACTTAAATATTGTAGGTACATATACTAATATGAGGTTTAGAGAGCCAACAGGAGTGGTCATTTCTCCATACAAACGTACTCGACTGTTTCCTTCGTGGGTTTTGAAGCTAGAGATTTCCACAAGATATGACTTAGAGATCCAATTCACATCTAATAGATATCTTACTCTATCTAACGTAAAAGTGTCATTTGAATTGCGCTGCAAAAGAGAACTAAAACTATAACTATAACTGAATATCTAGAATGGATCTAGCGTGTCATCTGTTGTGAATATCTTGAAGTTCGAATACGGCAGAATGTACATTCGAACAATGTTTTTAAGAGATCGCTGAGGTCCGATTACTGCATGATCTGTCAGCAATGAAGCATTGTTCAATTAAATCTTAGGGTGGTATTCCACCTGTCTCTCTCACTCTCTCATTAAGCAAAACGTGAGACAAAATACACATTGGACAAGTGAAATAAGTAACTTGGGTATTATTTAATGTCAGTAGATCAATTGACAGTTATGTTTAGTTAAGCTGAAGTAAACTAGATGGCGCTAGTAGTACCCAATGTTTAGGCTTTGATTCTATAGTTCCCGGAGCTTTACAATGATGGAACCTTGCCACGCGTATTCGGGAAACGAGATAATCACAAGATCTAGAAACGATATAGAGATCAACTAGATTTACATTAGATATCGACTAGATGTGTCTTGAATATCTAATTCATAACTTGTCGAAATCGTTCAAGAGGGCCTCCAGAATCGCGGAAACGTCAAATTTGTCATATCTTTCTTACAAATATCTTTCAATTATCCATATCGTAACTTGTTGAGGTCTAGTAGAGATCTAATACATTTTCAGAATCGAGCCGTCAGTATCGCATTGCTTATATTTTTATGAAAACGTACCGAATAAGTAAATATAGATTAAATTGAAACCTATGATCTAGTTTCAGCGTGCACCTGATATCAAAACGATATCTGAATGATGTCAGTTCCTTGTCATTTGCACGTGCGTCCCGCTTGCTAATACATGTACGGACAAGTCCAGGCGCAATAAACACGCGAATGATAAGTAGAGTCTGGCTACTGAAATTTTACACAAATGTTTGGCGGGAAATTCAAAAAATCTTGGGCTGGTCACACTTTGTGTAGTAGGAATTATAGTTTTGATACTAGACAATATTATTGATTTTCTGTGCACAAGTAAGGTAATCATAATCATAATCATTTATTCGATGCAATCCATGGTGTTTATAAAGGTGTTTAAGTTTCATTCAGTACAGCATGGACCCTACTAGGGCGTGGCAACATATTATACGTAAAAAAAGTAAGATATTTAAACATTCATACATTATATAACTATTTATAATTTGTCAAGCTATTTCCGTCAGTAGAGAAAAGCGGTAAATTTGGAAAAATGTAGGCGCGAGGAGTTCGCATCCCAAAAAAGGTTTAAATTTCTTGCCTTTTTCTACTGACAAACTTGTTTGACTGTCTATATTTATTATTTTAGGTAATTAAACTAATTAAATAGGTCACAATATGCTATAGTCCATATACTTTACTATTTAATTGTCCATAAACTCTTGCAAAGTGTATGGGCATTTGGTTAAAAGGTAAGTCTTGAGCTTATTTACAAAGCTATTATATTTATTTTCATTTTTTATATACTGAGGGATGTGGTTATATATTCGAATGGACATTGAGTAAGGGCCTTTGTTGAAGAAATGTAGGTTAGCGGGAACTGCTTGTACAAGTTTATTGCGGATACGTAAGTTATGTAGTTGTGGTATGGGATTTTGGGGTTTTACAAATAAGTTAAATAAACGTTTACGTGCACTCAAAGTCAGCTCACATAATTTGTACCACTATTTAAAGTACAGTCAACGACAAACACATATGTTTACGTTCCAATATTTAGATTTTATGGATATTTTTTAGAACTTTTAGTTTATCCGTTTCTTTATACACTTATACTGTTTATGAGATTCAGGCATTAATAAATTCACGTACTTAATCAAAGTAATAGACAAATGTTAGAACTAGTACTTAAAGTATCAAAATATTTATAGAGCACCAACCTTCTAATTTGTTTACATTTGGTTAGGACTTGTAAACATTGCAGTTTTTCGTTATACAAAGCTACACGTCGACATCGCACATTGTCGTAATTATTTACGAGCTTAAATAATAGTTTGCAAACCTCACTCAGTAACTAGTAATTATTAATATTATTTAAAATAAACCCCTTATAAACCGCAAACAATTTGAATGAATGACATAAATTGACAACTGACTTTTAGCTTTTTTTTTAAATCATAGACAATTGGTAATACAACAACGAAATATCTGTCAACAATTTTTGGCTAGCCAGACTCTAACTGACGTCATTCATTAATGTTAATTATCTCATGTGTACAATTCAATAACTTCTTCATAGATGTCGCTAGTAGGATCATTGCAATTATTTTGAAGCGTGAATAAAATACGAAACACCATGAACATGTTATTAAGAATATACAGTTTGTATCCAAATTGCACACATGTGGAATTTGAACGTTGCGAGGCTTTCAAAGCACGAGGGTTTTAAACAAAATTTGCCCCCGAGTAAAACGCAAAATTTTTCACCACACCAACCCGAAGCAAACATTAAATGTAAAATATCAAACCAAATCCAAATGAATGTTATTAAATATTTATCATCCAAAATCATCATTTAAAAGTCAATTCTACCAGCAAACATAAGAAAATTATTCTAAATTTGCATTTGATTACTTTGCCTCACATGTGAATAAAATGCAACTTTGCTTTCAGTTTTTGAAGTGCAAAGTAAGCCTTTCCGAGCTGGTATGGTGAAAAATATATTATATACAATACAATAAAAAACTTATATTTAAGCTAAAAAAGTTTAGGCCCAAAGTGTATAATATACAGCTAGCTAATTAATGTACATTTATTTATTCTGAACAAGGTCAAGTTAAAATTATGCCAAATAATAAGAAAATAAAAAATTAAAACACAATACATTATTCATGTCATGTTTTTGTCAAATTTTAAGGGTACAATTGAATTCCTTGCCTTCGAGATTCCTAATTTCTGATGGTAGATTGTTGTAAACGAGAATACACATATAATACGTATTCCGCAGTATATATATATATATATATACGTTCCAATTGGCCTGTAAGTCCCGACAAAAATGTCAAATTTGACAAAAATGTCGCAAGAGGCACTTTTAACAAATTTTTGGGGGTTCCGTACCTTCATACAATAGGGACAATAATAAAAGCCATACAAGCAAACTAGCGTGTCTTCCCGGCAGTTACGTCGTTTTAATAAGAAGATCAGTTTAAAAAAAAACTCATTAATGGCTCAACCGAACATATTCAAAATAACATTATGCGAAGTGTTTGTTAAGCTTAATTTTCTCATTTCATTTCACTTGCACGCCCGGTTTAACAGTTACGGGAGAGAGGGAGGGACACACAATGTTTTTTAATTTCTGGGCGATTATTTATAAAATTTATCACTGAATCCAAAAACGATTGGTGTGGTGTACCGCATGATACATTTGCTTGTTTTTTTTTTACTTAAAGTTACATGTATCCCCTAAAATATATTTTATAAATTTTATCTTCTAAGGGCCACTTGCACCGTCCCACTAACCCGGGGTTAAGAGCCCATCAACATGCACACTAGCGCCACTGCTAAATAATCGTGATTATCAGCCGTATTCGAACAATGAGATACGTCAAATACTAGATATTGTTTGTTTATTGGAGAAGTGGCAGCGTCATGGGCCTTTGCCAAAATACAGTAATAGATTACAAGTAAAATATTTCATAAACGATATGGATTAGATATGTCAGTGTCAAACAAGTGTCAAAATTGACATTTCTTCAAACAAAAACGTCACTTTTGACACTTGTTTGACACTGACATATATATTACATATCTTTTCAATATCTAGTATTTGACGTATCTCATTGTTCGAATACGGCTGTATTTAAATTAAACGAAAGATATTGAAAAAAGGGGGCCGCTACTTACGTACTGTATTATGAATTATTTAAGTACCTACCTTATGAATACATCAAACTAGTTTTTATGTTGCTGGATTGGATCAGCTAAGACAGTAATGTAAGTATTAGTTGCCTGTTGAAATAAAAGTACAGTCAGCGATAAAGATTTTTGACACAAACTTATACTTAATATAAAGTGAATATGTTGAAAGTCCGAATAGACCCCACGATATACGGTACGTATGGACGGTGTAAACACGCCGTTACACACACCTGCTCACTATTTACGAGCTCCTTGCATGTGTGTGCGTGTGATGATTTTGTTGATGTATGGACCATTTCATTGAAGATAGTTTGCACGCGTTGACACTTGCAGTGCATCTAAGCAAGGTTTAATCGGTTAACCCCGGGTTAGTGAATGGTGCAAGTGGCCCTTACATTGTTAATTATCCTACAGAGTTACGGCTCGATTCGGAAAATGAAATAGATCTCTACTAGACGTCAACAAGTTACGATATGGATAATTTAAAGATATTCGTAAGATAGATATGTCAAATTTGACGTTTCGGCGATTCTGGAGGTCCTCTTGAACGATTTTGACAAGTTATGACTTAGATATCCAAGTCACATCTAGTCGATATCTAATGTAAATCTAGTTGATCTCTATATCGTTTCTAGATCTTGTGATTATCTCGTTACCCGAATACGCGTGTTAGTCCCTTCCTCATAGTGTTGTGTTCCTGTGGGTGAGTAAAATTGCCAGAACTTAACGAAGGCGTAGGAGGTTTAAACACTTCTGAAGTTGCGGGCGTCCATAGGCTACAGTGACCGCTTCCCATCAGGCGCGCTGTGTGCCTGTTTGCCACCGACGTATTATTAAAAAAAGGACCTTACAAAGATAAGTTCTAGGCACTGTTGATGTTTGTATCAAAGATCCAGCCAATCCCAGCGGCACACTCGAAAAAGTATCTCATTGTTGCGCGGGCCTTTATCTCCGTGCTAATATTTAGGGATGTACCTGCTAGTCAGCGACTAAATTATATCGTCACCGACAAAAAAAAACTGACAAAATCATCTCACTGTTGTGCGGGGCTTCTCTCAATCTCTGTGCTAATATTTTATGTTGGACCTGTTAGTCACCGACTAGATGACATTGTTACCGACAAAAATAATTTATATTTAAGATTGATATGTAGGTCGGGATTTTATTACAGTAGGTAATTGTACTTGTTAAGAGCCCATCAACGTGCACAGTAGCGCCACAGCTAAATAATCGTGATTATTTAAATTTAATGAAAGATATTGAAAAATGGAGGCCGTTACGTACTGTATTGTGTATTTAAGTACCTTTTGAATACATCAGACTAGATTTTATGTTGCTGGATTCGTCAATCTATGCGTACGCCGTACAAGTACAAAGTTAAAACGGCCGTTTTTGTTTTGAGTTCCTCAGTCAGGTACCGACTAAATTATACATTCACCGACAAAAAGTACAATATTGTTGCTCGGACCTTTATTATCACAACACCAGCTAATATTTAAAAAGGTGAAAAATAGTCGCCGGCTTTTATATTTATACAGTCATTGTCATCAACCAATCTAAATAAATAGTAGGTAAAGGATAATATTTTATTTTAAATTATTATGCAACACTGGTGTCGTGAAAACAAAGACTGCATTGCTATAAATTTTGCTACCTAGTTGTCAACCATCAAATTTAACCTTGGCGGATTTTTATTAAGAAAAACTAGTTTTGATTAATAATTAAAGCCCATGGCCTTTAGACACATCACATGCCACAGATGTAGCGTAAAAAAATCTCACTATTTCTCGCATTCATGGTGGTTGCATAAAACTAAACTTCCACTCAACCGCTTTAAGATGTTTTTGTTTGAAGACACGTCACTTTTGACACTGACATAACCGATCCATATCGTATCTAGACCTGATTTTTGACGTATCTTAAAGTTCGTTTTTGTCGATGCCGACTAAACGTTTTCCCATCCCTAAAGTCCCACACAGAACTACTCACGAGTCTGAATTAAAGCCTTTCTTAAAAGCTAATCTTAGGACAAAGCGTTATTACTGGCCCCGGGGTGTGGGCCGGGGCTATTGTTTATTTTAATTTTTCCAAGTCTAGGCTTTTCCACAAGACAATACACTGAATGAGCGTTTTAATTTATATAATATCGTTGCTATACTCTGTTTTTGTAGCATTAGAAAAATTGTAAACAATCTTGATGTGTCTTTTTATTGAAAAGCACTTAAAATTAATAATAACTATTATTTTAATGATAAAACTCCCGTGAGTCTCGTGAGACACATACATATTAAATATAAATTAAGACCGGGTCACTCACCCATTAACGAACGGGTACGGACTACGGAGTGAAACATGTCGAGCGTTTTCGACTTAAAGTGCGTGAGTGACCCGTTCTTAATATATTTAATATAATACCTATTTATTACTTATGAAACTAAAAGAATGTAAATGATCACACATAATTAATTACACATATACATATTTATTTATTATATTTACTGTTACCTACTTATTTTTCGAAGGCGTTTGTGTGTTCTTGTATGAGGATTTCGTGTTAACGTGGTTTTCGCCTTATCGAGGTTCAAGTTATCGAGGTTCCACTGTATACTGTATTTCCCGCGGACAGTTGGACAGTGTTGTCATTCCAAACCGTGACAGTTGACACAAATGGAAAAATGCCCGCGGACAGAGCTGCTAATTTCCGCCTTCAGCCGCCGGCGGCGATTTGATTAGCTTTGTTTTAAAGAATATCGACAAATCACTAAGTTTCGGTATAGCATAGGTAAGAAGAATAGTATAACAATAAAACCGGTCAAGTGTGAGTCGGACTCGCGCACGAAGGGTTCCGTACCATTACTCAAAAACCGGTTAAGTGCGAGTCGGACACGCGCAAGAAGGGTTCCGTGCCATTACGCAAAAAACGGCAAAAAATCACATTTGTTGTATGGGAGATTTATTTTGTTCCGTTTTTAGTATTTGTTGTTATAGCGGCAACATCATCTGCGAAAATTTCAACTGGCTAAGCTATCACGGTTGATGAGATACAGCCTGGTGACAGACAGACGGACAGTGGAGTCTTAGTAATAGGGTCCCGTTTTTACCCTTTGGGTACAGAACCCTAAAAAACACAATATTATGATTGGCTCAGCGACCTGCGTTCGCAGGTGGTAGCAAGACGACCAAAGAGTTTTGCCAAAGTTAATTTAGAGTATGGGTTAGAAAGGTCCATACCATATACATATGGGCATGGGTAGGGGCTGGAGTTGCAGGCGTCCACAGGCTACGGTGACCGTATGCTTGTTTACCACCGACGTGTAAAATCAGAATTAACTACAAAATCAATATTCTCCGAACAGGAAATAAACAGGGTATAAATTATGTTTCAAAATAAAAGACTTATTAATTATCTTATTGAGACCGATTAACATAATTGAGTAGATTAATTAGATACTTACATGTACACATTCGAGGTAGGTTTAACGCGTTTTAAAATTATCAATATTATCATCATTCTTGCTGGTATTTGCAAAAATGAATTAAAAAATATACGGTTTAGCTAGACTAATTAACACATTTCTCCATGAATTTTTTACGGTTTGCATAACGCTTAGGTGAACTACGGTGAACAAACGATAGCGTCATCTAAACGACAGGCAGCGCCATCTAGTGACAAATGTAGCAACTAAATAAAAAGGCAAAACCAAAAAGAATAGATAGTATAGAGGAGTCCTGTCATTGACAATTTTGTAGTCACGGTACATTTACTGCTATCTATCGACACGATTAAAACTTAAAATAAAATTGAAAATGTATAAAATAATCAAAATATGTTTACGGATAAATGATTCTTAATTTTTAGGGTTCCGTACCCAAAGGGTAAAAGGGACCCTATTACTAAGACTTCGCTGTCCGTCCGTCCGTCCGTCCGTCCGTCCGTCTGTCACCAGGCTGTATCTCACGAACCGTGATTGCTAGACAGTTGAAATTTTCACAGATTATGTATTTCTGTTGCCGCTATAACAACAAATACTAAAAACAGAATAAAATAAAGATTTAAATGGGGCTCCCATACAACAAACGTGATTTTTGACCAAAGTTAAGCAACGTCGGGCGGGGTCAGTACTTGGATGGGTGACCGTTTTTTTTTGCTTTTTTTTGTTTTTTTTTTTGCATTGTGGTGCGGAACCCTTCGTGCGCGAGTCCGACTCGCACTTGCCCGGTTTTTAATGTTGCATACTGACCCATGTTCTTTCACTGATATGTGTTAAAATTGTTAAATACCAAACGGTGTCGTTACCGCCATCTAGCCGAGAATAGGCCAAAGGTAATGGCGCCATTTATTCGAGAATGACTTTTCCTTGGCCGTCCGAGGCACGTTTTTTCTATTAGACTTTATTTATCTTATACGGAGTTATATGTAAACATTGTTTAGTTAGCATTGACAAAACTGAAACTGCATATTTCTAATACTCGTAGGTTCTCCTGTCATATAGGTAAAGAACTATTTTGTATTTTTTCTAAATTTTAGACTTAGTAGTTTCGGAAATAAAGGGGGGGAATTGTAATTTTTTGTCTATTTGCTTAAATAACTTATAAACTAGTTATGACAGAAAATGACATTTGTTGTATGAGAGCCCTACATAAATATTTTTTTTTTTTGACTTTAGTATTTGTTGTTATAGCGGCAACAGAAATACATCATCTGTGAAAATTTCAATTATCTATTATCTATCACGGTTCATGAGATACAGCCTGGTATAGATAGATATACGGACAGACAGACAGACAGACGGACAGTGGAGTCTTACTAATAGGGTTCCGTTTTTACCCTTTGGGTACGGAACCCTAAAAAAGACCCCTTAAATTAGAATACGCCTGTAAGAGACAACTGTCAGCTACACGACTTACACGTGTCAGGTTGTCAGTCATACGTATCGTTTTTCGAAGTAATAAATGCACTTAAATCTTCGTCTATGTATAATTAATAAAATTATTTACAGGGTGTAAATGTACTTACCTGCATTCATTTTCGTGGTAAATACGGTATATATATAGGTCATACTGAGCAACTATTACTATGGGACCAACCCCAAAATCACGACAAAAAAAATTGACTCTCCCATACAAAATGTCAACATCAGCCAGCCAAAATGTATGGGAGGATCAATTTGTTTTCGCGATTTTGGTGTTGGTCACATAGCAAAAGTTGCTAAGTTTAGAGTGTTTAGACGATATATTCACCCCGTAAATTGGAGGTGACTAAATTTACACCCTGTTATATTCCGTCGCTGTACCAACCCCGACACCCACACATTGTGATCGCATTCCCGCTTGCTGTTCTATCGCCAACAATCACCCTCGCAAAAACCCCGAAGACGGCGGATAACAGTAACACATTTTCGTCGGCTAACGATTCCGAAGCGGGCTGTCCCATAAATTCTGGCCTGATTGATACATGGCGGGGCTGTGACGCCCATCCAGTAATTTAGTGCCGCGGCACGCCCACCGCCACCCGATGCCGACTTTTGTTTTGCATTAATTCCTTTTCTTGGATTTAAAAGTGATTGGGGGGTTCAAGGGGGCTGTGGGGAAAGGCTGAGTTAAATGCCTTATTATTACCTGAGTGCACCTATGTACCGCGTACCCTCGTCATGTATTTGGAGCAAAATTTTGAACTATCAGTTGCTGACTGTTTTACACAATTAGGTAATACGTGATATTTCTTAGGTTTTGAAAGTGTTTGGGGTGTTTAAGGGCGACACACTGAGTCTGTATCTTATTATTACCTGAGTTTTCCTAAGACAATTGGTATTTGGAGTCAAAACTATGGAATCAGATACTTGACGCCGAGTTTTGTTTGGCATTATTAATTGCTCTTCTTGGATTTAAGAGTGATAGGGGAGGTCAAGGGGGATGTAAGAAAGTAACACTGAGTAAAGTAGGCACCTATTATATGTCTGAATACTATCCTTTTGATGTTAGTTGTTTATCAGATGCTGACTTTTATGAGCCGTTTTTTTAGTTTATTTTTTTTAAATTAGTTTTTGATGAAATTAGGTTAGATTGAAGAGCCCTTCATTCTTGATCGGAATAAATAGGAAAATCTAGATGCATAATGTATGCGTGAATAATACTTATGTACCTACAATCATTTAGGTTTCCTTTACTGGTTCATCTCTACTCATTCGTATGTAACTATATACATGTATACGCGTTATCAAAAATATTAAAAACAACACCGCTTGACTGATTAACAGTAACACTCTTGAAATTTTCAGAACCACCCCTGTTACTCGCTCATTTCCCGATGTTCGTTCCACCAAAGAGAATTTGAAATAGAGAGTTTTATCGTCATGGTAAATTATGTAGCTACAGTACATTTACTGCCATCTTTCGAAAGAAGATTAAAACTGTTAGAACTTTCTTTGTTATGTGTTAACTTGTTAAATATTAATATTAACGCTATCTACTCGAGCTTATAGTCTGAAGGTTATGGCGCCATCGCTCGAAAACATTGCACCATACCTTTGGCCTAGTGTCGAGTAGATGGCGTTAATACATACATACATACATACACCACTGGCTCAGTGACCCAAAGAGGATCTTGGCCTCTGACACAAGAGAGCGCCATTCTGCCCTATTAATATTTGATGGCGTTAATATTAATATTTAATAAGTTAACACATATCAGTGAACGAATAATGATCAAAGTCAAATGGCGATGGTGTTCTAACAGTGTTAATATTCTGTCGAAAGATGGCAGTAAATTTACAGTAGCTACATAATTAACTATGACAATCTGCCTCTATACACTCTATTCTCTCTGGTTCTACACATTCTTCGTGTGTGTAATCAAACTCCCACTTAATTTCAAGTCAACAAAAATTGTGACGCGTCGCAGATTGGTCGTCAGAACAATGGAGTCTGTGTGAGACAATGGCTAAATATTTCAGTGGCTTTTCACTCCCGAATGAAATGTCTGCTCGCTAATGTATGGAAAAATCACTATTTATGTAAACTGTGGAATGAACTGTCGCGGTGTTTCCGGACCGATACGGCCTTCAAGAAAAGAGCGTAGGCTGTACTCCAATCTTGTTCGCCAGTAACGCACTTGCAACTTCTTTGGCGTTTCAGGTGTCTATGGGCACAAAAAAACAAAAAAAAAACACTTGACTGCATCACAAAAAACGACGGCAAAAACATTTTTTTTTAATTGATTCAACTAAAATTTTAACATAATGTCATTACGAACGTAATTTTTTCATATTATTAGTAATTTGGCATTAATTATAATATTGCCTAACTTTAACCACAAAACTTCCGTAAGACACAGACATTAAATATGTTGTAAAACGGGTCACTCACGTGTTTTAAGTCGAAAAACGCTCAAGTCATCTGGCGCGGAGAGCTGCGTCTGCGCCGGTCTGCCAACGCAAGCTCCTGACGACACTCCTCGGTACGGAGTGAAACATGTCGAGCGTTTTTCAACTTAAAATACGTGACCCGTTTTAATATTTAATATTACCTAACTTTGTCATTGCCATGCCATGCAAAGTTAGGCTGGTCCGACTCTTTGCGATTCCACTTCGCAAATGCATGAAAACCACGTTCCTCGTGTTCAGAACCTCTTAAGCACCCCAAGCCTCAATACAAAATTCTCCTTAAAGCGTTCAAAGCGCTATCACCCAAATCCCAATGTCCCTAAAATGCCGCCATCTTTACTAAAACACTAATATTTCAAGTGACCGCTGTGCACCTTTGCATCTTTACCATCTTATCTCTATACACTACGAAAATTCACTCTCAACCTTAATTGCTCGGAATAAGAATCATAACAGAAGTTTTTGAGAGTTTAGCGACGGTAAAGTTAAGTTTGTAAAGCATAGGAGATAGCGTTTATATAGAGGCGGTGGCGGTTTCGAATATGCAGGTATTGGTACAAAGGAAGCATAAGACAGTCCGTGTGCGAGCAAGTGGTGTGGTGAGCGTTTGCATTGATGGACGGTACGAGAAAATTTAAAAATCGGATCATTATAATATGCCAAGGACTCGGATCTTCTTAGGGCGTCCGCTAGCTGGGTGCACGGTCGCATTTTTATCGCTTGTCACCATGCATGTCACGTTCTAACAAGTATGTAAGTGCAAAGTGACGGGCATAGTGACAGGGGAATAAAAATGGAACCATGCTGCACCCGCTCTGCACAGGCACAGAGCGGGATAAGGGTGACGACATTTTGACTAAAATACCAATATCTCAGTTCTGCAATGTAATTCCGCTTGGTGCCCATTGAACGAAATGAAGTTCATAGAAATAGCTATCTACTGACCTAATTCTCAACTCTGTTGGTTTTATGGACCAAGGCTCCATACAAAGTTACCCATTGTAGTGATAACGCCAGGATGCCAGTGAGAACGCCTGTTTAAAAGTTTGCTCGTCAGGTCCCTGGGCTACATCACTAGCTATTTTATACTAAAATTAAAACGTGTAAAAATGCATTATAAAAACTACAACTTTTCGGTTAGCCTCTTAGTAATACAACGTAATGCAATGGACCCGAGCCCTGAATCAGTTCTAAAACTCGAGGGATGACGCCTCGAGCTCAAAGTGACCGCCATTACACATCACCACCTGCACTTCGATTCGAGTTCATTAAACATTCAAGTCGACTGGTATGCAAGTTATATGTGCAAGCTTACTTGAATGTTTGAATTGGGCAATTTCAGAAAAAAGTTATACATAGGTAGGTATACTTGCAGAATTATTGTGTCAAAGATGCCCCTCGATCAATGACATTTGACCCATTGAATAAAAAAATAAGTTAAAATGGGTCACTCACGTATTCTAACTATTTTACGTTGAAAATCGCTCGGCATGTTTAACTCCGTACTGAGGGCCTACCGCGAAACACGTTCGACGTGTTGCCTCCCTGTCACACTTACGTACGAATTTACAAGTGCGACAGAAAGGCAACACGTCGAACGTGGCTCGCGGAAGGCCCTCTGTACCGAGCTGGAGCTTGCGTTGGCGGACTGCGGGCTGCAGCTCTCTGCGCCCGTTGGCTCGGCGCTCGGCGCGGGCGCCGGCGCCGGCGGCGGCAGGGGCGACGAGAAACTACCCTCGTTTTCGGCATTATTGTCAAATGACGAGTTGCGCAGCATGCAGCGGTCGGCAACAAGCGGCCCGCGGGACGCATGCGGCCCGTGAACCTCTCACTTGCGGCCCGCGAGCCTTCCTCGCTATTTTGTATGTAATATTGACAAATGACAATGTCTAATAAAGTCATACTTAAATATTAACAAAATGCGGCCCGCGTCAACTTCGGAAACGACTATTTGGCCCTTGGGTGCTAAAAGGTTGCCGACCGCTGCACTAATGGTTCATCCTCCTCCTCTGTATGGAATGAAATATGTCCAGCGATTTTAGACTTAAAATACGTGAGTGACCAGTTTTAATATAGCTTTAATAGTAATTATGTCTGTGACGGAAGTTTGTTAGTAAAACATTTGAGCCCCGCGGTCCGTCTATGTGTAGTTGATCACACTATAAGTCCAACGACAAATCCTCATTTTATAAAATACACTTGCGGAATGATTGCGTCAAAGACGCCCCTCGATCGATGACGTTTGACCCCTTTACCTGCCCCCCGCGGGTCTTGAAGTCCGCTGCAACTTCACTTAAGGGGCAGTTTGGTTACGAGAAATATTTATCAAGTACTTATCACAGCACCACGACACTCTGCAAAGAGTATATAACGCAACTAACCCCATTATTCATAAACCTTTACTAAAGTTAAGAAGCCGATAATAATCGTTTGTCCCTTTCCATCATACCAATACGTCGGAAAGGGACATACGATTATTATCGGCTTCTCAACTTTAGTAAACGTTTATGAATAAGGGGGTAAGAATATCACAGCTTACTAGTGAATATTCATCTGCGGACAATGCAGATGGTACTTAGACCCAAAAAAATGATGGATGGATGGTGTGAAAGAGGATATGAGAAAGAAAGGAGTTAGTGCTGAGGTGACGAAAGATAGATCCCACCAAAAACATTCTGTAAAAAACTAGCCAAGTCTCGATGGAGCTGCTTGTTTATCTCTAAAAAGTAATGAAATCTAGACAAAGTCGTGCCAAGTCTAAGGTTCCTTACTGCGATTTCTTTATTATTATAGTTAATGTTGTGTGACTTGGCCGTTGAAGGGTACACAAGGGTACAAAACCAGGTGCTCCATGACACCATTGCACCAATCTGCCATTGCACCAAAAAGAAGTGTTTGTTTCAGGCTCGCCCATACATAAGTATTATTGAAATACGCAGCTTTATCAAGCCTACAATTGACTGGTTATTGAATCAACGTTTTCCAAGTGGCAATTTTCCATCGTCAATGGGTAGCGGTTCTGGCGACAGATTGGTGCAATGGTGTCATGGAGCACCTGGTTTTGTACCCTTGTGTACCCTTCAACGGCCAAGTCACACAACATTAACTATAATAATAAAGAAATCGCAGTAAGGAACCTTAGACTTGGCACGACTTTGTCTAGATTTCATTACTTTTTAGAGATAAACAAGCAGCTCGATCGAGACTTGGCTAGTTTTTTACAGAATGTTTTTGGTGGGATTTCACTTCTTTTTGTAGAAACCCCCTGGCACTGATTAAAATAACCGACTTGGTTTCATATTACATCTCAAAACTTTTTTGTAGTAAAAGCGTTGCGAGACTTGCACCTTTTTACATGTAATGTTTTTGATGGGATCTCATCTCTTTTTGTAGGCAGTCCTTCTTTTCGGGTACTCATACCCATACTATGTATACACATATCATAACTAAACATATCTTCATTCATACTCACATCGTACATCGTAGTGTACCTTTACTTTACCTACTATTTGTAGGAACTGCAACAGTAACTTTGTAATATCATATGTTTATATGGGATTACAAACTTACTTATGCAGTTCTTATATCTTTAAAACGTGACTGATATTGCAATATTTTTAGGTTTTCCCTTTATGTGGCCATTAAACCCTAACTCTGTACCAAATTTCAGCTCTCTGAGTTTATGGGAAGTACTAGTTCTATTCTGATGATCATGAGTGAGTTTCATAAATGCGAAACTTTGCTTTCGCTTAACTTCGGAACTAAATGACCTACAGACTTGAAATTTTGGATTTTAAGTATGTGATTATAGCTTACTGGATGACCAAAATTTCTGCGTTCTGGTCTTATCCAAAGGTTCTCAAATAGGGGCCTGAAAATGCGGCGAAATGGTTCCAGTAAAGGATGGTACGGCAGTGTTTGCTTCGCGCTCGACTTGGCGGGGGCACTGCCGTGCCCCCCGATTAGAATGGAAGAGAAAACAGGTGGCGCCGACTCCACATAACGTGGGATAAGGGCAGGAAGAAGAAGAGGACTAGTGAATACTCAAGAAACCTTGAAGCGAATTCAAACATACATTCAGACATTAAAATAGGAGGAAGTGCGAAATAAACCACGCGCAGTAAGAAGCTGTTGTTATAATGCCTCGCCAGTCTGCGTGTAATGCCACGTGTCACGTTCGAAACGTCAGACTAAATAATAAAAAAATAAAAAACATACAACCGAATTGATAACCTCCTTCTTTGAGATTTGGAAGTCGGTTAAAAAATAAGTATTTCAGTTTTGAAAATTATGAGTGATAATCGTGATAGTTTATATAAAAATAATGACATTCATTTTTTCTTCGTTTTCTCATGATTGCAGGCTCAAGAGGGAAGGCAAAAGGGGAAGTGCATGGATTTAATAAAGAAAAATCTTGAGTGCTGCCATGTCTCTGATGTCTCTGAAGCTGACACATCAAACAGAGCAAAGTGGAAAGAAAAGAAAGGCATACCCCACCATCAGATGGTAATTATAATAAGGTACACCACGGAGAGGGAGCCAGAGACACTTCCGCTTGCCAAGTCATAGCAAAGTTAGCTTAGACTTGTTACTTATTTTTATAATAGTAAAACCTCCCCTTAAGCGGGCGGGTGGCGAGTACAATCTGCCATCCTTTGTCCGTCTCTCGTCACCCGTTTTATATCTATACTTACGAGTACATACTTCACTGGCTTCAAATACATGTGTGCTACTTATGTATGTCGGTAACGTTTTAAACCTTTTATTTGATAGGAGTACCTATTCTATCAAAGTTGTGTTAGCTTCGAGTGCCAGGACACTGATTTAATCACGGTTTTTAGTTTTACACATTGTTCTTTAGGAAAACGTGACTGAATTGCGTAAAGTTAAAGATTTGTTACTACTATTTTTGTTACATCTTGTATACCTTTTACATCTTGTATAGGTAGGTTTTAGGTTTAAAAACCAGTCAGTATATACATACAATAAAAGCAACAGAGAAGTAAACACCTGAATGTAGGTAGCCGGAATGAAGGGGGAGACGGACGGGACAGGCGATAGAATTTTATGATCCGGTCGCACTAAGGAGCAGTAAATAGCTCTACAAGGAATTATTAATATGGCTGGATGAGACATACATGAGAGGGAATTCCCCTATAGGAGAATAAGGAAGCCCCTATTGCAGGAAGGGTTACTTTTGTCTCTGCATCTTACTATAGATTGGGAGTAACAAAACTCGTTGCTAATTGACCGAGCGAAAACGTAAATCTCCATATCAGCTTAGGCAAACGAGGCTTTCGTATGGCTGGATGTTCTCCTCTGCAGGTCGTATTTCTCAACCTTCTTCTTCGCCTAACCTTTTCCCATATCATTTGGGGTCGGCTCTCATCGTCATTCTTCGCCAGGCGTACCTGTTCTGGGTCGTCGAGACATCTATTTGGGCTTTCTTAAGGTCTTTGTTTATGTCTTTGTTTCTAATATATATTATGGAATAATATTAACATCAATAAATTGCTGTGATAACTCATCATCATCATCATCATCATTTCAGCCTATTTACGTCCCACTGCTGAGCACAGGCCTCCTCTCATGCACGAGAGGGCTTGGGCTATAGTCCCCACGCTAGCTCAATGCGGATTGGGGACTTCACATACACCTATGAATTTCTTCGCAGATGTATGCAGGTTTCCTCACGATGTTTTCCTTCACCGAAAAGCTAGTGGTAAATATCAAATGATATTTCGTACATAAGTTCCGAAAAACTCATTGGTACGAGCCAGGATTTGAACCCGCGACCTCCGGATTGAAAGTCAGACGTCATATCCACTCGGCCACCACTGCTTGCACTGCTTGCTCTGATAACTAGTTGAAGATAATATGTACCTAATAACTGTTCGTACTCGTAAGTGCTTGTTCCTAGGTCTACATGAATAAAGTATATTTTGACTTTGACTTTTGACTATGACGGACATCATATCGTCATTTCCTGGCGAATAATTGTATTTAATTTATTATTGTTATTTAATAATTTTGAATGAAATTTTGATTGTCAGTGTTATTTTTCGTAGGAAATTATTCATAATGTAAAAACTGACAATCACAATATAAATTCCTAAAAATTTACCATGTGTAATTTTAAGTGACATTGTATATTGTGAGATAAATAAATCATATCATATCATATCATCCAGGTCGTAGGGGGTCTACCTCTGCCCGATCTTTTGGGACCGATGTCGATGTTAAGGACTTGTCTAGTCATAATATGATCTTCTGGCCTCCTTATCTATATAGGTATATAGTATTGATTGTTCGTTTCAGTGTCTGGTGTTTTTTCACGAGGATTCGCGAGGTGAGCGAGCTGAGCCATTAGTATTAATAATTATGTTCAAATAAAAATGATAATAATCTTTCATTTATGACTGTACAGCGACAGAGAACACCTCTTTGCCTAGTTCATCATTGGCCACAGCATCTTAGATGATTATTGCAGCGACAGTTTATTAAGAAGAAGAAGAGGTCTGTGCGCCGTGTTACCTATTTACCTTAAAAAAACACTCTTTGAAGTGGCCGTCTCTTTCCGCCATCGCTCTACGCGACAACATTTCCATCGTCACCACTAAGATGGTTGGCAGTCCTCAATTCTGCGTGTCTCCAGAAACTTCCTGCCTCGCACAACTAAACTATAGAATGATCTGTCGCCTGCGATATTTAAAGCTAGTGCATTGTGATAACAGTCACATCTAGTGGCTCTATGCCAGTGCACCCGCTGCACGGCATTACTGTGAGTTGTGGATTTGTTTTGCCCGACCGATCGAAATATGAAAATGAGTTCAAAACGCCCGTATTTTCCAAACTTTGGCACAGTTTGCTTCGGAATTCTTTCTTTGATTGGCTTTCTAGATATTGTGTGTTTCCTTTTTATAATAAACTGTAAAAGTACAGTACCTCTTCTATATAGTAACCAATTTAGCACCAAATGGGTCCGTATTTTCTTGAAAATATATTTAGATACATTTTAGGGTAAGTCCGGGAGACTTGAACCATTCACTAAAAAAAGTAGCTAAAATATTACAGCATATTTGTATACAAAGCCTGTTGTATACTTTAATCAAAATAAATAACATTAACACAAGCTATAAAGTAGTCAGTCACAAATGTCTGCTGAAACGTTATCGCGACTGTACATCACGCTTATCTGACTGTACAAGGCGCAGATTATTGTGACGCTCGCGTATATTTACGTCGCACTGTACAAATCTTCAGTGGGGGAGACTGAAGAGATGGTGATAGTTATTACGATGAGATACCACGTCTTAGTCAGATAATTGTTTGGAGAATAGAATGATGTAAGTAAGGGTAGCTGGGGTAAAAGAAACACAGGGACAAAAGAAACACTTGTAGAGAATATTAACAGAGATAAGTAGGTGCCTACTTAAAAATATCAAATACTTACTAAATTAAACTTTCTGGGTCGTGATCCAGAACCACTTTTTCTGACTCTGTAAATGATCCACATTATCATATGGTAGTATTTGATTAAAAGATAATTACTTTAATTATTCTTATTTTTCAAGTAAAATTAATGTTATACTGAAGTAATTATGGTCACCCTATGACTTTTGACATACGCTGTATGGAAAGCGACAAGACGTCACATTGCGTAGGGTCACCAAATTGTATGCAAAAATGTTTTTTCCTACTTGTCATCTGGAAAATAATCATCATTATTGGTGATAAACAATAATTAACAACATCATTAGGCTCATCTTTGGATTCTGTATGATGTCTGGCTCTCTTGCTCCACGACCCCGAAATCACCCTGTATAACTAATCCCTAAAATAAAATTAACTTAAAAATACTTTCCTCATACTATTACCCTGAGAAAAATAAATCAAGTTTCTTCTCTCCCCACCTAACCTTATTAAATATTTAATTATAACCGACTTCTAAAACGGAGGGAGTTCTCAATTCGTCGGAAACTTTTTTTATGCATATTCCCTGATTTCTCGAACACTTGAAAATTGATTATTTAAAAAAAAATTTTTTTAGGGTACACTAAATATACTAATATTCATCCCCTGGTGGTCCCATTTAACTCGCGTCTTATGCAACTTTCACTTCCACCCCTAGGGGTATTCTCTAGAGAATATAACTCTAGCGACTCCTCTCTGGACGGACGGCCAATGAAGGCAAGCCAGAGTCCCCTTGGGGTCCACTCCGACCGACGAAGACACGCTGGAGACGGAGACCATGACCGATTCTCGGGAGCACTCGGGTCCGTGGGGTCGTTACTTCCCAACAGCTCGCCACAAGCTGCCCTGCGGGCATATACTTACTAATAATATGAATATTTCCCCTGGTGGTCCCATTTAAATTTCATCGAATTTCGAGCGTTTTTTAAAGAATCAACATTTTAATAATAATTATATTCTAATCTCCGTGTAGATTACATTACAAATTTACAGCCAACGTTAATATAATTCAAATATCGGTTTGATGTCAGGTGCACGTTCGAATTGTCCCAATTTTTAGGGTTCCGTACCCAAAGGGTAAAAACGGGACTCTATTACTAACACTCCGCTGTCAATCTGTCTGTCACCAGGCTGTATCTCATGAACCGTGCATGAATAGCTAGACAGTTGAAATTTTCACAGATGTATTTCTGTTGTCGCTATAACAAAAAGTACGGAACCCTCGGTGGGCGAGTCTCGGTTTTTGTGATTTTTTTTTAACTGTAACACAATCAACAAACCAACTTTAAATCAAACCTCTAAAATCAGCCGCCATTTTCTTTATGCGCCATTACGGATTCACTGCACATGATGTAATTCAATTTACTCCGTACGGACGGAGTTGATAATTACTTGTGAACTTCATTTTTCTTTTTACATTTTGAGCAAGGTCTATTGAATTGTGGCTTTTAGTTCGATAAAGTATACGTTAATGTGAACTTGTGAAGAGTCAGCAACAATTGTAGCGGATAAAAGTGATAAAACATTGCTAAAGATGGAGTTTAATAGAAATTGCAAATAATGTAAACAAATACATATGACAGATTTTGATAGCATTTAACACATAACCTAACATTTTAACAAAGGTTATTTTCATTTAAGTATCTAAATATTCATAATAAAGATATATTTTAAACTTATGTTACTTTAAACTAAATAAAATATTTAAGAATATATAGGTACCATTAATAAGACCATGGTTGTCCTTTAATAGCGAGATTACAAAGTAATGAAGGTAAAATGGTTTGCTTACTTTATTTGAAATTTCCATTTAACTCCAGTTTACATATCTAAGTATCTGTGACACTCCTAATAGTTATACCTACAAATAAAGTTAAAACAATCTTTTAGGCTGTGCGCTGTCGCTGTCTACTGTTATTTTAACACCACCTTATTACCTACCTATTGTTCAAAACATGGGTAAAATAATGTACATAATCAGATTTTTTTTTAAACTACCTACCTTGACAATTAAGTACAGTAATTAAACTTGTAAAAATAAGTAAAAATTGGTGTTCAATCATCAAAAAGAAACGTGTGATCTAAAATCAATCTTATAAACAACCCCCAAATCAATTTCACCATCCCAAAACTTAATCAACGCCACTTAGTCCAAAAACGTCCAGTCTTCATATAAACTTGCGTCTTGCACAGTGGTGCGGCAAAGTGCAAGTCGGCACAAAACGGGCCCACCTTAATTTAGTGACCGGTAATTAACCCCCACTGGCCACTGGGGGGTGGACATGCTGACTTGTGTATTTTTGTCTCATAAGGGTGGGAGGGTTTCGATTTAAGAGGCGAAGTGGAAGTATACCTTCTGCTTACTTTTTATTTTAGGCTAAATTTTAACTTGTTGAAGTCTACATTTTTAATAAAAGTGCTTATATTGAACACGATGCAATACAATACAATAATAGGGTATTTGACTGTATTTAAAATAAATTATTTTACGACATGCAAGAAATAAAGCACCTGAAGATTAATAATAGAGAAACGTAGACAACAGTTATTTTTAGACACAATTTCTATTTTAAAACCCGTATAAAACTATAAAGAGTAGGTAATTTAATAATCAAATACCCCATAGGACACAGGAATAACTAAATAAAAACAAAAACTCTGCATTAGAAAAACTTGAATATTAACTCTTAAATATTTTGTAAGTGCTTTGCAAAAAAATTGCTTTGGCATCCCTCTCATAAACAATTCTATTTTTTGCCTCATATTGACAGCTCAAATGCCGAAAATCCTCTAAAATAGGCAAAGTAACTATTCGCTTTTACCAATATTAAAATGCACCGTCCATCCAAATTAGCGGTTTGACAAATAGAAGCATATTTATGAATTCATTGCCCGTCAATGGATACAGACTTCTGCTTTTATTTATTTCTAAAAAAAATCTTACCCCAACAGTAAACGCATTAAAAATAGGGCACGTCATTTTTCCATTTTTCTCTATTCGGGGTTTATCGATGTGTTTGCGGTGCATTGCGTGTTTTGAATTGGATTGGAGGAAGGTTTACTTGTCAAACGAGCAATGGATAAGAGTTGTGAAGTTTAAGCTTTTTGTATGACGTGAGGTGATTTTTTTTGGAACAAACTGCGATGTTTTTACACCGGGACGTCCTATGTTTTTTATTCTAGTTGAACCACTAATATTTCCTTTCTATAATTGTAAAAAATAACTTTTTTGTCAATTATCACTGGCTTTGACTATCAGCATATAACTCAATTATGCCGCATTTTCGGTAGGTATTCCCCTTTATATTTGGCCCCAAATAAAGCCTACTCTGTTATTTTGTTTCCATAATTATTGTATGATAAGGGCCCCCTTAATTGTACCCCTAATTGCACGGATATTTTGTTTATTATAAATATTCTACTCTTTCAACGTTAACAAAAAACTTTTTTTTTTCATTAACAAAAGAATAATGCAAGAAGTCCGCAGTGGTATCAACGACTGAACAAAGTTACTTCTTTTTGGTAATAGCTTAAAAATATTTGTTACATGACTGTGTAAATGCGGCCATTTCAAACGAATTGGCGTGGATTGTCACTGTATCTGCGAAACTGACGTTTGGTCCTAGAGCCGATAAAAAAGCTTTCCGTCACACAGCTTTTACATTTTTATCGTCAACCCTGTCAATGCGTTTGATAGTTGGACGGCATTTATAAATACGGCAAAATGACGTTTTGTTTTGAAGCAGAAGCTTTTATTTAAATATATTTTGTTTGTTTTATTTAAAATTCCACAAGTTTTTGAAAGGTATGTTAGAAGATTATGCCAGGAAACCTCTATACTAACTAAACAAAGTATGTTTTTTGGTTTTGTTATTAAGTACTTTCTAAAACAGTTTAGGTACGTACCTACCTAGTCTACCTACCAATATCATATGTAGGTGTTAGCTATATATACCTATTGGATAGGTACATATATATAAATACAGTGTACTGTATTTGTTTGTGTTTGCTTTTTAGCAAAAATATATAGATCAATGATATCTACCTACTCGTTTAAGAATTTTAACCAGCTCAAAGCAACGCCACCAACAAACGAAAGATAATTAAAATATTTCATAAAAGACACTTTGTCATCCCCTATTTTTAAAAACGTCATAACTCCAAACCATCTAAACCGCACTTACGTCCTTTTCAAAACAATTAAAAGTAGGGAGAGCCCCTCAGTGTATCATAGAATTAAAGGCATTCAGATAACACACGTGACAGTTGTCATGTGCAGACTCCCTGCTTTCTCCAACGTTTACAATAAAAGTCATTATATATTACACGTTTATTCGGCACTTACGCCGTTTCATATCGAGTTCCAGACGATATTCGACGTTGTCAAAGGGATTATGTTCGTTGGGTTCAGTGGGCGCTTACGTCGTTTTAGGTTGAGGTGTAGATATCACCTCTGGGTACAATCGGGACATCAATGGCGTCTTTGAAGCTCAGAGTTGACGCGTGAACGAAAACTGTGGACTTGTCACGTCTTAATAGAATTGGGATTATTTTATCAAAGTAAGTAAAAATATAAAAAATACACAAAATATGAAATACAAGATCGAAAGCAGACAACAACACTCACTTTAAAAAATCCATATACATACTAAACGAATAACATTCATCATTAATATAAAAATATTTATAATTTAAAACGAAACAGCTTTGAAATAAAATAAGCAAAAAACTAAAAAATGTATTACGTCAAACTGCATTTACCTATTGCATAATTAGAAAATTTCCCACATCAAATACAAAACAATAAATGCACATTACCCATAAAATAAGACATTACATCTTAAAAACTACCGAACTAAGATCAGCGTAAGATAATTCGGTATATAATTCAACTCTATAATACTACCAATTTGACCTCACAGTGGTCTCACCATGGGAAACGACGATTAGAATACGTTACCTTTAATAAACAAAAGAAAATTGCGAGCACCCAAACAGAACAATACAAAGTAGCATAATTACCGAGGCCCGCGGCGAGGCAAGATAAACCACAGATAACCTTTGTATTAAAAGATTTATTTTTTATTCAATTAGTCTGTTAATACGAATAACGTCTTTGCTGTGCTGCGGACGTTTCTTTGAAATGTTAAAATGCTGTTTCATAGAATAATTGTTTTTGATTTTTGTCCGCGCGCGGGTCGGTGGGACCACTGGTTTTGGATAAGTAGTTGGTATAATTGTTTTATTATAAAAACTAAGTTGAAGTGGATGAATAATTTTCATGAGTAATTTTATTACATAGGTAATTTGTGTACGTACAATAATTAATTTTATTGTACACATTTGTGTATAATTTTCATATCATTATTTTGATGCTTTGCTTAGTTATTATTTCACCGTTTGTATATTTGACGTGCAATGTATGTGTACATTATTAATAATAAATATGAATATGAATATGAATATTTTTAGGTAACAAGTAATGTTAAAGTAGGTAGGTTAAAAGTTTCACCTACTTAAATAAGTATTTTTAATTTACTAAAGCAAGAAGTATAATTTGTGTTAATATATATTTTTTAATGTATTTACTTAATGGATATTTTGAGCTAATAAAAATAATAATTCTTTTTCTCGTCAATTTTTAAACATGGCCAATTTCCCACCAGCCAATCAAATGTCACCAAAATTATCCCTAATTAAAAAAAATCTCAAAATTATGTATTCCAATTAATTAATATCAAAAGGCGGGCGAAATTAAAGGCCAAAAACCTCATTCGTGTAAGGTAAAAGCATAAATGATTGTACTGACATCTCATTAGCTTAGCGGGAAACGATACGCCCCCGGCACTATTGCGGGGCGCGAGCGATAGGCGGTAGCGGGGGAGTTAACGGGAGCGGACTCTCTGCGAAGAGTGATGGAATGTGTATCCTAAATATCATAGAGCAATTATTTTTTATCTGTCCGGTTTCAGTAGACAGTTTTATTTCCAGGTTATGTTTTCCACTTTAGTAGTAAATTTGTTAATTTACAAATCGATCAACTATCAAATTGTATGCAAATTTATTCAACTGTTTCAAGTCTCACAGCTCAATTTTGACGCAAAAATATGACAGTTAACGTGGACGCAAACGCAGCTGTTTCCAATGTAATAATTGACAAAACGAAAAATATAAATAATTTATTTGAAACAACACAATCTCAAAGATGACAGAGGTTGCAACATGTGGCACAATGAAGTAGTAAGTAGGGTTATATTCAGAGAACCCTTAAATTTATAAGTTTTATAACATAAGTTGCAATTCGTCTTATAAAATCAGTGCCAACTTGATTTGTTGACTTGCATTAGCATTACGTCTTATACATACTTAACTATAAGAGCTACCGAGAAGCGCTTGCGATACAAAAAAATATTATGTAAGTAAGTTTCAATGACTCTTTCACAAGGTCAATATCACATTTACAGTGACATGAAAAATACATAGCAACATTTATAAATACAATAACACGTCAAACGTGCGTTTCTCAAAGTCAGATTTCTACTTCTTAACGGTGCGTGAATATAATCCCCCTACATTATCCGCCTAGTTATTAATCGCTCCCCGCTCGTCTCATGCCCCACCCCCGCATAGAGTTCACCACATATCTGTATTTTTGCCCGATCAAAGGAGCCTTGTGTATGACGTGCTTTTGAACCGATGATCAAATTAGCGGGGCTTCCTTTTTGAGCAAAAATGTGTCTGTCAGGATAGAGTTGAGTTGTAGTAAGGTAGAGCTAATTAAAATACCCGGGAGATCGAACAAGCTTGGGATCAGTTACACACATAGGGTGGGTTTATTTTTGTGACACAGGAAAAACTGGTAAATGATTTTGTCAACTACCAGTAATTTACTAAGGTTGACAAAAATATCCATTTTACATTCATTCCAACGGAGAAAAAAATTAATAGTAACTAGTGTAAAACAGTGTGATACCTCACTGTTTTTAATTTTGCACCGTATTTGTTATATTTGTAGGTATGTATTAGACATTTATATATTGAGCCTTATTGAAATTACCTACCTACATATATACATTATATACAATGTCTTAGTCATTTTTACTTAGGTACTTATACTTAAACAAAAATATAAAAAATAAATAGGTACTTACGTTTTTTTATCTCCTACCAATAACTATTTTTATTACCTATTTTAATGTTATATTAAAATGAACATTGTACATGAAATCTGCACACTCGCTCGTTTCGGAAAATAATATTTAAGTAAGTAATAGTTATTCTATGTATCCTATATGTATGTATGATAACATAAATATTAACATTTCAATACCCATATAAATTACCTCCCCACCACGAAATCGAGCATTTTACTGATTTAATGACGTCACACGGCATCGTCTATTGAATGTCAACTCCTATGCGTTAACACCACTCTTAATACATCCCAAAAGCATTAACCACCCCAAGCTAAATTCAACCTTAACTCAACCGGGTTAAAGTAGACTTTAGTTTGGTTGGAATCTTGCAGATATGATAAAGAGATGATAACACCCCCGCTAGATATTTGAGTCACGCAGCCATTTTATGACTAATTCCATAACTTTGTATGTGATATCGGCACCGGAGTGTTTAGACGTATCTCGTGATGTAAAGTTACGACAGATTTGGACCTTTGGAATAAAAAGGGAACTGTTATGAGGAAGGTGGTACTATAACCTTCTAATTACTAAAACCTACCTTACCGTCTACTATTGATCTGACCTACTCTAGATGTAAGGACATAACCGTATTTTATTCGAATAAACTATTATAAATGTAATGAAATTAAGATATTAGAGAATTAAGTAAAAATTTCGTATTGTTATATAAATTAGTGATTAAGTAAATGTAAGACATATACAATCATATTGTAACACCCTCACAGGGTAACATGTATGCTTCCTAACATTAAGTATAACATCATGTATTTCTATGCATCAATGTACATGTATGCAATAAATGATAACAAACCAACAATAAACAATATTATTGTGATCATTTTTATGGTACAGTAAAAGCACAAATAAAATACTTACCAAAAAATGAAAAATATGGCATTTAAGAGTTTATAAGTACTACTTAAAATTTTAGCACCGACGATGCATTGTTTTAGCAAAATAACGTCACATTTGACACTGACATATCTAATCCATATAGTTTCTAGATATATTAACTGACGTGGGTATCAGTTCGAATCGGGCCATTTATCTATGTAGAATTGTAGATCATTATTGACTGCAAACTGACTATATTATGTACTATAATCCAATGATAAACCATTAAAATGATGGCCACGATTACATAAATGACCTCTTACGTCACGCCATTTGTATTACATACGATTCTTGACGGTTTTTTTACATTTTTGCTCTTTTTACTTTCACGGACGCTTCAATTGGAACGTCATATTAATGTAACTCTATAGAGTGGATGTTACGTAGGTATATATATTTAGTCTTTACTTAATATAATTAATATAAAAATATAAAAGATAATTAAATATAATTATATAATATAAAAAGATAAAGATAGTTTATTGCAATTGCAAATTACAATGCATTTATGGACGTAAAATAAAGCTACGCTGGCTCCAACCCTACACCTCTGCCTCGAGAAAATTTAAATCCCCCCTCAATTGGAGGAGGGTATCCCAGTACTTTTAGAGTATTCGGACGTAATTTAAAGAAAACTATTCAATCCATAAAAATGGAATATAGAATTTGAACTATCTGTCAGAAAGAAAAGTTTTAGATAGGTATCTAAATTTTAGAGGACGTATAAAAATTATCCTCTGCAATTTCCGCGAAAATTATTTTTGCTAAACTTTCAGATCAGTTTTAGAGTATCACCAACTTCACCAAGTATCACACTACATTTTGTAGTGTAAAGTTATATTGAATAAAATATTGTTTAAATATTGTAAGTTGATTTTGAAAAAGTTTATAATTTATATTAATCCTCCGGGTAGTAAAAATGGCAAAAAAGTACAATTAAACTAACTACATGGGTGGTAATAACAACTCTGCAACACTCACTCACATCACACCGGATTTCGTTTCGACTCGATGTGTTCAACAGCCTTTTTTGTCCCTTTCCCTCCTGACCTTTGGCATATGCTTGTTGGCTTTCTATCACGTTCACCCGTCAAAATAATTGACAGCCACTATTTTACTTAAGTTGCCAATTAAATTTATTAAAGAAGTATTTTTATTAAAAAAAAGAAAAGGTTCTTAATATTTTGTTTATATTTTTTTTAAAGGCACATATTATTTTATTCCATTTTAATTTACGAGTAACAGAATTTGTTGGTGTTTATTTTTATTTCTAATTTAGGTTTAATTAATTTCTAAGCTTGGATTAGTTAAGAATGAATCCGTGTGTGCGTATGTGTGTGTGTGTGTGTGTAACTTTACATTGCCAATTTTTTATGTACATATTATGTTTTATAATTTATTTAATTAATTTTACTTGATAAATGCCCTACAAATGATGTTTAAATTAAATAAAGTACATACAAAAATAAAAAAACACAACTTTGACATTTTTGCCAAAACGAATAAACGCTGGATTTAAATGTCACTTCTCAAAAATGTCAATTACCCCGTTCTTAAGGACAGTAATGATAAAGACCGTTATTCCGGCGCCCAGAATCTCATAAATTGCTGAACGTATCGCGATGCGGTGCTGATGTGTAATTAACGTCAAAACGTAATGAGCATTGAGGTCCTTGTGTTTTGACCTTTTCTGTGCATGCCTGAAAAACGGAGTTTATTTAGGGGGGTAAGTTTTTTAACTATTTTATAAAATATTAGTAATACAAGTATGTGAATTTTCACATAGTATGAAGGTATTACCTACTAAATAAAAATCCATCCATTTCGTATGAATGGATTTCTGAAATAGATTTTTGTATTTACATATACGAGTATATCAATATGATCGCGAATTTATTTTGTTACCTACTTTTCCGATATTTCGACGCGTGTTACTAGTCGTGGAAGCGGATAATCAATATAAATATGTTTTATTTTAATATTTGTACAAAACGCGACCAGTTAAAATGTTATGTAGGGTAAGACCACCAGTGAATGAACACTTAAGCAATTATCCAAGTTTGAAAAATCATTGCTCAGCATTCATTAATAATTGGAATAATTAACTGCAATTTAATCAATCCTCATTTAATAAATAAGAAAGTAATTTCTGCGATTTTTAATTACTTTCATAGTTTTTGAGTTATACCAGAATTTACGAAAAACTACCCAAAAACCTAATGAATGAACATAAAAACTAGTGAATGAACACCGAAAAACCCAGTGAATGAACATTATTTAACTCTTTTTAATTAGCATAATATAATCATTTTTATCACAAACACCGTTTCCGGCTCTATTTTAATAGGTATAGCGATAGCGTTTATATCTTTTTATCCCTCCATATTGACTTTGAATCGATTAGAATGTAATAAAATGATGGTTAAATACCAATAACATAGAAACCCGTTACATATTAAAAGAAAAAAATAAAATCAACCATTAAAACAAGAACCAACGTGCATATTTTGATGAAAAGGGGTCATGCTCACCAAATAATGCTTAAAATAATAAACTTGTCACTGAATTGTTCGTGGTTATACTGTTCATACATAGAATTAGTAGAAATCCAATAAATGAACAAGCCAAATTTTGTATTGTTCATACATAGGCATGACAAATCTAGTAAATGGACTATAGAAATTTGGTTTGTTCCAATACTGGCTAAATGAATCAGAATCGTTTTCTATGCAGAATCACAAAAAACAAGCTCAATACGATTTCATTTACATATACATTTGGAAAAAAAACGAAATCTACGCGACACCAGTAAATGAACACACTGTTCATTTACTGGTTTCAGAACATTTGATGAGCCAGTAATGGAACTCTAAAATATAAAGACTTAGTCGCATAATACGCCGACAAAGTGTACATAAATAGAAGGTTCAACTCTTAATCTAACCAAATAACTACACTTTGTACAAGTAAACATTTAATAAGCACTTCATATGTTGCTCCAAACGTACACTGTTCTTATCTGGGATCTAATATTTCCATACAAAACTTCAAATCCAGAAATACGTAAACTTCAAACGCCAGTCACATCCTAACTGGTCGAAAATAAATTTATTATGGGTTGTCATCGCATAGGAAATAGAGTTGTTAATAAGAAAAAAAAATAAGACAAGTGGAAGAAATTGCTATATTTCTTATTTTAGACAAAAAACGTGATTTTGTTCATTCACTGGGGGGTGTTCATTCACTGGAGGGTTTACCCTAGGTATTTTTATCTGTAAATATAATCATAATCATAATAATCATAATCATTTATTTATTTCTTGAATGCGGTACAATAAAGATGTAAAATACAATTTCTGAA